>NC_134064.1:3456189-4062183 GCF_965140245.1 Athene noctua | reverse complement strand
TCTCCTTGCAAGTCGGCGACACCGTTCACATTTTGGAGATGTATGAAGGTAGGTTGCAGATCACTTCCAAGTACTTTGCAGTAGTTTTTGAAAGTGAATATAACAAATCAAGATTTTTGTTTAAAATAATGCAAATTTCAGATCTCAGTTTTCAACTTCTGATACGCCCAAAAGCACAAAGCTTGCTATGTAGTGTTTGCTGTATGCACTTAACTTTTAAAATGGTATTAAAAATGCTTAAAATAGAGAAGTGGCAATCATATCTACCTGTTCCTGGCAGAGGTTTGTCAAGGTAAGATTCCACCAGTATCTCAAGGCAGCACTGCAAGAGAAAGGAACACTCACTTCTGGCTGTTCATTTCTGTGTTCACAGCACACCTGTTTACCTTGGCTCCAGCCAAGCCAGGCCAAACGCTTGTACAGTCATGTGATGGACTGATCCAGCTGGAAAATAATAATAATAATTTTTTTTTTAAAGTAGCTTTTAACCTGAATTAGTTCTTTTGATCTGAGACAACAGAGGCAGTGGATGAAAGAAAAGGAGAGGGCAGGTCCAACTGTTTCAAAAGTGATGTTGGTTTAAGCCATAATATCATGAACTGGCGTTATGTGTTTTAAAAAGCCTCCAGTTATGGAGTTTCCATGCCCTTTTTAGGCTTCTCCCAGTACTTTCCTGGGAATTTTTTCATAATATGTACCTTAATGTAGAACATCTTGCAAAAGGAAAACAAAATTCCTATTTTAAACAAGACGAAAATTACACTCGTGTGTTTCATATCTACTCATTAAACTAGCCTGTTTCATGAAGATTTCAATATTAAGAATGGAACACAGCCATTTAATTATTTTACAGAATGTACTAGTCACTACTTCATTTGGAAGGCTGCTCTCCAAAATTTAAATACTCTTTCCAAAATATAAATTCAATCATTTTCACAAGCAGCATCCGTTTGAAAGACTCAGCATACAAAAACTCTTTAGTATCTCTGCTGGGAACAGCAAGCTGCTTGTTTAGCAATTTGTTCGTAGTCAATTGTTCTCTTTCCACTTCTCTTTGACCTTGACACTGGAAACAGACAGCCAGTTCCTACATGTCAAAGCAGATTATGTTGCTGATGTGTGTTTTTACACTGATGTGTGTGATGGTGGCGAGTGTGTTTGGCAGAGGGGGAGAGAGAAGGAGGAAGGGAAAAAAAATCTGTATGTAATAGTACTAACACATCAACTGGTTTTGCAAAAAACACAAGGGAGAGGGAGTGACAGGGATGAAAACTGCCCTCATGAAAAGGATGCATCCTGTGCTTCCCAGGATGTTGGGGTATTTGTTTCTCTCTTTTTTTTTTTTTTTTTTTTTTTAAAGCAACATTGTTTAATCCTACTGCTTGGTCTGTAACGAGCTGTTTAACAGAGAGACAGTCAAGAATAGGAACTGAATACCCAAATGCCATCCCTTTTATTACCTGGAATGCCCCAGTTTGAAACTTCAGCCTGAGAAGATTGATTGCAAAGTGAATGTGTTTTGATTGTTTTCATACGCTCAGCCATCAGTGTGGCATCCTGATTTGTGACTGAGGCACCTAGAAATTACTGGAATAAAACTAAATAATTTTCCTGGACAGGCCAGCCAGAAATTCAAGCCAGACATTTGTGAATCTAAAGGAAAAGATGCAGATTGTCTCTGAGATGGTAACTGCTGTGGGTCTGGTCTTACTTCCCATAAATTCATTTTTAAAACTCCAAATTCTGATATTCTGTCTGCTCGCAAGGAAATTTTCTTGCCTTATTATATCTATTTTCTTTTCTTTTGGGACATCAGCTTTCATCTTGCTTTCCAGATATCTGTGGGTTCTGTTTTGGAGAATTAGTGTTCTCACAAGAAGCCTTTTCTGTTTCTTCTCATGCTAATGATGTATACTTACAAATACAACTCCGGTCTGATAGAAGTGGGGTTTTGTTCCACTAATCACTGTTCTTATCTGGATACACAAGTCTCAGTTTAGAAAAAGGTTCCATTTAACCAGGGCGTTGGCTTTGCAGGAAGAAAGGCTCAGAGATGCCTTGTGAGGTCCTTTTTGCGGTCGGTGTAAGCTGTCCCCACAGCTCCCAGTCAGGGCGTTCCTTAGGCTATCGGTAACATTCTTGAGGGAATTAAGGGGGCATTTTTCAGGGTTGTCCAGAGGCTCTCATGCGAGGGTAATAGCCACTTGGAAAATCTTTCTGTTGTTCCCTACCTCAGGGTGCACAGGAGCATCTTTTGTGAGTTACTAGAAGGTTCTTGGGGCTGTTGCACCACAGTTCGCTTCCCGCTCTGTCAGTCATCTAGATCGTGCCTCCTTTTTCCTCCTGGTTGAAGTCAGCAGGTGTTCATCCCTCAACCCTGTTGGGTGAAGGCTCTCTGTGTATCAAACAGCCTTCACTTGAAAGCTCTTTGTATTCCGCATCTGGGGTTTTGGCTGGCTCCGCTCTGTCTGTAAGAATTGAAGTGCACAGTTTGTTCCTTGACAGCGAGGCAGCAAGGTTGAAGCTTGCACTGGGTTTTGGTGTTAACAGTAAATGTTATCTGACTCTCAGCTGGCTGAATAGCTTTGAGACGGAACACTGATACAGCTGAGCTGCTGGGGGAGGTGTGTGTTTAATTCACAATAAAGTGAATTAAAGTGCAAACCAGAAGGTATGGATGCAGTTTGGTGCGGGCCTCTGTACTACACAAACTTCTAACTTTATGTGGCTTTGTCACAGACCACGGTGACTTGCAGACCCTTAAGGTGGAGTGCCTGCAGTCAGGTGCTGCTCTTGTACCGCCTGATAACCTCACAGTGAGGGAAAGCACCTTTACATTGCAAAATCCCTACTCATTTATGCGAGTGCATGCTATCAGGAGTTAGAGCCCTCTTGCAAAGGCTGAAAGTCCTTGGAACGTGGGCCAAATTTGGGATGAGGCTCTAGCATTGCACTTTTGTTAGTAAAGCTTTCTTTTCCCGTGCTCTAAACAGATGCTTTGCCTCATAGTTTATAAGTCCCAGTTACAGAGTTAGGCTTGGATTGTGAGTGCACAAAAGAAGATAAGGGAGTGATAACGTGGTAGATTATCTGTTCGTGTTGCTGGGCTGTGGTTTACCTGTGTCAAGGATTCGTCAAAGGCTGATCATCCCTGGAAATAGTAGAGTCGACTTGGACAAAGTACACAACATGGAAGTGAAGGTCATCAGAGCTGAAACCACAGACTGAGCCATTTGAACTAAAGGTTTCGGATATTTCTAGTACAAGCTATAATGTGCTGCTAGCCAACACAGCTCGAATCTGTACAGGGACAACCCGAGAGCTGTTTGTATTGGGTTGAATAACTCCACAGTCTAGGCTGTGTAGCATTTCCTTCAGTCCAGGAAACAAGATCGTGGCAAACTGCATCTTTGTCAGTCTGCCCTTAGGTGAAGTTGTACATGGGCTTTGCACTCCAGATAGGGTCTAAATTTGCATATTCCGTGTTATACTTTGAGACTGCTTTAAAATTATTTTTGAAATGTCTTAGTTGGGCTTCAAGTATGCTTTGAAACACTGTGTGTATTATTACACCAGCAGGTCTGGAGGAGTTTTCTTAGACCTACTTTCCCTTTAAAACAAATACACATATACCCCCTCAAAGCATGGTTTTGTTTAGGTGTCTTGGTCATGATTCACTTGTAAACTACAAAACAAGGGGTTGGTTTTTTTTTTTTCCTCCTTTCTTGGTTGTCAGTCTGGTTGCAGAAGGGCACGAGGTCTTTGTACAAAATTACTTTTTCCACTTGATATCAAGATAAGCAGTGTGCACGTATCCTGTTGTTTGCCAAATATTGTCAAGGCTGGGCATACGCTGCAAAATCCAAGAAAAGAAGGAAACTTGCTGCATCCAATACTTTGAAGACTGCCTCAGTGCAGGATTTATTTACTCTCTGGGAATCTGTCCTTGAGTAGTGAGCTGGGGAGGTTACGTTTCTGTTTTGGAGAATCTTTTCTCATCTGCAGTATATATTAGTTCAGGCAAGCTGTGGGAAATAGTAAAATAGAGGTTAAAAGGAACGTGTGCCCACATACCGTGATTCCAATCAGTTTCTTCTCCTGGTGAAAATAAATTTGCATTGAATTTGTTCTTAGTTTCAGTCTTTTATCTTTCCTCTGACCACTGTAGGTAAGTGAAGCAATCCTTTGTTTGATTTCAGTCCGGTGCAGCGGTGTGTGTTGGGGTACTGAGGCACGGTAGCCTGCAGTGGGAGAGGAACAAAGCTTGTGGTTAGGGATTGCATCACTCTGCATAACTTTTCATCATCTAAACTATTGCAGTTTAAATATTTTTTCTTCGATTTTTCCAATTCTTTCCATATTGCATAAAATCAATGTAATGACAGGTAAAATTGAGGACCTGTATTCCCCTGAAAAAAAACCAAACAAAACCAAACCCCAAACTTTATGGCATTTCTTTTCAAGACTCAGTCTGATACCCTTGCATTCTTAATCACAATTCAGTTTTGAAAGTGTTGTATAGGTGAAATTTGCCATGTCATCTTCAACTAAAAAACCTTTCTTCATTTAGCACATCTCTGCTTGGGTAAAATAATCAAGAGAAACACTTAAATAGTCTAACATTCCTCTGAAGCTTGATGCAGATTTTGTTGGTTTTTTTAAGAAAAAAAATCAATTAATAATTGACCGCTGCCAAAAGCTTTTGTTCCTTTTAAAATTATGGGTAAGATTATTGAAAATTGGATCAGAATTCTGCAAAAAAAAAATGCATGAGATGCTTGCTGAAATAGTTTTGCATAATAATATACGACATACTTTTATGCAATGATTGCAGAATATTTACAGGAATGTGGTAAATGCCAAGAGGCCATTTTAAATATGAGGAAGCTGTGGTATAGAAGGGCTGAGAGACTGTGTCAAATGGAATTGAAATAAAGGGGAAAATATTCTCGTTATGTTCCATGAGCTTTGTATCATCCCTAAATAACTTGTACTTGCCCATTCAATTAATTACAACTTAGATAAAAATAGAACTTAAATCTTCTCATCCCTAATCCAGTACCTTATCCATTGGTCCATGATCAATGTATAATCTTATTTTCATCCTGTGGAAGCAATGGAATTTCTTCTTTCCTCCCAATTTACTACTGGAATTTTGGGGTTTATGTGGTCAAGCTGATTCAGCTGCTCATTGCTAGAGAGAGGGGACAAAACTGTGCTTAAAAGAAAGGAAGAAAAAAAAGGCCAAACACACCACCACCACTCAAAAAAACCCGCAATAAAACAAACAAAAAAAACACCCCAAAATGTAATTTATGGTTGAGGAATCTCAGATGCATGGCTCTTCATGGAACCTTCTTTGCTAAATATAGAAATATATGGGGGTAAAACCAAAAAGAAAAAAACAAAACAAAACAACAAAAACCTTCCCTCCTCTCTTCTTTGCCTGATTGTTCCCTTCAATCCCTTTGCCTCCTTGATGCTTCTCCCTCTGCCAGTCAGCTGAGATGTAATTGTCCAGGATCAGTGATACTGTCTGTCTGGGTAGCTCTGAACATCATTCCTGCATTATAGAGCATAATCTCTCCCCCTCATGTCTGTGAAGACGCAGGGTCAGTGTTTGCAGTCTCAGTGCGAGTAGAACCTTAGGAGAAGGGTCAAAAACCACTGCTCTGGGAGCGTGGGTGGCTGAGAATTGGGGTCGCAGAGTCCCGACATTTAAAATGATGTTTTTAGTGGCCAAGAGTCAGTGAGAAAGTGCAGGTTTGCATCCCCGAACAGTATGAGGGGACGTTATCTCTGCACATCAGCATTTCAAGCGGAGCAGGTTCTTCTACAATGTTGAGTTTGTTATTTCCAGGACAGTAACTTCAGGGGACTGAAGGGGATGGGAACTGTTGCTTATGGCAGAGAACAGGCACCCAGTGGGAAGAGTCCTTGGGCACACACAGCTCTTGTGTAGCCGAGACAGATGAGGACGGTGAGGGTGGAGAGAAAAAGCCCCTTTGTCTCACGCAGTTCGGAGGTGCTGGAAGAAGAGTAGGAGTGACTTGCCCACCACTGTGCTTCTCTCCTCTCCACTCATTAAGCAAGGCTCACTTGAGGACATTAAAAATGCAGCATTTTTATCGTACGCTTGCGTTTCGGTGACCTTGAAATCTAAATTCTGGTCAAACCCCAGGTGCTGAAAGAGAGAAGAAATGTACCTCTGAGAGTGACATATGCTTCTGAGTCTTGGGGATCACAGTTATTACTTTATATCTTATACTTTACTAGATCTTGTCAAGATAATATTGAGAAACAATATCTGTACCAGGGCAGGCAGTTGAGGGTTGTTCAGGTTTTTTTGCCTTATCTAATAAAACATTCTGTTTTAGCCTTCCTTTGAAGGAAGGCTTTAAACTGAGTCACGAAGAAAATAAAGAACCTGTACAGTGTGGAACTCAGACACAATCTACAAGACTAGTTGGGTGAAAATGCGCTTCACAGGAAAGAAAATTTTAAAGGGGTGGAGTGGAGTTGGACTTGGGACATTTGAAGATACTTCTCTTTATCCATGCTGTATGAACTTGGGCGGGTAGTTCCACGTGCATGTCTGTGCCTCACCTCTCCAGTGATCGTAGCAGTACTCCTGTGCTCTGTCTGTAACTTGTAAGCTTTATGGAACAAGGATTGTCACGTTGCAGATGTCTAGCCCGGAGTGGCCTGCTTTTCCATCGAGCCCTCTCAGTGCAGCCTGAAGGGACCCGCAGAGTAGGAGTGAGGGTGTCAGTTCATGTAGGAAGAGACCCCCCCCACCCTGCTCTTGGGAACTGAGCCTCCTACAAACAGAGCAGGAGTGTCTTCACAATAGTACATCTCAAATGAGCAAGGTTATGTTGTACAAATGGGATGAGAACGGCAATGCGTATTTAATTGCTCTAGACAGAAAAAAAATAAATATAAATACATAACAGCAAACAGTAGTGTGCTCAGGTGGCCAAGAAGGCCAATGGCATCCTGGCTTGTATCAGGATTGGTGTGGCCAGCAGGGACAGGGAAGGGATCTTGCCCCTGTACTTGGCGCTGGTGAGGCCGCACCTTGATTACTGTGCTCAGTTTTGGGCCCCTCACTACAAAAAGGACACAGAGTTACTCGAACGTGTCCAGAGAAGGGCTACAAAGCTGGGGCAGGGTCTGCAGCACATGTCCTGTGAGGAGCGGCTGAGGGAACTGGGGGTGTTTAGTCTGGAGAAGAGGAGGCTGAGGGGAGACCTCATCGCCCTCTACAGCTCCCTGACAGGAGGGTGCAGAGAGCTGGGTTTGGGCCTCTTTAGCCTAGTAGAAAGCGACAGGGCAAGAGGGAATGGCCTCTAGTTGCGCCAGGGAAGGTTTAGATGGGATATTGGGAAGCATTTCTTTCCGGAAGGGGCTGTTGGGCGTTGGAATGGGCTGCCTAGGGCAGGGGGGGAGTCCCCATCCCTGGAGGGGTTCAAGAGTCGGGCGATTTAGAGCCTAAGGATATGCTGTAGGTGGGAACTGTGCTAGGCGAACGGTTGGACTCCAGGGTCCTTTCCAACCTAGATGATTCTGCGATAAATATTTTTATTTCCCTTTGACAGGCTGGTACCGAGGATACACACTCCGAAATAAATCTAAGAAGGTATGACCTCACTTTTCAGTAACTCTGATTATCTTTTTTTTTTTTTTCTACACCTTGCCAGGCCCCATCCGGTGCTCTAATCTGCAATGCTTCTGCTGTTTTTCCTTGTCTTAATATTGTTCAGGTCTCCTGATCAATATGTCCTTTTCCTCAGCGTTAGAAATAAATGCCCTTGAGCTAAATGTTTCAGAACCATTAACTGGGTACTCCTGCATTGTGAGCATGCGTAATGTAGTTTGAACTAGCAAAACTGAGTGTTGGATATCTGCATACACTAGCTTATTGCTTTATTATTGTGGTCTTGGACCTGGACACATCGAGCATTAGTTATATGTAAGATTAGAGTTTTGGTTTGACTTGGAAAATATTCAAAAAAATTATGCATGCATGGATCTCAGCCAAACTTCTTGAGGTTTGTGAAACCAGTCTGAAAACTGCATGGAAATCTGGTTTCCCATAGGAATCCTGGCACCTCTCATGTGGTAACATCCCTCTCAGTCTCCGTTTTTCAGGTGTAAAGAGGAATGAAAATAGAAAAGAATTGCAGTACTCCTAGAAAGTTTCTCTTAAATAAAGGAAACTCGGGACTGGTGAATTTCTACAAATGCTCACGTGCTGTGAGCTTTTCTAGAGAAGCGCAGGTCCAGGGCTACTTGACAATGACTCCCAATTATATTTCATGTTAAAGACAAATGAGTATGATTGGTAGTTTCCAAAAGTTTACAGCATTTCATACAGAAAGAAGAGTGTCATTACAGTGAAACAAGGAATTGAATTTTCTGAGGTGCTAATGCCAAATACAGTGCTCAAGCATGCAGCCTGATGCTCCTTACTTACTTTTTTCCTGTGATACTGGGACTGGTGGACTTAAAGCATTTCTGTTACAGGTAAACAGGAAACATCAGTCACTGTTCTGCTGATCATGCTCTTACCCCCTTCCCCTACTTTCTGTTGACTGCGTTTTTGTCATGTCATGTCCTATGGTGTGATCTATTTATTTTATTTCTGTGTTCATTTTCAGGGCATTTTCCCAGAAACATATATCCATTTAAAAGAAGCAATCGTGAAGGACCGGGGGTAGGTTGACACTTCTTGAGGTGTACTTCTGGTAGAAAAAACAATGGAATGCTGTTTCCTTTGAAAACAAACACAACCAAAACCCAACTGAAGTAGTGGTGGTTGTAATGAATGCTCGTGTCAGTGTGTGCAGCAGGGCGTGCCACCTGTGCTAGACTTCTAGAGGTGCTTAACTTCTTTTTTTCAGAGCATTATACATACCAAAACAGTTGTAGGCATAGGTTCAGGAGAATACTATTCGTGAAAATAAGAAAGCTCTGCTAGAGAAGTTAGGAGTGAGGCAGGTCAATCGAACTACATTTAGCTCCTCTGGGGACTCCTGCAAGTCATAACACACTCCTGCTCGCAGCCAAGTAGCCAGCAGGAGTGTGAATTCCTTCCTGCCTTGGAAAACATTTGAGGAAATGACTCCTCATTTGTTTCTTAGAGCTGCTTCTGTGATCGTTATAGTGAGAGGAAAGCAGCAGTTTCAACGGAAGAGACTTTAGAAAATACTTTCTCTTTTTTTTTTTTTTAATAACAGTGGCCAAGTTACCACTGCAAGTGGTGATTCTTCCAAACTTAATTTCTGTCTATTTAGTATGTTTCTGGAATGGATCCATTGAGAAGAACAAGACTGAAAGAAAATTGAACCATGCTTGCATTAAAAATGGATAGTGAACGTGCATGTATGTGTTGGAGAACCAATTGAACAGCTTAAGAATCTTGGCACTGTGTGTGAGTGAATTGTGTGAATATCAAGCCCTCTGAAATTTCCATTTCCATATTTATCAAAAGAAGATGTTTTACTACTAAGTTTTAATCTCGAGTATAACACCTTTTTTTTATATTTTCTCCTTTTTTTTTTTTTTTTCTCCAGACAACATGAAACAGTGATTCCAAGTGAGTTGCCCCTTGGCCAAGAACTCACATCTACCCTGAGGGAGTGGGCAGTTATCTGGCACAAGTTATATGTGGTAAGTTTTCTTCAGCGGTTGGTATTCTGCTACACGACCTCAGATGAGATGAGACTGGGCTTTTTGCAGGGCACTTTATTAGAACATTATGCAGAATTGTAAAGCTATAATTATTGTAAAATTGGTCTTGAGAGCAGCTAAAAGTTTTCTGCAGTCCCTTGGATGGGATGTGTGATCACAGACAGAACCGTGGTTTAGTCCGTGCCGCAGCGTTGGCTGTGCTTGAATAATCGTGTGATGACACAGCACTGATGAAGCACTGACTGGCACAGGTCACACTCAGCATCAAGTCAGCTGGCTGGGGCTGTGCGTGTGAGTCACTGTTCACTAGTGCAATAAGGCTTCCTGCTTTGCCTCTTGTGTGTCTGTTCTGTATGAGCCCAATATATCTCTGTTGGGCGAGAAACCATGGTGGTGTTTTAACAGAACCTTTAGCAAGTGTGAACTCTGTTTTTCTAGAAGTGTTGTAGGTACTTAATAGAATGGTTGATCCTCACCCCAGAGTGCCTAAAGCTCAGGCAGGCAAGATAAACAAAGGATGGGAAGAGGACTAGTGCTGCGTGTGGTGGGGGAAGATTTGACTTGTCAGAAGTCACGTAATGCATTTAGTTTTCAGTTGCACGGGGGAGATATCTCTTGTCTACTAAATCTGTTTAGTAGCCTGACCATGTGATAGTCACTCCAGGAAAGTCAGAAGCCAAGATAACGCATGGATTTGGTGGTTTTGCTGAGGTAGGTGCACTCTTGCTCAAAGAAACACAACTGCAGTTCACAATGAATTGCCTTCTTTTGAAGGTGATTATTAAGGCACATTAAAGAGAGTCAAACTTGATTTTTTCTGTGGTTAATAGTGAGTTCAGCCTGTGTAGTATGTGCTCTGAGACTTTAATTAAGATGAGAGAATGGTTTTAAATTGGCTCTAACCATTTGGTTTACTCAGAGCAAGCTTTCCTTTTGAAAATTTCACCAGGCCACAAGTACATTTTGTTTGTGCACCACGAAACCACAAGAATTTGTTCCGCCCTCTTAATTTAATGAGTAGCTGTATGTGACGGTATTACTGTGTGAAAAGAGAGTTTTGTTCCTGGCTTTTTTTTTTTTTTTTTCTGAATAACTTTAGGATCCTAGCCTCAGAATCTATTTTTCTTAAGCGCAGAAATCTTTCATGTTCCTGTGTTTAACCAATATAAGTCTTAAAATAGTCTTGGAAAATGTTGTGGTTTGAAATGGATTTGAGTTTATTTTATTTTCCCCTGCAGTATGTATAAAAAGAAAAAAAAAAAAAAAAGCTAAAGGAGGAAGGAGGTATTTGAGGAGAAGAAGGAAATACAGGAGGTTTTTTTTCTTTGGCAGCATTTCACTTCTTTAATTTCTGTGTTTTTCAGCAAGCATTGCACTGGTGGGTATATCTCCACTGTAAAATAAATATAAAAATGACTGAGAGTTTTTAACTTCCTTTAGTTAATAGGAGTTAGCTAATGTAAACAGCTGGAGAGATAACTCAGCTTTAGCTAACTGTCAGATTGAGATCTGCTCTATATTTCCCTGAAAGCTAACACAAGTTGCCTTCTCTTTGCAATTATTTCTATGCAAGTTAAGAACACTTTTTTTTCTTTGTTTGCTAAATATGTCTCTACTATCTTCCCTGTAGGAACTAAAAGACTCATCTACCCTCCACCAGCCCCTTCGCATTTGTTTAAATCAGAAGGAAGATGGCTATTTATAACTCCCTTTAGATTTGTGTTCTCAGGGGGCAAATTACGAGTAGTTTACATCATTCATGTTCTTTGCAGAGACCAGAATGGGGAAATAATTGAAATGAGTCTCTCTTTCTGCTGTGTGGGAGCAGTTGGGCTTCAGAGTTAAACATTAACAGCTTTGATCCAGAGAACTGACGCTGGGCAGCTGCTGCCTGAGTGGACCAGCAGTGTACCATTGCCCCGTGCCCACTAGCTGTTGGGTGAGATGTAGGCAAAAACCTCTTGACAGTCATTTTGGAGCAGCAGAACCGTAAACGTTGTCCGAGTAGATTAAAGTTTAATGTCCTTTGATTTGTGGTGCTTTTCTCTGAAAATGAGCTGCACTTGATGCTCAGTGCAAGTCAGAATCAGCCCAGTGACAGGCTCAGCGTGCAGTGGTGAAGAGAGGATGAGGCCTGGGTTCCCTTTTGAATGGTGTGTTGGTATAGGTGACACTTCTAAAGGCTTCATTATTTATCTAATCACATATTGCTACAAATATGGCAGGTTACCACATAGCAATCCAGTTCTTAATTACAGTGTCAAACTGAAGAGCCTTAAACTATAGGAAAGAGATGTATAAGTGTGTGACTGATTTGATTAGGGTGGAACCAGTAAATAGCATGAGAAGTATTTTCATTAATTAAAGATAACAGTAGAAGTGGCAGGAGGAGACTCTTCGCAGAGCAGGTTTTGATGTCCTGTTCCGTCAGTGCTTTATCATAACAGCTGCTGCATGAGATGAAAATGCAGTGACTGCAGCAAACTCGAGCTGGTGCCTGGGTAGACTGGGGAGGTTGGTGTCTGGGAATCCAGATGTGATTTTTTTATTGCATTTTTGGTCAACCTCTGGCACGGCGGTTTCAGTAGTTCTGACTGCTGGGGTAGTGCTTAAAAAGCGTGGGATGAGTCAAGACTGTGTTGCATTAAGTTCTGCTCGTATGTAAACAAAAATGAGTGCCCTGAAGATCAGATAATCTTCAGCCTTATTTGCTGCTAGACACCAGCCAGAGAGATTATTGTGTTTCCACAGAACTACTCTGATTTCCATGAAACTCTAGTCTGGAGGTCACACATAGACATGACAAGCCATGTGTGAGTTACCAGTGGTTAGAAAATGAACCTTGAAGTATAACATGCATACTGGCAGGGACGCAGTGTATCCCAGGTATCAGTGCATTTTGTTGTGGGGTTTGGTTTTTTTTCAATGTCATGGATTTTGAGTGTTTGATGGGACAGAGTAAGAGAGCGGGGAGCCATGAAAATGAGTCCATGGGTTCAGTTTGCTTAGTGTTCTGGCTTTAAAACATAGTTGCTAATGCTGTAAACAGTGGTGAGGGCAGGGATTCCAATTAACCGTGTTGCTAATGTTGTCAGTGTTGTATTCTGGTGACAAAAGGCCTTTTTTATATGTAACAAAGGGGCTGAAGAGTTCTTTAGACTGGTGAAAGCTATAGGAGGAACAGCCATGAGAAAAAGCCTATGTGGGCTTCAGTGTTGATCATCTGTTGTTCTTATTTATGTTTTGGCATCACCTTTAGACTTTTAAAAGCAACTAAAGTGTTTGCCTCAGAGTCTTACTGTCTAAATAGGCAATACAAATGGGAAACGTGCATAAAAAATGACTTGCCCCACGTCACACATTCTGAGAGTGGCAGAGGTAAGGAGAAAGAGCCTTTGTATATTAAGTTGGTGCTCCTGTCTCAATCTGCTGGTGTCAGCTCTCTGTCCTGTATGTTGAAAGCACCCATCATTGCAGTTTAAGTGCTGGAAAACACCAGAAGTCCATTTTTTTGTCTGTGAGGTTTTTCTGAAATAATGTCCTGAGGAAATAGTGAAAACCCTGAATCTTGAGACACTTGAACCAGCAGTGCAAAGTACTGGAGAGTTTGTTCCATGGGTCTAATCCTGTAGTGTCATACAGTGCTACTTTGAGATATTTTTAGTTAAATATAATTTGTATGGTAGATTCAGTTGAGTACATTTCAGAAAGCTCACTGAGCTCATTGTTTTCAGGCTATCACTAGTTTAAAATTGTCCCTTTTTTCCTGTAGGACAACAAGACAACGCAGTTTCGGCACGTCCAACAGATGACTTACAGCCTGATAGAATGGAGGTCACAGATACTGTCTGGGACTCTTCCCAAAGATGAGCTGGCTGAGCTCAAGAAGAAAGTCACTGCTAAGATTGACTATGGCAATAGGTAAACTCCAAACTATGTCTTGAAGGCAGAGCAGACTCCCCAATCCCAATAAAGGCTGTAGGTGGCTGTCAAAATGTACAAAATGGTGTAAATGGCTGCATGAGGGAACACTGAATTAGGCTTTGTGTTTTTCCTTGGAAAGGGGACGACTGCAGCTTTCAGTCCCCATCAGAATGTGACTAGCCTGGCAGGTGGGCATGTAGCAGTTGGTTCTTCATATGCCAGCAATCTCTTTGGTTTGGCAGGAAACGTTACCTGTCTTAATTCTGCAGAAATGCTGGCACATGATGGTATTTCCCGTGGAGCACAGTTTGTGCCTGACTAGCTGGAGCCAGGATTTGGCTGCCAGTTATGAACTAAACTGCTTTATCAGCAACTGAGTAATATGATTCTGTACACCAAAACTCCACCTTTCATTGGTTTGTACGGAACAGCGACTGTCTCCAGAACTCATTTATCTGCCTGTCAGACTTGATTCAGGTCAAACAATCAATTAAGAAGAAAGCTTATGGCAAAGAATACTAATTAGCCATAATCCATAAGCCTGATAGATATACATACCTTTCTTTAAAAAAAAAAACCCACAACTTTAAGTGAGAACAAAGAAGATGTCATCTTAGAATTAGGTTACCTGACTAATTATTTTTCCCTTTAATGGGAAAATGAGGGGTGAGGGATAAGTATTTCAGGACAGGAGAACAGCAATGTGATTATTACAAGGCATGGAGTTGGTGTGCACCGGCTGCCTAGTGCAGTCCACAGTTTGATCTGTGGTTTGTGCTCATCTCAGTCACCTTTGCTTCTTAAATATTGTGTTGCTTCTTTCATTCTCCTGACTTGCATGCTATTCAGGATTCTAGGTTTGGACCTGGTTGTACGAGATGACAATGGGAACATCTTGGACCCAGATGAAACCAGCACAATCTCTCTCTTCAAGTCCCATGAAACTGCCTCCAAAAGGATTGAGGAAAGAATCCAGGAAGAGAAGGTACATCTCTTGTCGCTGGCTTTTTCCTCTTTAAGTAACTAGTACCCCCTGTATCTGTGCATTCCTCTTAAGGATACTGTGCTACTTTGGCAGCAGAACTAAACTCTACTGTGTTTGTTTTTAATGGGAGTTTTCTCCTTCTTTGCAGTCCCTGCAACAGAATTTGGACCTCCGAGGGCAGCCAATATTCAACACAACACATACGTACAGCCTGTATGTAAACTTCAAGAATTTTGTCTGCAATATTGGAGAAGATGCAGAGCTGTTAATGAGCCTCTATGATCCTGACCTCTCCAAATTCATCAGGTAGGGCTTGTTTTGTAGGGGCATAAACAATTTACCCATCAGAGTGGTCATTCTAAGGAAGCCAGCAGAGGTTAGAAAGGAAGATCCAGGAGATGAGTTTTTCTGTTCTGTTGGTTGCTGCCTCAGTAGTGATTTGGAAGGTTATTTAATTTCAGATGAGATGGGAAGACAAGGTTCTGAGCCCATGCACTCTCCTTCTTAAAGCTGGATATTTTTGTGATATGTTAGTTAAAATCTCAGATTGTCTCTTTATGTTCCTAAGTTTCCCTACTGTTGCCACTAGCCTTGATGCATTTGATTAATTGCTTCCTGTTAACTCATGTATATGCATGATGTTTGCTGTCAAGTCAGTACAAGTCCACACCTAAGAGTTGAGCATCTGGTACTGGTAGGAGAAGATATGAAGAACTTTATCAATGAAGCATGTACGTGTCAGGCACCCTCTGTCTCCATCATTGAAGTTATCAGGTGTGGACGTGGAGTCAGAGTTCTGTAGGGGAGTAACTGAGAGTGCCCATCGACATCGTGCCTGCCTTCTGCCTTCTCTGAAATGAGTCACTTCAAAATCACTTTGGGATAGATTTCGGCAGAGTTTTTCAAATATTCCTAAAAGATCAAAATATTTTTCAACTTTTGCCCAGGGAATGGCAATGTCAGGTGTTGATTTATTTAATATCTTTTTTTCCTTCCTTTATTTCCAGTGAAAATTACCTGGTCCGTTGGGGCAGTAATGGGATGCCTAAAGAAATCGAGAAACTAAATAACCTTCAAGCAGTCTTTACTGTAAGTTATTGTATTTACATCCTGGAAATTCTTCCCCCACGCTTCAACCATCTGAGTTTTGGGTTCTTTCCTTCTCTTGTCCCTCCACCCAACAGAGAGGGATCATGTGGCATTTCGGGGTGTTTTCATGGATACTTAAGATCTTACAGGCAGCCTCAGAGGAATGCTCTGTAAAGTATTTTTTTTAATATATCAATCCAAAGCAGTAGTACAGTATTATTTTGCAAAGTACTGTCAGTGGATGTTGCTTACCTGTGCATTTCTGAAAACCCTATTAAACACTTCTCTGCTGGAGCCGAAGTGTACCGAAAATCTAAGCTTGAGATCATAGTTGGTTGTTGTCCATTGCTTTGCTGATCCTTCTCTTCTTCTTTGCAACAAGATGTTAATGGAAGAATTGCACCTGAGGGGAATAACTTCTAACCAGTAGCACTAACTGCTTTGTCATCAGGATCTACTATTTTGGCAATTAATATCACTTAACTCTCCTTTCAGTACTGTTGCTGGAGTGTGTTATCAAAGACTAATGGGATGTTTAAAAATTGCTGTGTGGAAATTGCTAGTGTT
This sequence comes from Athene noctua, assembly GCF_965140245.1. Lineage (NCBI taxonomy): Eukaryota > Metazoa > Chordata > Aves > Strigiformes > Strigidae > Athene > Athene noctua. The sequence continues at coordinate 4,045,922 of NC_134064.1, read as the reverse complement.
TTTGTAGTATGGATTTTTTCTTCCCTCAGGCTTGACTTGTTTTACTTCTTAAAAAAAATAATTTCCTTTTATATATGTGTACAATCTAACAAAAAGCCTTATCCCTTCTGTCCTTTTCTTTGCCATTCATAAAGTGGATTGATATAACTGTATTTTAAATAATTTCTAGGATTTAAGCAGTTCTGACTTGATCAGACCGAAAATCAGCTTGGTGTGTCAGATTGTGAGGGTGGGGCATATGGAGCTGAAAGATGGGAAGAAACATACCTGTGGACTCCGGAGGCCCTTTGGCGTGGCAGGTACGACAGATCCCATCAGTGGAGGAAATGGCATGGCCCAGTGGCTGGGACAGTGGCCCAGGAGTCCGTCAGCAAAGCCTGCTGACCTCGTAGTGTCACCATCTGTGGCTCCAACACAGGTGCTGACACTGAGCTGCATCCTCATAGTGCCCCTCTGAGACCTTTTAGTGAAAGGTCTGTGTGAAGATGAAGTTCTGGTCCTGTTCACTTTTTGTTTTGTCCCCCCCTAAAGAGATAACACGCTGCCATCAGTGCAGTAGACTTTTCAGATCTTTATCAAAAAGGGATTTGCTCCTCGTGACTGATGGGATAAAGCTGGAGATTTTAAAGGAGCCCTGGTGAATGAGACATCCAATTCCTGTTCAATTCCTGAGATCTCTTGAGAAGAGACTTGCTGGAAATTCGTGGTGGAAAACAATTTCAAAATAGTCAGCATTTGGAATCTAACTGTAATTTCTTTGCTTTGAAATGCCCGAGTACCATCTGTTTTTTATCAGAGTATATTCACCTTCACTGTCAGAGGCTGACTTACGCATCAACGAGAAGGTGCTTTTTGAAAAGTTAAAAAGAGATGGGTGCTCTCTGTTGCTGTCATGAGTGGCACTGGGCCAAAACAAGCAACTGTTGTTTCCATTCTGATAGGGGAAAGCTCTCTGTGTTCTTTAGCAACTTGGCAAACCTGTGTGATGAACTTGTGTTGTTGCAGTGATGGACATAACTGATATCATACACGGAAAGGTGGATGATGAAGAAAAGCAACATTTTATTCCATTTCAGCAGTAAGTACTGGACTTCAGAGCTCGTCACATATCTGGCTTATTTAAAGCAGTTGTCCTTTGGAGAAGGACAAATTTGTATGGGAGCCTGGCAGTGTACCAAGGTCTCTACAAATAGATTAGCTTATGGCAGTAGTCAGCTCTTTGAAGGAAAAGATTTTTGTCAGTCCTCTGAAGCTTTTGTTCCCCTTGATTTACATGTCTGTATGATAGGCTAAATTGCTTGGGGAGTTTTGGCAACGCAGCTAAAATTGCTGGGTACCCGTATCGTCTGAGGTAAGAAAGAAGAGCACAGTGTGAAATAACATCGTGGGGTCTGGGAGATGTGACCTTCAAAACTCTTAGGGGGTTGGGAGGCAAGATTTTCAGAAACACCTGAGCACAGAGAACACAACTCCTCCTTGTCACTACTCGTGGTCTCTGTGCATTGTCTGCCACTTAACTTCCCACAGTACACAGGAAGGGTGAGTAGAGGGCAATAGGAAAGGGATTTCTTCCTCCTTCTGGGAAAGAAAGCCCCAATGTGTTTTGCATTTCTGTACTGCTGGTTAGACTTGTGTGTTCTGCCTGCTCTCTGATTGCTCACTTTTTCAGCACATTAAAATAACTAAAACAAGGCTTGTTTGGGTAGACTCAGCAGTGTTGTTACAGTCCTAAATACAGCAATCCATTTGGTGTAGCCATATGTTATTATAAGGTATTTTCGGGGGAGATTGTGTGGGTTTGTTTGTTTTCTGGTTGTTTTTTTTTTTTCCTCTTACCCTTTCAGGGCCTGAAAGGCTGAAAAGACGGATGTCTTTTCCTTCCCAGAATAAGGATGGTCTTTTTTTCTTTTTTCCATCTTTCTTTTGTTCTGATGAGGCTGAGTTTAGATCTTAATCTGGACACCTCTACAAGCATGGGGAACCTGTGAGGACATCATTTTGTAAATGCTTCGGATCGTTATTGACGGTGTGGGGACGGGAGTGAAGTCAGGTTCGAGATCCAAAGCTCAGTAGACGTGTTTGTGACTAGGGAGAGGTTCATCACTTGTGTGGCCTCACAGCAGTCGCTGGTTACGTTAACCTCTCCCTAGTTGATCTACACAGTCTCTTAGGGCCAGCTCTGAGGCACACCTGAAGACAGGGCTCGGCTCATCTCATGGGAGCACAAGGCTCTGTGCTGAGCTGTTCCTGCGTGGTGGCCCGTAGCTGGGCTTCACCTCCTTAGGTCTGCAGGGCAGCCTGTGGATGGAGAGCAAGAACAAAGCAGAGCAACATTTATGGTTGTCCTGAGGGCTCCTATTTCAGTATGACACAAATATAGTCATGGAGCCTTTCGGTCAATGTTAATTATCCTAAACCTGAGCTAGCACTGTGATATATTTCCTAATGTAAGAGTTTAAATGTATCTCTATTGGGTTTGTCCAGGTCAAGAAGAAGAAAAAAAATTCCCATGGAATCCTTTAAAAATAACATATTTCTTTGGAAAAACAGTCAAGCTGTCAGCCAGCCCTCTTCTTGCAGAGCACATGTCTGATGTTAGTCTGCTTCCCAGTCTCTATTGTTGTCCTTCTCAGGATTGCCATGGAAACATACATCAGACAGCGACAGCTAATCATGTCCCCACTGATAACTTCCCATGTGATCGGAGAAAATGAGCCCCTCACTTCTGTCTTCAACAAAGTCATCGCTGCAAAGGAAGTGAATCATAAAGGGCAAGGTACAGCAGTTGGGCGAGAAGCTCATGGAAGGGTTCCCCTTGCTTACGAAGGAAAATAAATGGCTTGTGAGAGTCCAGAGATCAAGGCTTCCCGGAGTTTGCTACCTTCCCTGAGCCAAACATACGGTCTGTTGGGAGCTAAGACAAAGAGAAAACTGGGAGCTGTTCTTGTGTGAAAAGAGCTTCTCTAGCTGCTAACTCGTTTGCTAGTAATGTAATATTTTTAAGGTAAAACTCTGTGTATGGACATAAAATATTTTTAAGTGAACACATTCTAAATGGCTTTGGGTTTAAACTGCATTATTCCAGGTTCTTCTGCTCTTGCTTGTGTGTTTGGCCTTTAGTCAGATACACTAGCAGATTCATCTCAGAAAGTTTGTATTTTACTTCAGAGAACGTACTTGCCCAGTAAAGACTTATTCAGTGTTAGGGACATGGACAACTGGGCAAGTGAGAATCAGCTTGGGGTACGTAAGGCACTGTTGTGTGGAGATCACACGAAGAAATAGTTTTCTCTTAAGCATAGGCTTAAATTTCCTGTTTTCATACATATTTTTTTTTCTGTAAACAAGTGCTACCTTTCTTTTCTTAGGTCTTTGGGTCTCCCTGAAACTGCTTCCTGGCGATCTAGCGCAGGTTCAGAAGGATTTTTCCCACCTTGTAGACAGATCAACTGCTGTGGCTCGCAAAATGGGATTCCCTGAGATAATCCTTCCTGGTAGGTCCCATATGCCTTTACGCTTCCATGGAGTGAAAGAGACAGCTGAAATTCTAGAATTTCTGCTATGAACAGATTTATTTTAAAACTATCTGAAAACTTGTTTTCATTTTTCTTGAAATTTCCAGCCAATCTTGCTTTTTTTTTTTTTTCTGTCAAAGAAGTGAAAACATGAGCTTCCTTTCTTATACTGAAAAATGTGTGTACTTTGTGGAAGATTTCTGTCAAAGAGACATTTGTGTTACATAGAGGTTCGACCCTTCTCTATTTAATCCATTTAGAGTGGATTTAGCCCTATAGAGCTCATTACATTAAAAAGATTTACATAAAGGCAGAGGTTTATAAAAAGACGAGTGGTACATTTTAAAAGATTTTGTATCATTTGAGATGCAGATGAAATGGTGTGATGTTGGGCGTCGTTAATTAGCTGATATCAGTAAAGGCTAAAAAGATGATAAGGATAACATGGTACCCAAGGATGTTAACTGTAAAACTGTGTGAGAAAAACAACTCATTGAGTGCTATGAATTTTAGGTGATGTTCGAAATGATATTTATGTGACCCTGATACAAGGGGAGTTTGACAAGGGGAAGAAGAAGACTCCCAAGAACGTGGAAGTCACCATGTCTGTACATGATGAAGATGGCAATCTCCAAGAGGTATGATGGCTTTTGCAGGGGGTCACAAGGGTGCTGTGTTCACTGGGTGATAGCTCCAGTCCCTGGGATCGTATGTGCCAACTGTGTGCAAGAACTGTGTGATAACGAGCAAGAGATGTTATAGGTGATCTCAGTGACCAAATTTAAAACCTCACTGATTTTTTTTTTTAAATTTATGCGAGCAAATCTTTAAAGATTTTGTAAAACTTTCAAAGAGGTGACATGCACTGAGATCCCTTGACTGTGAAGAGTAACTGACACTTAACTCTTCCTTGTACCAAAGGCTTTGAGTAACTGACAGTTACATGCTCTGAAAATTTCTGACCCAAGATACTTCTTGCTTTCATTCTGGACCTTACCTTTTCTTTCCCCCCCCCGCCCTTGTCTTTTTGTCCAAAGAAAGCTATCCATCCTGGTGCCGGTTATGAAGGCGTCTCCGAATATAAGTCTGTTGTTTATTATCAAGTCAAGCAGCCTTGCTGGTATGAAACTGTAAAGGTAGGAGTGTGTCATTTACAGTCTCGTAAACTTTCTTTGAGTGGAAAATGGAACCACTTTAAAATCAGTGGATGCATCAGTAACGGAATCTCTTGTAAATTGACCGGTGATGGAGAATGCTGGTGCTGGATTTTTCATTGTATTATCCTGTGCAGGTGTCCATTGCAATAGAAGAAGTCAGTCGTTGCCATTTAAGATTCACTTTCCGTCATCGGTCATCACAGGAGTGTAAGTATGAGAGAAGGAGGAGTACTGTACTCTCCTGCTCTCACTGAGATTTTCTGAGCATCCACCAAAAGTGTAGCGCTTGCATTTCTACTTATTTCCAGTGTAGTGGATTTTCTTGCAAGGACAGAAAAATCATTCAGACTTTTTACAGCCTTAAAAAAGGTTTTTTGGTGCTTCCAAAACTGAAACTGAACTGGTGGTTCTAAAACTGAAATTAGATAGGAAGCACCACGTTAGCCCCATTGAAAGACAGTTGTTAGTGCTTACTGCTGCTTTGGCTTCTCGGTGTATGGTGTTATTTTTATTTCAGGACCTTCACAAAATTCAGTGCAAAGCCTGGTGGGCTTCTAATGGTCTTCCTACAGGAGGATTTCTAATTAGGTTAATGAAAGGCTAATGAGAAAGTTGGAGCCAGATGTTGCGTCAAACAACTTCAGAGCCCTGAAATGAGCAATAATGTGAGACTAAGTCCTTGGAGGGCTCTCAAAAAAATTCTTTCAAGGTACCTGGGAGATGCAGTGACATAATCCCACAACCATACCTCACAAGCAGATTTGCAAAATCCCAACCAAAATATCTATACAGTTGTATATGTCCATCTAGCAGCACAATTAACCCCTAAAATGTGGGTGGCAAAAGACGCTTCAGAGAGGGTGTTTCTATTTGTAGTTGCAGATACCTGCTGAGTGCCTTGAGATGGGAGGGAGAGAGAGAGAGCGCTCTTTCTGCTGGGGATCACAATGTTACTGGCTCCATCACCTTCCTGTGTGAGGCTCTTAAATGCAGAAGAAGCTGCATGTAGTTAGAGAGCTGCATGATGGATACTATAGGCATAAATAAGACGATTCTTAATGAAGATTTTCCTTTCTGTTTGCAGCTAGGGATAAGTCTGAGAGAGCTTTTGGCATGGGCTTTGTGAAGTTGATGAACGCAGATGGAACAACACTGCAAGATGGCAAACACAATTTGATTGTTTATAAGGTAGCTGGGGCATTTGCAGTCTTCACCTTTGTTTAACTAACCAAAACAACTCTCTTGGCTGACTTTTTTTCCCTCAAAATGTAAACATCATAACTGCAGAGATTTTTAACAATTTTTCTAGGATAATAGGACAGAAATCCCTCAGCTCTGCTTTCACTGATGGGTTTTCTGACTACAAGTACACAAATCCTTGTGTGTATGTGTATAGAGCGTTTTTTGTCTAACATCATCCGCTTAGTGTGCAACAAACAGGCCTGGTGCCTACCTGCTTTGGAGGATCAGTGTGTGATGGGGAGAGATAGTGCCTTTAATCACAGTAGAGTAAAAAGTTCATGCATTGCAGTAGAAAACTGTGAAGTGAGACGTGGGGGCAAATCCTCCTAAACTCTGTGGCTTGAATCGTTCTGAAAAGAGCTTAGTTAGTTGGCAGTATGGGCAACTTCTGTGCCGTAAAGTTAGAGGCCCAAACAGACAATGTGAGTAAGCAACTGTAGACGTGAGAAGGTGTTTAAATCCCTCCCTGGCTGTGACTGTGTTGAAGTGTCTCTGCAGATGAGAACTGCAAGAGGTCAGATGCTCAGCCCGGGATAACCCTTGTCTTTGCTGTGTTCAACCAACAGGGTGATAACAAGAAAATGGAAGATGCTAAATGCTACTTAACTCTTCCTTGTACCAAAACGGAGATAGAGGAGAAGGAGGCCCCATCAGGGAAAAATCTGCACCACCTAGCCAACTTCACACCCACTAAAGATAGTACAAAAGACAGCTTCCAGATTGCCACTTTGATCTGCTCCACCAAGCTCACCCAGAATGGTAGGTCTGGCCTTAGCAGCCTAGCTGTATCACACGGTGTATTTGAAGCAGAGAGGGCACTTTCTTTAAGCAGATTTTTTGCCATTGCAACAAGCGTAGGCAAAGCGCTTGTGCTTTAATCTTGCTGTTTCATGTGTCAGTGGCAGCCTGATCCCAGCATTGTTGGCATCACGTTGCCGGTACAAGCTACAAAGATGTTTACGCAGCCACTAAAGACCGTGTCACGTGAATATTTTATCCAAATTACCAATGCTAAACCAAACAGGTTTGTTGGCATGTATAGAAATGGCACCCATCGGTGTATATGTGTTTTCAGAATGATAAAATGTTTAAGGTTAATTATCTTCTTTCCTCTGCTTGTTAAGTACGTAGTAATTAGAACTGAACTCTTCAGGATGCTGTTACGCATTAACTCTGCACTGCATGCTGGCAAAGTGGTCAAAATGAAGAATGATGTATAGGTGAGAATGAATACAGTACGTGCTGGTAAATGACGTGAGATTTCCAGTAGCTCTGGAAGGCTCTTGGTATAACCCACTCTCTGACTTCGGGAAAGAAGCGTCTGAAAATGGCACCAGCCGTGGCTCCAGTGAAGTGTTGCCGTGTAGCTGCTGGGAGATGGGCATGAACTGTTCTGCTCGAGGGTTGAGCTTGGCCAGTTAGCTGAAGTTAAATGCCCCACTGACACATCCATGTGCATGAGGACTGAATCTGACTTCCATTCGCCCGTTTGCACCTTTCTGCCCTCCTTGCATGTTAACTCTGTCTCTGAATGTGGCATTCTTTGTCAAAGCTGTTAAGTTTCAAATGTATTCTTACATCTGAAGGTAGTAAATTAATTTAGTTTCACAACGGAGATGATATGTACATATTTCATTAACATGGCAGATGTGTGTGAAACCTGCCAGACTCGTATGACTGTAGTTTGTGATGAAACCCGAGGTCCTGGAGTGTCCCAGAACTGTGACAAATAGCTCTGCAGCTTAATACCATTTATACAAGAGGTTTCAATTTTAAGAACCATCGCCAAGAGGCTGCTCTAAAGTAAACACAAGCATTAGTAAGAAAAGTCATGCACAACATAAAATTCCTAGCTTGAGATTCCTTCTCTTGAGTGAATGAGAAGCCTGCAAAATTGTCTACCTTACGTTATCAAATTACACCAAAATTAACTTTCTTGCCAAGACAAAAGAACCATCTCAAGGTGGTAATCTGTACATCAGTGTGACTTTTCTGTGTAAGCTGATTCTAAAAATAACCTCTAGTGCTTGTTCTGTATTGTTCTGCGGCCATTACGTCAGCTGTGTTGTTGTAATCTGTTTCTAATTGCTGATGTTCTGTCCTTGGTAGTTGACCTGCTGGGTTTGTTGAACTGGCGTTCTAACTCTCAGAACATAGCTCACAACCTGAGGAAGCTCATGGAGGTGGAAGGAGGAGAAATTGTCAAGGTATGCATGGAGACCTGAATCTCCTTGTTATGCAGACACTTATGTATGTGCTTGATGATGACCTTGGAGGGTTGTAACTGGACTGTACCCAAAAGCTCTCTGTTACAGGCTAGGAGAGCTCTGCTAGCTGCTCAGCAACAGGAGAGCAAAAGCTATACTTTGCCCTAGGAGCTCTCATGAGTGGAATTCCCCAGAGTTACAGAAGTTAAATGTTACCAGCATCAGGGAGATAGCGGTGACTTTATTTCCCCCTGTATCCTTACGAAATAGATGCTACATTCAAAGCCTAATTTTTAATTTTCAGTAGTGGCTCTGGGTCTCCTTTGTGAATAGGGACTTGCTGTGGGTCTAGGAACAGAGTGCAGAGAAGGGCCAAAGAGCTTATAGTCAGAGTACCATGGGCAGCAGACCTGAAATGTGGAGAAATGCCACAGAAAATGGTCTGCTGGAGGGTTTAGTAGTAAGACATCTGTGGTTCCAAGTGCAGATCTTCTGGCATTATGCAAGGTCATGGATTTACTTAATGGCTGAACAACTGCTGAAGTAAATGCTGTGTCATTGCAGACCAGTCTTTATGTAAAATGTCGTGCCTTAGTACAGTATATGTGGTTGATTTGGCCCACTGCAAACTTAAACTATGTGGACAGAATTAAGTGTATTCACTAGGTCTCTTGCTAGATAAAAAGATAAATAGAACAGAAAGGTGGAGCTGATAAGCAAAGAACTTCCTTGCTTTAGTGAGGGAGAAGTGTGTGATGGTCATGACAAGCATGTGAATAAATAGAGGACTAAGATCCTTTTTAAAATGTTCTTTCATGGGCAGCTCTTACGGTTCAGCTGGGCTAGTCTGCAAAGAGAAAAGTGATCCAAAAGAGTAGGCTCTCATGCAGGAGTCCAGAAGTAGTCATCTCTTTCCACCCTTTTACTGTTCTTTTTCCCCTCTAGTTTTTGCAAGACACCCTTGATGCACTTTTCAATATAATGATGGAAATGTCAGAAAATGAAACCTATGACTTCCTTGTGTTTGATGCACTGGTGAGTGAGTCTTCTTTTGTGAATTTAGAGTATTCTTTTTTCAGCCACATTTTCAGTCTGTTCCTGGTGCTTCCTTTCAATGAGTGGTTGGTATTTTGCTCTGAGAAATAAATATTTAAACACTTCTCCAGGCATTTTCAGGAGCTAAGACTGAGATACACATTGAGCATTTTAGTAACCACAGTGAGAACAGTGATAAACGTCACATAATTTATAGTAATTTCTTCAGGTAACTTCTTACATTAAGGCAGTTTACAGAAGAGAAAAGCCATATTATCTAGCTGAAGCGCAAAGTGAAATGATTAGTTCAGGGTCGTGGTGGTGGAGGATTTGTGGCTGTGGTGGGAGTGGAACCTGTGCACCCTAATCCTAGGCCAGTCCTTAGGCAGTGGGGATGGCTGCTCCTCTGAACCCTTACGGAAGGATTGTAATGAGTAAAAGAGTTCACAAGGAGTTTTCTACTTCTTTGGAGAGCCTGCTTAGTATGTGTGTGAAAGGCTCTGGCGTTGGTGAGCAGTGCAGTAACAAGGCTGCGTGCTTCGTGCTGATCCACCAATACCTGCTTGGCAGTTCAGGAAGAAATAAGAAGTCAGATGTATCCAGCTGACACTGGTCGGAGGAGTGAACACAGGAGGACAGAATGTCCTACATGTCGTTTTAGTAACAGGCCTGAATGTTTGCTGGGAGTATATAAATCATCAGAATCTCAGGTTCTAGCTTGAAAAGCATCATTTTTTAGCTTTGAAAAATGGCTTTCAGCAGCTCTCTGCCTGTGTAACGACAGTGTCACATAAAGACTGTGAATAATGCTGTTTCCTCTATCACTGCTGCTGCTTTGAGAAGTAGCTCCCTTTTATCTCTTAAGATTTTCAATCGAAATGCTGCTATGACCTACCTTCCCTCTGAGCAATGAGGTAGCTGCACACCCCACAGTATTTAGTCACTATTAGAATATGAATAACACTAATGCTGTTAGAAAACCAAACAAAAAACGATGCCCCAGCAAAATAAATGACATGCAATTAGAGACTGTGTTCTGTTCGAGTTAGTTAGAGGTTGTACAGCTCTGTACATCTGTTTCCTTTTGAATTTTTGGCAGGTATTTATTATTTCTTTGATCGGAGACATCAAGTTCCAGCATTTCAACCCTGTACTTGAAACTTATATTTACAAGCACTTCAGTGCGACCCTGGCGTACGTGTAAGTATTGGTCACCACAGACCCACGGGCTGTCGCTCAGACGGCGTCTCATGATCCTCTCAGTAAACCAATGGGATAAAGGCAGCATAGACCAGACAAGAGTGTTCTGCCTGATTCTTCTCTGCTTTCAGGAGAAAGAAACCCTGTAATTACCCCTTTACCCTTTAAAAAGTTTGTTTAAAGAATTTTTTCTGTAAGGAAACTGCTGTCACGGAGAAACACGTGTGAGACTTTGTGATTCAGGCTCTCTTTTGACCTGTAGTCCTCTCTCTGTGTGTGTTTGTGTTGTAAAAACATCTTCATGTTTTTACATGATTGATTTCCTATAGAAAATGGGTTTAATGAGGTTAGTCTGTGTACATCTCTGCCTTACAACTTTTGAGTGCTTTGGTCTAGTATTGCTGTAGAAGTCTGGTGGGGCACGGTAGGGATGGTGGTTATGGGTATATGCAGAAGACAACAGAAAATATCATAAGTTGGTATGTGGGGGAATTGATGAAGGAACACAGATTCATAAGAAATCTGGTCTGTTAGGTATTGCTCCTTATGGAACTCTTTTGTCTTGCCAGTAGCTGCTTCAATCTTTCAGTCCACCCCACCCCAAAAGTACTTTGAGCAGAGGAAAGTTTGAAATAGTCTGTATACTTTGTACTCTGGGCTACAGTTTTAGGGTTATGGTGGGCAGAAGCAGAACCATGTGTGGCTGAAATAAGAAGAGCAATGCTGTGGTTGATGGTAGCAGAGGTAAGAGTGGTGTTCACCTCCACTCTCTGCCTACAGCCAAGCAGGTTGAGCAGGCCACAGACTTCAGAAAAGGATTAAATGTCACGGTGAGGTTTAAACGTGCAGGTTACACGAGATTACACTTAGTACTGAAACTCCCTCACATAGACTGTCATTGGTTCAGAAGAAATTTGCAATTCTTTGCTTTTGGATGTGTGGGTATGGACAGTGAGAGTAATTCTGTTTCCCTGTAGCATTTTTATCTGTTGAACTCAAAGCAGTTTAAAAAATTCCGGTCACAATCTTTAGTCCTATTTTATCAGGGAAGGAAGAGCTGACGTGCAGAATTTATTTAGGTACGTGTGAAAATTTAGTTGGCTTCATGTGCTTAAAAATGAGGCATTTGTTGAAGTGCTGTAGCTAGTCACAGCTTACGTGGCCAAGGATACCCAGAAAGGTGGTGGAGAAGCCAGGAATAGCACCAGGATCTCCTGACTTTCAGTTCCTTCATCTGGTGCCCCTCAACCTAAAGGTCATTCCCCTCATGGTAACAGGCAACTAAAACGTTAAAACTGAGGCCAGTAGGGAGGGCAAAAGCAGAAACCAAACTCCTTTTCCCCTCTAAGTCTATTCTTACTTTTACTGATGAGCATGAATTCCTAGTCCTGAGTATTCAGCTTCTTTTGGTGACTGTCAGCCTAAAGGTAGTTCTGTGAGGAAACACAATTCCGCAAAGCTCTCGCGTCCCCATCTCCTGGATTGATTTCTTCTTCCCTGCCCTGGCCACACAATCACTGCTTGCATATGATTTCCCTTCCTTCTTCCCTGTAACCTGTGGTAAAATCATCATTCTTATTTCTCTTCACTATAAATAAATTTCTTTGATTAACGAGCACCCTGTATTTTAGCTTTGTTCTTCCCTTGCCTTTCTTTTCAGCTGAGCTTAACAGTGTGATATCTGCATAATGCCAAGTGGACTGTGATGTTATATAGTGTCTTTCATGTGCTCCATGTGCCAGAATTTGACCAAGCAGGGCGTTGGATGCTGGGAGTGTGGCAAACAGAGCAAGCAAGCGCAAGAGCTGTTTTACACTTGGCCATCGCTCACGCACCGCTTTGGGTGCTGTGAGTTGTTTAATGAAGAGGATTTTCCCTGAATATTAGCTGCCGTAGCACGCACGGGTCGTGATCTGATTCAGCAGAGACTAGACAGCAAATACTCACCAATGTGTTTATGCAGCTTCTGCTCACAGCTCTCAGAGCGCTCAATATTGCTTCGGAAGAACTTTGTGCTCCACACGTGGGAGTTGCTAACGTGTGAAGGTGTCAGTCCACTCTCAGTAATAGGTTTTCCAGCTTCCTGAGCACTTCATTTTAGGGGAAAAAAAAAAAAGCGGCTCAAGAAGCTGGAATGTGTAGACGAATTTGTAGCCTTTTCTGAGAATTCGTGAACCGGTTATGAAAATCTGGCATCCCATGAAGCCAAAGGTTTCAGAAGGAAATAGGCTGTGAAGAGGAACCCCTGTCCGATACCTGTTTATTAGACTGTAGTTCCTCTCTGGCATAAGGAAGCTGAGCTTCCACAGAAACGCAACTGTGTCTATATTTATTCTCCTTTTTTGTGTTATTTCTAAAGGAAACTCACCAAAGTACTGAACTGTTATGTGGGAAATGCTGATGACTCCAGCAAGACAGAATTGCTGTTTGCTGCTCTGAAAGCCTTGAAGTACCTATTCCGGTTCATTGTTCAGTCACGAATACTGTACCTGAGGTGAGACCAAGGTCACTGCCATCCTTGTATCTCCTTTTGGCAGTCAGTGAGAGTTACTTCCAGTCAATACCACTGGAGGATATATTCTTTCAGCATATCCTCTATCCTTGAACTATTAAGAGGAGTATCTTTCTGCCTTTTTGGCTACAGCTGGAGCAAATAAGTTGAGTAAAAATTGAAATTGCTGATTTGAAGAGGAGAATCCTTCCAGTCACCCATAGCATGCTATAAGCACTGTGTGGTAGTGCTGAAAAGGAACCCGTTATTTATTAAGAAGTTAAAACGGGGAATGACTTCCTCATTTTAAGAAACTTTAAGAAGCGAATGCACACATGGTTACTTGTTCAGTGAGGTGAGGATGACATGTTGTCCCCTTAGGGTATGGTCAATGACAGTGGTTTACCATAGCCTCAGAATACGTTTTCAGAGATTTAGGGTGAATGTTTGGAATCCTTTCCTCGTGTTCATTCTGGCTTTTTTATTTAATACAGAATGAGCTACTTGGTTCTTGGAACGCAAGCAGAATTTGATGCAATGGCAGTTTCCAAAGTGCAGCTTTTTCCTTATAACAGATTACAGCAGGAAGTTACTGCAGAATCCCTGATGCCGTTTTTACATTTATGTCTTTGTGGAAGGAGATTGCAGTAAAATGTTGTTCCACGGGATAAAATCGTATTTCAACTACTATGACACGGTTAGCCTAGATTTATGTGTAAAACCAGCTCTTTCTGTTCTTTGTAGTTTTTATGGGAAAAGTGAAGATGGGAATGAATTTAATGATGCAATACGCAAGCTGTTCCTCTCCTTCAATGTCCTCATGGACCGGCCTTTAGAGGAGGCTGTCAAGATTAAGGTAGGCATAATTTTCAGGGAGAGGTAATATCTTTTATTAGATCAACTGATACAGTCCGGGGGGGGGGAGGGTAGAAAAAGGGACAAGCTTTGAGGCACATAAAACCCATGCACATGAGTCACACCACCTCTGAACGTCTCTTTTCTTCAACTGTGTGTAGCAGGAAAGGAATATTTAAACTCCAAAGTTTATCAAATAAAGATGAGAGCTGTGGCTTTGCAGAAAACCCTTCAACATCTGCTAGGATGAAAGCTAAGAACCAGTGAAGGTGTAATCTACTGCAGTGAGGAAGACACTTCAACCAGTAACACCAAGCTTGAGGGTGATGGAGATAGAAATGTTAAACTACTGCAAAAATCAATGTAATGTTGGGAATGGGAGTAATGACAAAGTAAATGGTTTCTAAACGTATCTCAGATTTTTTTTTATACTTGTTTTTCCAGTGTCAACTGGATTTATGACCCTTTTGTTTAAGATCTGAGGAAGAGCAGAGCAGCCATGCAGTGAGGCTACTAAATTGCTGAAGGCGATGAGGCCTTGAGATTGCTTTCTTCATTTCAATTCTTCTAGCCAACATGCTTTTCTCTGTTTGAAGGAAAGATTGATTCTAAACTTCTAACTAGTGATTTAAAGCCTGGCTCTGATTCTCATGCAGTCAGAACACCTGCTGGCAGCAGCCATAGAACATCACAGAGGGACCTTTAGTTGCTGTTGCACTCAGTTGTCTGGATGTTACTACCTAGATAACTTACTGCTGTGTACACGGACATGCTGAAGTATGTAGAACACTGAGCCAGTTTAACTGACTAGTGCTTTTCATGTCAGGCTATAAGGAGCTTAATCCCTGGAACTGCAGGATGTTTGCAAAAAATAAAGAAAAAAAACTTGGCTATGAATCCTTCCTCCTTCACCTTTTCCGCTCTGCACTGCAGATGTGTGGTTGCTGGAGGCTCTCTGGATTCATAAATTTAATCTTAAGCCAGTTTGCTACAGGTGTCTGCGTATTTGCTCTTGACAAAAACTAGATTTGCCATGTGAGCTATGGGCATTGTTGTTGAGACTTTATACCCTTTTAGAATGAACTAACTCAGTTTCCATGTGTGTTTTATGTCCTTGTTTTTGTTTTTTTTTCTTGCAGGGTGCAGCTTTAAAGTATTTGCCAAGCATCATAAATGATGTCAAACTAGTATTTGAGCCTGTTGAGCTCAGGTAACCATATTAAGTTTGTTTGTCCTCTAAACCCAGCTCGTCTGTTGGGAAGAATTTTGGAAACTTTCCTAAAAATAGCCACTCTGATTCTGACACGACGATGCACACACTGTGCATGAATTTGAGGAAGTGCTTGCAGGGCTTTAAGGGAAGTCAGTTTAGTGCAGAGGAATCTGTGCATCTCACTGCTCGCTCTGAGGCACTTTGAGATTTTACTGAAAACCAAAATTTGAGGACTGGGGAGTGATATCTTGAAATGCAAGTTTCCACCAGTTCTAAACCAAAATGTGTGACAAGGACATGGCCTTGGTCAGGAAAACGAAAGTTGTATTTATTCGGGAAATTCACAACACTGTGTGGATTTCTGTTCTTTGGTGCTCACAACTTTGCCCAGAACCTCCCAACCATGCCTTCTTGTTCTGACACAAATAATTTCCTCATAAACACTAGACAGACAGCAAACAGAATTTAATTTAATGGAATCTCAGATTGAAATGAGTCATCACTCTTGATGAAAGGGGCATCTGGAAGGATATGCTCTTGCCGTTGTGTAGAGCAGTATTTCAAGTTTCAGCAGTGGTCTGCTGAGGCTTTGCAAAATTCTGCTTTCATTCTGGATGAAAGTAAGTATGATTATCTTACGCTGGCACTGGAGGGCAGATAGCATTGACTATTTGTAAGCTCTTGTGATGTATCTAGCATGTCTTGGGTCGCAAGCTTCAGTTTAATAGGTTTGAGCCTGAAGTTTCCTAATACTGTTCCGGTTTAGTAAAAGTCCTGTGCAAAATTTCTTGAAAATAAGTTAGGGCTCCCTCATAACTTGCCTGGAGACCACCTGCAGGTGCCACACGGTGACAGAACACCCGGTTGTGCAGGACAGTGTAAGTGTAGGATGGAATCATGTTGGGTGGAAATGCTGATCATCTGCTTCCTTTGTGGTTTTTACACTAGTGAACTGTTCAGCAAGTTTATCCAAAGTATTCCTGACAACCAGTTAGTTCGACAGAAGCTGAACTGCATGACCAAGATAGTGGAGAGTGACCTGTTTAAACAGTCTGGTAAGTAGCAAATTGGTGTCTCTAGATGCTGCCTGGGGCCACACACCCTTAAAAACAAAAATATCTTTCAAGGTCAGTGTCTGTCAGTCATCAGTGGTGGTCTACCGTTAAATCCATCTTTAGAAATATTCCTTGTCATGGAAAAACTGAAATTTCTTTGCTGTTGAGTCTTTATACAACGCCTGATACTGTAGGATCCTGATCCAGTGTGTTGATTTGGAAGGAGGCAGAAGGTGAGAGTGCACTGTTTGATGCAATACATATAATTACAGGTTATTTATGACTCTCTCTAGCCTGTTAGTGATAACTCAAGCGGATTTAAGCGTGTTTTGGTGTCCAAGGTAAAGTTATGAGCAGAAAGCTAATATGTGGTACCCCTGTATGCTGAATGCTGAAGAACTTCCTGAGGCCAACAAGATGTGGTGCTCTGTTTCCTTTTTTAGAATGCAGAGATGCTCTTCTGCCACTGCTAATAGATCAGCTAAGTGGCCAGTTGGATGACAATTCAAACAAGCCTGACCATGAGGCCTGCTCACAGCTACTTAGCAATGTTCTCGAAGTCCTGGATCGGAAAGATGTGGTGAGCATGAACTGTCAAGGGTGCAAATTAAGGTTAATTCTTCTTTCGAGAAGTTATGGCAAAGAAAAGTTCTCAGCTTATGCTTTAAAGAATTACCAAGTTCTGACGTTTTGCAGAAATTGTGTTGCATTGCTGTAGACTTCTCTGAATCTCTTTGCACATAAAGTAGCTGTGTCTAAAAGGGAGCCATGAAAGGTTGAATTAGTGGTTATCACTACAGTACAAAAAGCAATTGCTTTCCTTTCCAGGGACCAAAATGTTATTCCCAGCTACTTTGGTAGCTTGTTGAATTATTTGGAGCAAGTCATAAAAGTATTTGGTTTCTCATTTTCTCTGCTATGAAATAGGGACAACAATCATTATTCAGTCAGGAGAATAGTACTCGCCACATTAGTGACGGAAATTGATTCTAAGTTGCTCTGAAAAGAGTAGTTTGAACTGAAGAGCTGTTCAGGGAAAACTAAGCCAAATCAAAGCACCAGCTTTGGTTTAGCTATGCCAGGATGAGCTAATGAAGCTGCTGTAGATCAATTATGCTAGTTATCCACCAAATGTATACCTAGAGTATTTGAATCGATTGCTCATGTGGTTTAAATCTCCTTTTCTACATCCTCTGATAACAATTAACCACTGTCAGGGCAGTCCTCCCACACAGGGAGCACTCTGTAGAACAGTATACATTAAGAATTGTCTCCGACTTCCCTTATTGGATGTCCCCAGGGTCCCACTGCTGACCACATCAAGCTGATCATGGAACGCCTGCTAAGGAGAATAAACCGCACAGTGATTGGAATGAGCAGACAGTCTCCACACATTGTGAGAGCCTTTTACTTGCTTTGGTTATTACACTACCATTTGTTATAGTGGAATTTATTCTCCTGGGAGATTTCAGTGTGTAGCAGTGGTTTATGAAATCATCTTTCCGTTTCCTGCAGGGCTTCTGTGTCACTAAAACATGGATTTTGGTGGTTTTCTGAGACCAGGTATTAGGATACAAATAGTCCTGCTCCAGCAGCAGTTTGAACTGAATCACAGTTGTCTGTGATTTCTAGTTCCTTTGGGCCTTTGTGCACGGAGAATTTGGTTTCGGTGCAGTTTCTAATACACAAGGACTCTTTGCTGAAAAAATGCTCTTTGGCCACCTTGGCTGAACAGGATTAAATGCTGAAGGATGAGGCATCTCTAAGGGGCATTTCTGACTACTGAGTGGCATCTTAGAAGGTATAAGCAAGTTGATAGGTTTTAATTTGCCCTGTACTTCATGTACAGAATGATGGAAAAATCAGGAGCTTGGTGTACATAGAGATATCTTATTTTTGATAAATCAAAGGTCAAGTTAATGCTATTACCAGTATGTTTGCCCTGAGAATTACAGTTGGCCATAGTAAATGATAAAATTCTATAATCATTTAAGTTGGAAAAGACCTTTAAGACATGATGGAGTGGTTTGTATACATATATATATGTTCCATTGTTTGGAGGAGGTGTTTTTCTTGCAAACTGTGATCCCTGGGGAGAAAGACAGCTAAACCAAGACTTCCTACCTGAAATTTAGGAAGTCTTGACTGGTTTGGGGTAGAGGACTAAACAGTCACACAGACTGATGTAAGGACATGGATAATCTGGATTGTGATCAGTGATATTTGAGTAGGCAGAACTCTGAAAGCATCTGCCACACCTCAACCTTAGAGTTCTTAATACAGGAAAATAATCATATGTTTTGTTTTTCCTATCCTAGGGTATTTTTGTGGCCTGCATGACAGCCATCCTGAGGCAGATGGATGATTCCCATTACAACCATTACATCAATACTTTCAAAACCAGGCAGGACATTATTGTAAGTCAGCCTGGCTGGGGGATTAGCTCAGTCCATAAAGAATTACACTTTGCTTCTGAAAGGTCATTTCAAGTTGCTGTATTCAGTTTGGAGTGATTATGCTGTGTTCATCAGCAGTGACTTACAGGCACCTAACGCCACAGCCACTGGGGATATATTCACATCACCCCTGCTGGGTACACACAGTGGATGTTGCTGACTTAGTAGAGCCTGAGAATAGCATTTGTAGCATTGGGTAAAAACATGTTTAATGACTATTTAAGTCTGTGCAAGTAAAAAATCAGGGACGAGAAGAGTGAATGAAGATGAAAAGGAAAAGCATTTTCCCCTCTCTTGCTTTCACTCTCTCTTTGTGATCCTCTTCTAATTCTTTACTCTCCTCCAGAGTTTAATTAAATGCTTTAATCTTACTTTAGTGGACAGCAATGCAAATAGTTCCTTCCATGTTCAAAACTGTGTACAATTCATGTCCCCAAAGATTTTCAGTATGAAACCAAGTGAAACATAATGTTTGAGGTTTTTTTCTGAGGCCCTTAGAATTAGCAGCTGTGTCCAGATTTTTCTCCAAACCGCCCGGAAAAGACAGAACCAAACCCAGTATTTATGCAAGTCTCTGAAGCATGACACAGCAACTGTTCTGGCTTTTTTTGTCCCCATACTCCTTGTTTTGCTTTTATTTATTTGCGTATTTAAGTACTGGCTGGAGAAGAGCCTGGAGTTGTAAAGCCAGATCAAAACCCACAAGAAGGTGCTGGTAATTCATTTTGGATGGCAAGGTGATCTCTCTTTCCCTTGTGCAGTTGGAATTCCTTGCAATCTGTTGAGCAACGTGGCCATCTACAGGACACACACATTTCTGTCACGTCTGCATCGAAAAGGCCATCGGCTGCATTGTCTGTAGAGAGCATCCATCATCTAGTTTTTGAATTGCTTTTTATATTACCCAAATAAGTTTTTGTGAAGGAATTAAAACCAAAATCAAGTAGATTCAGGAATGCTGCCAGTTGTTCATCAGTAAATGAGTGAAAAGCTTTTCAGCAGGGTTATATAGACGTACTGTGTCTGAGGAAGAAGGGTGCCAGGAAGGCAGATTCAATAGATTTTGTAAAAAGGTGAATTCCAGGCAGAATTTAAACAAATTTTATGTTGAGTGGGCCTTAATTCAGAACTTTCTTCCTGAAGTGCAGTTGAGGTAGTAGGAGACCGTCATAACTTAAGTTCAACGTCAGGTTAAGCACGTGCTTGAAAGCTTTCCTGAATTATAAACTTCTGATTGAAGCTCAGCTTTCAAGTTGAAGATGTCTTGTTTTATCATATAGTTCTGCATCTTCTGACTCAAATAGTTCTTCTGTATTTCTGTGTGTACACGTAAAGCTTCTATATGAAGACATATCAAGAGAGTGAATTATATAACCAATAAAACTACCTGCATATCATTTAAACAGATACTGAATGAAGATGACCATTTGTAATCTAATTTTTAGAAATCCTTAAATCTACAGAAGCAAGCCCGTGTTTGTGGTGGTGAAGCTGTTAATACCAATAGAACATTGCATTTTGTTTTACTGCAGTAATTGTTTTTATTTTTGTTGTTTCTTGTTGGTTTTTATTTGCTTTGGTATTTTCAGCCCTGGCATTGCACCGTTGCATGGTTGGTTTAACACTTATAAGTTAATTCATACCTTCAAGGTGCCCCGTGTCAAGTCCAAACCCTTCCATCAAGCTCTGATTTAATAATGCCTAAAGGATTTTTACTGAGGCAGCACCAACTGCCCATTTCTCCCTCTACATTGATGTCACTTGCCAGTTCTTTAGAGCAAGCTGTTCAGCTCAACAGAATGGCTTTTTTTTGCTGTGATCTTTGCAAGGTGGTGATTTCTCATGTGACCTTCTTTATGTCCCTCTCATTTTTGAATGCTAATGTGCTGTCTTTGTAGAATCCATTTAAATGCTCATAGGTAGCATTCATATCTGCAGAGACCACAATATAGAGATCAATATTCTTGATATTACCTTCTTTGCTCATCTCTCTTCTTTTTGCTTTTCCTTTTTTCTTTTTGTACGATTCAACCTTGCCTTGTGGAAGTCTTAAGGTGTGACATAGCTTTGTTTGGAGCAGTTTGTGCAAAAAGCAGTTAGTGTCTGTGCAAAAAGTGTATTTTCTGCAGTAATGTTCTAAACCACGTGTCTGTTGCCATGTTCACTACCTCTCTTTCACTATCCTTCTTAAACTGGACCGGAAAAGACTTAGCTGATCGGGGAAGTGAAAATACATGATAACTGCTACCTTTGTAGAAGATCCTGCATAGGGCTGTTACGCTGTCGCCATTCAGACATTTGGAAACAAGTCCTTGGAATATTGGTTTTGCTTTTTAATCCAGCTTGTGCACCAGAACTCCCTACAAGGCAGCTTAATTCAAAACAGTAAAGACAGATTTAATTAAACAGATCAACATGCTCTCTGGAATTATTTCTCCTTCTGTAATTGAATGGATGAGATGTCAGAAATAATTCAGTTATCGGAATATACCCACACAATAGGAGATCATTTTTAGGAGGTACAGTGTATTGATTGCTAATCAATGCAGTCATTAATCAGGGCAATTGCAAACATTTGCATTTTCTTATATTTTCATGTGGATATAAGACTAACGGATTCAGCTTGATGGGCTGTGGTTTTTATTTTTCCAACAGGACTTCCTGATGGAAACATTCATTATGTTTAAGGATCTGATTGGAAAAAATGTCTATGCAGCTGACTGGATGGTCATGAATATGATGCAGAGCAGGTATATAGTTGCTGCTATTTTAAGTTTTTGCTGGTTTTTTGGAGCCTTTCTGGTTCTGAAAGGAGGGTGACTCACACAAGCAGGCTTGAAAATCACTGGAGTTACATGCCTTATTTTCTTTTACAGTTTCAGAGTGATTTAAATTAGATTTCAGTAAATTGTAGCGCATGCATGTTTCTGTTGTTGGAACTGGAAATCTTTCTTCTCCTGCCTAAAGGCACACATCATGCAGTCTGTCATCCACTTATCTGCTGGAGAGTGCAGCATAAATCAGAAAAGCCTTTCCGGTTTAATTCTGGGGCAATCACATGGCAAACGTAAGGCTAGAGTTGGACATAAGTGTGGTCTAGGGTTTAGTGTGCTCTCCTGTAAGGCAGAACTACTCAGATTCATTTCTGTATTCTGTTGTGGACTTTGTTTGGCCTTGTGTGAGTCAGTCTCTCCTCAGCCTCTACCGCTGGAATGGCTTTGGCTGTGCTGGGTAGCAAAGCCTGGCCTAAACCTGCCATCCACCACGCCGGTGAGTTTAACATTCTCACGGGTGGTATCAGCAGAACCGGGGAACAGGATGAAGAAACAACAAGCGTGTGACTCCTGCTTGCATGGCACAGTCATGCAGGTCATCTTCAGAATGGAGGCAGCGTAGCTCCGCTGTGTCGTAGGGGAAGCAGCGTGGAGGAGGACATGAAAGTGGAGGGTTCCTGAATGCTTCAGTGCTGAGGATAGGCTCAACTTAAGGGAAGCTACTGTCTGGAGTGATGCTGCACTGCCAGGGAGGTTGGATGGCCCAAAAAGTGTTTGGTTTTTTCATCCACCTCCGGTCAAGGTTTCTTTTGTTCAGAAACAGAAGAATAACTTCCCTGGATGTCTCTCTACTGGGAAGGAGGTGAAGTAGCATTCTAGAGGAATAGCTGCCTCGTTTGGGAGCATCTGTTCTTGTCTTCTGAGCTTACATGTAGGACTCGTAAACCCAGAACTGCAATGTTATTTTTTCAAGAGCCATCTTTTATTTGATGTTTTTATTTCTTCCAGGGTTTTCCTCCGGGCAGTGAACCAATTTACCTCTGTACTCAACCGTTTCTTTCTGGATGAAACAAATTTTGAACTCCAGGTAATTAGTTCCTTTTTTTTTTTTTTTTCTGGATTTTCTTACGGACCCCAGTCCTCAAAGGCAGGAAGAACAAACAAATCCCACCGTTAATAAATCTGCTGATATGGAGCATCCCTGTAGAAAATGTCTGTAGTCTTTTATGGAGAAGCAGCAGAATGCAAAGCAGTTCTGAATTACAGAACTGTGGTTAGGACAGCAATAAGTTGCAAGCGAATAAAACGGCTGCAGGCTTTACAAGGTCAAGTTGAGCAGCGTGCTGACTGTAGCTGGTTTGTGCTTGACTAGCTAAGAACAAAATACTGTATGGGTGTACCCGCTGTCATTTCGTTTAGTTGGAAAGTGCAAGCTAAAAAGAGTGAGAAATTTTAAGTTGCTGTAGGCTTCTGGCTTGCCTGCTGCACCTGAGAACACAGATCATCTCCAGCTCACTGTTGGTACCTTCCTCATTCACACTGACCTGGGACACCGCAGCATTTGGGGCTCTGGAGCTCTGTTGTGCTAGTTAGTGCTTTTCCTTTGTCTTCTCCTATTTTAGCCTTGTTTCTCTTCCACAGCTCTGGAATAACTATTTCCATTTGGCAGTGGCCTTTCTTACTCATGAGTCCCTCCAGCTGGAGACCTTCTCACAAGCCAAACGCAACAAAATTATCAAGAAGTGAGTTTACATTTAAAAGGTTTCCAGGCCTTTCTGCTTTCAAGAAGCTTCATTTGTACTGTTCCAGACATACCCTGTACAACCTTAGAATGAGAGGAAGCATGCCATGGAACTGCTTGATTAATGAATGATGATAAAGGGAGGAGACGAGGACAGATGTCAGGTCTTTACATTGTGGATGTCTAAGTCTGGTCAGACAGATCCTGAGTTGTTTGAGCTGAATTTAAGCACCTTGCCAAAAGATTCTTTCCCACTGTAAAGTCTGTCATGGAAGACTTGCCATAGTTCTGAAAGAGTACCTTATGTGATTCCTCAGGAAGGTAAGAAAGGATCCTAAAAGCCCTGTGACTCCTTAGTCCTCTCTCCTTGCTTTTTCTGTTTTGAAAGCGAGAGCCCTTCCGAGGCGTTCAGAACCCAAAAGCAGCAATTTTTAGTATTACGGCCAAGTAATTTTAACTTGGCTAAATTCACAAAGACACTGAGCAGCTTTTATTTCCGCATTTAGCTGGTATCAAGTACCTAAATATCTTCGTAGATCTTGTCACAGAATTTTGTTAGGACTTACATAGTTAATGGTTGCTGTTCTTTTTTTCTGCAATAATGACAGTTTTAAGAAGCCTGGTAATTAAATATTTTTGCATTCTCTCGATGTCAGCAGTTAAAGCTTTAGGGAAAAACACCAAATAAAACAAAATTCTGGGTAGGATTTCATGAAGCAGCAGGGCTGCAGCTTTATTCAGCTCTCTGGGAGTCTGCAGTCTTCTCTCATAATGGCATGTGGCTGTTCTCTGTGCATTGAGGATTAGTGCTGGGCAGGGTAGGGAAGAAAAAATATGAAGTGAACATCCACCAAACGTATCTAATATTGAGGAACTACCTGGTAGACCCTTAGTAAGGAAGATTGTCTGTGAGACCCCTTGATATATACGCCCAGCATATTCAGGTTTGTGTGTGGTGGGGTTTTTTTAAGGAGACGGTAATAGATTTTGTGGGTTTGCCATCAGATTTCCTCAGCATCTTTGCAAACGTAGTTTCAATGCGTAGGCCTTTTTCATCTTTTTCTTTCTTAAATACTTTTTTTTTCTAGGTATGGGGACATGAGGAAAGAAATTGGCTTCAAAATAAGGGATATGTGGTATAACCTGGGTGAGTTCCAGCTCAAGAATTATCTTTTATTAAAGCTCTCAAGCTGGGTTTCAAATCCTTTATTTCTTTATAAAAGCTGCTCGTGTTTAATGCGGGGAAACACACAAGGTTCAGCTGTTTCAGTGCACAAAATCTCTTCTTTTGTGAGTAGTTTGCAAAAGCTAATCTTTTCTCATGTCAGCTGCTGAGATAATTTCTTAGATTTCGTATAAAGGATGTTCTGCCATGTGAAGGACGGGAGTAGAATTTTTCAGAGAGCCTTTGTGATTTGCCACATTGCATGCAATTCAGCTCAATTATTATCTTGGACTATTCCTGAATTTTGGAGCTGTGTAACATGTTAATTCTACCTTAAGTAGCTATTATCCACATAAAATGTGCATTCTAAGCAGAATATCTGCATTTTATGGTCTTTGCTTTATGTGAATAATGTGCTTAGACATTTGGATATCCAAATCCTGCCATTAGGATGTATCTGACTTTGAATTTCTTGCAGGTCGCCACAAAATAAAATTCATTCCAGCAATGGTAGGCCCAATCCTGGAGGTAACCCTGGTCCCAGAGCCTGAGCTACGGAAGGCTACCATTCCCATCTTCTTTGATATGATGCAGTGCGAGTTTAACTTCAGTGGGAACAGAAACTTCCATATGGTAATTGAGCCTGGTATCTTCAGTACAGATGTTCCACAGTAGGCACTGGGCAAGCAGAAGAGAACATTTTAACAAAAACAAAACAAGCAAAAAACTCCCCACACACAAGCACTGTGCCAAACACTGGGGAGTTATTGTCAAGGGGTGTGTAGGAGTCGGTACTCCAGTTCTGTCCCTGACTGTACCTTTGCATGACTTTGATAAGTAATGAATTCCTCTGGTTTTGTACCTCTCTGCATTTGTAGATGTGTGAATGTCCATGTCTTAACTGTGAAACAAGTTAGAGACTCTAAGGGAGTACTCTAAAACCTAATGTCTATTTATATTTATAATAACAATATAAATTCCCCTCAAGGCAGATCTTTGGCTGTAAATGTAAGTTACTGTAGAAGAAAACTGCTGCACAGCCAGGTGTCAGGACTACGTAGTTGCTTACACACTGACTAGTCCCTCGTTAACTACCAATCCGACAATACTGATGCTGCCATTCTGGAAAGGTGGACAGTCATACAAAGGACAGACACGCTTTGCTTGAGGCTACACAAGTAAAAGGACAGAGCAGGGAACTGGACCTGGATCCCTGAGTTCCAACCCTGTGCTAATTTCTCCAGGAGTTACCTTTTATTGCTACTGAGAAAGCACCAGAAAGTAAGGAAGGAAAAAGAGGAGCTTTGCTTTTGCCCTGAGGTTAAGTTTCACTGTGGTTTCTAAGGACTTATTCTTGCATCTTTCCTCTGGGGATATCAGACATTAACATCTGAACTGGCAGGCAGGGGACACTGTAGCTGTGCTGTAGACAGTCTTCTCCCAGGAGATGGGTCAGAGCCATCCATCCAAAAGGCAGCCACCTTGGCATTTCAGAGCGTTGTCAGATGTGACGTGCGTCTCCCTAAGCCCCATCCTCCCACCAGCTTAGGCCCAGCTTCAGTGTGCAGAGGGGCTCGTTCTTCCCTTGGGGTCATCAGTCTTTGGTGTGGTTGGCCCCAGGGTCTCGGGGGTTTTTGGAATCGGTAGGAGGAAGCGGGATGTGTGTGGCATGGATTTTGCATTCCGGTGGCATTTATAGACTAGCTACAGTTCTAACTGAGACTGTACTTGACCTGCTTGCACATAACAGGGCATATCTGCATGGCTAGACAGTCACACAGGGCTTGGTTCTTGCATCAGGGAAGCAGCTTTAATTCCTAGTCACAAGGGTTTATGATGGCCAGAGAGCTGTGAATTGCCCTTAACTGATGGTAGTTTAGTTTCTTTAGGGTGAGTGAATGACCATTCTATAAACTGGCTGCTAGACTGCTGTTCCATCCTAGCAAAACTGAGCTGCTGATGGGTGGGGGAGAAGGGGAAGAGTTACCCCAGTGCATGACTCTCCAGTGACTGCAGGATGAGAGAGGGAGGACTTGTATTTCCTCACTACAATCTTGTCATTTTGGCTTCTTAACCATTTTTATTCTGCTCCAACAATGAAAGCATCTTCTAGCTTGACTTATAAAACCCGTGTCTGATGGCAGGGCAGTTCAGAAACACCAGCCACAAGCATTGCTGATCTTCAGACCACACCTGTGAGAGTTGCTGTCTATTTGATCGGGTTTTTTTGCTTTTTCAGTTTGAAAATGAGTTGATAACCAAGCTGGACCAGGAAGTGGAGGGTGGCCGAGGGGATGAGCAGTACAAGATTTTGCTGGAGAAACTGTAAGTTTTATAAAGAACGTGAATAATGTGGAGGTTTTTTTGGTTTTTTGGTTTTTTTACAGCTTAGTTGTCTATTTTTCTAATGCAAAGAAACCCTAATTCATTACTCTGGTGAAGAGTGAGAAGGTGCAGTTGACAGTGATCTTAATGCTATAGAGGTATTCTGAGACTGATTGCCTCAAAATGATGCTTTTGTTCTGGAGCAGCAACTTGCACAACTACCCTGCACTTGGAGATGAAAGCCTAGAGGCAGGAGCCAAACGAGCAAGGGGGTTGTAAGTGGAAAAGCTTGGGAACAGCAGGCTCAGAGTTAAAGCAAAATCAGAGCCTTTTTTTAGCACCAAGTGTAGAACCCAGGTTTTTGACCAAGATGACACACTTTGACCTGCCTGACCTGGGTATCTGTGTGAGAGTCTCTGTTCAGGAAACGTGTTTGACTCTGCTAGCTGAATGGCTTTTGTGTAACTTATCCTCAAGTTCTGCTTACGACCACTCAGAACGTACCTGAGTGTTCCCTTCTGTCTCTGTGGGTACCTCTGCAGCCTCCTGGAGCACTGTCGGAAGCATAAATATCTGTCTTCTTCTGGAGAAATGTTTGCTTTGCTGGTCAGCAGCCTGCTAGAGAACTTGCTGGACTACAGGACCATCATGCACGATGAAAGCAAGGAGAACCGCATGAGCTGCACTGTCAACGTGCTGGTATGGGGAAGGCTGGATTTGGATCCGGGTGCTTCTTTACTGACCTGGTTGTTGTGGATTCTGAAGGATTTTTGTTGTTGTTGTATTTGGTAGGGTTTTCAGTAATTCTTACACCATTTCTAGTTAATGATGGGCCCAAATCAGGTCACCAGCTATAAAACGTAGAAGGGTGGACAATCCAGAACCAAGTCACGTGGCTGGTCCTTGTCTACATGGTAATCTGAAGCCCTGAAAGACAGGGGCTCATAGTTTGGGAAATGTGGGCTTAAGTCCCTGTTCCGCTCCGAAGAGCCTGTATAACTTTGGACAAGTCACTTTCTCACTTTGATTTACTTTTCCAGAGGTGATAGTAGCCCCACTTTACATTAAAGGGATGGTTGCAGGGATATATGCACCTGAGTAGGCAAAAACGACAGCAAAGGTCTTTGAAATATCTAAAACTGATGCCTGTCTAGAGGTGATTATGCAGATCCATGGTGCTTTACATTGTAAAAGTTTGACTTTTTTCTATTCTCGGCAGAATTTTTATAAGGAAAAGAAACGAGAGGACATTTATATCAGGTAGGCTGTTTCCCTCCATAAACCTGTAGAGAAGCCTTTATTTCTCTTGGTGTTCTGTAAACTGATACAGGACTCATTCACATCAAGTAACTATTGCTTTTTGTTTATTTAGGTATCTGTATAAACTCCGGGACCTGCACACAGACTGTGAAAACTTCACAGAGGCAGCGTACACTCTCCTCCTCCACGCAGAGCTGCTCCAGGTATCCGCTAAAGCCAATTTTAATATCCACTGTCAGGGTATGGGTTTTAAATGAAGTGTAAACAGCTCAGAATAAACAATTCACCTTTGTTTTTTATTTTTTTTTTAATGTGACTTTGCATTACCTAGGTTGCTGGTGGTCACTAAGAACCTTCACAGTTGTGCAAACTGCACAGCAGTTAAATGGATGAAAGCAAAAACATTATTGGCATCAATTTGTTATGTACTCTTGGTGAAACAGAGTGCTGTAGCGAGCCGGGAGAAAATGTCCATGTTTGGGATCATAGTGCAGTTTTTTCCCACTTCTGTGTGAACAGTGTAAAATGCATTAGCCTAAGCCATCTTAATTGGGATCTGTCAATCTCTTCATGTCTTCCACAGATTAATAAAGCATATGCATTCCGTTAGTGTCTCTACATAAGACCTTAAACCAAAATCACACCAGTTTCGCAGATATAATTAAACTTGTAGTAACATTTTAAAGTGATTTTTAAATGACTAAAAAAAAAAATTTAAAAAATTCAGATGAATTCTTAAACTGATTTAAAATGAACTTTTAATGTAGAAGCTTTCTGGCTACTTACGTGTGTAGTGGGAGAGCATAATCTGATGTTTTCCTGAGCAGCTGGCTGGAGTGGTTTAAGAAGTCACTGCTTACTGGCTACTTGTTACTCTAACCGTGCTGCTGAGATGCAGCGTTTGTGTGTATGTTCCTTATATCACTGCAAAACTGCCTTGCTCTCCCTTTGCACGGATGATGGATTTGTCCCGAATGCGTCCCTGCAGAAGGTGAGGCTGGCCACTGTAAGGATTTGTTACTCTGAAAATGCTCCTGTTCTTTCAACTTTGCCTTTTTTCCTCTGTACCAGTGGTCCGAGAAGCCATGTGTCCCTCACCTCCTCCAGAGGGACAGCTACTACGTCTACTCACAACAGGAACTCAAGGAGAAACTCTACCAAGAAATTATCTCCTTCTTTGACCGGGGCAAAGTGAGTCTCTCTGCAGTGTTCTTACAGCTCGCTGGTAAATCCTTGGCTTGGTGACCGTAGCTGGCTGAAGTTGGTTTCAAGGGTAAAAGCAGGTGTGATTCCCTAACAGGCCTTTGATGCTTAGGCCTGGCTTTTCGATAGGGACCACAGTACTGGCCACGAGCAGGGCATGTTGTCCTGGTCATGTGTGAATTCTTCTATTTCCTTGTTAGTCAAAGAGCATCTAAAAAATTATAACCCTGTTCAAGATACTGAGTAGATGAGAAAACTCTGAAGTGTTTTCCTTTCTTTTTGTGGGTAAATGGCTTTGGTCAGGTTTTTGGCATTGCAGTGGGCACGGCTTGTCTGGCTGATACTGAACTTGCGTTAGCTGCCTATTGGGTAGATGGTTCTAAATGAGACAAACCCAAGGGAGCCTGATGCAGGGAATGAAGTATTAGTGTAGGAGGGGACCACCTGGGCTTCTCTCCTTTGCTGTTTAGACATGTCCTTCCACCTCTTTGTGCCTCAGGTTTTTTTCCCTATCAGGAGTAACAATAGAAACCTTGCTTTGTAAATCCTTTTCAGATCTACAAATCAAAAGAGCTGTGTAACTATAATAGCTGTGGCAAAAAACGTACAGCGTGGAGTCGAGGGGAAAGTTGGCAGTGCATTAAAGTACTGCCTGAATTAAAATCAGCTGAATTTTTTGTTTACCTATCTGTGGTAATGAATGCTTTTAACTGAGTCTTTTATTTTGCTTGTGCTCTTCTTCCCCCACCTGCCTCCCTTCATCCTCCATGGAGATGTGGGAAAAAGCCATTCAACTAAGCAAAGAGTTGGCTGACATGTATGAAAACAAGGTCTTTGATTATGAGGGACTCGGTAATCTCCTGGTAAGATTTTTTTTCCTCCATTTTCAGCAGGCTGCTGACTGCTTAAATTAATATTGTTGAGCAGGATAAGCCCAAATACATTTATGTTAAAGACAAACAATCCAACATAACCCCCATGGTTTTGTAAAGCTTAATATTAGAAGAATTTTTTCATAATTTTTTTTTTTGAAGTGTGTGGTTTTGACCTTGTAATTAGCCTGACAATATCGTGAGCAGATGTTTTGCATTCTTGGTGTTAATCAAATAAGGTAACATTTGCATGGTGTACTTTCAGGCTCCGTAAATCTCATCACCTTGTTACTTCTGTGGTAAAACTACTGTGGATGAAAACAGAACTATAGAATCATTTTGGTTCTGAATTATGTTTTTTAGTGGTTAAAGATGTAACCAGATGGTCTTTATGTTCTTTCATATGAGAATCATCTGCCCAGTTTTATTTCTGCCAGTTCTCTGACATTTGTCACCATTTGTGTCTACTCAGTTTCAGAACATATTTATTTTTAATTTGTGTTGCAATAGTTAAGGATTTCAAGTATCCTTCTGGAATCCTAAAAAACATGGCATTGTTCTCATGTTTGCAGACCAGGAAATGAAGTTGATTCTGGCCCAGACAAGCCAAATATTTAACCAAGTAAATGGATAAGTATGAGATAGAGTATCAAAAAAAAAAAAATTGTAAAAAGTATTCTGTAGGGGAGAACTAATAGATCAGGAATTGTCGCAGGGAATGCGAGCTACAGTCTGGCAGTAACCTTGAATGCTCCAAAGTGAAAATGCTGGTGCCTTTCTTTTTCAGAAAAAACGAGCTACTTTTTATGAGAATATTATGAAGGCAATGAGACCACAACCAGAGTACTTTGCTGTTGGATACTATGGTCAGGGTTTCCCCTCTTTCCTCCGGGTAAGAATTCTTCAGCGCTCAAGCTCTGGAGTGGTGGGTACCCTAAAAGTCACAACTTTTGCAGAGCTTCCAAGACGATTCACATGCCAAACTCTTTTTCCTTTGAATGACACTGAGAGATCTAAATCCCTTAAGGATTTCAAAGCATTTCAGTGTATAAAAAAAGACAAGTAAAGAGACCAGATTTTTTTGTGTTACCAGCTCTGATAAAGTTAGTGCATTGCAATAGGGTTTGTTAGATGGTTGGTGTGTTCTTATATGGACTTAAACAGAATCTGACTTTTGTGTTTGTGCCCTATACGCTCCTCAGAAATATGATTGTTGCCATTAGAAAATGTTTAGCTTGTAAAGAATTTATCCCGTTGCTTTTCAGCCTGAATCAACCTAATTTTCAGGACGTGGATCATTTCAGTGCTCAAGTACATTAGTGAGAGTCTGTCCCACGCAGAATTAAAATGCAGAGGTGCTTCCTGTTTGAGATTGCTGCTAAGTATTGCTAATCCATGCTAGCTGTAATACAAGAATCTAACCAGGGTGAGTCAGATGGCCAGGGTGCAGCATACTAGAAAATATTCCTGACTATTACTTAAGGAACATTTACATTTTCAGACTGGTGTTGTTTGAATTTGCTGGCCTTAAATGGAAGCCGAGCTTAAAGAAAAATGAAAATGTTAACTTGGAACTGTGTAAGTGGATGACAGAGAAGGCTTTCGCCTCCAGGTCATGTTTTTGAATCCATTCCTTCTAGAAACCACCACTGCTTGGTGGCCAGTTTGGAAAAATAATTGGCCGTGGTCTGCTCTTTAAGTCTGTAGTGCAGAACTGCCATAGCTGGCTGTTTTGTTAACAGTAGTTCAAGAGGGTCATTAACGGAACGGAGGTAAAACTCATGTCTTTGTGCATAGGGAGATCCCTCAGTTAACTCACACCAAAAGTGGTCTGGCAAGGAGCGTGCTGTTCCCCACATTAAAGAACTTTTTGACACACATGTTTTCTTAAAATCCGTCCCCTGACTGAGATTTTCTGTGTTGAATGGGTGAGTTCTTAGAGTGCCAGAAAGCATGAACCTGTTCAATAACGCTTGTATGTGGAACAGTGAATTTTCTACACAAGTATGAGGTTGCCCTTGCAGGGCCTTGCTCTGAGAGTTGCTGTGTTCTCGCTCCAGCCTGTGTTTCTTCTCTCACGTGTTCCAACTGTCTGTTAAACTAGGAGACAGCCCTTCATACAAACTAGGATCTCTGAGACTACTCTGTGTCTGTTTGGAAAGCTCTTTCTCATTGCTTTGTTGAGTGTTAATTCTCTTTTTTTCTTCTGCTACCCACAGAATAAAATTTTTATCTACCGTGGCAAAGAGTATGAACGAAGGGAGGACTTCAACCTGAAGCTTTTGACCCAGTTTCCTAGTGCTGAGAAGATGACCAGCACTGCCCCTCCAGGAGAAGAGATCAAGTCTTCTCCTAAACAGTGTATCTTTTGGTTTTAATACTTTTTGGCACATTCAAGATCTGCCTCTTTCCTAGAATAACGGAATTGGTAAACAACAATAATAATCTAGGAGCTTTGTTCCAGGGGGACTTCAAAGGCAGGCACTGGGCATAAAAATGAGACTATCCAGTATTGCAGTAGTGAACTTAAACACATTGAAAAAGAGAGACAGCTTGATATTGTCAAACTAGTTGCTGTTAGGATGAAACCTTAACAGGCTGCAGGTCAGGATTTCTTGTGCCACCTTCTCAAGCAGGTGGTGCTGACTGCTGTAGTATAGGTGTGATCCAGTTTGATATTTCTAGGTGAAAGAGGTAAAATACAAGCAGTGAAAGTGGGATACACAGAAAGTGGAAGCACTCTTCCTGCTTGCTGTTAACCAGCATTTATGAAGTGGCTGGGTGATTGGTTTTTTTCTCTCTGGAAGTCACTTTGTAAGAAGTGTGAAGTGATTATGTTGGTGAAGGTGGTTGGGTGAACAGCCCTTCTATTTAACAAAAAATTAAATAAAAATTATTATTTCTTTATGCTGGTGAAACTCCAAACTCTGCATCAGAGCACACCACTAGGTTTAAGATCCTCTTTCTCTTAATTGTGAGCATGACCAAGTACAACCTAGTGAAGATGCTTCAGGTTCTTGTTTGTGACTTCCAGTCTATGGCAGGTGTGCTCCTAGAAGATGTACATCAGTAGAAACCAAGTTACTGGGCTTCTAGCCTGTGTTATACAAGCCAGTGTTATTCAGGCCAGACTAGAGAATCTGATGGTCCATTTTGGCCGTAAAAGTCTGTGTGCAAAGGCACAACTCAAGCAGTGATACCAGATGCTTCGCTTGCAATAAGCCTGCCAAGCACTAAATCCACATAGGAAATTAAAATCCATTCAAGACCGAACTTGGTATCAAAAAATGCCTCTTCTGTTGCTGCTTTGTTTCAGCTACTTCCTTTGCATCTGTTTGTGTTTGTTCTAATGTTTTTGGCTCAAGATGAACCTGAACTGCAAAATTTGGATCCAGATCTGAACTCTTCCAAAAGTTTGGGGGTGTTTGGTTCCGGGTCTTTGGCATAGCCCCATTATAAAGGGGAGCAGCTGCATAGCTTGGATTTGGTACAGGTTCTTCTCGGACTCTTACAAACACCTTCTGAAAAGATGAGAAGTTTGAGTGCCCAAATCACTGTTGTGTTAGGCAGGGGTTGATGGTTCTGTAGTTTAATTTCATGCTTTTTTAACCTCCGTTGTCTCAGGCTCTTTTTTACTTTTGCTTACAGTCTGTTTCCTTGCTCTTCTATGATAAAATGCCTTGTTCACCCTTTGGTTGTAGCATAACAATGTACTGGAGATACCAGTGAGCCGTGCCCAGTCTCAGGGAATGCCTACACACATACAAAGGCTCCATCTTCCACCAGTTCTGAACTGGAAGCTGTATAGCATGCTTAGCATGGCACGGAGCCCAAGCTAATAAGCTCTCCTGAGAGAAAGACTCCATTAGCTTGGGCTCGGTGCTTGATCTAAGGTGGCGATGCGGTTTTGGGTTCAGATTTGGCTGCCATCCAGCTGGCTCTTCAGTGCAGGCAGAATGACCTTGCCTTTGCTTGAACTACCCTCAGTGAAATAAAGGATGTATGGGGCTACCCTACCCGCCGGTAAAACACTGCCATTTCGAGTGCAATTGGTAGGTGGTTCACAGCAATTGTCAAATTGTTTATGCTTTCCTTTTCCATCCAGGTTTTTACTTCTGTAAAGCCCTCAATACAGTCCTTAAAACAGAACTCTGGAGAAGGAATAACATGCTAAGCTGTTGTGCTTGGGGATACTATTACTAACTTTTATTTTTCATTTCTATCTTAGTTCACAGGTGCTAAAGCTGAAGGTGAAGTAGATATTCACTGATTAAAACCAGCCTACTTTCTTCACTTAGCTTTATTGATCTAAGAAGTGGGAGGGAGGGACAGCTTCACTGTGCTGGAGGAATCTGACAAATAACCGTGGGGTGATGGGACAGAGAGAAGAGACAGGCACATCCATTACAGAACCTAGTACAGAATATTGTTTTCCTGTCCCCAAAGTAGAAATCAGTAGCACCCAGGCTTCCCAGGCATTTCACCAGGGAATTTCAATAGTAGGAACTGTTTGTACAGCCCTTATCTTTTTGGGTTTTGAGTTCATGAGTAGCATACAAACTACAAGAAGCAATATAATGTCTGTGATTGTTGATGAACTAGTAAGTATTTTTCTTCAAACTTGACAAGAGCGCAGGGAATTGTTGAGAATTCTGACATTTGATGAAAACAGGAAGGGTATTTCTCTCCCTCTCCTGTTTTCCCAAAAGGATTCATAGTTTTTCATCCTTAACTATAGCTGCTCAGATGTGCAGTGCTTTATTGTGAAGCCTGTGATGAACCTGCCACCTAATTATAAAGATAAACCTGTTCCTGAACAGATCTTAAAGTAATTTCTTTTCCTTTTCCCTCAATATTACCTCTGTATTTTTCTCAACTAGCCTAAGCACAAGATGGAGTGCCTTTGTATCTTGTGTAAATGTTTCACAGTCCTGTTTAAATTTGCTTGGTTTGGGGAGGAAACAGAAGAACATTTGTGTAAGGAGGATGGGAGGTGAGTAGGCTCATCATTTACTCTGTTTCTTTCCAGCTACTACAGAGCAAACGAGGTGCAGCAGTTCACACACTCCCGACCGGTCAGGAAAGGAGAAAAAGATCCAGACAACGAGTTTTCTGTGAGTCCTTTCGCTTTTGATGCCAGCTGCCTTGGGTGTCTGTGCTATGAGAAGACTGTTTTATGCATTTATTTATTTTGTTGGTGGCATTTTGAACGACACACGATTTTTTTTTTTTCCTCCACCTGTGGCAATGGAGTTTTGCTATTAAAATGTAGGAGAAACAAAGGGCTGCGCTTCGCATTGCAATCTTTACATAAAGCCAATGTAATAATGTCAAGGGGCTCTGTAGCTGAAGTTGTAACGTTCAAAATCCTTGATCTAGAATCTATAAATATTGTGCTGTCTGACGCAGCTTCCTACAGAGTACAGCTGTGTGCCTGGTAGATGATGAATGTTGTAGCTGTCCTTAAGGAGGCCAGCCTCTAACCATGAAGGATCAGTTCAGCTTCAGGCCAATTTTTAAGATTTGCAGTGGAGAGCGAGCCGTGGGTGTAGGGTAACAGGCTGTTTCCTTGCTGCCTGTGAGGCCTGCTGTTGCTCACAGGTGGTGGTTGGGCCTGTTGCGTAGAGCTCTGGCTACATACACCATGATCTCAGTCCTGCTGATAGTGGTCCACGTGGAGGGTAACAGCCTGCTGCTGGAGGTGTTGGTACCATTTAAATACGTGTGGTATTTCTTGCCAAAAACACTGGCTTCCATCCCAGTTAGTGAAGGTGAAAATCATAGTGTAAGTTCTGCTGGGTAGTGCTGGAAGCCTGGTTCCATGCTCTACCTTGGAAGAGAATTGAATTGCAAGGCTGATATTTTCCTTACATCTTGGGATTTTTTTTCCTTCTCTCACTAGAATATGTGGATAGAAAGGACAACCTACACGACAGCGTATTCTTTTCCAGGCATCCTCAAGTGGTTTGAAGTCAAACAGGTTACAACGGTGAGTTCTGCACATGGGCTGAGTCTCATCCCCCCACCAGTCTTTCATGAAGTAAAGAGTCTTGTGACAGTTAGGGCTACTAGTTCTTCCACTCTTGGACGTGGCACACCAATAACTTCTGCTTCAGATAAAAGGAAATGTCTATCTTTTTTGATGTGCTTGTCTTTTTATGCCATTTTGCAGACAGCTCTACCCAAGGCTGCAAAGTTCTACATTGACTGTGTAATGCTTGGGAGAGTGGTTACTTGTGTAACATACTCTCCAGCCAAGTCCTAAACTGTTGATCCTTCAGGTTAAGTTGTAGGATCATTCTTGCATTCATCTCCAGATGACAACCTAGTTAGCCCAGGGGGTCCAAAATCCTCTGCTGGAAACTATTGAGTTGCCATTCATATACGAGGCATTATTTAACTTCATGTTCAGTGGAGGTGAACGAAGATTTATTCTGTTTCTTCTTTCTGTCAGGAAGAGGTCAGCCCCTTGGAGAATGCCATAGAAACCATGGAGCTAACCAATGAGAAAATCAGCAACATTGTCCAGCAGCATGTCTGGGACCGGAGTCTTCCTGTACATCCTCTCTCTATGCTCCTGAACGGGATTGTGGACCCCGCGGTCATGGGGGGATACACCAACTACGAAAAGGTCTTTCTCACATTTATCTCTACCTCAGTCTGTTGACCTCTACAGTGTTGAAGACCTGGCTTGAAACATGGGAGATCCAAGTTGAATTTTCAGCTGTTACTCAGACATAGTGTGTTCTGTAGCTGTACCTGCATGTTCAGAGCTCAAAAAAGAGGAGAAAAAAGATTTCCATGAGACTGCAAGGTGGAAACCCCCCAGATCTTCAGTGTTTAGTTTTAGTGCTGTGTGTTGCCACAGAGATGAATGATCCAGCTCTTTTGGGCCTCATTTACAGTGGTGATAATAACATGATCTTACCTCGTGGGGGCATTGAGGTGCTTGGTCAGCCCAATGAACGGTGGAAGTTAACAAAGACAAGCATAAGAGCTAGCCTTTCTGCATTGATTAATATCAAATGGTAAGGCAAATGAGGATTTCTCTTTCCAGCAGATAATTTGTCTTTAGAGTCTTGCAGCAAGAGCATATATTACAGGAAAAAAAGCAGTATTCCCTACCCAGGTTTATTTAGTTGACTTCAGTTGAACGGCGTACATTCTTCCTTTTTTTTTTTTGTGATGTTTAACTTAAGCTGTTTATTCCCAGCATCTAATGTTGGTATTCCCAGCACAAAATATATTGCTTATTTCCATAAACTGGTGTTAAAACACATGTAATTCTTCTCAGATGTGTTCCAGTCACATGAAATGAAGTGCAAAAGTTAAATGGGAGAGGGTCTGATTTATCTGGGGTCTAACTCTGCTGATTCCAGAGGAGTTGCATACTTTGCCAGGGCTGAATTTGGCCTTAAATCCTCCCATTTTATGAATTAAGGTTGACATAAAGTTTAGAATTACGAAAGTGGGAAAGCAGTTAAAACTAGGAAACACAAAGTATCCGTAACCACATCTGGAAATACTCATTTCTGGTTCATATTTTCCTATTTCAACTGAAGATCAGGACAGAACATTTGGCTTTTGTGGGCGGCTAAAATCTTGAGTTTTAATTGTTTCATTGTAGCCAAAAGCCAAAGTCTGCGTTTTTAACATGGGCTTTCTTCTTGCAATAATTAAACACTTGCAAGAAAAATCCACTGGGACCTACCCGGCAGTCCTTTCACGGGCTAACCTCCTCTTGACATCAGCCTTTTTCAGAATCATACCACTAGGCCTATAAACACTTGTACATACAGTCCAGTTAATGGAACCCAGAACTAAGAAATATATGCAGAGGCTGAGATAGATCAGAGACGCGTTTTAAAACCAAATGAAAAATTATTAGGGATTTTATCTAGGAAAAAGAAAAATTAAATTCTTCTGACCAGGAATTGTGATACGTTTCAATGCAATACACTGTAGCACAGAATGTGAATTGGCACAATTTTAAGGCTTCAGTCCAGGAAAGTGTAGTTGTGTTTGTTCAACTTTAAACCGATAACAGATTCTGTTAATTAAAGGTAAACACATAAGAAGCACAGACTAAAGGTGCTTTGTTGAATCAAAACTGTGAGTCAAAATCTCAACACAGTCTTTATTTCTACAGTGTCTTAGTAACAAGCCCCATGTGAAAACCTTGTACTTAAGGGCTTAAATCATAGAGGAAATTGCAGGCAGGAGATGCCCCGTTCACCTTTCCGCAGCTGAGGTTGTTTATATGTCACTGTGTACTGTGGGTCACTCAGTGCTAAAAATGAAAGAGGCTTTTTGAAGTGAGAACTCAAGAGACTGCTCTGCTACTCGCATTTGAGCGACAAGTAATTATTAGTTATTCAGATCCAGACTGTTCTATGAGAAGGGCATTGGAATTGAAGAAAACCCTTCCAGTGAAGTTACTTGTTTTACATATCTCTGTTTCACTGAAAAAAACAAACAAAAAAACCTTTTTATTTTAAACATAAAAGTCTATTTTGTTCTCAACAAATAACAAAATTCTTTGCTATCTCCTTGACACAAAGCTGAGGGACAAAACTTGGTTTTAGTGTGAGGAATAATGGCAATGAATTGCTTTTAAAGTACAGGGATCTTTCACTCAGAGTGAACTGTGAAAGCAACGTAGTGTCTGTTATATCTCTCTTTCCTTTCAGGCCTTTTTCACAGAGAAGTATCTTCAAGAACGTCCTGAAGATCAAGATAAAATTGAACTGCTTAAGCACCTAATTGCTCTACAGGTATGATATTGGGAAAGAAGTGGAAGCACTGCATGTGAGTGCAGATGTTTTTCCAGAATTGTTGTTTTGGAACAGTAACGCAGATAAATGCTATAAGAACAGTCTGGATATGTGCACAGTTGTTTTTTATTTTAAGGAAGCTGCCGTATTCTAAAATTGACATCTAGAATGTTCCATGTAGCTTGTGTTGCTCTGAAATACTATTCTGAAATATTTGCCAAAGTTGCAGATTTTTGCCTTATGAGTGTAACAAAGTGTCTGTTACCTTTTCATTAAATCATCACACCTAGTGTTTTGTCAGTCTGACCCTGAAAGTTGCCTATTTGGACCTACATAGCAATGAAAAATTGCCCTGTTTTCTTGTTATGCAAATTCCATCCCTGCAGACCAGTTTTTACGTGTTTCCACACAACAGAGCCCAGTTAAAGCTCCCCCACTATCATACAGCTTCGGAAGCGAAGAAGTGATACTCCAACATTTACCACGCTGTGTTTTCCAAAGCAGAATGTGGAATCTGAGTCGGGAAGAGAGAACCGTCGGTACAGATGGGGAAGGTGTTTGTGTGTCTTGAACACATGAAGCTCAAACAAACAGTTTACTGCAGTGTCACAAGTTACGAGTCAGTGGCTGAGCTTCTCTACTGTATGATTGCTTTTTTTGCCTCTGCAAACTCAAATCGCATTGATTGGAGTCTGAGATGTGTAACATGCATAGAAAATTCCTGCCTGGAACAGGAGAGCTGGTTTGTCCTTTTGTAGCTTAATTTTGTTCCTCCTTTCAGATGCCGTTGTTGGCAGAAGGGATTAGGATCCATGGTGAGAAGCTGACAGAACAGCTGAAGCCTCTGCATGACAGACTGACAGCCTGTTTCAGGGAGCTGAAGAAGAAGGTGGAGAAGCAGTATGGTGTGATAACTTTGGTAAGCCTACCTGGTTCTTTAGTGTTTTGCCTTAAAGCAGCACAGCTCTCCCCTTTCCCACTTGTGAGTTAGTGTTACATGATTTATCACAAGCGTGTTTGTCTGCAGCCTCCCTCCCTCACCGAAAGGAAACAGAGCAGGTCAGGCTCTGTCGTGTTGCCCTATATCATGTCTTCCACGCTGAGACGGCTCTCTGTCACATCTGTGGCGTCTTCTGTGGTCTCTTCATCTTCCACGTCATCTGATAGCACTTCCTCCAGACCGGGTTCAGATGGGTTCGTAATCAGCCTTTACATGTGATTTACAAGAGTGGGGATATGCCTTTGCTGGAATTAGTTACTCTTAAAATGGAAGATTTATTCCACACACAACAGTAATACCTACCTGTTTAAAACTTTAAATGGAGGCTGACGTTGTTATTGCATTTTGCAGAGAGGGAGTTTGAGCCACAGCTAGGGATAGTGCTGGGAATTGAACCCACAACTGTGTGTCTCTGGAGTCCCAATTATCTGCGTGATACTGAAGAGGGATGGAGGCAGTGTATTTCAGATGAGCACTCCTGTTTCTCAGGAGTGCTGGAGAACAGAGGTGTAAGATACTACAAGGTAATTTAGTTTGATGTGGTCTGCAAAGAGGTATGGTACTTGTTCCACCAGCTGTTTGCAGCTGCATGCATGGCATTAAAAGGGGCTGCCACATGTGGAAGGGTCTCCTGATGGTACTTCTCTACATCTAATTTGCATCTGTGAGAACCAGGGAGTTGAGGTGACTTGCTCAAAGTCACACAGCAGACTCGGTGGCAAGGTTCAGCATAAAATGCAGGTCTGGCTCCCTCTGCAAGTAGATCCCACTTTAGCCTGTACATAAGACAGAATTGCCGGAGGGACTTAGGAGCAGAAATCTCACTGAAAATTCCACGGTCATAACTCAGTTTTTCACAATAATCTCTTATGTAAACTAAGAGATCACAGCTTTTTAACAGACAGTGCTTTAAATGTCTGATGGACTAATGTTTCATAACTTTTCACTCTTTTGGTGTGGGCCACAGATCGATTCTGGAGCCTCTCTTGGAGAGAAGAATCTCAACAGCTTCCAGAGCTGAGGAACTGCCCATGAAAGAGGATGGTGATAACCGGATTAGCAAACTCAAGCGGAAGGACTGGAGTATTAGCAAGTCTCAGGTTATTGTAGAGAAGGAGCCAGAAATGGAACTGACTTCCAAAATGGTAAAAAAAAAAAAAAAAAAAAAGCAATAATAAAATCCACAGCAGGAGATTTTAGTGTTTCCGTTGCTTTCGGCCATGTTTGTCATTGGGAACTTCATTAAGTAGTGGGAGGGGTTCAAATACCAAAAGCCTTGGTCATCTGAGTAATTCTTGCTTTTTTGATTTGGAAAATTTGTGTCACAGACCAAACTGCAGTTTGGCTTAAGGTGCAGACTGGAAACATGAGGCACTGATGTTTCATCTAGGTGCTCAGTGCCCTCATTTCTTGTCAGAGCAGAGGACTGCGTGATGCGCTCAGCACCATGTAGGATTGTTCTGTTTTTGTTGGAGCAAGCAGATACTGCAAGCCCACTCAAAAATCCAGCTGGCAAGCCAGATGTTCAGCTGCTATCAGTCAGCATCACTGCACAAATCAAATGTACTGCAAGGTGAAGATCAGCTTGATAGATTGGGGAGTTGAAAAAAAAAAAAAAAAAAAAAAAAGAGCTGGTAGTTAAGTCACCAGTTTGGGACTTTGAAAAACTCGCTCTTCCAGTTTGTACTCTGCTCCAGACCTCCTGCATGAGGGCGGGAGTGTTTACTCCTTGTGCAAATTATTTGCAAGAGAGGAATAAAAGAGAATCTGTACCCCCACAGGAGTCTTGTAAGGAGGAATATATGGGAGACTGTTAGGCGTTAAAGTTGACAGTGGGATTCAGAGTGATCACCTAATACAAACAGATAAATTTCAGCCCCAAAGTAGAGTTGTATGACCTTGGAGTATTATCCCGATTTATGCAAAGACTATGTTACACTGTGAGAATTAGGCATCTGAGTAATTAAGGTGGTGGCTCAGTGATACTAATTTGACTTAACATGGGCTGTGTAAATAATGAGAAAACATGAGTTCTTCTGTTTCCCTTTCTCTCCCAAGATCTCAGCTGAATTTGGCAGGAACAGGTTGTGCTGCTATATATTCAGGAATTCTCATCAAATCTGAGCAGTGCTGCCAGCACTTGGAGCCTGCAGAATATTTATAAAAAGGGGAACTGTGGTTCTAGAATCGTGTCATTTGGTATTGACAGGCTTTCCACTCCAGAGGAAAATCTGGGGTTGTAAATATTAGTGGTTCAGGAGGCCTGGCCCTCTGCCTCTGGAAGAGCTGCCATTGAATTAAATGGGTTTAACCCACAAAGTGTGATGTCAGCTGCTGATCACTTTATTAAGTAAAACTAGAGGGAAAAGATCTGGGAGAAAGCCTGTTAGTATCGACCAGTTCACTAGGGCAGTAAGGCATCTCTGTCCAAGACTTTGCATTGCAGAGAGCTGAGAGATGCAAGACAGAAGACCCACCCTCCCTTCTCCCCCCCGTATCTCTGAGGGAAAATTACGTGTGTGATCAGCTTACTGAAGCGAATGAGCGGTCGAGGGTTATAATCATGTTTAAGAACATCGCAAAGGACAGGGAAAGCTGGTTTTTATAGCTGGTCTGTTCCACAGCCACATAGTGCAGTATGAGAATTGGGCAGAGTGATTTTATGTGGCTCTTGACTAAGCTGCTTGGGAGTTAGAAAGCCAGAGGGAACCCAAGGCTTGCTGGACGTCCAACAGCTTTGGTTTTTATAAGTTTTATATTCACTGTACACCCATGTGTGGTCCCTTCTGAGCAGCGAGAAATACTGAACTGCTCAACGGTGGAGAACTGATCTCTGAAAGAGCCCAGTGAGTTTAATTACGTGTGTGAGGGACAGCCTTCTCTGAAAAGCAATAAACTAATATTTCAGAGGACCATAATATTCATGCCCTGGACACTTGGGACCATATTCAGATGGCTTTGTGATTTGAGTGAAGAGCACAGAGGACACACGTGGCGCTGGAAGGAGTTGGAACTACGTCTCCCGAGTCCCAGATGCAAGGGATTTGCTCTGTAAAGCCTGAAGTAGACTTCTTTCAGAGCCCGAAGGCACTGGATGATATTAGCAGTCCTGACTTGCACCCAGAATTTAATCTTTTTTTCTGTTTGGAAAGACTTTGGGTTTTTTTTCCCCTCCAAAATTTATTCACAGAACTGCTAGTCAAATGCAGCCGTTTTTCAGCCTGACGTCTTCGCTTAGTTAATACAATAAGGTTGTTAAAAACAATTTACTACGGCTACCCAGTTAGTGAGGTCCCACAGAAGACTGGATGTGTCACAGGAGCCCAGCGTATGCCTTTTGACATGGCTTAGCCAGGGCAGTGGCTTCACTCTTACGTTTCACCTGAATGCACCTTTCTTACGCACGGCTTTTCTGGAGCATGTTGATGCCTTTGTGACAGGTCTGAATATCTGATACGTGTGCAGCAACCTTGCTGACTTCTAAAGGTTTTGTTTACTCTTTGTTTCAACCAGGGCATGTCAGGAAAAGCACAAAGGCCAAAGAGTCTTCAGTTAGGAGACAACAGACTGACTTTGCTTCAGGGTTCTTCTCTCCAGCAGTCAACGCCTCGCACCCCACCACCCATCACCCCCAAAACCCCAAGAACCCAAAGTAAGTTCTATTCTAGAGCAATTGCCACATCCTTCAGGGCACTACCTGCAGTCCTTGGAATTGCTGTATATTTGCTGAGGTAACCTCACTGGGGAGGGAGGAACTGCTCTGAAGTAGTTCACAGAAAGTGGCTGTTAATATTTGTAGAGTTTTTGTCAGATAACAAAATCTGGCAGTGTTATCAAAGGCACTATGCACGTACTTGTGACTTACATATCACTTGTCAAAATGAGTATATAGGAGGAATTCCAGAGAACAGTTTTTATCTTTTTCAGTTTGTTGCTTGTTTTCTCCTGTATTGACTTGTGGGAAGGCGTATTAAACCTCAGGGTGAACGTCACATGCCATCAATGTAGATGCTTGTCAGTTCATCCAGTCAGGTGGTTACAGCACATCCTGGAGGAACATCCCCTCTGAATTCACAGGATGGAGCTGCATCAATCCAGCATGGTATTTCTGGTCAGCTCTATGGCTAAATTTTCTGGGCAAGCCCTGAAGGCTTTGTTAATTCATGGACAGTCACTCCCATCACGTGGTAAAAAGTCTCAGGAGAAGTTTCTCCGTAGCTCGGAAACTCAGCTAATAAATGTTACACCTGAAAGAGATGGAATTTGTCTTGAAGAATTAGCAAAGTGAACAACTTGTGCAGTTACCTTCCTTGCGTATCCAGTAAGTTCTGTAGTTAATTCTGAAGCAACATATAAATATGGCTAAGGTAAAAACATACAACTTCCTTGCTTGCTTTTGCATTTCTCACTCTACCGCTCTTTCTTTAAAACAACAGAAATTCATATGTAGGACCTGACTGTCCTTTCTCTATGTGTATATAAATTCAGAATCCAGTGTAGATAATGAACCAAACTAGCAGAAAACTCTTGTGAGAGGATTAAAACCAAAAAACACATATCAGGGTGGAGTGACGACTAGAAATGCAAACAAATGCAGGAATATACTATATGAAGAAAGATCTGTGAAAGTAATGCGAAACCTCACTCTTCTACTTAGCAAGCAGTTTTAATTGCCATTAGTAGCAGGACAGCTTCCCAGAAATTCCTCTGAAGTTTGGGTACTTATCTACTCCATCAGCTGGAGTTAAAATCAAAGTGAATTCTCAGGTTGAGGCCCAGGCTGACAGGAAACCCCACTGAACATTGCAGATGTGATAATGGATTCCATTTTCTGTTCTCTCAGGCATGCATTTTTCACATAAGCTTAGATTCATTTGATGAAGATAGAACTCTTCTGGGCATTTTGAACTTAAGGGAGATACAACTGTGGTTCTATTTTGACATATCCATTCTGGTTTAGTTGCTAAAGCAGAGAAGTGTTAGTGGATTGAAAGCAGAAGATATTAAATGAATCTCCCTTAAAATTCTACACGGTCAATCCCTTCTCCCATTCCTTTTCTGCCTAGTTTAACATCTTTTCTTGTTATTGTTGTTGCTTCTAGGTTTTCCCTCACTGCAAGCTGATGGATTGGCAAATGCGAGTTTACAGAGCACCCCGCCCCCACCTCCGCCCAAAAGCAAACCCTATGAGAACAGCAACCCGAGGAATTCTGTGGAGGTAAGGAAATGAGAGCTGACATTTCTTTGGAAAACAGCTTTTGAGAAAGAGACACCAGTGGAATTTTCCAAGCTGCTTCTAGGGTGGTGCTACTTGAAACTTGTCTAATCATTTTACTGGTTCACTCCCTGAAACCACAAAAGAATAAAAAGTTTTTTGCTTCAGGAGAAGGCTATCAAGTGCAGTCCCTTTTTTTTTTTTTTTTTTCAAG
Organism: Athene noctua; assembly: GCF_965140245.1. NCBI lineage: Eukaryota > Metazoa > Chordata > Aves > Strigiformes > Strigidae > Athene > Athene noctua. The sequence continues at coordinate 4,000,953 of NC_134064.1, read as the reverse complement.
TAGGAGTTGGGTTGTCCTTGGTTAGGCAAACTGTGTGGCGGGGTGGGAAGATATATTGAAAACAAGCAAGCACAATGATGGAAAAGTTTCAAAAACTTGATCAGGATAAAATAGCGCAGTAATCTGGTCTTGAAAAAGAAGGGAAAAAATTTACACATTTTCAGAAATGACAAATGTCGTCTTTGAGTCCTCAGCTCAGGAGAATTAATTTTTCAAAGTATGCATCATTAGTCACTTAAAACAGCCTGTGTTTATCACTATTTTAGCCACAGCCTTTTTCTCAGTTTCATGAAGTTGGTTTCCTTCTAGGAATGTCAAATTGCCACTTTTTTTAATGCTGCATATCACTAATGGTTCTCTTATACTATGGGATTCCAAACAGCTTGCAGATACTTTAACGTGCAAATACTCTGGTCATTGTGTCAGAATCTACCCCTGAATGTGGGTGCTTCTGATATGAGACTGTAATGGCTCACCAGTGCACAGCAACAGAAAGCATCCTTTGGAAACTGTGTCTTCCCCGCTCCAATTTCCAAAGAGGATTTACAGAGAGCACCTTAGTGGGACGAACTGCAGTTTGACCAAGAAAAAATTAAAGAACGATTGCACTTAACAAAATATGTTACCTCTGACAGCACAGGAAAACAACAAAACAGCTGATCACTTCATTCTTTTAGAGGGAGATGTGACACTGGTACAGAGCCTTGAAGCATGGGATAAATGGGAGTTTTCTACTTTGCCCTTCACTTGGTCAGAACTGACTGTGCTTCTGGAAAGGGGCAGCAGAGCTGTAGGTGTGTGAATGGCGGAAATGTGCCAGCTCTAGGGATGCTGTGGGAGTCGCTGGTTGAAGAGGATTAATAAAAGAGTCTCCTTCCCCTGGGTCTTGTAAGAAAACTAATTACTAACATGTTCTGACTTGCAGCATTGACCTTGGCTTGCAGCCAAATGGGAAGGATTCGAAAGTCTGTCAAGAGAGATTGTGGAAGTTAATTTCTGAAGGGTTTTGTTGTTGTTGTCGTAAAGTTGACTCTGTCCTCCTTCAGTTAAAATAGTCCTTAAATCTTGGCAGTTTTGGCTAAGCAAGAGGTGAGCCACACAAGCTTCTTGTTCACCTGGCCGGCCTTTCACATCTCATTTGTTTACAGGGTGCCCCTTAAAACAGGGAAAGAGCCAACTTGAAAGAACCCACTAGTGCAGTTTCCTGCAAGACCAGGGAACACCCTACAAGCCTCTGTGCTGGGTAGGAGGGCTGTGGCTTGCTGCCGTTTTATGGAGTTAGTTTCACAATTCTGATTTGGAAGCTTTTGACGTCCTTTCGGCCCCTACTTGGTGCAACTTGTCAAGCCAGCAAGATAAAAATAGTTGAATTTTGAAACCCTGAGGGAAATGAGTTTATTGCCATTTTACTGAAAAACAAAAGGTGGGATGGAGGGACAAATGGCTCTGGCTCAAAGTCAGGCTGCAGGTCAGAAGCAACTGAAGTGTATCTGCAGCTAAAGTGTATTCTAGCAGCTGAAACCTTCCCGCTTCTGTTACCCCCGGCGATCTCGTGTTTGCCCCTCTCATCGATTCCATGTGACACGGAAAGACTGAATGCAAAGGTTTGGTCCTGAAAGAAGCATCGAGTACTCCGGGACCTTTTGGATTTCTTGTTTGGTAAAGCAAAATGTCTTAACTTGCTGGTAATGGTTTCTTTTCCTGTGTGTTTTTGTTTGATCTTCTCAGGTTGCTCCACCACTACCCACCAGACGTGAAGCCAAACCTCCCCCCCCACCCCCAAAAACCAGAAAATCCAGCGTTGTCTCTTCAGAGCAAGGACTGCAGTGAGGATCATCACTCGCTGGTGTAGCAGCAAGCGCCTAGAGTGAAACGGCTGCTTTCTTTTTACTGACACACCGGGGCTCTCTGACCCGAAAGACTAGTGATCTCACCTGCCATTCCATTCACTCCCGGCAGAGTTTTCTCTGGGAAATACCAAAAGGAACTATTATTGTGACTCTATTCCCTAACCTCTGGTTTACCTTTCCAGTACTGAGACACTAATCACATAGCGGGAGAAGTCCTCCTACTGGAATTCTTGTCTGTCTTTGTCTGTCCCGAGTTGTTTTTTTTTTCACTGATGCAATTGCAGCGGCTCATTCCTAGTGTAAATCTGTCACGGTAATGATTTGCACCAGTGTTTGGAACAAGGTAAGCCACACCAGTGTGAGAAGTGTCCTGCAGGATTTCACAGGGGCTTTGCAGCCGTGCTGGCGCAGGGATGCCGTCCCGGAGCGTCGCCAAGCCCCGGTTGTGTGAAGTGAAGCGGATCGCAGCCGCTCCGGGGCTGTGAAGTGTCGGCTCCTGAGACGTCAGGTGTCCGTGTATGATGTGCAGTCTCCTAAGATTCTTGATTGCAGGCAGAGACCTGAGCTTTGTGAGCGGAATGAGAACTCTTTCTTTCCTGCTAGTCATCGTATGTATTTAGGATGAAGTGCAGACCTGCCTTCCACCGTCTCTGCTCGAGTAGTGGCAGTTGCTCACTCCCAATGGAGAGTTTAGGTTCACCAGTCCTTTGTCATAATTTCACTGTTGATTCTGGTTTTAACACTATAGAGCAGTTGATACTCCTCCCTGAATTATGTTACCTACTTGGTTTGTACTTGCATCTGGGATCTGGTACGATATTTCATCTTTGTGCCTTTTAGTAGGGTGTAAAAAGTTGCTTCTCCTGTGAATATGTGAGAAGAATAGAAGCTGCGTTGATACCAGCGCTGTGCTGGTACCAGCGACTTAGAGAGGGTGGAGTATGCAAAACTAGTTAAACATCCTGACCTCAATAACAGTCTGATAGCTACTGAAACCTTTACTTTGACTGGACAAATTCACACAAATATAAATAATTCTCCTCTTTCTTTTCCTGCGCCCATTCGCGGCTGTACTTGCACTTTGTTTTGTAGCCTCCCTTGATCTAAGTTTTTAACAGCCACTAAACTTTAAGGAGCCATTTAGATCTGGGATGCATGTGAAAGACTTGACAATTAACCACCTAGTTTCCTTTTGCTTAGGTTAGTCCAGCTCTCTGCAGCTTTTCTTCCCTTGGAGGGTGGGATAATCTGTTTAATTTTTCTTTTAATTATTTATTCCCTGCTCTGTCGGGATGTCAGCATCAGTCTTTGTATAGAGAGAAAAAAAATGGGATGCTCTTAGGTTCTACTGGTTTTAAATTCACACGATCCACGCAGGAAAAGGCTGTTGTGCACTGTTAGAACAGCCTGGCCTCACAGTTGCGTCGTGACCGAAACTTCAGCACAAATACCATTGTTTATGGACCAGGTGGGCCTTACGCACAGCGTTCCTCTGTGCCTGCGCTGCCACCGAGTCTTGCTGGTAAAAACCTGGACGTCACCATCTGAGATTCCTGCTCCCAGTGCTGGCAGATCCATTTTGCACCTCTCGGGGCAGGTGGTCTCGGAGCTCTGTCAGCAGGGCAGCAACCCTGGAGAGAGGACTTGTTCTTCTGCAACAGCCTCACAGGAATTTGTGCAGCACTGAAGCCAGAAAACAATTCCATTTAAAATTCACTTGCAGTATATTTCTACTCTGGTCTACTCTTAGAAGATCTGGGTGACTCCAAAGATCGAGAGAGCAGCTCTTGCTTTGCTGTGTGGAGCTGCCTGTTCCAGCACTGATGCGTTGTGAAGAACTTCACTGTTTTATTGTCAAGGAATTGAAACTTTCTTTATATATGCCCCCTCAAAGTTGCACCAGCCTGTTGGAGCTACGTTTCCTAGCAGCAGCAAAGCCAGTGAAGTTTGGTGGTTTCTTGATTCGTATGAATTATTCTCCGGTCGCATTCAGGCAGAGTGTTTTGCCATGCTGTTCTGCCTGTGTGACTGGGCTGTTCCTAAACAGGTTTTGTCATGGCTGGTATTTCTCACTGATGTTTTCCAGGGAAGAGAAAAAAAAATCACTCGTCGTTCCATTTCACTGTGGAACTTGGGAAACATGGGAGTTGTTTGCCTGCCGAGTTTAAGTTCAAACTTTTGGGAAAGTTCAGTTTCTTCAAACTCATCCTAAAGAGGGACCCGGTGAGGAATTTGGATCCAAGTTGATTTCTGAACCTGTACAAAACTTGGGCAGTTTGGTTGTAGCTTGTGGCCTGTTTATTTATCATCGGTATTGATGAAGATTGTCATGGGCTTCCAGGAAATAATTTTGCTTGTTAATTTAGCTTTTGATTATCTGGTAGGTGATGGGGAGACCCCACTAAAAGCCCTGCTGAGGATGTTGCTTACAGTAGTAATATAATACAAAAATATCATTGGGTTGGGGTTTTTTTGCAGGCCACTGCACCATTCTGCTCACACAACTGAAATGGGTTTCATTACCTAACTGAAAAGTTGAAGTTCATTTTACGTAATGGAAGCTTTTCTCAGCAAAGCCTTTTTCAGGGAAAAACAAAACCAATGAAACCCTTGGGGGTTTGGGTTTTGGTTGTGTTTTTTTGTTTTTTTGGTTTTTTTTCAGACCGAAGTGGTGCTTTCTTTTGTTCCTAGACATTCCTTTGGCTTCAGTGTGACTCCAGTTAAAGCGACCTGCAGAAGCTGCACTTGCTGTGCAACAGATGCTGTCGTCAAAGGCTCGTGCTGGCTGCACATCACTCTGGAAGTCTGCAGGCACATCACGTACATCCGCAGTCGTGTTCGCTGTAGCACACGGACAACTCTCCGCTGGGCTTTCACCTTCTCAGGGGAAATCTTTGAAACCTTTCTGGACAACTTGACCATGGTTCACCCCCTCTCTCTGGTGCATTGTAGGGCTTGTCAGCTCCACATTATGTTCTTGGACGTAGACGCTGCTTGACTTGAAAACCACAGGGTTTTCTTGTCTTTACTTTTTGTCCACTTCTTCCTCTTGTAACCACCATCCTCCTTCTGCTGCACACACGAACTAAAGGACCCTCTGAAACTCTTCACTTGTGAACAAGAACTTTTTGGTGAGAATTTTGCTTTAGGCAGAACAGCAGGATGTGGTCTGAATTGTAGAAAAGTACATATTAACACCACCTATTGTTGATGCCTTTCCCCCGGTCTGCATCCTGCCTGTTGCCTCATTCTTAGGTGCATTTCCTTTTCAGAGCAGGTTTAGTTTGGTGGTTTTTTTTTTTTAACTCCTTTGGTAAATGAGCAGAAACAAAGACAACAGTGCAGGAATCCCGGCTGATGGTTTCTTTCCCCTGAGTAAACAAGCTAGCTATCAGATTTGGGTATTTTGGTTCCAAGTGACCTTTTCGAGTCTTATTTCCCTACCTGTTTGGTCTGGTTTTAATAACTTTTATCTCATAGCTGTACCTTGTACATTCAGTAGGTTGGGTTTTTTTCCTGGAGGAGGGAACTAGTCCATGCAAAAAATCTCACGGGAGGAAGTCTGACCTTGGGAGGAATTTTTCAGCTGATCTTTAATGACCCTTTACATAATGCTCCTTAACTTCAGGAGACTGGGGGTTTTTTTTTGCAGTTTTATGGACTAGGTTTATGAACAGGGTACTTAGCATGTAAGTGGTTAATTATCCTCTCCCCTTTCCTTCCTTGGATCAGCCAGCTGCCACTCTTCAGGAATAAAAACAGTCGCTGTCTCTCCTGGGTGCTGCCCCTGGGTGCTAATACCTGAGGCAGGAGGATGCCCGGGTCACCCAGAGTCAGGGCAGTGGCTCCAGAGCTCCAACCCATCCCAGCGCTGGCTCTAGTGCTTTGTGTCATTTGAGCAGTGGCTTAAACAGGTCTTTTATTTATATTTTGATCTTTGGCTTTTACTGTAGAGCCAGCTCCTTAGAAAGCAGCGAAGATACGACCTGCCTTGCGGTTGGGCTGTCTCACCTGGCAGGTCCCTTGACGTTCCGTTCGCCGCGCTGTGCTGTCCCCACAGCTCAGGCTTTGCTCTGAGCCCGGCTGGAGACTGCTCTAGCTGAGGCGTCACCCGAACTGCAAGAAAAAGGAACAGCTGATGCCTAAAGAGTACAGAGTGACATTTCCCTTCCCCAGATCCTTCGGGTATTTTCATTGGTAACTTTTGCTATGCTAGAAAGGGGTTTAAGGTCGGGGGATTTTTTTTTTTTTTTTCTTTCTTAGCATTATTTTTGTTCTTGAGTCTGAAGTGCTGTAAACTCTTCCTGTTGTCTCCTTCTTGCTTTTTGGCAAACTAACTCACAGACAGGAGTTCAGTTTTCCTAAATGACTGACTGTGGTATGGGAAGAGTTGTGTTCCTAGCTGATACAAGTCAGCAGCTTGCTTAGAGGTACAAGATGGAAATCTCTGTACTGCGCCTAAAAGACTTAGGGCTTCGTGCCAGCTTTAGAAAAAAGCATTGTCTTCTAAGTGTCAGATTTTTAAAGGCAGTTGGGCATTTAAGTGTGTGAATAAGCATGTGACCTGACTGATTTTAATTAAGTGGAATTAAGCACTCACACTCTTACAAGAATTCCCACCAGACCCCTGATTTTTTAAGTGTTCTGCACAGCACCCACCTGACTTAAGATCTGAGATTTAATTTTCAGAGACAATCTAAGGTCTCACTACTCAGTTTTCAAAATGAGAATCATCTTTCCATGTTAATGAGATGCTTTTGGAAATGTCATCTAATGTCTTTTAAACTGGAGGTTTAAAAACGGGAATAGGAGAACAGTCCATAATGATGTCATCTCTGCATACCAGAAATGAAAGCAAACAGCAGCGTTTCTACCCAATTCATAGTTTTGAATAAAACAAACCTCAAAGTTAAATATCCAGTCTGCAGAGAAGACAAAATCTAATCCCATTTCATAGCCATGCTGTTCAAAGCTAGTGTTAAATTTCAAGTCTTGGAGGATTTTTTTAATTTTTTTTTTTTTTTTTTCCTTTGGAGAAATGTGCTCAACACTTGTTTTCTGGAGCTTTTAATTAAAATTTGTCATGCTGTGATAAATTCCTTTAAAAATGTTACAGGCTGTAATCCACGTCAGGGGAAGAGAGAAACAGACAGCTTTCCATTTCAGTGGATTATTGGATTAGGAAAGGACACCGATTCCAGTGAGAACAGCTCTGTGATCTGCAGTGGCAGAAAATACTGTAATGTATATGCAGTGGGGTTTGAGAACCTGCATCTAATAACCTTCACACTGTGCAGCCCAGTTCCACAGACTAACACTGAGTTAGACTTGTAGTGATAATGGCTCGGATTTTCTCTTATTTATTTTTATAATTGTAAATGGAAATAATAAATTGTCTGTAATTTAACTGTAATCTTTTTTCATAGTGAAGACATTCCTGACCCATTCTACCTTCTTCTATTTTTTTCTTTTAATTAAAACTTCTCTATGTAATATTTACTGTTGCAGACCAAATTATCTAGTGGACCAGGGTGAGCTTTTCCTAGGACTACATCAGAAAGAAAAAGTAAACAAATAATGTGATTTTTTTTTTTTTGATTGCATGGCAGGAGAGGAGCCTTTCAAAAGCCCATGAGGTTCACCTAATTCTGCTCCTATTAACATTAAAGCACCTTTAGGACAGTGTGTGTGGGCGCTACAGAGAGGGCACAAAGGAGTATAGAGGAGTTTAACAAAAGGTGAAAAGCATCGGTTTATGCTGGATTGCTCTGACCGCTCTGGTTTAAGGCTGGCATTGAAACCCCTGAACATGCATGACTGCCTACTTTGAACCTGGTTTTCACATGCATGGTCTGCAGTTTTTGTAGTTTTTTAAACAGAAGTGTAAGTCCTCAGCAGCTCTGAAGTTCAGCCCCAATATGCATGGTATTAATCGATGTAGTTTTTCATTGTTGGTGTTATAAAGGTTTAATGACGTGATAAACCTCGGGACATGTTTGTCTTGAATTCAGGAGAATATGGATGTTGTGTAACATGGTTTTGTGAGTGTTTTGAGATCCTGGATGTGATGGTTTAGTTATAAAACCCACCTCTGCAGACTGCAAATACCTTTTTTTTTTTCTTTTTTTTTTTTCTTTTTTTTTTTTTCCTTCTTTCTTTTAGTCCTCTGCCATTCAATCAGCAAAAAGTACAGCTTTTAAACTGGCTCTGAAGGAAGAGCAGGAGCTGAGCTTTGGAAAGGGAGTCTGCATCTCTCTGGGTAAATGACATGTGATTCATTAAGTCTGTAAAGCAAGGTGTATAAATTTTCGTGGTTTTTAAAATGTATTAACTGTTGTAAAGTTTGTAAATACCTTTTTAAAATAAATGTAGTTTTTATGAGTGAACCAGTAAAAAAAGAGCATATAAAAAAGTCTTTCAGACACGGACTGCTGAAGTGCGAGTGGAATTACATTCCAACAGTAAGTTTATTCTTGATTTTTAACAAAGTTGTATTACTGTTTTATCCAGAGACTAGTGAGATCAGACAGTGCCTTTGTCCAGGCATTGTCTGTCCATGGGAAACAAAAGCTGTCACGTCCAAGTTCTCATTGCAGGGGACAAAGCAGACCGTGCGCTGCTGAGTCCTGCCACTGGACTGGAATTTGTTCCCTTTTACATATAAACTAGTAATCTACACAACAATTATCTTCTACTACTTAAACGCAGCTTCAGAGTATTTATTCACATAATGCAATCTAAGCAAAGGCCATTTGAAGAGGAACTGATTTTAACATAGCTTTGAAATTTTATTCTGGGTCCATTGTTCCGTTTGGCTTTGTGGATTTAAATCTTCTTTCGTCTAGCTTCTCCTTCGATCAGACTTTCCTGTAAACACACATCAGAGACTTTTTTTTTTTAAAGAGAAGAAATAACTTTGATGATGGAGTTTTAAAGCCTGGTCAGATGCTAAAATACTCATATTGTGGCCTTCACTGGAAGGAGGATTAGAATGACATAAATCTGACCCGACATGATCTCTCTGCCACCTGCCCATGGATCTGATCATACAGTATAATGTAACTGACACTTATAATGGCCCTTTTCATCCCAAAGTGCGTGACCAACTTTACATCTGTTCATGGGTCCACCACTGCAGCAGTTTGTGGAGAGCAGCCCCACAGCTGTTGAACACTGCTTTGACAGCAGTTTAGGCCAAGAAGCGTGAACTTGCACAAAGCGTCAGTATGTGGAATGTCTCTGTGAGCTTCAGCAGTTGGCCAGGAGACCCGAGACAAGAAAGCTTTGTGTGCAGAAGTGTGACAGGGTCGTTAGAGTGGCACAGTCGCCCTCTCACCTTCTCTGTGTCCTTAGTGCTGTTCAAAAGGAAACCATGTTCCTGTGTCGCATCCTGCTGGATCTGGTCTCCTGCTTGAATATTTATTTATGTTCTTACCTCAGAGTTGAAAGCATGAGGTGTCCTGGGTAGATGCACTGTCTGAATATGTTTTTTTTTTTTTCCCCGTACATGTCTTAGCTAGGTGTATTTTTGTTTGTGCTCACTACCAGCTTCTCCAGGGAATTATAAAGGTAATTAGAAAAATTTTTCCATGGCGTGGACCATTTCCAGACACCTCCCCTTTCTTTGCATAATATAGCAACTCCAGGAATGTGTTACACTGGAAAAATTTCTATTTGTTTTCAATGTTATTAAGCAGTTAGAAATAAGAAGGCCACATAGTTCAGATAGTCCAGGAATAAGATGCAAACTAAGCATGTGAGGCTGAGGCTTTAAAGTTTTTACACTTATGTGCAAGATTACCAGCAGTTTCTGAGCAAACCTAAGAGTCTGCCTGGGGCGGGGGGTGCCTTCAGCTCTGCAAAGAAAGGCCAGGTTTCTGAGCAAGAAGTATCAAGGACTCATTTCAAATATCCTGATAATTATTCTAATATCTTTTCCCGCCTAACACAATCTCTTGGGGTAAAAAAAAATAAAAATAAATGTCTAAACATACTAAGTTACTGTTGCTGGCTGTTCGTTCTGCAAGTAGTGCTGTTGGAAGCCAGAGTCATGGGCAAAGATTCCATTTTATGTTCAGTACAAATAGGATTAAATATGACCTAAAAGATGTATTTTTGGGGTAGTTTGGGTAGTTTCTGCATGAAAATCCAATGGACACCAGACTCTGACCTCTCTGCCTTCCTGTTACTGAGCTTCTGAGCCTTTATTCAGGCCAGGTTCTGCAGTGAAGGGCTGGAGTGTGTGCTTGACACTTTTGGTCTTGGCTTCAGAAATTAAGTACAGATTTGAGTGTTTCTGCTTCTAGGACAGCTCCGAGACACTTCCCAGAAAGTGGCGACCATCTGGCCTGATCAAGGTGTTGCTATATTAATTAAAGAGCCCGTTTTTGCTTGAGAGTATTCTTTCTGTGGCAGTTAGTTTGTATGAGAAGCCTCAGCTGTCACTGCATTAGAGCAGCTAATGGCAAATACATTTCCCAGTCTGGGGACCTTGGGAGCAGCAGCTTCCATATGGCTTGATCCTTCAGCTGGCAAAGCGTGCCTTTGAAGTTAAGCATCTGTGAATGCTGCATAGATTTGTATTAAGGTAGAATGTGTTTGACTTCATTTTGGTTTTAATTTAGGGAGTAATGACATTGCTACAAGGGGAGCATAAGGATAACGTAGTCTTGTCCTAGAGCTGTAACTCTGAGGTACCTGAGAATGAAGCAGATAAGGGCAGGGCCAGTATTGCCACGTGTGAACTAAACATAGATGCCTCTTCCTCATCCTCCTCCACCTTTTCTTCCTCTTCCCTCCATGTACTTTCCCAGCCTGGACTGTTCCCCTAATTTTCCCATACTGATAAAATTAAAAATACGTTACTTACCACAGCTTCCTTCAGATTGCTGAACCTGGAGTGCTGGTACGAGCCCGGGCATTCAGTCTTCTGCACGTCCCCTAGCTTTTCCATTTCACTTGCAATCTGAAATGGGAAGTGATACAGCCTTCATGAAGGGAGATTTTTCTGCTAAAACAACTCTACCCTAGTTACAGATGAAGATGAAACCGTTCCACCGCACAAATTCCCCTTTCCCAGGCGCTACGCTTGTGCTGCCACCAGCTTCGGAGGGTAGAGCTGCTGTTAGGGGGGACTGCACGTGAAGGAAGGATGGGAAAACCACGGGTGCACAGAACCTTCCACATCTGCTTTGTCCTGTAATTGCTTACCCTCTAACTGGTTACCACACGGCAGCCGCCCATTGCCGCGTTCTCGGGGCAGTGGAGGAATGTTGTGATAAACCAGCCCATCAGAGTGTTGGCTGCCGCCCCAGGAGAGGATGAAATTGGGTTTAACCTGGAACCCAAACTCCCATCTCCCCTTCAGAGCAGGCTGCCCAAGCTCCCTGCCCACAGCTGACTGTTCTTTATGCAAGGCTCTCCGATCCCATCTTACCCTAATGCCAGTTACTTTCCAATGGCTCCTGTAAAAAATGTGTGTGTGTATGTCCGTATGTGTGTATGCTTGGGGGAAAAGAGACACAGATACACAGATAAAGCCTCTTTTTTACGTCTTTTGCAGATAAGGGATCCTAGCTAAAACAACAGGGTGTTTGACAGGCTAGAACCTACCTCTTGCAGGGATTCCACCAGGTTTTCAGCGTTTCTTTTTCCTCCTGGTTGCAGGCCGTAAGACCAGTGTTGAGCCAAGCAGATTTCCACAGACATGACAAACAGGAGGACGCTGACAAAGATCTTCCTGGACTTTTCCATCCTGAGAGAGAACAAAACATCTTTCTGCTCGTAATGACATTACAGCCCCGTTTTTATCTTACAGAATTATGAAAATGTTACATTTCTGGATCTCCAGTTCTGATCTGCACCCCAGGGGCATTGTGCCTATGTGTGAGCCACAGCTGGGTTTTGAGCATCTCAAAGTGTGGATTAGCTCATTATAAAGAGATTTAACATCTGAAAAATTTGGATGAAGATCTAAATTAATATTTTTTGAACACCCTTTCAGAGTTTTAGGAATGTCTGGACCTCAAAGGTTCCATGATTCCCTGTTGATAATTTGACAGATGTGTTTGGTTTAGCCCATTTCTGTTCTTATGTCCCCGCTCCTTAAAAAATGCTCTTTGCAGTCTCTTCTAATGCAAGTTTCTTCTAATACAAGCATCTGCAAACACTAAATAAAAAGGGAATATGGTATGTTGTTCAAGCACATTACCTGCTTGCTGAGAGAGGTTGCGGAGTAACTCCAAATCTTCCCTGTTTGAAAATGCCCTGCAAGAATGCTTGTCATCTCGCTTCTTATATACAACCACCCCAACACCCAACCTTTCACAGCAGGTAACTTTATCTAATTCTATCTCACAGGCTGCAATTTTGTTCTTAAAATTGCTGTAATGCAGCAGAAGTAAAGCACATAATTGGAACACCCCTGGTGTAACTATTAAATTCAGCTGTTTTCTCTAAGAGCCGTAAAAGTTACAGCCTTTCTTCTAAGAGGCTGTAAATCTGACATTCAAACCTAGCTGACTGCTGTTGCCCTGCAAAAAATACACCATCTTTTCTTTCAGTGACTTCTGATTTTTAAGTAAAAGTTCTTGGGTGAGTTTGAATTTGTTGAGAGGGGCTTGCAGGAGTTGAAACGGGTGAGGAATTCAGCTGAGTCTCTGTCAGGCATGAAGGAAACAGCCCTTCGGTGCATAAACAAGAGCCATGGATTGCCCAAGTGCACAGAGCGTTTTGTGTGCTCCCGTCAAAGTCCTCCTCCTTCAGGTTTAAATGAAAGTGCCTTGATATTCTTTGCTCTATAAAATGCAAAGTAGTATTAAACCGATCAAACGGAACAGTATATTAGATTGTAAATAGGCTTTGTTGTCACGCTGGAGCCTCTTCCCTGACTAGAACTCCCAGAACCACTATTATTTTGGATTTTATATATATATGTGTGTGTATGAACACATATTCTTCATTCTGGAGAGTTTATGCACTGCAGTTTTGTAAAGGAGTTGCTAGCTATTTGCATGCAGGAGTTAAATTCAGTAATTTTGACTAGAGAAATCTAATATTTTTTTACCCACCTGGCAGCTATTTCGACTTGCTCTGCACTGTTTTATGTGCAATTGAATGTATCATGTTTAGTGCTCGTCAAACAGCCTCTTCCTGCTCCCATGACCTCTTTGAGATTAATGGATTAAAAGTAATTTAATGAGTAAATAATTTAAGGAGGATTTAGTGACTAGCAAAGAGTAATTCTTCCTGCTGTAATGCTCCTCCTACTCACGGCAAGAGTAGCCAACGTTTATTTAACTTCAGCTGATAAACTGATCAAGCTGTGAAAATTGTTTCAGGGGGAGAAACGTTACCTCGGCGTAGGCACATCACTTACGAAGTGAGCTTTTCCTGTGAGAGGGTCTTAAGATTCCTTCCTTCCTTGATAAGCCTAGCAAAAATTAAGGTTATTGAAAGGTAAATAGAAGATTTTTGTTCATCCTGGGGGATGACATTTAAAGGTGATTAGCCCTATAATTACACCTTTTATTAACCCACCATTTTAAGCTAGGTCTAATGAGAGCCTGCCCCTAACAGCTTTCCACAACTGTGTTTCTCTGCAGGTTTTTGTGGTGGCTACAAAGCACTTCACAAAGGGCCCGCAGCAGCACTGGGTGGCGAGCAGTTCCACGTCTTCTCTTAAACTCTAGGCTACGGTTGTAAATTACATAAAGGAGTTGGGAGGTTAAAAAAATGTTTACAGCTGGTTTTTGTTTGCCCACAAATCCTTTTAGGGGCGTGTGTAACAGAACCCAACAAACTCCTCTGATTTTGGCAGAGTCTGAATGGAGGTTTGATCCGAGGTCAGGGAGTGCTTCAGTCTGGGCTTGTCAGGCAGGTGCCAGCTTTGTGCTCTCCAAAAGTGTGAAGCCGGGTTTTTATCACGTGAGCTCTCTTTAGTTTTCAGATACAGGAATATGGTTGACATAGACTTTTCAGAAGAGCTCCTGGACCTTCAAGTGCACTAGTTTTTCTGGTTTGGGGAGAGAAATCTTAATGCCTGCCAGTGCTGTCAAGTACCTACCTGGGAGTCAACGACTTGTCAGGAAAACCTGGGCTTGTGGATTCCCATTCTAAGAGTCAAGATCTCTCTCTTTGACGCCTTGGAAAGGCATTTCCTAACCTCCTGAGCCTCTTGGGCTTTGTAGACACCATTCCTAACCCAAAGGAGCATACTGGAGCTGAGCGAGTGAGGAACTCAATTTTTATTCTGATTTTGTTCTCAGGGTGCTCTACAGCACATACACACATGGGCTGTATTTGTATGATCACTGCTGTGCCACGGAGCTTATTAGACCAAAATCATAAGCACTTTACAGACCAAACTCAAGGCCAGGTTTTTTTTTTCCAGAAGCGCTTGAGCGCTTCCCTACGAGACAAGAGTTTGGCTGCTTGTGCTGTGTGATGATCATCTCTGAAGTGGAAGGAGTGTTTTAAATAGTGCACATACCTATGTAAACTGTGGTTAATGACTTCTGGCTCCAAATACTTCATTAAGCAAATGTGAAGGGCAGCAGCAAAGAAAAGCTGAAAAGTGTTGCAGATGAACGACAAGTCAAAAAAACCACCAACGCCAGGAAAATTCTCAAACTGAAGGTATCAGAAACATTGCAGCAACCCCCCAACACAAGGTACACTTACTTGTTTTTCTAGCAGGTAAGCTTTATGCTTAAAAACAAACTTTTTTTTTTTTTTTTTCTTTTTCTTTCTGCCATAGTGCAAAGTGCCTGTGCAGAAGGAACATATAAAATCAGTCTCCTCATACAGGTAAGTACTCAACCATCCCTAATTCCTAGTTTACAAGTAGCCTGTTAGAGAAAGTGCTGGTTACCTGCAAGTCCAGGCTAAGGTAAAAGTCAAGGTCTCACAAAAGCCAAACCCAAATTTCACAACAGTTATTTTCAAGCTTGTATACAAGGAGCTATCAAAGGGAAAAGCTGCATTCTCTCCTACCTTGCTGTCCTTCCAGTGCACATCGGGTAAGATTGAGATTGGTTTTTTCAATTAAGACAGCCAAGACACTTTCGTATTTCACACTTTTATTAATGCAATTTAAATTAGGCTGGAACCTGCAACTTCTGAATAGGCCACTTGGGGCTATTCATACAGCTTTGTCATAGCAAAAGAGGTACCTTAAATTCATCTGTGAATGAATGATGCCACATGCTGTGATTATTCAAAACATAGTGCTTCAGTGAAAGTTCAAATATATTTTATACACAGTGATTATGAAAATAGATTTTTTTTTTCCATACAATATTTTACTTCTGCCAGCTACAAAATACAATAAAGAAAAATAATTCATTTATTTCTCTAGCCCTAGGAATCTTCTTCTACTGCAACATATACATCACTCTCAACGAAAGCGATGAGGTGGGAGAAAGAACTCCAAAACCACACTGAAATATTTCCCTTGAATCTATAGGTGTGTTTCACTGAGGACACGGTCTTGTCCTAGAGCCAGATCAAGAGGCCTGGGAACCTGGAGGAAATAAAATCCCAGTTCTGAACTGCACTGCTGTGGGATTTTGAGTCCCGGAAGCTCATGTCATATGCCTGAGTCAACCCAACTTGAAAATAAGGGAGAATCCTGCAATTCCCCCCAAACGAATCGTATACTGGTCCTGAACCAATTCCTTCTAGATTGATGGCAAAGCAGCATTTTCATAACAACTACTGAGACGAGACAACTTCTGTTCAGAGGACAGGAAATCTGCACTGCATGTAAAAGCTAAGCCACTGAAGTAACTGTGGAACTCAACCTGCTGCTAACAGTGTCCCATTTTGTAAGTTTTATGATACATTGGTTCTTAACTTCCAGTAATAGCTGTACTTCCTTAGATTCAAGGTCAGTTTTAA
Organism: Athene noctua; assembly: GCF_965140245.1. Taxonomy (NCBI): domain Eukaryota; kingdom Metazoa; phylum Chordata; class Aves; order Strigiformes; family Strigidae; genus Athene; species Athene noctua. The sequence goes on along the minus strand of NC_134064.1, from coordinate 3,985,204 downwards.
CTTTGGGGTGTTTTAATTAAGCATCTGAGGTAAGAGTTCTTGATGCACCTTTTTTTTTTTTTTTTTTTGGTATAGTTTGTGTGCTTTTTGATTGTGTACAAAATAAATGTTACGTTAGATGAGAACTAGATTGATACTACAGTGGAAAGAGCTTATTAAATGAAGTGCACCACCACTTAAATTGAGGCTTTCTGCACTGCAGAAGTCACGTAGTTCCCTATTTGCTCACAGGTAAAGCAGTTGTGCAAAGGGCACTCTGCCCTCTGCGAGATGCTTTTACAGCCACTTTAAGCAGGCCCAAAGTGGAGTACTAAGATCTGGATTATGCCCCTGCTTTCAAGGATTCCGTGTACACGAGTATTTGCATAGTACGTTAAGGGGAAACAGGTGCCATTTATTCATCTACTGGAGTAATGACGGGAGGATGGAGCATGTGCTGTGGCCCCAGTGCTCATCTCTGCTTTGGTGACAGTACTGTGTTTTCCTCTGTACATTTAATTCCCCACAAAGAATGAAAAAAATCTACAGGTACTCCAGTTTGGAGTGGTTAGGACAGTTGAAAGCAAGAGAATTTTTCTTACCAGCTGTGATTGATAGTGCAATTTCACACTAATTTGGAAAGGATTAAACAAGACATCCCGTTGCTGAGCAGGGATGCTTTAGTTGTAACTAAATCTGCTGTGCAGGCAGATCCCTTCAGGGGAAGCGGCTTCCACTGCACATTTTTAGAAGATGATAAAGCTGTTCTATACCTGCATTCAAACTACTACAAGGCAATATATTACCTGTGATGACAGTGAACTTCTGTTTTCACCCCAGAAGAGTACCTGAAAACATCCTGTGGACATTGTCTCACCCACATCTGTCTTTTAATCCACTGTGCATGAATGGAGAAACTAACTGTAAATACACTAGCCTAACTGTAAACCTGAACTTCATTGCTACTAGACATGAATAACATTTTCTATTCATATTGCAGCTACAGATTTAATAAATAGAATTGCATATATTGTGCTTTATAAATTAAAATGCATTCCAAAGTGAGGCAATGCTAAATAATGAATCTATTTAACCCTCCCCCCCAAAACCAGCCACACGTTCTGGTTCTAGAAGCAGCCCACTTCCTCACTCTGTTTGCAAAGGTAAACGCTGTGTCTGTTTCTACCTCTTAAACAAAAGCTCCCTCCCCCCAAAAAAGTGATCAAAGAAGAGTTTACTTAGGCACTACTGCAGATGTAAGTTGTCTAATAACCATTACTTCTAACTTAATAAGGGGAGGAGGTGGAGAAAGTCACAATAAATGTATCGATTCCTTCCTCTTCAGCATATTCTCTTCCCTATCTGACGCTCTGAGACATGTGCAAAGGTGTCAGCATCTCTTCAAAGATAGCTCCTTTTACATTAGATCCCCTCAAATTAGCTTCTTGTAGATCACAACCTGACAGATCACAATTCTAAAGGGTAAAAGAAAAACAAACGTTAATTGAATACACCCAGAACTCAGTTCAAAACTTTACCTTTATACAGAAACCACATGTCCTTCCATAAATTCAATGTAAACTTCCAGTCTGTCACTTCAATTTAAAGTTTTAGTACTTGAAAGAGAATAGTTCACCGTAACAGCTGGATTTATTTTTAAGTTGTTAGACTGACACTCTTTATATCAAATTATCTTCCAGGAGTTACTAACGCTTGCTGAACAGAGCAAGAAAGAAGCCACCTCTTGCAATCTCACCAGACATTACTCTGAATACTTCTCTCTCTAGTACTTGAGGAAGAAGAGCCACATAGGCAGCCTGCAGAGTGAGCTAGTTTGTCTTTCTAACTGAGGCAGCAGTGTATCACGTGCCACCAGTCAGGTAAGACTCTCTCATTACTCCACAAATGATGTCTCAGAATCAAAAAACCCCCAGCCGCACACAAACCCAGGCCACTGCATTTCTCTTCGGTTCTCCCACGAGGGCACAATCTCACACCAAGAGTTAGGTTCAGCGGTATTTCCATGCATCACTTTGAGATGATACAAGCCATTCCTGGGGCTTGGAGGGGCTGGCAAAGCCAAGACTTTAGACTCACCTTCCAAACTGAGGCTAGAATGAAATGTGATTCCTTAGGTCACCCATAGCTCACTAAGACTGAAAAGAGAGGAGTTCTCTGTCTAGTTGGAAGCTGGAGAACTCAGCCAAAAGCCAGCAATCCCCACAATCAGTGACTAGTTAGTATACAAAATGAATCATAACTCACTTCCAAATCAGTTCCTGCCAAAGTTGCTCCTCTAAGATTACAGTTTTTTAGTTTAGCATTTTTCAGCGTTGCAACTCTAAGATTAATTCCTGTCATTTGACTGCCTTCCATGTCAACACCTTTCAAGTTAGCACCTAAAACAAAGAGTAGTTTCATGAGGAAAACCAGTCAGAAACACAGTAGGCTCCAGAATGATGCTTCCTCAGAGCCATGTAAATTGATAAGAGGTCAAGGTAGAACTTGGAATTTAATCATTATACGGTCACACACTCAGGCTGGTATTTGTGGCCTCGTCAACACAAACTGTACAAACACCAGCTAAACCTTTCACATGCCACAGAGATTTACAGGCACACGGTTCAGTTTCCAGAGAGTATCTACACCAGGCAAAAAACTCACCTTCCAAATTAGCTTTAAGGCCTGACGGATCTTCAAAATTGCACCCTTTTAGAGATGCTCCTTCTGCGTTGGAACACAGCATCTTTACCCCTTGAAGGTTGGCACTCTGAGAGAGACGGACACGGCAGTGAGATTCATCAAAGCGCTGATGAACTGTTACCGAAAATGATCAGAGTAGAGCTTTCATTTCTGTTTTGGAAGTGAATCCCATTAAAGCACAACAGCCTGGCTACTGTGAGGAAGCGTAGGGACTTGTTATACTATTACTTCTGTATCATCAGAAGGCAGATAATTCGCACCCACTGCCCTTTTTTTTTTTTTTACTTTTCAGAAAGCTTTTGAAGTCATCTAACTAGAACAATTGCAGAAAATACTGACGAACTACATGTTTTTACACTGCTCATTCCAATTCCTCTTCCCTTAAAATAACTAAAGGATACCCCAGACTTTCCAAGATGCAACAGTTCTTACATCAAGCACTGATCCAGAGAGGTCAGCTCTTTCCAGATTGGCACAGCACAGGTTGGCGTGTGCTAGGTTGCAACGGCTCAGGTTAGCCATCTTGAAGTTTATGTATCGAAGATCTAGACGTGAAAGATCTGCTCCGCTGAAATTGAGACCCTAAAACCAAAACAATAAACCCCAAAAGGTTACAAAAGAGGAGGTATAGCTCTGAACACAAAACAGTTAAAGAGAACCATGTATATGTGTATATAAATACACACAGAGATCTAGATACAGACACACAGGACCATCTATTCTGCTACTTAAGACTAATAAAATGCCAAGTGCAAAGCTATCAAGCACTGTCCTTGGTTATGCTAGTGCATTTTACATTTAAATAGAAGAGCTTAACAAATTGCTCCTCCAGGAAATCTTCAACCTAAAGAAGGAAAGCAGCCCAAGCAGCGTGCTTGAATTTCACGTTAAGGTCACCCTGCCACAGTTTGGAATCAAAACTCAGTTAAAAAGCAGGGGGGAAGCACACGTTGTTTGGCTTTCGTGTTGTCATGTGATGCTGCAGGATGTTTCACCACCAGACACCGACACCACAGAGCAAGACAAAGTCTGCATCTTCTCACCTGACACCGCAGCTCAGACTTGGTTGGGGTTGCCAGCAGGAACCTGACAAACTCCTTCCGGGATATGGGAGAATGATCCTCAGCTGGCTGGGAATTCTGTTGAGAAAGTTGTTTAAAAGCTAATACGGACAGGACTAAATTATATAGTGCCTGGAAGAACGGGACACATGCATTCAGGTATTAAAGAAAAAAAAGTTACCTTAATAGCTATTTCTAGATGTTCAATTAGTGAATCGATGCCAAAAAACCTGGCTTCTTCCAAAACACCTAACAAAACAAAGCAGCAGTTGTTATTCACAGGGAGTCGTTAAACCAGAGGACATTCTTCTTCCCTCACTGGAGAAGGCAGTGTGTAGCCAGGAAGTTTGGGTTAATCCATCCTTACTACTGGAGGAGCATCAATTCAATCGACTTTCCCTACTTGTTAGACATTTAAGCTACACTCACAAAGACGAACAGATCACTTGTGGAAGTTTAAGGAGTCTTGAATAAACGCATATGCTAATAAAACTGACAACCACATACATTATGTTAGATGTAACTGGATAGGGGAAAAGCAAGCTTGCTTGCAGCTAATAGAAAAAAAAAAAAACCTCAGAAAGGATGTTTCCAATACCAGTATTGGATTAAAGATACTGCATCCAGAAGGGAGAATTTTTAAGGCTCTCAAATAAGTTTAAACAGTGCATCTTCATTAAACCAAGCACTGAAATTGCAATGCTTGAGAATAAATTCACCAAAGAAAAATCCCAAACCTTTAGATGAGCATACAAAACTCCCACTGACTTGATCATGTTTACCTGAGGGCAAAGTTTAACTTCTAAAGAGTAATAATTTAGGAGATGTCATACAGGTAATACCTACCTAGCAAATTAATGCCATCATTTACAATGAGCTGTCCGTGACGCAAATAGTTCAAAATTGGTTCAAAATACTCTGGACTGCGGTCAATTAGGAATGCTCCTCTATGATCTTGCTTATTTCCCCAAGCATCTGTTTCCACAACATATATATATAATTAAATTTGATATATTAATAGAAGAGCATTTGCTTCAGTTTCAGATTTTTACTACCAAAGGGTACTGGATTATGAAACATTCCACTTGAAAGGGCGTTTCTTAGAGAAAAGGAACGAAAATAAGAAGGGGTAGGGGGAAATCACCTTAAAATGAACTCACTCCTGCTACAAATAACTAAAACCTTTTATCACATACATAAGAATCACGGCTAGAATAAAAGCAGCATTAAGATTTCAGTTTCCTAAAGGCTGTCACGTAGTGTTTGCCCATTGATTCTGTTGACAAAACCGAGCAAGATGCAACAGTAAGATGAAAATCTAAAACCAAACAAAGACCCCAAAATAATAACTATGGATGGAAGTTATAATTTCGGTTTGTGAGGTGGTAAGCATTACAAGGGCAACGGAGGAAGAAACAATTATTTAAAAAGTGATTATACATTCTGCTTTGATACTTTAACATACTTTTGGTACTTTAACATATGAGCAAGAGCCTCAACTTGACAGTGCCTTTCACCTACTCTGCTAATTAGCTAGAAAAATAAAGTTTATTTCCGTATACTAACCTTTATCTTTAAACATGTGGGCCAGCATACTGTCAGGTTCTTTATTAACCAAAGTGCTCCTAGAAAACAAAGGCAGTGCAGTTTTATTTTTACACTGGAGTGTCTTTCACAAGAGACAAGCTTGCTGGTTGGAGTCTTTTCTGCCCTCGGTGTGCAACGTGCATTCCAACAGCAACAACACTTACTGCTTTCATTTCATAGAGTGTGGCAACAATACATGTTTCTGACCTGAAGTATTGTGAAAATATTTTAAATACAAAGCGCTTAGTTAACTGAACTTATTCCAAGGATATTTCCATATATATCCTTGAATTTATTCCAAGGATAAATCCAGGCCTGTTCAGGTTTTTCACCAGTTTTATTTCATATGTGAACTGTTTTAAGAATTAATTTGTTGCCAAATTGTGGTAGCAAATATTAAATACAAAGTTGCAGATGTCAATGACCTCCTACTCCATAGTAAGTTACTTTTCTAGCTCTTTCACAAGAGCATGTGGAGCCTCACCAGCTGAATGTACACCACCAGCCGCTCCGCTCTAACTGCTTTACTGAAATCAGGTGCTTTAAGAACAAAACCAACTAGCTGCATTTTTACCGTGTCGTGGTGAAGTATCGGCCTCCCACATTGAGGGTTAACCAATCTGTGTGTGACCCTGTTAGTTCTTCATGAGGTCTCCCGTCAGTCTGAGGATCTACAGAGATGAGAGACACAGTAATTATTAGAAAAATTGTATTTCTGAATCCTCCATATGGTAAGGGGTATCTTCTGGAAACACCACAAAAGAAAGTTTTAGATTTGTATTAAAGCAAAACTAACCCTCCTTCCCTTAAACAGAAGGTTAAGCATGACAGACTTACCAATGAATGGTTCCCCTTCACAGACAAACAAAACATCATCATCCCTGAAAGGGGAAGAGGAGGAGAAAGAAAAAAAAAATTAATCGTAATTTTTTCTTCATCTAATTGACAGTGGAAACCCCTCCTGATTAGTCTGAGGTAAATGATAAGCAGTTGCCATTAGTCAGAACTTCAGTGTCTGACTTTCATTTTAATTTTGCAGGTTCCAGTGGATTGTGATGTGCTTGACTTCACTAGTGATGTTATCTGTATCAAGCAGGTAGGGAGCACTTGTTAACTCAACCAATTTAGTTTCACAAAATAGTTGCTCTTCTCCCCACTCTTGGGAGCATTCTGTGAGGCCAAAGCAATGGTACAGTTTGTCTCCTTTTCAGAAAAACCCCTCATCCAAGTGCTGGCTAGAATAGTGGGATTGCCCTGGTACATACATTGCACCGTGAATCAGCACAGGAGGATGTTAAAAGGCATAAAATGCAGCTTGTATCAAATTCTGATTTATCAAGATAGAAATGCTTTGAAGTTCAAAAGACAGTAGTATTTTTCCCTGAGGCATGAAGACACCTTTGAGCACACGGGATGGCAACGATCAGATCTGTTTTTAAGGAAAGCAACGGTTATTGATTAAGATCAGAGGACTAATAGGCTAGTAACTCTCTTAATCCCCATCCGTGACTTGACTTTTATTGGAGAAGCCTTACCTAATCAAAGCGATGTCATCAATGAGTCCACCTTTTCCGTTGTAAACACTGGTGGCTTTTATTCCAAGCTTATTACTAGCCACAGACAGCAAATCTGACAAAGTCCCATACACAGCCACAACCTGCGGAGGAGAGAGGGAGCTACAGGCACTGCGTGCAGATAGTTTCTGCCGTTTCACACTTGTTACCAGGGCTATCAATATCTTCTGCGGGGAGGAAGAGATGTATGGATCTTCACTAGAAAAAGGAAACGAACAGACCGACTTCGATGTTAGAAACACAGCTGCCTTAGAACGGGGCGGCTTGCACATCTCTCGCCCGAGACTCAACGTACCGAGGTGGCAGCAGCAGTGAAAGAACGAACGTTGGTACTACGGGAATATTACGATTCGAGTGTTTATTTCGCGAAAGAAATACTGCTTATTGTTCTGTTCCAAGTCTCTCCCGCATTTACCTCTCTAAAACCAAAGACTAAACAACTGCCGCATCGTCTCCACTCCAGACACGCGGATGGGAACAAGGGGGATGGCTCAGAACTGCATCGCTGGGCCTTTTCCCGAGCTGTCTGTGCTCTGCTTGGGCCCAGACACCTGAACTGTTTTCACTCCCGAGACAAGAGCGCACAGGCTCTCAACCAGCGAGCAGAGCCTGAACAATTCCCCGGGCTGCCGGTCCTGCTGGGCGCGGCAGAGCGCTGCCGTCCTGCGGGGCTGAGCTGCCGCGCTCCCACCGTTACCGGGGACGTGCCCAGCAGCCCCCGAAGTCAGTAACAACGAGACGAAGGTGCCTTTAACTGCGACTCCAGCAAGAAGTTGTCGCGATTCCCCTCAGCGCTCCCAGGCAGGCGCTGACCGCGTCCCCCGGGGACCCCCCCCCGCCCCGCCGGGACTAGGCCCCGGCAGCCCACGCCGCGGCCGGGAAGGGGGCGGCGGGAGCAGCGCGGCCCCTCCGCCGCAGCCACCGCCACCGCGGCCCTGAGGGCTTCTCCTTCGCACCCAACCCAGAGGCGGGAGCCCGGTCCCGCACCGGCGGGAGCCCAAACGCGGGCACCGCCGCCCCGCCCCTGCCAGCGGCTGCCCGCCGGCTGCCGCCGCGGCCGGAGGCGAGGGGACGGGAGGAGGAACAACCCGAGGAAGGGGGGTGTGGGCGAGCGGCACCTCGCCGCGAGCGGCGGGACCCCCCCGAGGCCCCCCTGCCCGCCCCTCACCTTCCCGTTCCGGGGGCTGCCGTTAACGAACAGCGTGACCCGCCTCATGCTGCGGCGGCGGCCGCCCCAGCGCGCCCCTCCTGCCGAACCCGGAAGGCAGCGCCTGCTGACCGGCATGAGCCGCGGCCAATCGCAGCCGCGCCGCGCGGAGCGCGCTGCCCAATAAGAAACGCTCCCTGCCGGAGTGGCGGGGCAAGGGCGGACGGGAGGGGTAGGCGGGGCAATACCAGTGAAGGGCGGAGCGTTCCGGCCAGATAGCCAATCACAAGAGGAGCAGAGCGCTACATTAGCATAAGCATAACCGAGAGAGAGTCGCCGTTGATTGGCGCAGCCTGTCACGTGGGCGCCGCTCGGTGAAGGGACTTTTTTCAAAAACGGCCCCTCAGCACGTGACCACGGGCTGTGATCCCTCCGCGCTCGGGGAGTAAAAGAGTCCCCGTGCCCCGCCCCGGCCGTGAAGCCCTGCGGAGCCCCGGAGCGGGAGGGGCAGCCCGGGGCCGGTTCCTGGAGCCGCCTTCCTCCCCTGCACCCTCCTCCTCCTCCTCACCCGCGGCCGTGGCGGGCGGGCGCGAGGGGCGGGCGAGAGGCGTGAGGGCGCGGAGGAGCCCGCGGTGGTGCGGCCGGTTTGAATGAGGGAGGCGGGTGCGTGGTCTGGAGGCGTCTGGGCGGCCGTGAGGCGGGGTGCGCGGTGAGGCGGGGTGCGCGGTGCGGGGGTATAAAGGGCGGGGGGGGACGCGGAGGGAACTGGGGAGCCCCGTGTGGGGAGCGGCCGGTGTTGGGCCCCGGCCCCTCGCGTAGTCGCGGCTCTCGGTTGGGTAACCGGGTAGGTGCAGGTATCGCCTCTTAGCGGGCGCTTAAAACAGTTAAAAAGAAGGAAAAAAAAAAAAATGTTGCCCAGGAGGTATGTAACAGCTTAATTCCTGTTACACAAAATACAGAGAAGTGCTCCTGGAGCCAAAGCTTCAGACTGACGTGATTGAATTTACATGCTTAAACCCAAGAAACTAAATGCAAAAAAGCGTTAATGTAGTAAATTTTCCAATTAGTATTAAATATACATCTTTAAACCCAAGAAACTAAATGCGAAAAAGGTTAATGTAATGAATTCTCCGATTAGTATTATATTTAAATGCTTAAACCCAGTAAACTGAATGCCAAAAAACGCTAACGTAATGGATTTTCCAATTAGTATTAAATTTAAATGCTTAAACCCAAGAAACTAAATGCAAAAAACGTTGATGTAACGAATTTTCCAGTTAGTATTAAACTGCCAATACTTGTTTCAACACATACAGCGGAATGATCGCAGTGTGATTGTGCTTAACGTATTCTATACTAACTTTTAGTTTATACTAACTTCATACTAAGTTTGATAGAGTGCAAACATAGCCTTGTATTTTCTTACTGATGACACGCTTCTGCTGCAGGATTACATTGCTGTGCGTTTTCCTTTCTAGTGCTAGGCTTTTGTGTCCTTTCCAGAAATACGGCTTTCCTTTTCCGCCACACCTTGTTCCAGGAAAAACCTAGGTTTGGTAGAAGTTTGAGAATGGTAGCAAATTCTTGCTCTTACCAAATACCTATTAAAATATCTTTTTTCCTTTTTTTTTTTTTTTTTTTTTAATAGGTATCTGTAACTACGGGAGAGCAAAGGCTGACTAAATGTTTCTTCAAATAAATCGCTAACAATGCACAGACAATCTAAGAATATAAATGCTGCCCCGGAAGTTAAAGAAAATGAGAGTAGATGCACTGAAGAGAAGGAAGAAGCTTCTTTCGTCGGTCAGTCAAAAGACCAGAAGATTTGTACAGTGACCACATCAAAAGTCATCAAGGCATCCAAGAAGGAGAATTTAAGTGATGGGAACCAGGCGCGGTTGCAAAAACGCACCCTGAAATACTTCAGAGGCCTCAAGAAGGAATCCCACCACAACCAGGAGGATGTTGTTAGCTGTCAGTTTACTGAACGCTTTATTGATATGCTAAAAGGGGATGTGGTTGGTGAACCTGCCTTGCCTTTGAACAGTAGGGAAAGTTTTTCAAGAAGTAGACCTGTTGCTTTGGGGGATGAATGCTACTTGACACCTAATAGGGACAAAGCAGAAGAAGCATCTGGTTGTGCAACGTCAGAGAAACAGAGGAAAGAACCTGTTGATTTTGCATCTGCAACAATTGCTGAATTTGGGATTACTCAGGAAAGTTTTACTAAACGATCTATAGGTAAGGCTGGAGCGACTAATGGCTGCTGTCCTTTTCAGAGGCCGTCTGGAGATCATCTTGTCCAAGTGCATGAAAAGCTTCAGTTTAGGTCAGGTTCAGGTTGTCTGGGTGGGTCTGAATCTGCCCAAGGATAGCACTGTGTTAAAGTGTTGCTTTAATTCCCTATTTAACTTTTTTCTGTCCAGCTGATTAGGTGTCAGTGAGTTTCCCAAGGGAGTGGCAAGACAAAATTCTGCAAGTATTGGCAGACAGTTCCTTAACTATCAATTGAACAAGTAAAAGAAAGAGAGGTCCTCACTTGGTATATAGTTTAGGTAAATATTAACTTGCTTTTAGGAAGTTAATTTACTTTTGCTCAGGAAGGTTTCTTGAGCTGAGCAGCTGACTTTGGATGTTTTCATAAATAGCATAAATCACTCTTAAAAAGAAAAAAAAATAATAATCCCATTTTAAAGCTTTATGTATTCTTACAAAAAAACCCCATTTTTTTTCTCTCTTCCTGTTCCCATTCCAGGGAAGTCTCCAACTACATTAAAATTTAGACGAAGATCGACAATTGGAGTGCGGGGGTCACCAGAAAATAACACCCTTATTCGATACCTTGCCCAGCAGAAGAGTGACAGGCAAAAAGCTTTTACACAGGTGAGAGTCTTGCCCAAATACCTAATGTGTCAGTTTAGTTCCTCCCAGGAATCAAATACGCTGGTGAAAGAGAAGGCAAGGCTCAGGAAGAAGCCACTAGAAGGAATGGCCATGGCCTTAATTTGGTTGGCCTCCGTTGGACACCTGACTTGAGAATAAGGTGATCTTAGAGGTGGTGTTTGTGTAGGGTCTGGAGTCCTTTCTCCATGTTCACATATTTTACCTTTCATTTACCATAACTTTTTACTTTGCATTTGCCATGCTTGATCTTTTTGTTAATTAAAGTGTTGGTAGTTCAAAGCAAAGTAAATACTAGCATAAGTGACTTGGGTTTTAATTAGACTTGTTCTTAAATGAAACTAGAAGAGACTACTCAGAAAATGGATATGGCATAGAGGGACAAATTATGAAAGGCAGTAAAACTTAACAGGTTTCTTGATACAGTTCCTTTTTTGCATATTTTTACCATACAACTAAAATTGCAGCCACATTCAACACAAGATTGACTTCTCCGAGTTTCTTTTATGCCAAAGTACAAATACAAAGTAATAAAGCCCATGTCATCCTTGGGGGGGGGGGAAGAAAGTCTCATGAGGTTAATTTTGTTTTAGCAGGTTAGTCCCTTTAAGCGTGAGAACGTCAGGTCGCTGAAGGACAAGATAGATGCCTTCCAAGCATCCTTTAAATCGGTACAAGAAGGTGAAGGGGAATCCAGCTTCTCTGGCCTGTCCCGAGTGGATGATGCTTCCCAGGAATCGGGCTCTTGTAAGTTGGTTGTGTTTCTGGTCAGTGATTTATCTTAAATATCAGGTCTTCCTTTAGGCCAAAAAGTAGAGAAGTATAAGCGCTTAATATAATATAAACAAAAAAAAAATATCTTCCTTTATAAGGATTGGTACAGTTTCTTTTTTTTTTTTTTTTTTGGTTGGTTGGTTGGTTTGAGGTTTTTTGTTTAAACCTATTTTATTTCTTAGTGCATCTTGAATAGTGGTTTCTCGGCATAACCCCTGAGGAAAAATGAAGAGTAGTATTTGTCGTGACTGTTTGCTTAGCTTTACTTTCTATATTTACACCCTTTAATTTACTTTTCACTAAGCATTAGTGCTCTCACACTTCTTCCATGAAACTGAGACGGGTTTTTATGACAACTGGTTTTAACTGGAGCTGTCATCTCTTTTGATGGTGATGTGCACACTTCTGTTTAATAACTTTTAAGTGGAGTAATTTTAGAAGTCACTTAGCTTTACTACGGGTTAACATCCTTATTTCTTAATGAAAATAGTAAGTATATTGAAAAGCAAGTCCGGGCAGTTCTGTGGTAACTGTGGGAAGATGATAGTGTAGAACAAACTACAGTGCTTCACTTCTCTGGTATTGGTGGTCTTAATAACATTTATATGAAAGAATAACTTGCTTTGTTTTGAAGATTTGGTAACGTTCTTTTCAATGCATGTGTTTTCTTTTTCCTGTCTAGAAAATTACCTAGCTTTTTGAATCTCACCATCCTTTTGATGAAGAAACACAAAAAGAGCATTCATTGAAAATCTGAAGTTTGTCCTTGTGGTTTGTTTTTTGTTTTGTTTTTAATTCACACAGCTCAGAACAAAGTACCTTTTACAAAAGAGCGGAACCTGGATCAGTGGAGTGAAAAGTTCACGTCAGATGACAGTGGTGGTTATTTGAAAGAAAATTTAAGACAAAACGTAATCAAGAGCAGTAAGTCTGATACCAAGACCTGCACCATCTTGTCTTCATGTCAAGCTGTGACTGTCACTGAACCTGCTGCTGCTGTTTCAAAGGTACTTGTATAAGTGCGTGCAAAGAACGTGGAGGGAACAAGTTGCACAGCAAATCTGCTTTTAAGAATTTTATGTCTTATTATGGCAAGTCAAAATAAAGTCTGGCCTGGATGCTGATCCACCTGGCCTGCTGGTGAGTACAGCCTAACCCCAGATGCCTGCTCCTGGCTCTTCTGGGGCTGTGCTCAGTGTTCTGGTACGCACACACCTCGGGTTTACATGCTGTAAGCTGCTCTAGTCAGTAAGATTATACTCTTTTCTTATAGCCACATGGAAAAGCTTATTCTATTAATCTAAATGGGTCTTGATTCTTTTCAATCTGCAGCTGTAACTATATGAGATGTCAAATTCACAGATTGGGCAAATACAGCTTTTTCCAGGTGTTAACACCAACTTTATTGATCATCAGGATGACTTTGAATGCAATTTTTAATCTTCACTTTACATCTGTTTGGCAGTTATTTGATATTCCATGAAAAAAAAAAAAAAAAAAGGATGTACTTGTATACTGATGGAGAAGTTAATTTGTCTTCTGTGTAAGTGTCTCTAGTGGTCCTTTTATTAGTGTTGTATAGAACAGTGGCCATGGGGCCTGTTCTGCTTGGTGTCTCTCTGCTGCTCTGGACCTAGCAGCTGCCCAGCGGTGAAACAGCTGTGACAGTGCAGCAGTTGTACAATAGTTAGGAAGAAACTCCCTAAATTGGTCATTAAAATATACAGGTTTTTCATTCCATTTTTTTTTTTTTTTTTTCCCATTTCTGATGTCTAATCCTTTTAAGCATTTAGCCTTGATGTTTTGGGAAAATAAATTCAACTAAAGTAGTGGATGATTGAGAAAACTCTGCAATCCTTGTCTATGGGATTAAAAACCTCAATAGTTCATGTTATTTTAAAAGGAAGCATTTGCAAGTAGTTTTTTATTTCTTTATTGTACGAGTGTGTATGTAAGTAGATGAGAGAAAGGGATAAATAATCTAACTTCTTCCTCTAGGAATGGGTTTATGAGCAACACAATCCTGTTGAGTCGTTGGAGTCTGTTCTAATTAGAGATATCATAGAAACAGGCCATGGTAAGAGAATTCATCACTATTATAATCTTCATTATATTCTTATTAGAAAGTAAAGATACTTAGACTATATGTAAGGAAATGTTTCACAAGCAGTCATCCCATGGCTGTATCTTGTCTACAATTCATAATGCAGCAGAGACCTGATACAATTTTGACATAAAGGCTAATGGGGGAACAAAAAAAGAAATACTGCAAATAACCATCTATTTAAGTGCTGCTGCAGAGGAGGCTCAAGTCTCAGTTTATGAACTGAATTCAGAGCTTGTTCAGTACAGCATTAAACATGTTTTTACTTAAGCACAGTTCATAGGAAGGAAATAGCTTTTATGAGAGGAGCTGAAATATTTGGAAGGTGGGGTAGGGCCTCTTGGGTGGTATGTTAGCAGTTTGATTCTGGTAGAAAAAGCAAGCTCAAACTGAGACACAGGCTGGGAATAATTGGTTAGAGTTTTCTGTTAATTTTGCTAGTCAGGTCATTTTTATGGAAAAATATAATTGAGTAGTTCATGCCTGTGAAGGAGAGAGGGATGTTAATGTAGAACCTCTCTGTAAATTAGAGAGTTGTTTTTTTTTTTCCCCCCCGAGTTACACAGAGGAGATAGAAATTTCCTTCATGCAGTGCCCCACTTTAAATTTCTGAAAACATGACATGTAAATGTGGCACAATAATAGCAGAAATTTAAAAAGTGAAGGGATTTTTTGTGATGTTCATGCCCAGAATCTGTGGAGATGTGTACGTTTATAGCTCACGTTGCTAATAAGCAATTTTCTAATTGCTAATATTCTAACTATATACTTCACCATTTTACTTCAATGTTTAATGATCATACCTGTCTACTTGCTCTAAAGATTTCAACTCTGATCACATCACTAAAGACATTAGAAGGACTGTTCTATCAGGACAAAGCAGAAAGGGAGTTGGTTTTGTGGAAGAACTGAGCCTGTATATATTTGATGAAAACAAGCCACCTGTCACCCCTCCCATCACTCCGCTGCAAACAGAAAATAGTTCATTATCAGGACGTACACAGAGTGGCTCCGGTCTGAGATCTGTGTTGAAGAAAACACCAGTGAAGCAACTCTCAGATAGCCTGAAGGTTGGTGAACTGACTTCCATGGGGGTGCTGATACTAAGGGAGAACTCCTGCGGTCATTATTGAACTGCCAGAAGTTGAACGGTGGTTAAAGATGCTTTTTGAGTAATGGATATGCATCAGAAAGAGTTTAATGCTCTGAATGGATGTCTTGTTTGCTGTTGGGTCATCTTGGAGGCTTTGATGTTATGAGATGATCTCTGTGTGTGTGTTGCTGAGTTTTATTAATTTAGAAAACAAGTGGTTTTTTTTTAAAACAATAGGGCCGATTGTTAAATGTTGCTTACAGAAAAGGTTGTTTTCACTTTGATTTGAACAAGGGCAATATTTTAATTAAATGTTATTGAATAGATGATTGTATCACTTAAATTTGATAGGAACACTCAGATGATGCAGTTGACAGAGGAGGAGGCGAATCTGTCGCAGTCGCCAATTGTGCAAAAACCTTTGAAGCAACACAAACAGGTCAGACTCCCCTTTTGTTTTTTAAATAGGCAGAGTGTTCTGTGGGTTCATAAAGTTTTGCCTCTTTGGTAAGCCTGAAGAATGATATACATTAAGCACTGCTAAAGTAGCTTGTGTGTGGCATCCTACTGAGTGAAGTGGAAAATAAAACTGCCAAGGAAAAGAATGTCTATTAAAAAAAAAAATCCCACACCAAAACTTCAGAAAGCCTCTAATACCAGAATAGAATCCCCTGTTTTTCAAGAAATTTTACACTTGTCAGCTGAAACTTGTGGAACAGATTGTAGTTTCTAGTCTTCTGTTTTCTTTCTTCCTTAATTCTTGGTGCTGTAATTAAGCTAGAGTGAAAATTCAGTTGAATCCAGGGGACAGGTAAAGGTGGTATCTTGCTGTTTGTTGGGGGGTGTGTGTGCATTTTAAGAGAATGTTAGGACCCGTAAAAAGACCTTGAAAAGTCTCTGCTCTATGAAAGTTCTGTTTTAATCTCACTAAGTAGTCTATGTGTTTTATTACAATAGATGGAACTGAAAGACCAAAGAAGAAAAGAGTTACTTTTGGAGAAGTTCTAAGCCCAGAAATATTTGATGAAACTTTGCCTGCAAATACCCCATTGCGCAAAGGAGCAACTCCAGCCCCTTCTCCAGGACTATTACACAGTAATAGCTCTTTTTCAAGGTCAAGTCGCATTGAAGAACCATTATCCCAGCCAGACTTTGACTGTGATGATGTAAGTTTTTGTTGTTTAAGCTACAAACCCAGCTTCTTAGTCTCTATGAATGTTCAGGTTTTGTCTCTTTTTTTTTTTTTTTTTTCCCCCACTCTGCTTGGTTTTGAAAAGAAATTGCTCAAACGTGAAAACACAGTCTGCTTGGAACTTCAGAATAACGTTGAGAACTTTTGCTTCATGAATTCTAAGTAGCATTTTGGCCTGTAGAGCTATGTTTAAAGTTGAGTACTGTTAGCACATGAAATGTTTTTTGCCTTGGCTTATTCATATACTTTTGCTGCTGTATTTCTTTCTGCCATATGTAGCAAATGAGCTGCTGTGTTCTTTAAGGAAAAAAAAAAAAAAAAAGAAAATTGCCTGGCTCTTCCAAGCACTAATGGACCAGGTGTTTTTCAGGATATCTCTGGTATAGTATATTGCTAAAAAAATTAACTTTCTTTGTTTAAAGGAATGTGTTGAGCCTCCTGAAGAGCTAGTGGAGGGTCCTGTTGCTACAGAAGACCCATTGCCTGTTGAAAATGCAGATGGTAACTCCAACTTGTATTTTTGTCATTAGATAATTAGATATTTGTATCTGAAGATTGAGAGATGACACAGGGGTTTTTTTGTTTGTGTTTTTTATACAGTGAATATATTTCAGTTGTGTTAAAATTTAAATGCTCTTGCTTTCTCCTAAAGGTCTTTGCAGTAGCTGCAGTGTTTACCTGTTTGGGTTAACTGGATGTTATCTGACCTTGTGGTATTTTTCTGTGAAAGTGGCTGCTCTAATTAGACTTACTGCTTTAAGTAATTGGGCTTATTATCTTGATTGTGATACTGTAATTCTGATGGTTTTAAAATAGCAAGCAAGCCAACAACCACAAATATTGAAAGGGGTTGTGTATGTATTTTTCTCTAGGAAAGCCATGTAAGTGCTAAGTATTTTGTTACTAAATTCTCACAAAATTTGTGTTCCTGTGTTGTAAAGCAAGCTGTTACGTTTTTTTTTTTATCTTGCCATGTTTGATAGTCCTCAAGACTAAGTTACTAGTTACTCAAGACTAAGACGACTAAACACACTGTGCATAATATTAGAAATTATGTGGATAATTTCATCAAAACTTGATTAGCTTTTTGTGTTGAAACTGAATCAATATTCTTATTTTCTTCATCTATAATAGCAGAAACTGACAAATCTGGTACGATAACAACTCGTTCTACTAAAAAGGAGGTAAGTTTCTTTAGTGATAATGTTTGGTTTTGTGTTGGTTTGTTGGTTTTTTTTTTTACTTCTTCAGGCAGAATTTTATCTTTTATATCTCCTGATGCTTTTTAGAGTTTTTACAGCCTCAGGTATGAGTATTGTATATATTCAGCTGTATGAAAATATCTCATGTTGGTGCAGGTAATTGTCTTAAGGAAATAAATAGCTGAAGATGAAAACTTACTATTTTCTTATTAGAAATGCCCTTTTTGTACAAATAGGGCTATATGTATGAAGAGACTAGATCTGTAAATCTGAATTTCTGGTTGGGAGTATCTAGCTCTTAGGGCCTCATGTATAAATAAAGGAGACTAATTACAGTGTGATTCTTCTGACTGTTGGACTGTGGTGTATTTTTTAAAAAAGCAAGTGTATGCACATGCACCCCAGCAACTTAAAATTAATCTTTCTCAGCAGTGTAGCACCATTTCAGAGGAGACTGATTTTAGCATCTCAAGAGCTACAATTACTAAGAATGCCAAAGAGAGTAAAAATCCCAGGAAGAACAGGTTTCAAAGACAAAAGAATGTAACCACATCTGCTGCCAAAAAGACCCAAGTAAGTGACAGCCCTCTGCAGTTGGTGTGTGCTGCCTTTATTTATCCAAGCGTCTCTTCTTTCTTGTGTGTTTTACGTGATTATTTTGATCTTTATTACAAAGAATTTCTAAAGGGTGTTATGTTTCCTGTTGTTGCCAATATTCTCTTCTTCATGCCCATCTTGTTTTCCTACCCTTACTATGCTTTTCCTTTCTTATTGCTTGTTAAGGCTGACTAGCAGGGTTTAAATACTTGTTAGGGCAAAAGGGATACTTCAGGGAAGTGAAGGGGAGGTGTCATTTTTCAGACTTCAGGGACAGAAAATGAGTTTATGGTCGTTCTCTTACCAAGGGCATGCACTGGTAGTTCTTTGAACTTACCCAGTTATATGCTAGTTAAGTATTGTAAAGGTGTGGGACTCCTAAAAGATTTTTGCTTTCGTGTGTTGGAAGGGAAAGCACATATTCCTTTTCAAACTAAGCGTTGAGTGAAGCATCTGTAGTTTTGAGCTGAAAGACTAATTATTTCTTTGATTTCTAGATATGGTTAAATGAAAAAAAAATCAGACCTCGTGTTTGAGAAGTAATTCTTCTTTGCTTGGAGTTTTTAGATTAATTTGGAGATGGCAAAATGAGTGGAACCCTCATTTTAGGGAAAATAACTGTTATCCCTCAAAATCCAGTAATGCTGTCACTTATTTGTTTGAAAATACTGTACTTGTATTACTTTGTGCTCTATTTGGTCTTCTCCCTCTTTTCAGAAAACAAAGCATACAAGCTATGGGAAAAGAAGAAAGAAAAAAGTAAAAAAATCTTTATATGGGGAAAGAGAGATGGCTTCTAAGAAACCTCTTCTCAGCCCCATCCCTGAAATTCCAGAGACTTTCTCTTCTGCTTCATCTTCAAACTCACCAGACACACAGGCACTTTTTTCAGGTAATGTGGTTTTTTAGTTTGCCTTGGTCTTTCTGTTTCTTCTAATTTTTTACTTCAACAGTTACATAAAAAAAATGTTGATAGACATCTTGAGTTCCGTGCATAGAAAGCCCAGTATACATTTTTTACTTCTAATTGCTTCTGTAATAGGAGAGTCCAGAGGATCTGATAGATTAATAATCTGCAACTGGATAAATGTAACTCTTGTTGGACTCCAGCGTAAAAAAAAAAAACCAAACCAAAAAACAAAAAACCCCACAACAAAAAACAAAAACCAAACCAACAAAAAAACCCAAACCATCAACAAACAAAAAAAAACCCCACCCAAAAAGTCAAACCTCTCTCTACTTGACTGGATACTTGTATTTTCATAGTCTTTAAAACTGGTAAATTGGGCATGAATAGTGAAGTGTAGTAGCTTTCTGGGCTTTTTTACACTAACTGTCTGGAATGATTGTTTAGAAGGTTACTTTTATGTAAGTAAAATACTAGAAGGCCTTTGTTGTAATACTGAAAAAACCATTTTGGTCCATTCACAAGAAGAGTCAAGTAACCAGACGTTTATTGTAATTCAGAGGACGTGTTTTTAGATGATCCCAGATCCGGGAAGGCCCGCAGGGATGTTGAGGAGAAGGCAGTGGCTGAAGGAGTGAGAGGGGAGACCATTTGTGCAGCGTATTCAAGCTCTGAGGACCTGGACCTTGTGGAGGCCAGTGGCTCCGGGAGCGAGGTGTTTCACGTGTCCAGTGGGGACCCACAGTCCATTTCTGGCATTGATCATGAGGTAACCAATATGCTTAACGATACTCCTAGAAAATAACTCAGAATTGTGCTTGATGTGGTTGGATCAAAAAAGCGATATTTTAGGAGAAGGAAAACAACTTAGAGTGGTTAAACAATGGGGCAGGCTGCCTGGAGAGGTCAGGGAGTCTCTGTCCTTGGGCAGTGGTATTCAGAACTCAACTGAACAAGGCCTTGAGCAACACAAGCTTGGGCCCACACTGGAGCAGATTCCAACCTGCAGAATTCTATGTGTGTTTTGATTGGGGTTTTTTTTGAGAATGACTAGACTTGGTGAGGAAAACAGTAGCAGTTGTTTAGTTGTCAGCTGTTTGAAACCAGTTTTATTGTGTTCTACCTTTTGCCCATATTTAAAAAAAATATTTCTTTTTCCCCAGTTTTCAAACACTGTGCCAGATGCAAATTGTTGTTTTGATACATCTGACTATTTCCAACAAGGTAAAGAGACTGCGTGTGTAAAAGAGGCAAAAGAAAGTGGTTCTTTGATAGAAAATGACAAATTACAAGGAAATCTAAATAAGGCAGAGCAGCTGAGTGGGCTAGAATTTCTGGAACAACGGGACACTAGTGTACATGAGAGTGCCCAAGGAACTCAGTGTCCACGAAAAGATTCTATAAGGAGTCCACCAAGAAGAAGAAGAAGTCGAAAAAGTAGTGCCGTCTATTTTCCTCCTGTTGAAACATTGGAAATAACTGGAAATGATCTTCCAGTTTCTTCTTTTAATGTGGAAGAAGTATTATCTGTTCCTCAGCTAAAAACCAACTCCTTTGAGCCTTTTAGGAGAAGGAGCAGTAACAGTGGTGAAAGAAGAGTGAGGCGCAGCATGAGATTAAATAAAGATACAGAAATGGAAGGACTTGCGTGGATTCAAGTACCCGATGAGATTCAGAACCCTCCTCTGATAGCTTCTGCTTGCAAAATCAGGAGATCAAGCACATCCATCCTTACAGAATCTGAGAATATTCACCATAGAGAACAAAATCTCATCCCGTTCTCAGCACCGGGGAAGGAGAACAATGACTCTGTCAATCTTGCTGATGGTCCTTGCAAAAGATGGAGGAGGAGAAGCATGTGTGTATCCACACCTCAAGAAACAAGAACTTGGTCTCAAACCCGGAGGAGCATAACAAATTCTGTATATGGGAAGGACAGAAGTAACAAAAAACACTTTGAAGAAGTAGAAATACCTCTTGAAAATAACTCTAACATTTAGTGAGGTTTCAGCTGCCTCTGATTTTCTAAAGTGAAGGTCAGTATTAGATTCTTATGTTCTCTTTCTTAAGTGCTGTGCTCTTCTCTCTCCCACTTATATTTCCTTACTTAATAGTTCCTTATTAATTTTCGGGATAACTTACAACTGATTTTCTTTGTCTTGATGCCTAAAATGCTTGAGGATCAGAACTGTGTGGAAGACCTAGCTTGGCTCAGAGCATTGCTCTGGTAGGCAGTCATGGCAGGTAATCAGGAGGATAAAAAGTTTTTCTCCTGTTATGAACTGACTTTTGACATCACCTCTTTAGTGTAGTCTGCATCCTTGCTTACATGTTTTCATACTTTAGCGCTGAGCAATAGCAATTAAACTCTGCTAATATTATGAAAACCTCAACAAATTTGTCCCTGCGCCACCAAGTTCCGTCATTTCAAGAAGGCAAAGACTGATCTTTCTCAGCTGGCAGGATTGCTCATAGGGACTAGTGAATTCTGTTGCAAGACAATATAAACAATTTAAATAATGCTTATGCATGAATTTGTATGCATGTTATCACAGTCTGGGATTTTCTTGTGTCTAGGTAAGTGTTTAGTCGTTGCTGCGCAGTAGTTTGGGATTTTTGCCCTTGGAACTTAGTCATGACTGTTAGATGGGATGTGTTTAGTGAACCATCTTGCTACACTTGCTCCTCTCTCAACCGCACAAGCAGTATATGAAGTTGCTGAATGGAGACGTGTCAGCAAACGTGTGACTTTCAGCTCTTTTAAATAAAGAGGAACAAATCTGATAGTTCAAAAATATGGTCTGTGGTGACAAGTTACTTTTTAGATGACTGGGAGTTGATACTAATCCATATTTTGCTGATAGGGCTCTTTGCTGTTCTTTCAAAAAATGGATTCCAGCTTAAGATTTTGTTACATTTTTGAAGTTAAACTGAAGTAGATAAAACATGAATTTGTCTCTAGTAGTTAAACCATGATGTTGTGAAGCATGCCCTTTCAGCTAGAATTGCTTCAAGTGTTGATGTTTCCTGTGTGCTTGATCATTCCTTATAAATTGCTTTTGAGATCTGCATGAATTTTTTTCCAGATTTCAAAAATATCCTCAAAACCCCCTTGAGATTCTCTTCAAGTAAGAAAGAAATAATTTCTGGCTTGAAGGGGAGGAGTAGAAGGCGGGGAAGCAGTTACCATCTTCTGAAAAGACTTTGCTTTTGCTTTACCTTCTGGGCACGAGCAGGGGTAGGGTTCCTATAAATAAGACTGAATTTTGTGTTAGCAAGAGTTAATGAATTCTGCTTCTTGGTCTTTTTTTTTTTTTTAAAAAAAAAGACTTTTAAATCTTTATTGTATATAACATTAATTTAAAAAAAACTAAATTGGCTAAGGAAAGCAAAACATTCATCATACAATAAAGCTGTACTTCATTTCTGGACACTTCCAGACTTTGGTGTACGTGTACTAAATACATACATATTATTCAGTAGTTGACCTGTCGTCTTACTGTTTTCATTTTTCTAGTTTGAACAATGTAATAAAAAGTGATGACTGTAGGTGGTCTCCTTAAACATTTGCTGTTGCTTTCATTTTTCATACTGTTTTGTTTCAGCCCTAGTGAAATACCTGTGCCAGCTTGAAGGAAATAGCTTTCTGTTGAAAATGATCTCTTCTGTGACCTTGTTTTTAACATTATTGATGTGGAATAAAACACTTTATGTACTTGGCTGCTTTTATAAAGCTTAAAAGCAAATGGAACAGTTTCATTTTTATGCATGTTTTGCTTTTCTCTACAGACATCATCAGTTTTTCCTAAGAATTCCTACGGCAACTTGAAAGAAACTTCACTACTTAAATGCTGTTCATCTTATGCTACTTTAGAAACATTACTGAAGTTATCAGAAGAGTTTCCTTGATGTTTTATTTTGGATTTTCCTTTTGTGTGGCAATGAACATTTTAGATTTGGAAACGGAATGGTAATCGTTCCTCGCGTTGAATCTTGTGGCAGCAGTATGTTGGTTTACCAGGAGAGGGCACTATGACATGAGGTTTTATGGTTGTAACTGAATTGGAAAATAATAATACCATAGTGTACAAAATCTTTGAAGAGATACTAGCGAAGATTAAAATATAAAGCTCCTTGACATTAAAGTTAATAATAGGTGCTACTTCTAACATTCAAAAAAAAAAAGCTGAACTACACACTGGAATTAATCTGGAAAACTGAAATGCTTCTGTGCTGTATGGAAATCACTTTGCAGTCTTAAACACAGTGGAGCCCTACAGTTGCAGCTGAGATGTTAGGGTTTACCTAGCAGCTTTTAGATACCAAATCTAGCAGTGAGTGAAACCTGTAGAGACTGTGGGTGTCATACTGAATACTAGACTTGAATAGTCAGGCCAAGTAAAGAGTTGTCCTGGAGGAAGAGGCAACAAACTGTGTCTGATATTAGAGGGCTTGATCTAAAATACTGCCTAGAATGTGCTCTTTGTGGTGTTGCTGTCCTGTGCATCAGTCACAGCAGCACTAGAAGAGAATTCTCCCTTGAGGTTTCTTGAGTGGATAGGCTAAGTGCACTTTAGATGTGAAGTGAAGTGTAAGTAAAGTCAGAAGTAAAAGAGCAAGGATAGGGAGAAAAAACAAAGCTTGGCTTTTCCTCCTGGCACAGCTTGCTTGAAAAGGCTTGTTAGGAATTATATGTAGATGCTTGACTGCATGAGGTGAGGTTGGAACTTACAGAGAAATAAAGAGGTTGCAGTTAACAGCACTTAATCTGGAGAGGACTTGAGACAAGTTTTCAATTATGCAGAAGACTGTTGTAATGGAGGGGTGGGTAAAATCTCTGTATCTTTACTGAATGGGACAAGAAATAATGTGTTTAAATTAAAGAAAAAAAAAAAAAGTCTCTGTTAAACATTAAGAAAAAGTTCCAGCAGCAGAGATAGTTGAGCACAGGGATACATTGCCTTGGGAAGTTGTGGAATCTCCATCACTGGAGGCTTTTAAGAACAGATTAAACAAATATCTGTCAGGAATGACATATGATCCTTCCTGGGGGTAAGGATAGGGCCTGGATGGCCTCTTGAGGTCTCTTCTGGCTGTGTTTTCTGATTGCTAGAGATTAGGGTTGCAAGAGGTGATCTGGGACTTGCCTTAATAGTTAAGACCTGCGATAGAATCTGTCATGGAAGCGGGAGCTGGAGAATTGCTGACACTGGGGGCTGCTGAGCATGGGAAGGAACTGGGGAATTTGGGAGAGCGCTCCTCATGCAAGGCTGGCAAAATGTTCTTGGTACTTCAAACATTCAGATCTCGTGTGACTCGCTGTGCCTGCTCAGAAGAGAATCTCTCTGGACTCCTGTAGTGTAACCAACGTGATGCTGATATGGAGTGAACAATCAGGTTCCCTTTTCAGATTTGCTTTTCTAAAAGTGAGTTAACATTAACCTTTGAATGACCAGTGGCTTCGCTATCCCCGTTCAATCAACAGAAGAACATTCTGAAGTCATCTCTTGTCTTCGTTACCACGTTGGGGTGTAGGAGTTAAAATAAAGGTACATTGTGTGCGGGTGCAGGCAGGTGTCAACGTATTTTGAGTTTGTGCTTCTATTTTTCAGCTGTTAATTGCAGCACTGTCTGAAGTAGATTTTAGTGGTGTTCTGTCACATTAGGTTGGCTTAGTCACTCTTAATACGACCTGCAGTTTTACTTCCAGCAAAGTCATCAGACAAAAGAACGCACAAAGTCAGTGGTGTAAAGCTTGAGTCGTGGTGTTTGATCAGTGAAGCATCGCCCTAGCGTGTCAGACCGGGGAGCGGCTGATGCAGGCCCCCAGGGTGAAGGCTGGCCTTTGTAGCCTTCAGTTTAAGTCACTGTTTTGACTTTTTTTTTCTTCTTTTGTGCAGTACTTGAGCTCCGTGTAAGTCTGTGCACTGTAGTGGCATCTAAATAAATCTGGTGTTGTCCAGTCTCTTTCCCCCCTCATTTACTCTTCCTGCTCTTCTACAGGGAGGTTTTTTTCTCTCCAGAGGATTGTTAGAAAGATTGCTTTGTCTTTAAAAGTACTTCGCTACCGTTAAGCACTGCATTGTGTAGACTTCCAGTGGCTTCAAGTATGGTAATAGCTAGTACTAAGTGTATATTGCCGAATAATTGCATTTAACAGATTGCCATGTAATTATCGTGCTCTGACTGACATAGAGGACAAGTGGTGGGTTCTACAAAGACTGATTATTTTGACACTCTGTAATTATGGTGTCATTAATAAGTAAGAGTAATTACATATCACTTTTCTCGCACTATCCTATGAAGTGCAGTCTTGATGCGTTTTCAGTTAGCTGAGGGTGTGAGGACTAGCAGTAAGGAGTATTTCACAGTTGGAATGGTCTTCGCTTACATTTGCTTAATATTAGTGAGCTGAAGATACAATGAACAACGATACTTAGACATGAATTCTTCAGTTTTAAAGTGAAACTGTTAGTGGTTTCCAGGAGTTATTTTATGCTGACATTTTGCCATAATTAAGATGCACATAAGTTACAGAAGTGGAGATGATATGACCAAGTTTTCTCAGTGTGAGTTAATAGAAGTAAAACAGTTTCCTCACCCTGGCACTCATGGTAAGAAAATAACAAGAATTGTACATGCTGCTTTTTTTTAAATTATTTTTTTTCCACTTTAATCAGTTGTAAGTAAAGTTCATCTGGTCTTCAGCTTATTTTTCTCTACTTGCTTTTGACTAACTGAGCAATAGGAGGGGATGCTGAAACACTGAAGGGTTGCCTGGAAGTGTCACCACCGTATGTTCATCTGCTCTAGTTGCTGTTTAGAAATGCACTAAAACGTCTGTGCTCTGCTCTTCCTCCTTCTCACTCTGAATCCTCTAGCACTCTTATAATTCACTTAGACCTGGAAAAACTTTAGTGATGAACTGATCTATGCACAAGGAAGCAAACAGAAAAGCATTGTTAGATCTGTGTACACGGAAATGGAGAGAGAGAAGGAAAAAAAAATAAAGCCATTGAAGTATGCCAAGTATAGCTTAAGCACACAGGAACAGGAGTGAGCAGTGAAAGAAATTTCATTTTTCAAGCTGCTAACAGGTAGGTAAGCAATGGAAATAAATCTAAAAACAAACTGTAAAGTGTAGGTGGGTATTCCTTCGAATTGCACTGTTTTAAAATTAGGAGGTAAACAGTGCAAACCAAAATGTTTTAACTTGAAATAAGGTAAGGTCTCCATTTCGCCGTGTCCCAGTGGAAAAGATGAAGTTGTGCCTGTGACTTATAGACAAGAAGGCTAATGTATTAGTTTTGTAATTAAGTCCTGTAAATTGTGCATAACAGAGCAATTAGCTACTTTAACCAAGCTTTAGAGGGGGAAGAAGAAAAACCTGTGTGCACTGGGAATGAGGGCATGGAACATATTCCCTAACTCAAACCTGAAAAACCTGGTGTTAGTCTTGGGTTATTTCCAGTGACCCCTTGACTCCCATCTTCCTGCCCCCTGCACAGATTTGGAACTGGTCAGCCATTTTTGTTTTTGGAAGGCAGAGGAGACAGATATAATGAATGGCTTTTATTGTGCAATATTTCAAAACCTTTTTGACTGCATTCGGATGGGATGGAAAATGTTCTACCCTGCGCTGCAGCCAAAATAAATAAAACATATTCCCTAAACCTGGATGTGTGTTTCACTCAAACTGGCAGTAGTTAGAGCTCTACTCTTAAACAAGAATTTAGTTTGACAATTTTTAGGCCTTGTTCAGCTGAACGTAACAGCCAAAGAAAATACTTGGAAAAAAATTAAATAATACACATATTTACAGCTTGCAGGTGGCATTAATCTTTGTGGTTCATAGCATTTAGTTTTAAGAATCCCTGTTAGTTGGGCTGTATTGTAGATTTAAAATATATATATTCTTAATTGTCTTTTTTTTAGATTAGTTTTTTTAATGAGAATAATCATTCTGAAGGAAAATACATTTAATGTAGCTCCCTGATGGGTGATAAATAGTTGTGATTCAAGGCTTTAAAAGTTTAGGGTCTACCAAGAAACTGAAAATTCTACAAACACAAGACCCAGCAAACTAGCAGTAAAACCTCTTGATAGAAGCCTGCTATGGACTGGCTTCCAGCTCCACTAAAGTTTAGTTTAAATACCCTCTTTATGGTGCAGGCTTACTGCTGGTTTTTAGCATTGCCAGGCAGTTCAACGAAGACCTTGCCCTGCGTAACCGAGATATTTCACGCTGTACAACATATTTTATAGTCTGAACAACCATATTTATTAATAATAGTAATTTTTAATTTAGTCACTTATGCCCAGAGACCTCCAAGTATTGTAACAATGAGGGACTGAAACTTAAATTATCAAAACACGCTATGGCTTGGACAACCCCCACTCTGCAAACAAACCTTTTATTCCTCAATCCCACCCTACAAGCGAAAATCTCTTTGAGCAAATAAAATGCAAAACTCTTTAATGTTTTTAAGCAGGTAAATGAGCCTTGTTTTTTAAAACATTGAAGCTTACAAACAAGGTATCTCAAAGTCTGAAGAGAAGCTGCAAGAATAAATAGTGATCATTCCTTGAAAGCCCTCATGTTGTAAACTAAACAAGCTAGGATTCAGAAAATTGGCCTTTTTGTTCCCTTTGTGGTCTGGGTTTGGTTTTGTGCTGTTCTTGAATTAAGTTGTTACTCAGTTTCCTTTGTCTTTCATTTATTTGCCAGCAATTGTAACATCAGGGTGAAAAACAGATCTAATATCACCATCCATTAAATCAACCGAGTTAATACTGAGGATACTTTTGAAGCCATGCTTCAGTCTGTCATAAATAACCTGCCTGTGTCATACAAATGTTTGGACAAACAAATGCACTTAGTTCCATGTTCAGAAGGTCAGTAACGTTGAGTTTTGGTAGTAAATAATATTCACTAATGCAAATATCTTAAAAGTTATAAGGGAATTCATGTTTGAACTGCCACTCGGATATGTTGAGTATCCTCAGGTGTGCTATTGAGGAAAAAGTAATTGTGTGGGTACAAATATTAATGATGAATAAAAAGGTCGTTTTACTCTCAAGAAAAAATCATCATTACCCACGGTGTGTTTCGCAAGGAAAGCTTTGTAAGGTTTATATAAAGAGTAGGTAATGTACATGTAGCTCATCTTAATGCTAAGCATTATACAATACAAGCTATGGAATATAAGCCTCAAATGTTCACCTTACATTTGTCTTTTGCATCTCTCCCACTGCTTGCTTCTCACTGTAGATAGGTCTGCTGTACCTCGCCCAGTTTTTCTGCTTCTCCACCTCTTTGGCTTTGGAGTTTGCTGCCTTCTGCTCTGCCTCACTCATCTTCTGTCTTCCCAATGCTCCCTCGTCTTGCTTAATACACTGACGTCTGGCTCTTGCCAGTCACAAAAATGACAAGTTGGTTCACAGAGTGATGATCCAAAAAAGGGAAGCAAAGCTGTTGGTAGCACAGAGAATGTATGCACACACAAGATAGTGTGAGTTAAGCAAATTAAAGCATCGCTGCCAGGAACTTTTCCTAATGCTTGGCACAGTGCCTCTTAATAGAGCCACAAAAAGCCTTAGTCACAGCCAGATCTGTGGTGTTAAGTGCCTTGGAACTGCACCTTTGTATAAGAGCTATAGAAAATGATAAGGCTATAGGCAGAATTAACTGCGTGGTTTCATACTGACACACAGAATAGCCAAAGCCTTAAATTGTTCCTCTTTTATTAGCAAAGAAAATCTCTGCTTCTGAAAATGTCTTTTTTCTCATTCCACTAAGGATCAGCAAAGGCTGGGGACTTGGGGTGGTAGTTGAGGAGAAGTCTTAAACTAAATCCTAAAACTTTCCATTTCCATATTTTTAGCCTGCCTTTCTTCTGCTTTCAGTATTGAATGCAGCGCGATGCAGCGTATGACCGTGCCAAAAGCTGTTTAAACAATATTAAGATGTTTTCTTCAAACTTCTCCCTAGGAAGATACTCTTTTTCGAGAGGAATGTTTTCCCTGGAGCATTACATCATGAATTGGTTCAGTTCTTGGAGTAAGAAATTGGACCAAATGGTGGAGAAGGTCTCCAGGGGAAACATACTTATGCTGTTAAGTATTCCCACCAGAAAGCTTAGAAACCGCTTACATATTACCATTCTGTCCACATTTAGCCTTTCACCTTACTGCAGCTGAACAGAGGGAAGGGGGGGTGGTTAGACTTTTTTAAGGAAACTTGAACCTTCTTTGTTTTTGTCATTACATTTTTTTTCCCCGCTCTTATTGTGTCTTGTGAACTGAGCTCTGGTAATGGAATGTCTCATTTTTGACAGTAATGCTGCATAAAGATGCATTTGTTTTCTATGCAAACTGATAATGAAATCTTAATTATGAAAGCTCCCTTGGAAACTCTGAATTTAGGGTTGGGTTTTTTTTGAGGATTAAAATGAGAGGAACCTCTGAGAAGACCAGAGGATGGAGGGATTTGGGTGGATTAATGGGACAGCAGCCATATGAACAATGTCTGAGCTGTAACAGTATTGTGTTTCCTCTTGTGTATGGACTGGTTCCCCATCAAAGATGGAGGCACATGATATGGTTTCCTGTATCAGATGAAAATCTCAGAACAAGGAGAAATCCTCCTTTAAATTTAGTAGCGCAGATCAACAGATTTTTTTTTTTTCAATATGGTGATGCTACTCTGTAGATTATTCTTCGAAATCTGCTAAACTTGCAATTTCACAGATGTCTGCATTTTGCTTAGTAGACAGTTAAGGACCTAAAAACATATTTCAGGTGCAAGTTGAATTTGGAAAGTTTTGAATTGTTCATCTTGAGTTCACGCAATTACCTTGCAGGATATAAAATGAAAATACATACCCGTGTAATAAAACTGAGAAGAATAACTTCCTAGGTAAATATGTTCCAGGGCAGGACACTCAGTAGTTCATGAGTGGCTTGAATTGGGCCATGGAGCAGAATTAGAACGGACCCTCCTGTGATATGTCTGAGTCAGATTCCTCTTGGTGTTTTGGCCAAACCATGTTCTACTGCCCCATGTTTGTTTGTTTGGGCAAAGAGAGGATTTTTCTATCCCAAATCTTGTTTTCGCCTTCAGTCACTCGGAAAAACAAAACCAAGCAAAAGCTTAATTGTTGGGTTTTTTTTTTCCTCACTCAAAGGATATGATAATCTATGATCATAAGAGGCTGAAGATAAGGTCAAGCCCTACAGATGCTTTCTCTATTCCTAACTGATACCTGATCTTTCTAAAAAGTGTTGTAGGGTTTTTTTTTTTAAGAAAAAATTCACAGGCGGACTTTTAACTGTTCATAACGAGAAGGGCCGTTAAGCTGGTCCAGCTGCTGAGGGACTGGCACTAAAATTGGTGACTGGAAATTGGCACAGGACTGTAAAAAACTTCTGCCAAAACGTATTTAAACTATGTAATCATATTAAATACACACTAATTACACTGTGCGTATTATTGCTACGTTCAGGTTATGAAATCATTCAGTAAGGAAGTATATAGTAGATAATGCAAGGTTGTAAGAAGGGAGAGACTGTTCTGAAGCCCACGACCATGGGTGGGAATGCTCCTGTTGGGCTCTGGGTGGGAGCAGGCGCGTGGTGCTGGGTTGTTGCAGCAGCAGAAAAAGGCACGATGGTAAGATTTGGTGCGTGGGCCTCTTGTCCAGAACCCTGAGGCAACCAGCTATTTAGATGTTTCATCGAATAAAAGCAGCAAAGTCACAAATAGTGCAGACTTCTGACAGTGGCAATTCCCAGAGCTTCCGGAGCCTCTGAGGCAGCAGATGGGCTGTTTGCTCTGTGGTACTGATGCCATCTCTAGAGAAGTGACAAGTCACGTTCCCCACCGTTGGTGCTTGTCTGGAAATGAAGCTCAGTCATCTGCATGTCATAAACGAGCCCGGGGGCTGCACCAGAACTTCTGTTGGAGTTCCCTGTGCATGATCCATGCAGAACAGTAGTCCTGCAAACGGTTCCACCTAGAAATCACCTTGGTTTGGAGAATTTGTGTTCTTAAAAGTTTGAGAGAAATTATCCCCGGCAGTGAAGTTTAGATTCTACTGACACTTTGAATTCACAAACTCACTCCAATTCAAAAATTGTTATTTACAGCAGACCTTTTTTTTTTTTTTTTTGTTCACATCTCCCAGAACATGTGGCTCAGAATACACTTTGCTTAAAAATTCCGAGCTCTTATGAATATGTAGTAGAACGGCCACTTAATCTTCCTGCTGCTGTTAACAAAATGTAAAAAGATATATTTACTTTTGCTTCCTTTCTCAGCCATTTTTTTTCACTGCAGAACAAACTTTTAAAAACTGATTGCACCAGATGATTTAGCGGTATGGCCAAATAGTCCCTGCTTGATTAAGATGGATGGTAGCTGTATTTGGAGCAATAGTAATTAAGACTCCCATGGCAAGCAAGAAAAAATAACAAATTAGTCTAATAAGAGCTTATGGGGAAACTTAAATTGGAAAATGGTCTTAAAATCCAAAATTCCATAATACTAGTAAAATCTTAGTTCAGTAAAGCTCAGTTATTAAAATCAATTTTTTAAATTGTATGTTTTTACATTTTGATATTTGTTGCTTTTAATTTTAAAAGTTATTAAAAATGTAGCAGAAGCTTAAGACCTGATTTTTTTCAACACAGAATGGACACACTTTCAGTTAAATCACAAGGTTTCTTTAAAATGAGAGGAAATATGTTTATAGTCTATTTTTAAGAGTCTTTTTATCTGATGCATGCAGATGCTAAAATGCCTTTCTATCACAAGAATGTTTCATTTCTAGATTGCATTCTCTGTCTTGGTCAGGAATAGCTTCTCAGAATACACTGGAGGTAAAGACTGCATGGTCTGATAAACGTGACAAGGACTCCTAGTCCTGAGCTTGTTTTGCTCATGACATTCTAGAGCTCTCTTGATATCGCACAAATCCTTTCACAGTTTGGTGCCTCAGTTTCTACACATGTAAAATGAGATATCCACCTCTTGAAGGCACTGGAAAGTGTATTTACAGCGTGCAAACCCTTTGACACAATCACGGTGCTAAAACTGGTTTTAACTGTTTCTGTACCAGTCTGGGTACAGAGGTGAAGCATTTAATGTCTGATGGTCACCAGCGTTAATGTTATTGCTGTTCAGGTGTGACTGACAGAAAAAGCCCAAATGATTTAAGGGTGGTACTACTTCTAGAAGAGAGGGGGGCTTGTTCAGCTTTTTAAAGTCCTTAAGATAACGTCTTTTATATCTATGATTGATTTATTTGATATTTATGCAGTTGGCAGTGGGATTTGAAATATAACATAAGCACTTCCTGAGATGTCAGTACTCCGATGTTAGTGGTCTGAACAAGGATGTAATTCATATCTGCAGGTGCTTACTCTGGTATCAAACACTTCAATAACATCATGCTTGTGGAATCCGGCACTCCCCAGTGTCCCATTTGTATCCTGATATGCCCACGTCTTTCCTATGTGTGTTTTTCTTTCTTAAGGAGCTCTCATTTCCTTCAATAGGATATGTTTTATTTCATCCTTTTTCCTGCATTTACTCATATTAATGTCACCGCATTCACTGGTAATAGCTCGGCTTGGAAATAACCCGTATATCCCTGAAAACACTGGGTCTGAAATTCAATGCCTGGGATACTTTATTAAGAAAGAATAGATGTTTAAGTGAGGGGAGGTAATCATTTTTTGGACTCTTAATTTGATCTAACCCGTTTCGAGGTGCATCAGGCATGCTTAACCACGGCCTGATGGCCCTCTGCATTGTTCTGCTGGGCGCAGTGATTGAGAGTCCTGGGATGAAAGTTTTCTGGGTCCTTTCTGCTAAATGGCCATAAAATTTGAAACTGCCTGCTGCCAGATAGAGGAACTTACTCCTTTCTAAGCTAAAGAGAGTGTAGACACCTTTAGGCTCCTCTTAGGAGAATTTCTTCATCATGAAAAGGACAGAAGTCAGGTGATGGGGGAGTTCTGGGAGAGGGCTCTGTCGTGGTGGTTAGAGCAGCTGACACTCCTGGGACTGGATTTTCAGCTACACAGCTGATCGGGAGTTTTTCTTTCACTTTTTGTGCCATGAAACAGTATCTTTTGGTAACTCCTTTCCTTTTCCTCTTTCTCCCATTCCACTCTGTTTATGAAAAGCCTGAGCTTAGATTACAACCTCTTCAAGTGATAGCAGTCTCTTCCCTTGCTTTGTAAAGCATCTTTGCACCTTTTGTGTTGTGAAAGAAGTGTTAGTTAGGACTTCTCTGAAACTGCATTGTCCCTTTTCCAGTTGTTTCATAGACATGAGTCTTAATAAGCTTCCTCTAGACAAGGAAAAAGTATTGACCTGGAGGGACTTGAGGCTTAGAGAGGTTACAGAGTTGATTACCAAACAGGACAGTGACATGATCCCATCTCAGAAGCTCCAAAATGCCACAGCAAGTTTTTAGTTAGGAAGCCACTTTGGAGAAGCATTTTGATTAGATACTAGAGTGTTCAGTGCATGAAATCTTTTTATTTCCTGTCATTATCTTGGTACAATCACAAGTGCCTCCTTTATTATTTTTATGGATGTGCTCATCAGCTGTAGCTTTTCCCATCCCTGGGGGAATTTCCCTGCCCTGAAAAGCTGAACTTCTCAGTATCTAGTAGAAACTAAATTTTTTTCCCAGCTGGTAAGTAGCGCAGCGCCGGAGTCTCTAGTTAACAGCGCTCTACTTGGGGAAATTTTACAAGCCGTAATCTGTTTGAACAACTCACTTGGGTAAGCTAGTGCTTCACTGTAAACTCTCATAGGTGACTCACCTGGGAAATTGCAGTGAACAGAAATGCTACAGAATAAAGGGTCTTGCTTGCAACTTGAGTACCCCCTTTACAAGGCGTAGGATCTGTATGTATACATATTACTATAAAGCCAGCCTAAATTTAATGTTTGTTTGCAGCATGAAGTGATTTTTGTCACTAATCTTTAGCTGGTGGAGTAACCCCACATTCAGAGTGGAAGCAGACCTGTTCCTTTTTATCCTGTAACATACAGATTGCAGTGTTAGGGTTTCTTTTGCTGAGACATTTTTGCATTGGGCTACATACAAACTGGATTGATTTAGAGATAATCCTTGCTGTGTTAGGCTGACTCCACCTGGGATGGTATGCTTTGTTATGTTGTGGTTTTGATACATACGAAGGGGCAAAGCGTGAATCAGTCCAGGAGAAAACAGGCCCTGTAAACAACTTGTAGCTCTGTTAGGATTTTATGACTGTCATTCAACGAGCCACGTGGTGACAGAGTCAATGCAGATAAAACAGCCATCTTGTTCCAAAAGCACTGGCTCCTACTACTTAAAATAAAGAGAACTACTTTAGCTTGAGCTGTACAGGAGCTATGACCCAAAAGGTAATTTACCCAACTTAATGTAAGACAGTGGTGCAATTACACTGAACCATGTTATGGGTTGGTATGATGAGAATGCCCTTACAAGATCTGAGACACGCACTCTATTGGGGGTTATAAGATACTTAAAACCCCACAGATGGGGATCAGGAGAGGCATACAGTATTCGTGTTACTTCACTCTCACAGTTTATAAATAGCAAAAATGCAATTTCCTGCTTTCATTCAGGGCAGCTGCAAGTCACACTGGCCTGTGGAAAATGGCCAGTTTGACTCACAGTTAAGCCCAAGTGCCACATGCATCTTACCTGCTTCAGCAAAGTGCTTAATATCTCTGTCTTTCTCGAATTTCCCCTTTCTTCCCATCACCGTACAACTTGGTTTTTCATTTTAAACGTTTTCTTCGATGATCCAGCCTAAAAAATAGGTAATTCTTTGCTACCAGCAGGTGGGGACAGGGAATACAAGATGTTGGCTCTACTATAAAGGAGGAAGAAACAAAACAAAGAGGAATTAATTTCCTCTCTTCAGCAGGTGGAACAACTCTGCCTGCCTGAATAAAGTGTATGTTCCTATCCTCCCCTTTATGTAGCCTTTTCTTACTCTTTAGAATTTTTTCTTCTAGCTGGCAGGACTTCGGTTAATCTCTCCAGAGAAGTAAGCAAATGCAATATTTTTTTTTGTTTTGCCTTTATAGTGTTTCAAATATCCTAGAGCTTCTAATTCTGGGAGAGGACAAGTTTTCCCTTCACAATTACTTACCGAATGTGCTGAAGGGAAGCAAAGAAATAAACAAGTACAGAAATCAAACTTTCATGATTGCCAAGGGTGTGCACTTCCTCCGTGATGTGCTGCATGAATGCCACACCTCAAAACAGTAAATCTCTGCAGACAAAAGCTTCTTAAAGATTTAGCAGTTACTATGCATAGTGAAGAACACTGGGACATCTTTTGCCTTTGTCCCTTTCAGGCAGATTTAACAAAGTCAAAGAGTAATGCATGCAGAGAAATGTATGCACATGCATAGAAATCAATAATGATTAAATGACTGTGATGAATCCGAAGAGGTTTAACAAAAATCACAAGTTTTTAACTCCTCTTTTCACAACAGAGG
The DNA here is from genome assembly GCF_965140245.1 of Athene noctua. Lineage (NCBI taxonomy): Eukaryota > Metazoa > Chordata > Aves > Strigiformes > Strigidae > Athene > Athene noctua. Next base: position 3,949,846 of record NC_134064.1, on the reverse strand, counting down.
TGGCTGTAACGCCAGCTATGCTAAAATTCAGGAAGCACAATACTATATTCTCATTTTCTCCTTTTTTTCTGCTTGAGTTTGGTGGCTAAATGGCCTTGTGGATGCTTTTCCCAGTGGAAGGAGATCCCAGGCTGGGCTCAGGTGCCTCCCATTGCCCCTCATTGCAGTCTCCTCCTCAGCACTGGGGCTGCTGACACCGGGCTTTGCAGAGGATAAGTTCTCTGAGAGGATTTTCCTCTCAACTTACTTTTTCGATTTACCTTTTTTTCCCATTTCTGTGACCTCATGAATGTAGTTTTGATCCCTGAAAGCGGGAGGGAAGAAGCGCTAAGCTTCCTGTTGTTGGGGGTGCTGTGTGGGGGACGTTGTCCCCCCAGAGCTGGCTCAGAGCAAATCCTGCTTTGTGCTGGGTGAATGGGATGTGGCGTTGCATTGTGTGTGAGGAAAGCCATAGTTTTAGATAACAGTGATAATACTTGTTTTCTTCCCCACAGTGGTTCTGCTTAGTGGGTGCTGGAAGTTGTCAGAATGGTGTGGCTCTTTGGCTTTTCATGAAATCTGTTCCTTGAAGTGATTTTCCTGACTAAATAACACCTGAAATAAAAGACCCCAGCTCTGATAGCAGGGTTACCTTATCCTGCTTTGAGTTCCACTGGGTTTCACAGGCTGCCTAGGCTTATTTCCTTGGAAGGTTATAGAGGAACTCTGATGTTTGGCTGGCCATGCAGTAGAAAAACTCCAGTGCAAAATGCTCTTAGGTACTCTCCACAGCCATGATGAGCTGTGGGGTGTCTCTCAGCAGTACCCTGGCTCTTCTCCAGTGATTTTGCTCCAGCTGCAGTCCTAGTTTAACTCCCCTTGGGTTCACCATCTGTTCTGCTGGGAGCTGTCTCCTTCCAGAGCAAGCCACCAAGTCCACTTTCAGATTCTTCCCAGATTTCAGTCTGAGGTCTCATTTCAGTCTGTTTGCAATTAGGACAGCAGGGTATTGGGGCGTTTGGTCAGCAGAGATATAAGCCAAACCTGACACTGGGCTTTGAATGAAGTTCAAACATGAATTTGAGCTTTGAAGGCCTTAGAGGGTATACTTTTTGCTTTGGTGGTGCGTGCTGTCTATAAAAGAGCAAAAGGGGAGACCTGGTTTTGGTTTGGGTTTAAGCATAAGACCTAGGAAAGTTCTCTGCACACTGCTGGGTTTGAGGTAAGCTGAATTCAGGCAACCATCTTGTCTTTCCATCCCCTCCTCCACCTTTTGTGCTGCAAATCACCAGCTTCAAAAGGTGTCTGTTACTTCAGATTTAAGACACCTGGGTACTTGGTAGTTTGAGGGGGAGGGAAGCAAGCAGATACACATCTTATGAAAAGTAACTTTTTACAAAAATATTGGCATAACTAAGGAATTACTTGTGTCTGGGAAGTGAAAATAATGAAATAGCAGGTTAAGCACTAAGCTGATCCAAAGTTATACAATTGTTAGCTCCAAGTGTAGCCTATAAACAGTAGATAGCAGGTACTTGTCCTTAATCCTCTGCACAGGGAGGAGCCAGGTGCTAATAAACAGGAGCTGGCTTTTGTGGAAAGAGGATGGCTTAACTACATCACTGTACAATACGGGTGAAACCTCTAAAAGCCTACAGATACCGAAGGAGAGATAGCAGAGGAGGCTTTATTTCCCATGTTGACTTGTAATGAACTGGAAACTTAGAAGTCTCTAATGGAATCAACTTTGAAGGCCTCAGTGTTGCTCCCAGATGTGTAGGGAGAGACTTCTGTGGGTATTCTGACTCTTCTACATGTGCCTAGAGAACTCAGGAGGACACATCTTCTTGTCTCGTTTGCAGCACCATACCCCGAGTAAGGTGTGAAGTGGCGGTGTGTTTTCTTACAGTTGTCCACTTCTTACCTTTGTTTCTCTCTACATCAAAATGTTCTCAGTGAAGTTGGTAGGTGCGTCCTATTTTCTGCTTTCTTCAGGCACACCCTGCAGGGGATTTCAGCAGAATGGCTTCGCCCTCAGTTGGATTGATGTAGCCAAATAGCCAAAAAATAAAACACTACGTAGAAGCCTCTGAAGATATAGTTCTGTCCTTACTGTCTTTCTCTGGGAACTCTTAAAATGCTGTTCAGTGATAGGTGTTGTAGCTTAGCTTCTAAAAGGTGTAGAGCTGCACTGGTGTGATGCTTTGCTCAGACTGATTGGCCCTTCTGCCGAGCATATTAGCCTGGGCAGAATGGCTTGTGAGTGGGACTAAACTGCTTCCTGTAACTGCAGGGTTTTTAGAACTAGTTCAGGTATCTCTGGACAGTTGTTGCACTGTGCCCTGTGGACGTGAGTGCCATGACACAGGGCAAGTTAATTCACCTTTCTGACCGTCTATTTTCCCTTTCACTCTTGTGTGTTTCGTTCCCAGCCTCATAATGACTTAAACACGTGCTTAACTTTATGCACTGTGCGTAACCCTGTTGATGGGCATAAATCTTGCGAGAATAGGGCTCACACATGTGCTTCAGTAAATTTATTCAGTGTATAAACTCAAGCACATGGGTACATTTTCACAGGATCAGGGCCGTCGGATGCAGGGCAGGATGGTCTTTTACTGTGTGCCTGGACAGTGCAATTTATCATAGCAGGGAACAAAACACATACATAAATGAGTGCAAGGTGTCTGCCAGCACAAATCCAGTTGCCTTAAATTGCAAAAGGTGGAAATAATCTTTGAGGATGGGGAGGGGTGGAGGGGAATGAAAAGTTATTAAAAGCAGAAGAGATCTCAAGGAACCCAACTTTGTTTCATTCTTATGAAGAAGCTTTGAATACAATAGGGAAAAAGCATTGGGAGTAATTATCCAAAATGGGTGGCATAAATCCGAGCAGAAAGTAATACATCAGTTTTAAAGCTACTCATTTCAAACTGTGAGTTAGATTTATTTGACCTGCATTTGGGAGCAAATATTAATGAAAGGGCGAAGGCAGCTTATGGCTCTTTCAGTTCTTTCATTTCCCACTAGATGTCTCCGGTGTAAAAACTAATTATGAATGTTCTTGATTTAATTTGGAAAAAAAAATTGGATGAAGCTTTTTTTATTATTTCTTTTAAAGTCTTCTGCTTTTGTGCAGTGTGCAGCTTAACCCTTGATCTTTCTTCAGTAACTACTTCAGCCTCAAGTATGACAAGAGGCCACTTAGAAACGATGCAGTTAATGGAATACTTTTTTTTTTTTTTTTTTTTTAATAAAGAGTTGTCCAAGTATTATGAGACTCAAATCTTTATTCCCACCAAATCTTTGGCTGGTATCTGTAACATGTAACTTATCTCCCAGTTCTGATGACACATGTTCAGTGGCTGTGAAACTGCCCCGGGTTTTTATTTGTCACTATATCAGCATGTTGTATTTGAACTTGGACCTCCTTTTGGAGTTAGGCTTTTCAAGAGCAGCTTTATAAGAAGAAAATTCTGAGTGAATCTGCAGAAGTGGTTTCTTTTGTTTTACTTACTGTTTGTTAAAAATAATGAGGCTCTAAATAGATACAAGAATTCACCCATATTCATCTCGCTGCAGAGTTGAGGCTTCATCCTAGAAAAAAACCAGAATTTCTTTTGGCATTTTTCTGTTGCCTGCAAATGAGAAACCATTAGAAATGCACAAAGTGGAGTAGCATTTTGGGTAACAGTGGTTTAGTATTGTAGAGTTATTGACCTGTTCATACTTCATTCAAAACATTTGGTTGACCTTTATTCCTTTCCCTTTCCATTTCCCTTTCCCATTCTTTTTCCCATTCCCCATTTCCATTCCCTTTCCTTCCTCCTTTCCTTCAGCAGGGATCTTGGTACTATCAGCATGATACTCTTACCCTGCTACTATCTGCTGAGTACCTAGCTATAGAGGACTGGACAGTTTATGTTTGGAACAAGCAAAAAATCTCCACACAACCTTTTTTGAGATAAGGAACAAAATCAAAACGTCAAGCTTGAACTAAAGAGTAGTTAGTTCCGTTCTTGTAGACCTGCAGTTAGTTATGTATTTGCTTTACCATTGTGTATGTCTTTTCCTAGTCCAAGTCGACAGATTGTCAGAGTCTGTGATCCGTTGAGTTTGGCCTGTATTGATGTTTTACATTTTTAAAGAAGATCTTCAAGGTGTATTTTGGAAATTCATTGTTGAAACGTATCCATTAGCACTGATGGTGTTGTGATTACTGGAATGTCAGTGTCTTCGTATCCATTAGTATCTTCAGCAGAAGTAAAATTAGCTCAGTACAAGACACTTCTGGAAAACTTCATATTTGTTTCTTTCTTGCACCATTTCAGCATTTAGCTACCAGCCTGCTTGATAGTTACAGGTCCGAGCAAGACCACTACGGCTAATGGTTTGTTAGTGTCAGAACCAGGGCTGGAGCCCAGATCTACCAGGGCTGGAGCCCAGATCTACCAAGACCCTCGCCAGGCCCCTGCAAGTTGGTGGCAGCTCCTCAGATGGAAGGTAGGGATGTACAAATTCAACAGCTGTTTTATTGTCCTTTCCAGTCCCCTCTTACGCTCGGCTATGCTCTCCCAAGATAGACATGCCATTAAACACAGTGTAATCACTGGCACAGCAGGTGTATTGAGATACAGACATCGAGTAATGTTTTAAATAAAAGGCATGAGTAATAATAATAATATAAAAAAGCAAACAAAAAAACCCCACTGCCAGTCACCATCAGAAAAGGTATCCACTGGGAAATTAATAATTGCCCTCAGTGGACTATACAGCATATGCTGGCAGCGTCCTGCTGCCATTTTCATTTAAAAACATTGAAGTTAAGTTATAGCATTATGAGGAAACACGCTTCAAAACCTGTGCTTAAAGGTACAAAGGCAACAACAATCTGAACTGTCTTCATAGCTATTACATAAATAGAAGACTTATGACCAAGAGCAGAAAAAAGGGGAACAAATGATTCTTCTCCCCAAAGAACCACATTTTTTTTTTTTTTTCCAGTTAATGACAATGAACCACAAATAAACATTTCAAATAAGCTGGTGACATTTTTCTGATCACTTTATTTTACTCTGCTGTTCATATTGCTGCGTGCTGGGATGCAATTTGTAGCAAATGAATGTCCTATAGTCAGTTCTGTGTTAAACATCTCAAAGATAATTTCCCAAAAACGGTTGGGAGAAAGACTTGCTGTCCCATCTAATTCCATACTCCTCAGTTTCACCTCTCTGAATTGGAGCTGTGTAATATTTGCAAGCAGTTGACTTCTTTGAATATGATGGAGAAGTTAATTCAAACTTCTTACCTTTTTTTCCATTCGTGTTTGCTTGGTTTTTAAAATCTGACTGCTTAAGTGGGGAATGGAGTTCCTAAAAAGTCTTGTCTTTCCCCTTGAATGGCTTCACTACCATTTGCTTGTGCAAATATGTAATGAGGAAAGGTGAGTCCTTCCAATCCACCTCCCCTTCACTCCAGAAATCACAAGGCTTCGTCATTCAGTGAAGCCCCCGGGCGGGCAGTGCCATTCAGGTGGCCGTCGGACCGGTCTCATACATCCTGCCTCTTGGCAACGCTTCCTGGCTTGAACTCGGAACTGAGCGAGCGGCTCTTGGGTATGGGCTGGCCAAAGTGTGGGCAAGGCGAGCACCTGGCCTGGCCCCCTGCAGAAGGCACCATCAGCTGTAGGACGGGTGCGGAGCTCGGACCGCGCCGCGCAGTTCCGCTGCGTCAGACGTGCTGTGCCTGTGATTCCTCACCAGCGTGGGTGCTCTGCTTAGAGGACGGACCTGTTAGATGATAAAACTTTGAGTGGCTCTTCCAGCGTGCCAAGTGCTGGCTGGGCCATTCCTGTCCAGTGCTTTGTTAAACGGCAGAGATACACACGAAGCAGCTTTGTTTTCAACTGCTGTGGGGGGTGGTACTGATTAAATAGCACACAGCTAGCCTAAAACACCACCAGCAGGGACCCGTCCTTCTTCTGCTTTCTTTCTTAAGCTCACATATTTCTTTCTTTCACTTCTCTTTCTCATACTGATTTACTGTATTGTATTTCAAATTGAACCCTGTTCTTCAGTCCAGCCTTTCGAGGTAGTCGCAGGTCTCCACACTTGCGCAGTGAGGTGCTGGGAGACCGGGGGACTCTGTCTGCATCTGTTCTCTCTGTAGCACCTCACCGAATCCCCAGGCTTGACAGGAATCTGTGGGCACTATTATAATTAGATAATAGAATAATTTCATATGCAATTGAAAGTGCTGCAGGGAAAGAAGAGGGGTGTTTGGGAAAGTAGATTGTAATTACTTGAGCTGGAATTTGGCCAGGATACAGAGGTTAGTCTTGTGAAAAGTACCGAGGGACTTTCAATGAACACAACTAGTTAGGATCTCAGTTAGACTTCTGATTTAAAAGATGCAGCCCTCACAGCCTGGTGCCCCCACAGTGTACCGGTTCAGGACTGAACAGAGCTTCCAGAAAAAGCCACAAGCAATTTTCCATGATAAAGGTAAAAAGGAAATAGAGGTGACTGGGAATGATTTTTGTTCTGCCTCAAATTGTCCTTGGCATTTTCTCCAACACTTTCCACATGGAAGAAAAAAAATGATTCAACATAAAATAGTGTGGTGAGGGAAGCACATCTCTGCTGAATGGAAGTGAAATTTTAAGTTTAGTGGCTAATGTGATTGTATGGTCATGTGAGAGACCTCAAAAAATTGGGAATTTGGCACCATTTTCAGTGGAAGATGAGCACAAACCCTGTGTGACCTAATAGAAAAACCCAGCATAAAATTTGAGCCTTAATCAGACTGAGCAGTCCAGTAACAGTTCAGTTTTCAGTCATGGAGAAGATGCTGGTGTCATTAAGGGAGACTTGACTTTTACTTTCTGAAAAGGACCCTTCTTATTTTCATCTTTACTGCTAGTCAGAAAGATATATACTCTCCAAATAATAGCAGTTTCCTTGTGCTGGAGTTATAGTGGCTTTGTGATACAATAAACAGCACCCTGTCATAAGTCTTGTATAAAAAATGGCCTGACATTTCTTTAAAAGTAAAGAGAAACACTACTGCAGTGATGACCTCTGTGCAAGGTCACAGATGTTTTGCATGGTGGGGGAAACTATGGTTACATACTTATGCGCTAGGATATATTGCTTACTTTTCACAAAGCGTTTTCCTGAGAAATTACAGTACATTAAAAAACGTCGGGTGAGCTCCACTCAGCCTTTTAGTGCTCATTTTTTAAATGACACAAAACAGAATAAATATGGCAGGGTGGGTTGCTCACTTTTTCTTCCCCCTTCCTTTCACTCACTTTGCACTTATAAAAAACTCCTAACCGTCCAAATTGGATGGAATTTTGAAGAATAAAATGGAGCAGGTCTCGAGAAGGTTTGTAATTCAGTGTAAGTTTGGAGAACTGCCTAAATGTTTGGATATTTATCAGGATATCTGCAGAAACTGAATTGGAGATCTTGCCACAAGTAGATTATTTACTAGATTTCTTGTACTTCCCAGCGTGTGGGAAGTCAACTGGTGGAACTTAGTGCCACCACCCAGTGCTGAAGTGTCTGCAAATCCTGGGTAAAAGGTTTGAGGTTTACATCCTGCAGTGGTGTAAACGGAGCTACCTGATTAGAGAGGGCTATTTCATTTGGTGCTGATGGATCCAGTTGTGCGTTTGACCCCTTGTACATATATATATCGAATGCATCATCAACGAGGAACTCGCTAGGGTCACCAAAAAAACCATTTCTCTTGGGATGTTTTACTTTACTGGTCCGTTCCCTTGAGATTCTGTGCAGCTGGGTTCCTACTCCTGTGTCAGCTTAGACTGAGGGTAACAGAACTCCCTGAGCTCTGGGGGAATAGTGAAAACCTTGCTGATTTACCAGCTGAAAATGTTCCTGGACACTTAAATCACATGGAAAGAAGCGTGCCAGGAATCCATTCTGGCAAAGTAAGGATTCAGACTGATAAATTTAAGTTGAAATAGCTGTGATAATTCCCTTTTCAAACTGTCTAATCTTATTAGGTATTAGGGTAATCCAACATCAGTGCTGGTTTATCTGAATATGGTGAGCTGAAAACGACGTTGGTTCAGCAGCTGCTCTGTGAATACTTGGAGATCTCTACGGTAAAACCAACAGCTAGATCTGAGGTCAGGAGCCCTTCTCAGAAGTTAGAGCCTGGGTTACCACACAGATAGTACCAGCTGAAAGACAGATGAGTATGAATGAAGGTTTTGGTTATTTATCCAGGTTACCACAGCAAGTTCATCTGTACTACTAGCCCACGTTTCTCCGTGGAGGCATTCAGCTGTAGTCCAGCAAGGCCAGTTTTCAATTTCCACTTCTACAGTTGGCTTCAGGGTAGTTCACTGCCTCATAATGAGTCTGCATTTGTTCCCAAACAGCTTAGCACCTCAAGAAATGTCATGAAGTACACAGGAAACAAAAAGAATGTTGTATTTATTTTTTTTCCTGAGATCGTACAGGAAAGCCAAGAAAAGAACATGGTTCTGTAGACTTCTGCTCTGGTGTTTTGTCTGTTGGACCAGGCTTTTTCAAATGATTTCAGCTAGTTGAAAGGCCAGGTAGCAAAGGAAGGTGAATAAAAACCAGATTCTGCTGAACAGCATGTTCTTTGGTGAGTACCTTTGAACCTGATGGCATATTTGCAGAGTAAGGCACTAAGGTAAGCAAGGATGTTCTGTGTAAGCCATTTTGAGGCTTCATTCTGGTCCAGCAAGGAGTAATCGCTGTTCTCTGAGTCTGTCCCACTGTACACTCAGAACTGTTTCTGATTTGTTTTGCAGTCAAATAATGTAGAAGTTTTAGTTACCATGTGGGACTAGTAAAGCACACAACCCAAAACTAATTTGTCACAATTTAACGGTATGATGCCCTTCCTAGTAGGGTAGAAAATTATCATCTCCATTGCCTGGGGGACATAATATAGTGGGGAAGCATTTCCCTCGCTCCTTAAATACTGTCCATTGGACATTAATTTACTTAACTGACATTCTGTTTAAAGGGCAAACAGTGTTAAACATCAATACACTTGTTCTCAGAGATCTGTGGGTGTTCGATATTTGACTAATGGGTAGTGGTGGCGATCTGGTCATTTCTAATTAAGATTTTTCTTTAAATAATACTGTATTGTGTGTTCCCAGCATGTCAGTTGAGGGTAGTGATGCCCTTAGGAAGGTCTTCCCCTGTTTTTATGCCAGAAGTGCTTTAGAAGTACCAAGTAAACCATAGGAGCAAGCTCTAGTTAGTGCTGCCAGGTAAGATGTGGGAGTTCTGGGCATTTGCATTCCGAGCATGGGTATGTGGGACAGATTCCCAGCAGTGAAGATTAGACCACCTGTGCTGTATTATTACATCTCTATAGTGATGTTCCACACTTGGGCATGGAACTGTGTTGCCCCCTCTGGTTTTGAGAGTTAAATTTCTGTGTAGAGCTATGCCACGTATGGATACCAGCTTGATTTGACATTAACTTGGGTAATCTCCTTGTTCTCCCTTGCGTGCACTTGAGAACACACCCTTTGCAGCTGGGTTTCTATGTGCTTGACCCAAGTGGTCAAAAATGGCCTGTGGCTTGGGGGGGACCCTTCTTTGACTGCTGAAATATGAATTGGATTGTTGGATTTTTATATGCACCTGAACTGTGGCATCTCTTTTGTATCTTCCTCATTCCTTATTTTTCTGATGTGGATCCTATCACTGATACTGTCTTCTTGACCTCATGTTGGCACCAAAGTTTAGAGAATCTTTACAAAAGATAACGTGTTAATAATAACTAATAATAACTAGGCACTTAGAAATTTCAAAGTGCTTAATAAATCAAGGTCAAGGTATCAGTTGCAATTTCTTCTGTGGGGAAACTGAGGCAAGGGAGACTTTTTTTTTCTGGATTATATGGCAAGTGATGTAAATGTATTAGCTGTTTTTATTGGCAAACTCCTGAGCTGGTCTGATTTTGTGATCTAAGCCAATACACATAAATCTCAAAGGGTGAGATTAGGAATAACAACTCCTACAAGCAGAGCTCCCACTTCCCTCTCTTGCTGTTCGCTCTTGTGAACTGGTGACTTGAAAAGGGCTGCCAGGCATAAAAAGTTCCTCTTTTACAGAATTAGTCAACATAGTCCCATGGATTGGAATTGCATAAATTACACTAAACACTTTCATCCCTGGGTAAACTGTAACAGGAGAGGAAGAGCCAGGAGGTAACTTGAATCACAACTGTTAATGACAAAAGAAAACTTGTAGCTGGCTTTCCAATGTATGTTAATTTAGTGCCATTTAAAATGTTTCAGTTCGGGTTTTCACCCCTTGACCACCACTTGATCCATGAAATTGCAAAGCAAACCCTGTTTGCGTTTGGTGCAGGAGTGTCATCTGCTTTCCCCTTCTCTTTCTCATCCCTCCCCCTTCTTCCTCTCAGCTTTTCGAACTAATTAAATGAATTCTAAATTTGATCCGAGCTGATTTTTCACTGGATTTTTCCGTCAACAAGAAAAAATTCTCTTTATTTTAAAGGCAAACAGCAAGTAGCTGATAAGTCAGTGGAACAGGAATTTGGAGATAATCCAAAAGAAAAGATCCTGAATTTTTTTGAGAAGGGGACTCTGGATTCTTACTTACTCCTCTGATTTGGCATATGTTTCTTTGTCCACTAGATGGCAAGAGACAGCCACTGACAGAACCCTCTTACAGCTGCTGGCAGTCTCTAGTTTAGGTTTCTCCCCTTTATCTTGGTTACTTTATTTAAAGGTATAGTATACAGTGACCTTTGCTGCCTTGAACTCTATGGAGAAATGTCTGAGACATGTACAATGTGCTTCCTTTGTTTAAATAGACACTGTCAAGGTGTTGTACGCTCTGTCATTCAAACCCCCCTGGGAGGCTCACCAGTAGAACAAATTTTCTTATAGGTATTTTATCCCCTTTGCACATGTAGAATTGTTTGGGAAGGCCTGTCATTTCATGTGTTGAGGGAAGGGATGCATTTCCAACTCATCAGCAATTTAAGATGTGACCTTGTGGGATGTCTCTTTGCTCACCCGTCTCTTTGCCCAGCCTCAATTTCCCACCTGTAAAACGGAGATGCTCATGAGTCATTTTCGTGAAAAATCTGTCGAAAACCTGAACTATAATATTGCTCTATGAATACGCTGGGGGTTTTTTGTTTGTTTGTTTGCTTGGTGTTTTAGAAAGTCGTATGTGACAGGAGTTTAAAAGCGTAACTTGCTGAAAGATGCTGTGGAGTGGCAAAATACCACAGCGTATATTTGAGAATCAAAAGCCTGAACGATGTGAGAAATTCCTGCGACTCTGCTGGAAGGAGTATCTCTACTGAGGCACATACATTTTCCAGGCTGTTTTGTCACAAGAGCCAACAGGGTATTCCCAATTTTGTGGACTTCTGCACTGTCCGCCAGCGAGCAAAAGCTCTCTGTGCGATACATCTTCTGTGTAGGCCTGAGGCCATTAGCTCTTATCCCTGATCTACAGAAGGACAGGCTAGAAATGGAAAATTCTGCCATTACCACAATTATTTGCAACTGAGATCATGTTGTTATTTTTCTTTATTTAGATTGAGCTGTATGCTATCACTTTAAAAACAACAGGGTGGGGAGGGGGGGATGTATAGCCTTCAATAATTAGACTAGAAAGTGCCAAGGGACATGACAAATGAATCTTCGCTGAAAGATGGGCTGAATATTTAAACTGAATGCGCACAGCTGGTGATCTTGTTCTTCACCACAAGGCCAAAACCTGCTCACCTTATTCGGAAAAGTCCTACTGGAGAGAGTTTGGGTCACGCAGTGGTCTTAACCGTGGATCCGCTCACGTATGAATCATCTTGATATCAGAGTGTCAGTTATTTGATTCAGCCTGTCCGGTTTGGGGGACTATAGCAGTCAGAGATTTTGTGGACTCTCAAGTCTTTTACTAGGCCAGAAATCATAGATTTTCAACAGTAACCCTCGATTATAGGTACTGAATCTGAAACCCTTCGAAAGGCTTAATATCCAGAACAAGGAAAGCAGGCAGCCTTAACGCCAGGCAGATCTGTTTGTCAGGCAGCTGGTTTGGGAGGCACTGTAGCATGTGGAGGTTGCTGTGCCTGTGTAGGAGATGCTTTGGCAGGGCTCAGACCAGACCTTTGTGGATGGCACGTCTGCTTCAGTGCTGATCTCTACAGAGCTCTCGTTGGAGATGTGGGAGTGGATGGACATGGTTTACTTGGCTTTTCTGCCTTAGATAGAATGCTGGCAGAAAAAAATAGGGTTCTGTTCTCAGGCTGAGTAGGGGAAGCTACTTGCTCTATGCCTAAAGAAAAATATCGTGCCTTCAGGGCTCTTGACAGTTTCCACCATCACAATTACACTGTCCAAGCAGTGTTTGTACATACACTGAAATGAGTGAAGGTTCATGGTAACTGTATGCTCTGAATATACTACAGTTGTATTAACTTTAGGAGTGAGCATGATCTTAACATAAATATACATGTCCTTTTGTTGGGGTTCTAGTAACGTGTGTATTAGGTATGAGATCAAAGGTATAATAGCATCTTGTTTTCTAATGTAGTTTACCTTCCAGTTATATGAACTAGTGATAATTCTTGAATAAGAAACCTAGCTGCCATGTAATTGCACAGTTTTTCATTGTGATGCTCTTCACTTTTAACCACGATACCCCAATGGGTTCTGTGAAATCAGTAAAATAAGATTTCTATCTTGTTTGAAGCCAGCTAGGTTTCTTTACTATGTAAGCTTTGACAGTGTGCTCCTGGGCAAACAGCAGAGGTAGGCAAATAATTTGCCAGGATGAATTATTTCACTCTACTAGTCCCTAAATTCTGCAATGTGTTTACTTGTCAAAGTTTGAGGGTTGCTTTTTGTTTGTTTGTTTGGTTTTTTTAAGAACAAATTTTGGCTCTCAGGTTCTTCTTGCTGCATTCAGTTTGTAACCGGTGCCCTCCGTAAGTACCACAGGCATTATGCTCCAAGAGAGGGGCAACTCCTTTTGTGGTAATAACTGCAGTGGTACTATCACCGCAGTACAGATGATGCAATATTGTCCTCGCAACTGAAGTGTCCTATTTCACTATTATGATGAAACTGTCCCCAGTGCAAAGAACTGGCCCGAGAGCTTCGCACAAATTAAATTCCATTTAAACTGGTGGATTGTACGCAAAAGTTTGTTGCTTTTTTTTTTTTTTTTTTCAGAAAAGTGTCTTTTGTATCTGATATCTAACAGGGTGACCATCAGGCACAAGAATATCTGCAAGAAAAATGTGAATATCATAAAAATACAGAAAAACTGTGATGAGCTTTAGTTATATTTTGTTTCTTTTCCTCCAAATGCATACAGTTCCATTGGAAAAAGACAAAAAGAAAAAAGGACATTTCCTCAGTAGGGCCTGATTTTTCTGTCCTATTAATATGAGAATAAATTCTTGGTGTTTTTGCAGTTTTTGGCTTTTGAGTCTAGCGGACTTTGATTTTACTTCTTGGTTGTATTCTGGCCTTCTGCAACTGCCATTACGTTGACTCCAAGAGTTTAATCAGTGTAAATGAGCACAACCATGGGCTCTGCTTTAGTTCCAGGTGTTGTTGGTATTTTAAACAGTTGTTAGAGAGGCCTCAAAACTGAAGACAGGGCTTGGCAGAGAGGATGCATGTTCAAATCACTTCGAAATAATTAAAAAGTCCGAAGCAAGTGAGCAAAGGTATCAAAAGCAAACCCTTTCAGTGTGGTGAACTCTCCATAGCACTCGGTGCGAACGTGAGAACTTTAACTTGGCCCCCTGCACTGCCACACATACAGTCTCACACATCATAATGTGACGTTCTGCACACTGAGAAAATATTTTGTTGAAAATATAAGTAAAGCAGCGTCTTTGCTTTTCCTGGATAATTAGCAGTGGAATATGTAGATGATTTGTTTTTCTTGGAGAGGTTTTTGCATAAAAACTACCTCTGATTAATATGGCAAATACAGATGTAATCTGGTGACTTGCTTCAAGCTTTCATTTGCTTTATCTTGTCCATGCAATTCCCACGTTCTTTGGGACATGGATGTTTGTCTTCATATTGAAACAGCTTAGTTACTTGACTAGTAGTTGTCCTGTATATTCAGTGCTAGGCATCAGCAGGCTTGCCTAGTGGTAATGCCCATTTCCAGGAAGAAAAAGAATAATTAAAAGAAAAATGAAAAAAGAAAAGAAAAAGAATAATTAAAAAAACTAAGAAAAATGCAGTTGAATTCTATGGTCTCTCCTTATGTTTGACATCATGGTTTTTCCTCTGTGCCTCAGATTCTCATCGTGAAAAACTGGGATTATTTTCTTTTCCTTTTAAAGTTCTCTGGGATTTGCAGGTGAAGTGCCATAAGTTTATCTCTGATGATCTGAATGTCCCTTTCGAGAAGAGGAAGACATTGACATCTGGCCTGAATACCTATTGCACTGTAAAGATGTTTGGACTTTGAATTAAAACTTGTCAGGCTCTTGGAAATGTGTGTTAGAATCTGGATTTTTGCAGCTGGAGCCCGCGGGGGTTTTTTGGGAATCATGGGAAAGGTCTGGATTGAATATTTGGTCTTGGTCTTTAACTGGTAGAGGTTAAGGATGGTGTTTTAAGGTTCAGTAGTTCAGGGAACGCTTTAGTTGCCTGACAGTGTAGCAGTGCAGTGTTCTGACAGCATTTTCATTTGAGTATCTTCTGATGCTAAAATGTGGCTGTGACTTGAGGCCTGAAGCAGTGTTTTGGGGTAGTGAGCAGGAGAGAAACCTACAGGGGATGCAGAGCACCTTAAGGTGTGGAAAGTCAATGTGTCAGTTGGGTCCAGATTTATCCCCCACATGCTGTATTGTCTACGTGCACAGAAGGGGATTTGTTAGCATTATCGTTTACCTAGGTAGCGCTGAGAAGTGTGATATTGTGGAACATATGGACTGCAATATCATGGCACAGTAGCCTGTGTGAAGGATGCAGCAGCTCAGAAAATATTCTTGTTTTTGTCAGTTTAAATACATGCTGTTTAAAACGGAATCGAAGCGAAACATTTGGATTACTATGGCTTGAAGAAAATGCTTTACAGTGCCTGTCGTGAATAGATTCCTTCCTCCTTCTTAACTCTTGTTACATCTCAGGGACTGCTATTAAGAACAAAAGAGAAACCCAGAGAAGTTTGTTACTCTGAAAACCATCCTTCTAGTGCTAGAGAGGAACAGTGGTGATGAATTCTCCTACCAAAGTGAAGTCAGGGAGAGTATTCCTTCCCTGATGGGAATGAATTCCAAAGAACAAACGAGTCTGGTTCTGAAAGACCATGAGCCCTTTCTTTATTGTCAGCAGGACCCAAAGGGGTGCAGTTGTACCTTGAATCTGAGGGTAAAAGCACTGTGCATAAACCGTAAAACTCATGTTCAAAACCTGTTGATTTGGAGGATATTTAATTTATTTCGTTATGGGTTAGATTGTTGCTTTCTGAGTAATTAGAAAGAAACGTTATGATTTTAAAAGTTGTTGTGATTTCGACTGTTTAAGGGTTTGATCCTGAGTCACTGAAATCAGTGGGAAGCACGTTAATTCCAGGACTACACTGTCACTTGTTCTCCCTGCATTAGCAAAGCCACGATGCAGCTGAACCAAACTCTAGCTATTGTCACTTCTGTAGAGAATTTGTCTTCACATGCCTTTTGGATTATTGTAACCGACAAGTCTAAGACACTGTCTAATGTTAATTCTGCTCATGGCTGCCAATTATAATCAGAGCTAGTCAAAATAAACAAATTAAACAAATAAACATGTCAAAACATCTCAGTCGTAGAGAAAATAAGCCAAGTCTGAACTCTATCAGTGCTGCAGTAAAACCGATGTGCTGCATATTGTAAAATGTTCTATCACATTTTTCACCTTTTGTTGAGGAAAGGAAAGAAAAGGTGGGTCAGTTTAGAATTACAGTTTAGTTCTACCCTGCTAAGGAGTCTGCAACTGAAACCAAATGAAACCCAAATGTTCCTTTAGCTCCTTCTCCCAACCTAATGATCATCTGCTGTATGTTTTAAATATTTTTTTAGGGTTTGGGGTTGTTGGTGGGGTTTTTTTTTAGGTGATTCTTTGCTGTGAGAGTGCCAAGATGCTAAATCATTGTAGGATTTCGATAAGATGCAGGTGAAAATACACCAAATGCAGATATACGCTTCAGTATAAAACATGCTGCTGTGACATAACACCATCCAAAATGGTAAAATACTATGCAATTTAAATTAGAAAGTACCCCAGGTTTAAAAGAGAAATACATAAAACATGCTTTTGCTACATGGAGGGGACATCATAGCCTGGATTTGCCAAGAATCGGTGGTAATGGGAGGAGGGGGCAAAAATTTTTTTTTTTTTTTTAGTGGTATGTTAACCTTAAAAATATGTTCTGAGGTTAAAGGAAAAAGCTGTCACTTTAGACAGGTGGTTCTTGTAAAGAGGTGATCTTTTAAAGTGCAGTCTTACAATGTCAAAAACAACGTCTCGGCAGAGATAAAGCTATAACGCAGGTGATTGCTGGGACTCTTCTGTTGTCTGTCACATAACTTTAAAATCTGTTTCAAAACTTGCATTTGGAAAGGAACTTGTTTTTTTTTAATATGAGACACATGCACCAAATACCTGTTTCAAATAGTTAGCAAGTTAGGAGTGGATCGTTAGAATGCAGTGCCTAGAGACTATGGCCTTGCTTTTAGAAATCTTAGAATATCTCTTGTTTTTGTGTGTAGTCAAGAGACTAACTCCATGCTGGTGACTGGTGGTGGGACTGTGCCTGAATTTCTTGAGAAGAAACAATTGTCTGTTGTAAATCAAGTGTGATCCCACTGAGCTCAGGTATGCCAAGTTCTCAAAGGGTTTGGGGGAACGTGGGGTGGAGGGAGAGACAAGCCCTTAACACAAAATGAAGGGAAATGCCCCAACAAACATCCACAGGGATTGACGGAACTGTTTAACAAACACTCCCTTGCTCATCCTCGAAGGACGTTGGAAAAACGTAGCGATATTTTGCTCAGGCCTGAAGGAAAATCCAAGCAACTTCCTTGAGGTGTGTTGGATTTTGCAAGGCAGTTTGAAGAGAGTGTGAATCCCCCACTAAAATATACAGGACTCTTAACTGCCGAGGTTCTTCCTTCTCTCCCTCCCTTCCTTTTCTTCCCCCCACAATGTTTTTAATGTACATAGGGTCTGGGGAGAAAAGGAACACTGTGCCTTTGAAATGTTGTTTGCTGAAGACAGTATATAGAATCTTGGTTATTAACAGCCTCTCACAAGACAGTTATTTTTGGAGTGGCCTCTGAGGAGGCAACCTCTTGGAATCGAACTCATTTATTCTGCGTTTCACTGTCCTGCCATTTCCTGCAGAGAGAGGGGAAAAGTGAAACCACATGTTTTGAGGAGCGAGCGTAGGAAACCCCACTGAAGACAAATGACTGCTCCTCTCCCCTGGCAATTAGTCAAACCCGGGCTGCGTGCCAGCCCAGGTGTTCCCGACTGTGTATAAATTTGCCAAAGAACAATGAAAATAGCAGCTGATTGTGCTGACAGATTCTTCTGGTAATTTCCTGTTGTTTGGCATCTTCAGGTTACTTTCCCACAATTATGGATCCTGGTGAAGTCCAGGGCCTTCAAATCCACTTTTTAACTGGATACACAGTAATTGTGTGTGTGTGTGTGTGTGTGTGTATGCACATGCGTAGCCCTGTTCTCCTCTCAAGCCCCCAGCCTTTTCTTCTAGTTCCCAGATGTTTTAATTTAATTCGTTTTGCAAAATACATATTTTAATGAGTCTGAATTAAAAAAAAAAAAAAAACAAAAAACTATTTGCACCTGCATCATATAGAATTTCTTGGCAGTCCTACCATGGCTTTTGCCAGGATTCATGCTTATTCTATCACTTAAACCTACCACTTGGAAGGCTTTCCTCTTGTGCCTTCCATTATCTTCGAAATCGGGGCTGCTCAAGAAACACTCGCTAATGGAACAGAGCCTTGAGCTGGCCACAGGAGGGGGAGAGAGCGATTTGGCAGCTTGAGATGCTGACAACAAAGTGGTGTTAAAAGTGAGGGGTGTCTTCAGATCCCAGGCATCGATTCTGGATCTGGGGGAGAAATGACTGTCCCTGAAGAGTTACAAGTTTTATCGTCTAGAAGGAGAGAGGGAGAGAAAGGAGGGAAGGCAGACTTTACAGTGATCTTAAAGCTTCATGCAGTCCAGTCTGTCAGGAAGTTATAAATACTCGTTTGGGTTTCTTGAGCAACTCAAATTCTTTTTTTTTTTTTTTTGAGTTGGAACAGAGCTGGATGGGCACCGAGGGACATTAGCCCCAGGTCCATTGTCTCGTTTCTTCTCGGTGTGCATTCCAGAGAGAACAGAGCGCACCGGGGGGTGTTGCTGCAGTATGTGTAAAAGGGAGGGGGGGAATTCTGTCCAGCCTTTCCTCTGTGCATTTCCCGCTAGTCTAGTTATTCCTAGAAGATCAATTTGAAGAGTAACCCTGAGTTTTGAAATATTTTTCCAACCTTCAGTGATTAATTTTTTGCTTTTTTTCATAGTTTAAATGTGCGTTCTGGGGAGATCTGACTTTTGTGATTTAAAATTACTAAATGTCCTGCCTTGGCTAAAGAATTTTCTACCTTTTTGTTGTCCTTAGAGGGTGGAAATTTCTCATTATTTCTGGGGCAGGTGAATTAGAACTAAGGTTGATCAAAACCACCCTGCTTTTAAACTCTTTTTTTCTCAGAAAATTGCGTGTTTGGCTAAGTGAAAATTTCTGTCAAATATCTTCCCTTTAAAAAATAAAACCAAACCAGTACCAAACCCCAGCCAGAAATCTCAGGTATATTGCCTTAGTCTTGTTCCTTTGGAGGAGGGGAAGGGTACATATTTCAGCAGGTTGAAGACCTTTTTGCCTCAGGTTAAGGCAACAGCAACTCCCAGCTGCACTGTGCTGGGCTCCTCTCAAATACGAAAGGAATTGTTGAGATGCTAAGTTTGTGTTCAGTATCCCAAAAAGGCCTCTTTTTTGAGGGCACCGTGTTGATCCACTCATGTAAACAACTTGCAAAGTGTCTTGTGTCTCACTGTACCGACTGGGCTGCTAGATTCCTTTTAAACTCCTTGGTAGAGATCTCTATTTGTTCCAGAAGGTCTCTAGTTCAGATTCTGCTGACAGCCTTTGCAGGGACCATCACAGTTCCCTCCGTGATAATGGCTGTTACCAATGAGTGTCCCATGTGTATTTCACCGAGCAGGTTAGGAAAAGGAGGGAAATAATGTTGTGAAACTCCCCCCTCGCCCTCTGGTTTTCATCAAAAAATTCTTTTCGGTGGAAATCTTCTCCCAGCTGGAGTGTCGCCTTCTGTTCAAATCCCTAAAATTAGACTGAGAATCTTCTCTCACTTAAACAAATCCATGCTGTCTGCTTTACAGTAATTATCCTTCTGTAGCAGTGGCAAAGACATGCAGGTTTGCAAAATTCTTTGAAGATGAAAAGCCCTGTGCGGCTCGTCTTGGTCCTCGCGCACATCGGTAAATAGGTAGAACACATGGGAAATGCAGGAGGGTTTGAAATGCTTCTCCCCACAAGCAGAAATGTGCTTCCCCGTGCTGCGAATCCACCTCACAGTCACTATTTCAGGTTTTTGGCTCTGGGGAACTGGCAGCTATCTACCCACTCAGCCTGTTCAAAGCTACTGAAGGCAATTAGAACCTTGTTGCCAATTACCAGTGAGATCTAAAGGGTCTGGTGTTATCCAGACCCTCCTGTTTGGAGGTCCTACCTTTCTGTGGGTCCCATCCCCCTGCTCAGGGTTTGTGGTGACTCCGTGGCTGCTTGTCCCTGGGAAGGCTGAGCCCTCTTAATGGTCTCTCTGCGAGCTTGTGTGAGATCAGGCAATAAATACTGCATGAATATGACATCCCTCTAATAGGACCTCGCTGTCTCCTAATCGATTTACAGTGAGTGAGTGACATGGAATCATCCAGCCTCCGTAAATCAAGGCTCGTGTTCTAATTTCATACCGTTAATGGCGTGTCGGGGGGCTGGCTGCTGTCGGGCTCGGCGCTGCTGGCATCGTGATTTGCAGTCTCTTGGTGGCCCCGTTCGGAAGCTCCGCACCACGTCGGGTGTGGGAGGTCTGCCCTGCTGCTGGGCCGGCTGCTCTGTCAGGGCCCTCATTTAGAGGGGCTTTTGGTGGCTTTTTTTGAACTGTGTTGCTTCTGAGAGTTTTGTGGGTTTTTTCTTTTTTTGTGTGTGTGTTTTTTTTTTTTCTGTCTTTTTTGACTCGCCCTCAGTGAATCAGATGGGCCTCAGACTGGATTGCTTCCAGTTTGATGAAGCAGTGGCTAGAGGAGGTTCATGTCTGTTCCATACCTCCCACTAACCAATTCTCCCTCCCGCTGTCCCCCATTTTATCTGCCTCCACTTCCCCCTTTCCTCTCTGTTTGTTCGGAGCCTTGTTTTTCAGGACAAGGACCCTCTCCACCTGTGTTCAGTTCTTAATGCAATGTGACGACCGTTTCATCTGTGTATTTGTGATATTCCAAAGACTTTAAACACTGTTGGGTTCTGCCTGAGCTAGTGGAGAGAACTGAAATGTGGATCTGTCAGAATCTACTTCTGCTTCTTTTACGAGCATCCGATGTGACTTTGGACAGGTCGTTGTGCAGCTCTCTGCCTCCATTTCCCTATCTGTGACATAGAGATTGGGCCTCTGTCCTACACACTGCTTTAAAACCCACAGAAGAAAAAGATTTTTGCCAGAGCTGAGCATTGTTTTATTCAAATTAAATGAAAACATAAATGTTTAGGACCTGGTCTGTCTTGTGGTTCAATTCTTTGACTATTAGCTTCAACCTGAAAAAAACTAAACGATGAACAGTGGTTCATAATGAAGGCCCTGGGTCATAAATTTGCCCCTAGACTAACAAACCTAGCAATCAGAGAGTTCTGGTGAAAAGAAACCGCTCTAGCAGGTGGTTGGCAGAAGTTGAACCGTAGACTTCAGCACCAACACAGACTTGTGTGAGTCGTGTGCTGAAGGTGTCGTTTTGTTAACTGCCTGCGGAAGTGAGCTTTTAAAAACCCTTTCGACCAACCACTGCAGCTGAGGAGGTGACATGTTCTTTACAAGTATTTTACTTTCACCAACTGGGATTTTTATTCTCGTTATAATTCAGTGAAAATGTTGCTTTCAGAATGTCCCACACTGCCCGAGGAATTTGATCACCCAGTTCCTAATAAAACGAATGCAACTGGAAGTCTAAATCGTGGTGGTTGCAGTAAAAAAAATTAGTTCTGGTGTTTTGTTCTTTTTAGATAACAGCCCTGCTTAATTGGGAGATAGGGCTAAAGGAGCTAAGTGGAGCCTTTTGTCCAAATTTGCTGTTTTCTGAGTTTTCTGGTTTTAAATCATGCTTACCGTGTAGTTCTGAAAAACACACAGAACTTCTCCAGCAAACAGCAGGCTGGGTAGCTAGAGATGGTTTCTCTTCAGAAAAATATCTTAAAGCAACCTTCATATTTAAAAAAGAAAGAAATCAGACCTTTTTATTAGAGTTTGTATAAAATTCAGCATTCTGGCAAAGAGTTTATTTGTGTTTCTAGAAAGAAAAGGGGAAAATGCAAATACTTTCTATTATCTAAGTAGGACAATACATCAGATTACAAAAACATACTTCCTGTTTATGACTATGAAAAAAAGAGGGAGTGATGTTTACTCTTTCTTTTCCAACTACTGTTATCTTTGGATCAAGCAAAGAATGTTGAAATACCTGGGAAAGGTTGGCATGGGCAGGGGAAGGAGGATCGGTGGGTGAGGCACTGTGGAATGCCAGACATAAAATGATGCTCGGTGGGTTTATTGTTTCACCTGGCTGTTCAGGACTGTGGAAATGCTGTCCAGGTTTTGTGTATGGGTACATCAGGCTACCCCCAGCTATTGGCCTTACTTAATTATCTGTCTTCCCTTGAATTACTGCCTTTGCTCTGAGAATGCATCAAGAGGATTGGATTTTTCTTGCTATTGCTGAGCATTCTCACCATGGATTTTGTGAGTGGGAAAAGTGGGGATGGGAGAACTAACTGGCAAGTTACATTCCTGTATAGAAACGCTGACGGTGATAAAATGCAAAATCTTAAATGATGTCTACGTTGCATTTTTTTTGTAGGCATTTCCAAAAAAGCTGCTGGACTCCTCGTAGTCTAATCCACTTCTATGGACATTCCAGGTTACAATCTCCGTTAAAACAGGACGTGGTGGTATGTTATTGATGTACTTTCCTCATACTCATCCTCTCTACAGAAGAGTGAATTTATATGATTTGACTTCATTAAATGAATCTTTTCAGTTAGAAAATTTTTAGCACTATAACTACACAGGTGCAATTTCTTTGCATGTACGTTCCTAGAAGATCCATAAAAGAGTCATACTGGTAGAACAGATTCCATGGGGAGGTTTATATTAGTGTAATTATTAAGAGTCATCCATTGGCTTACGCTAGCATAGCTTTTCCCCTGTAAAAGAGTTACTAATGATTAGGCTTGTAAAATAGGTAGGAATGCTAATAAAGATTTTTAAGCAGGGCTGATTTTGGTGTCATTTTGAAAACTGTAGTCTACTGAAAATTAGTGATATTTAGGTCCCTCAGTGACAGCAATTTTGAAGCACAGATTTACAGAACAAATGAAGTTTTTAATAGAAAAGGAAACTTGTAAGGGAAACTGAGTTACTTAGTAGGAGGTAATCTCTCACAGTAATGGGACATGTGTCTATAGCATGAAAGGCTCAAGGTGCAGCCTACACTGCAAATCCATTGTGGTTGGGGGATGTAGTCAATTTTTGGTGGGATGGCTTTCTGTTTAGAAGAAGAAATTTTGTCAAAATCTAAACTGCAGTTGCAAGCAGGTCAGGTACTAAAAACTTTTTAAAAAGGAGACTTCAGTGCAAAAATAATTGTGAAACCTCAGGTTCATTTTGGATTTGGTACTAGCCTATTAATGTCTTTCAACCTTAATAAGATAAACTGTTTTCTCTACTGCAAATTAAACTTCCTTAAAAAATAATGAAAACGATCATTTTTCCCCTCTCAAAATAGTAGGGATTTCCATTCCAGATCTGCTTCTTTCAGCTGTAGAACTGGGTGTATAATTTTCACACAAAAAAAAAAAAGTAAAAAAAAGTAAAAAAATTCCAGTGTCCTGTGAATGAGACTTTTTCAAGGTGTGGTTGTCAGATATTCTAGCTGAGGCCTGCAACTTCTAAATTTTTTGAAACAACTTTCATAAAGAGATCCACGTAAAACACATTACTTAGTGCTAAATTATCAGAGGAATCGTTCTAGCTTTATATCGCTGTAAGAAAGATCAGAATCTTTCCCTCCCTGTCTGCGTGTGTTAATGTTCTTCCACTACCTTTCAACCTCAGGCTTATGACCTCTAAACACAAGCTCAAAAATTAATGATTTTTTTTTTTTTTTCTTTAGCCAGTGCCTGCATTTCTTCAAGTCAGTTATCATGTGTCGCATGACAAATGAGCTTCTAGAGCACTGAAACTTCTAAGAATATTATTCTTTTTTTTCTCTATTCTGCCTGAAAAACAAGTTGCTGCTTCTTGGTCTTGGCCAGAAACCTCATGCAGAGAAAATCCTTCAAGATGTAACTCAGTGAATTTCTTTAACCGTGCAATGGCTTTCAGGTGTGTGCTTCAGATTTTGTCGTTTGTTACCTCTGATACACGTATTTAGCTCCTGATCCAGAAGGTGAATATTCCTGTAAACTGAATGGAGATAAAATGCTCAGGTTTGGTTTGTGCTTGTACTGCCTGCACTGATTTTCTTCGGATAGGATGCTGTCAGCCTTTCATCCGTGGGGCGGCTGGTGGCGGGGGGGTGTTGAAGAGCTGGGTGCCGGGGTAGAAGGTGGCAGGCGAGCAGCGAGAGTGTGTGTGAGCTTCACTGCCGTGCTGGTGCCTGCTGACAGAAGGTAGCTCTTGCAGAACACCAAAGCGCCGCTCTCCCAGCGGGGTTTACATCATGTGCTGTGTTAATCCAGCTCTAGAAAGAGATTCTGGTGCTGGCTACTCAGGGTGGCCCCAGCTGGGAGGC
This sequence comes from Athene noctua, assembly GCF_965140245.1. Lineage (NCBI taxonomy): Eukaryota > Metazoa > Chordata > Aves > Strigiformes > Strigidae > Athene > Athene noctua. The sequence goes on along the minus strand of NC_134064.1, from coordinate 3,925,701 downwards.
TTAGGGACGTTGCTTTAATTGAGGAAAACACGAACCCCACGGTCGCCGAAGAACTTACAAACGTTTTTATGGGTGTGGATGCGGGACCTGTCATGCTGGTGAAACTTTCTGCTAGTTAACGGTATTCTACTTTCTTAGTTGGTTGTGTTTTTTTTTTTTTTTTCCTTGAATGGACTTGCACTTTGGCCAAGATACCTGATCCATTGCCCAGGTGGCCCCTGGACCTCACTTGAGCAGAGGGGTTCCCTCGTGCACTGGTTCTGAAACACCCTGTGGCTGTGTTAGGGATAAGAAAGATTGATGTAATTTTAATGGAAAATCTGGGAGCTAAGACTTTTTTTTTTTTTTTTTTCAAAGTGCAGAATTTCACTGTAGGTGAATCTGTTCCAGGCAGTCCAGTTTGACGTATCCTAAAGGGAATCAGTTATCAGTAAGGCAGGTGTTTTTCAGTGTATTTCAGTCTGGGTCCCTGAAAATCATTACTCATGACTGGAAATCTTGTTCCTGTGTTTTAAATTTTTCCTTTTTCCTTTTTTTTTTTTTTTTTTTTCCCTTCATGATTTTTGAAGCTTAGCAGCCAAATTGTTAGGAGTTACTAGTCTCTTGGAGACACAGAAGATTTTCAAATGTTTTTTGGAACAGTTTAAATTTGGCTGATCTCTTTTAGTAGGAATTCTTGGATTTCCCCCCCCCCCCCCCATTCTCTTTGCCGTTATGAAAAACAGGTTTGCTGCCTTGGGGGAAGGGAGCAGGATGAGGAGAGCGAGGCTGGGAAGCAGAAGATGAATTTATTCTGACTTTATCTTTATTTCATTCTCCCAAGTTAAATTCTACACTGTTTCACTGAGGCCAGCTGGTTTTAATAATTTCAAGAGAACACTATTTATTAAGTGTCTGTTTCAGGCAGTGTCAAATCCTTCAGCTCCTTCTCTATTCTCCATTGTAAGCAAGAACATCAGTAGCCCAGGTGGGCTTTGAATAGCTTCAGAAAGTAGGTAGGTGAGAATCTATTTATTACTTACTGTAGATCTCAGTAGACAGAGACTCCAATTAAGGCAGGAAGCTGACATACTTAGCCAACTCCTTCCACGCAGAGGATGCAATATGAGTGAATAAAAAATTAAATAAAATACCCAAACTTCTCTGCATTTTCTTAGACAGTCTGGAACCATAATTCCTCTGTGCTTTCTTTTTTCATTCTTTCTTTTCTGCACGTCTGAATGCAGAAAGCAGTGAGGAAGCTTGTTTTGTTAAGCTTCACCAAAGCGCAGGTGAAAGCAGTGTAGAAGTCCATGATCCAGTGGGTAACCTTCATATTCATTTGCTATAGGACTTTATCCCCCTTTGTCCTTGTGCCTGAAGTAAATGAATTTATACTACTGAAACTGCTACAACTGACACCGTTGTAACTTAAGATCAAAATCACATTTACAATATCTCAATTTTACAACCTCAGGTAACATTTTGTATTCTTATTTGGTCAATATCTGTATTCAGATCCACAAAAGAAGCCTAAAATATTGAAAGACAGATCATTTATTGTAGTAACAAATGTGCAGATGGTAAATACACTGAATAGCGTGAGGAAAAAAAAAAATTGCTGGTGGATTTTACACGCCTCTTCTGACATCTAATCCAGAGTTGACAGAATCTACTGCAGCTCTGATAACTCCTGCTTTCATTCTGAAGAGCTAATTCAGTAATCGGGGTATCAGCCCAAGGTGGTTACTGCAATCTCATTTAAAACAACTTGGTTGGTAGAAATGAGATTTTGTTAAAATGTGTTATTGTTTTGTGTAACAGCAGATATATTTGGAATGTCAACATTTACATATCTGCTTTCATGCTAAGACTGGTTAAATATAGGAGATTGTTTTTTTTTCCCATGCTTATTTCTATTGCAACTTTCCTTTTTCTGTATCATTTCAACCTCCATTAAATTGCTTTGAAAACAAAGCATAAAAAAAGATGGGGGGGGGGGGACGCCAGATGAAAAAAACCCCACCCATCATCAAAATTTCAAACTCTGGATGCTTTCCAGCAAACTGTTCTTGAATGAAAGCAGTATGCTGTCTTCAGTTTAACATTGGCTCTAACGTAGATAAATCAGATAATCATCCAGTTACACTGCAAAAAATCTTTAACTGGGCTGGGGGGTGGGAGGGAAGAATGATCATAATCATTAGCATTTATATAGCAGCTCAGGAGGAATTTGTGTTTGTCAAAGCACAAGATGCAGCCACTGGTACTTGAGGAGGAAGTAAACTCTATACTTTTTGATTCTTTTTTTTTCTGGAAAACTTGCAGGACTCTAAATGACTCGCATTAAGCCCTAATTTTGGCCAACAGTGCAATGCAAGATGGTATATATGTCTTCCTCCTACCTCCCTCCAGTTCCTCCAGAAAGCTATTTCTTCAATTAAAAATAAAATTAAAGATATTGCATATATTGAAGTGCTTTCCCAGACCTAGATTTTGGTGGTTTCTTTCTGCATGTGTTGTTTGAACATAAATTCTCTATTTAGAAAAGTCCTTGATTCAGGGTTTCAGTGCTTTCCCAAGCTTTGAAGTGCTTAAAATTCAGCTCCAAATTTTCTGCCATTAGCACTCTGCTTCAATCTGTGAAATAAATACGTAAAAATAGGGGAGGCTGTAGAAAGAGCACCATAACATAAATGAATAATTTTCAAACAAATTCACAGAAAGACTATTTCAAGGACTGAGGAAAACACATGCTGATTTTTTTGGAGGCATTTAAGTAATGATACTTCAAATTGGTGGTGATAATTTTAGGGATAACTGTCTTTAAAAACACGTTGGAGACAATGTTTTAATTGGTGTAGAGGTTAACTGCATTGAAGTAATTTGAGCTACAGCCACTGGGTTTATACTCCAGCCGCTTTGCTTTCCAGAATCAGGTGTAATCTGATTTTCAGGAATTTAAAGTACTTGTAACTCCCAGCAACTTCTGTAAGAGTTGAAAATGAGCCCAACAGTTTGTACTGGAAAGTCTCCCTCTGACAGATCCCCAGCTGGTATCTGTTTGAGCATCATCTACGAGCTGAGAATCTCCTGGAGCCCTGTATGAGGTCCTAACATTTTTATGCAATGTACTTTTTCTTTTTTTTTTTTCCTTTTTTGTTTTGTTAATGGAGAGCTGGTGTGGTCCAGAAACATGACAATATATAAATTATTGAAGCACATCAGCATGTTAAGAGGACTTCATTGTTCACACACATCTCTTCCACTTGACATTTCTACAACCTTGTGTCATTCTGTAGCATATCCTCTTCATATTAATAGCAATTTATCATTAATCCATTTGAATAATACTTTTTTTTTTTCCAACAGAAAGAGACAGAAAACATCTGCATATTGAGTAATATTAGCTACAGTTTGTGTCTCAAGTGAGACTAACTGACAACCCTCATTTATTATGACTGTGTAGGCTTAATTGGGTTGACGTAGAATTTGGACTTTGTGAAAGGAGAAGCAGTTTGAAGATCTCTTCAGAAAAAAAAAAAAAAAAAAAAGCCCTACTTTTAGAGAGGAAAAGAGTAGGGAGAGGAGCGGGGGAGGAGGGAATCAAAGAATAAATATGTAAAATAATGAAGCTGAGATGTTCTGTTAAGGCCCAAACATTTAGGAGGTGTTTTAATAACGATGCTTAAATGAGAGATTAGTTATTAAGCCATATGGTTTGTATTACAGCTCTCATCTTTTGTTTCCTGCTTATGCTGTCAAGCATTAATGTGATTGTTTTGATTCTTAATGTCTTAATGCATCATTCCTCCCAATGCATTAGGCTAATAACTTTGGTCCTCTTAAGGGCAGTGTCGCCATTCATTACTCTTCCTGTTTTGGCTGACCATAGAAGTTGAAATGAGGGACTCAAAAAATATCTACGTGTTCCAACATTTATGAAGCCAGCACATTGAGATCATTGAGGAAATCTGAAGTGCATTAAAGGCCGCTGACTTCCACTATGCTGATGACATGCGTGTCATGCCTAAGTTAGCCTCCCTCAAGCAGTTTAGAAGCTCTTCTGTTAGAAGTGAATGTGATTTCAGTTTGGTTTAACTCTGGACTAGGTTTCAGGTAGCTCTTTGTACAGCTGCAGGAAAAGAACATGTCAAATTAATTGTGATTTCTGACTGGTTGGGCAAGCGACTGCATCTGTGTATATGCAGTGCATGGGTTTATATTAAAAAATGGCTTTTATACCCCGATACAGGTCACCTTTTGGGTGAAGCATAGTAGTAACAACCCAACAGTACAAGATGATTCTGGTCTGCTTTTCCAGTGCTGCCATTGTTGAGAAGGAATGAAGTCAATGTGCTTGATTTAAGCTTGATTTTAAAGAGCATTTACAAAGCTTTGCTTTCAAGCGTTTCCCCCAGATGAGACCTGAGATTTCCAGTAGAACGGGCATCTCTGAGTCTGGTAATAGCCCATACTGGTTACCCTTCACAGCATAAGAATTTCAGTGTACTCATCAGAGTAAACTGGGGACTTTGCTGGAACTGATTTCTCGAGGAAGAGTTTATTTTTTTGATATTCTAATAAATTAGAACAGTAGCAAAACAGGTAGCTTTATTCTGCAAGGTCTGCTGTGAAGGCTTGACCTTGTAATGATAAAGTTTTGATAAATGATAAAAGTTTTAATTAAATGATTACGTTTGAATGCCTGTGTAGATGTGTATATAGACAGAACATACAGACAAAGCAGGCACACACAAAATATTTTGGCTATTTGTACTATTTCCTTATCTGCCTTTACCTCTTGACAGCTCAAATGCTTTGTCCTCGATGTCTGATGCCCAGAGCGTGATTTGCTTGAGCATGCATCACAAACTGTCCTTAGCAGTGGGGATTTTAAAAAATTTTTAAAAATTCTTCAGGGGCATTTTGATTGGCATATTTTTATAATGGGGTTATTCACATTCTTTCTTTCTGAAACCCATCCTGCAATTTCAGATGGTGGAAGCCTCACGTAATACGAGCACTGGCTCAGCCGCTGTTCTGTCGCAGAAATGATGCAGTGAATCATATGTGAAATCTGTAAATCACTTAGGAATCCAGTGGGATGAGAAGTAGTGCATCAATGTGAGATTATTGTCATTCTATGGTCACCCCAATTTATACAGTAGAAATAGCAAATGCAGCAAGGTGGAAGGAGGATGAAAGGTGTGACGAGCTGTTCACAACATTAAAATGACCAGTGTCCGCTAGGGAGTCTGTTATATATTCAGCATGTCACTGAAACACTTGTGTGATGGGATTGCATTTGGGAAAGTGTCAATATGAAAGACAAGTAAATGATTTAAGTACAGGATATACCCAGTAGTATTGTCACACAGACTGAAATTTAAATACACAACGGTTCACATGGTAGGAAGAGCCGGGACAGACGCTTTAGGGAGACGTAGCAAGTATGTGGGAGAAATGTTTTGCCAGGGAAATTATCCAGATGGTTGGTTGTTGGGTTTGGGTGTTCGGGAGGTGGCGGATGTTGAGGTTTTTTAGCTTTTCGTTCTTCTCCCCACAGAACTTCCTAGTGTATCCATAAACAAATTGGGTGTGTTAGATGCAGGAATGCAACCGACTTACAGAGACTTTAAGGCACCGAAGCGTTAAGCATTCAACCTGTTGAACAGAAGATGAACCTTGAGCAGATAGTACACTATGTTGTTGGGCCCAACAATGGTATGTGCTCAAAGCAAAGGAAAGTGGGTTCCTGTATTTTGTTGTATCAGTGTTGGTATTTCCCGTTGCTTGGCAGAACAATATCCTCTTATACAGGGACAGTGGAGGAGAAAATACTTGTAAGATGAACTCGGTGTGTACAATCAGCATTCCCTCCCTCCTCTTGAGCCTGACTTACAACCCAGCACTCCTCTTCCAGCAAATGATGTTCCTGTTGATGAGGTCTTAGGTATAGTTATTCAAAAACAGTGATGTATGAGGGGGGAAAAAAAAAATAATTGTTTTACCATAAGTGAAAAAGTCTATCTTTTTTTTTTTTTTTTCCCCAATGGAAATAATTCTGCAAATTCTAATGCAATACAGAAGTGGCCCCCCTGTTATCTCCAAAGCAGGAGATAGGAAGGTATCTATCAGACAGGATTCACTTGAAATCTCTTCAGGCTGCTCAGTGTTGCAGGAGGAGGAGGGGAAGATCAGCTTTGAGAGAGGAGAGGGTTAAGACAGCCCCAGAAGCAGGAGCAGAAGTGATAGTTTCCCAGTTGGGGATAAGGGCTTGATCTTCTCACCAGCCATCTTCACACAGTTCATCAGTTCTGCAGAGCGTGTCATTTCCCTAAAGCTCTGCACTCCTTTTCACCCACAAAATTGAATCTTGCACAGGTGTGGGCAGCATGTATAGGATTAAAGGCTTGTTTCCCCTAAAATCTAGACCTGTCTGTTTAAATGAGCGCCTTCATCCTGTGAGTCCTTGCTGCGTGTGAGAGTTTGAGATAGTTTGCTCAAGACAATAGCATTAAGTCATCTCCCACACTGACTCTACATGGCTGAGACCCTGGAGAGAAAGGCTTCAGCCTCTAGTGGCTGACGAATTAAACAATGAGGAATATATGCCAGCTCTTTCCATTTGCTTATTAATAGGTTCTGTGTCTCGTGCTCCAAGGGGATTGTCCTTCCTTTTGAATTGCTAGCGGGGAAGCATTCAAGCATTCAGTCACTGTAAATGGAGAAAAATGGAGAAGGAAAGAGGAATGTTTCTGGAAAGATTGGAGCATGTCTTCAAAAATGTAAGACTAGAGATCTACGTTTGCACAAATGCTGATACTCTTGTTTCCAGTGGCTTGCTTTAAGTACTTGGGATCTTTGAAAATCAAGCCCTGACCAACTGTCAGTTCTGTCATTTCCTGGTACCCCAGTACTGTAGTGATTGTTCAAGCTAGAAAATATTTCCAAATCTGTGTATTTGTGGGACACTACGCTGTGAAATCCCTGCAGTGTAACAGCACTTGCTTAGGTGAACAGGTTCAGCGCCACATACTGTGTGAAGACAGGACTGTAGAGCTCCTAAATATTTTTTCCTCTTCCTGAATTTTCAGTGGTTTGTGAATATGGTTAATACTCTTTGTGACTGATATTCGAGAATATGTACATGAGTTTTGAGCTCCTCATTCACTTTAAATCCTTGGTTTTCAGTAAATCCTTTGGGTAGCTTTGAAAATCTTAGCTTTGTGGTGGTTGTTTCCCCAGAAATTCCATGTGGTTTAACAAACAATTATATGCTCATTTTAAGACCGCTCCAATTCCAGTGTTTTAAAGGCTGGTTTTTGTCTATCTGAAACCTTTTCTAACAGAGTTATAGGAAAATTTAGGTTGGAAAGTATGTCTGAAGGTCATCTGCTCCCATCCCCCACTCAAAGCAGGGCCACTTTAAAGTTAGATCATGTTGTTCACAGCCTATAAACAGATTTATACCAAATGAAAACAAAGCAGGCTTAATCCTAAATAAAACACAGGGTAAAAATTTGGAAGTGCTTGTGTTCCTTTTTCAATAGAGATTTCAGAGATTAAATTCCATTGGCTCACAATGTCTTTTTTTTTTACCCCAATTTTTAAAGGTGTCTAGACACTTAAATAACATCGTTAACTTGACCATTTTGGAACCCCAAAATTCATTTTCTTTGGGAAATGGAACACAGGCTCCCAGTCTACACACAGACTTTAGCTATACGTTAATGAGGTTATTTCCATAAGTTAAATTGTTGAAATTCTTCACATGAGCATGGCCACAAGTCTCTAGATGATCGGCCTAAATGATTAGCTAAATAGATAAACTTTCAGGTGATGTTAGTTATAGGTACCAAACAGTGGGTTTAGATCTAGACTGAAAATTTGTAAGAGGTGACACGGCAAGTGCAGGGCTAGCTTCATAGTCTACCAATGTGTTCTTGCACAATATTCTCTTGACAAAATATGTGTAAGAAAATCTCTGCAGATCCAGCAGTAATGTCATTTACTCTGGTCTCGTGCAAATGACAGCAGGGTCACGTATGGAATTAAGCTGAGAATATTTGAAGTGAAGTTTTTATGAATGGATGGTGTGATTTGCAGCGGGCACTCAAACATCGGTGTAGCTTTACTCTGCTCTCCCGTGTCTTTGTACCTCTTGGTACCGGGCAGTTGTTCACGTCCACTTTTATTTGCTGTGTTGGGCATCCATGGGATACGTGAATGCAAACTGGACAAACCACGCGTGTTGCTCTTGATATTCTATTGGTAAAATAGTGACTCTAACACAACAGGAAATCCAATGAGTTAATTAAGGAAGAATTGTCTATGATTTCATCTTACCTTTTATTTCCACCCCCACCTCGTGAAAGTCTATGCAGTGGAGCTGCCTCTTGCCCCCTGTGCCAGAATGATTAATGGTGGGACCACAATGAGGTCAATTAGCTGGGGTCGGCTGGAAGCTGAAAGGTGGAGTGTGTTTCTTTATTGAACGCTGCATTCACACTCCAAACCGTGACCTGGACTACAGTGATTTATTACAGGGGCAGTGTTTTGATCACTTACCTTCAGTACCTTACCTTGGCTTCAGAAATCAGGTTTTCACTGTCAATTAAAATCCAGAAAAAGAGATCCATTCAAAATCTGAAATGTGAACCTCAGGAAAAGGATGGGGAGCCCTGATGATGGTTTTCAAAACTTTGTAAGTAACAAAGAAAGTAGATTACATTCTGTCTCTGAGAGGAAAAAAATTCATCCATAGCTGAACTTTTACAGCCTTTAACCTAACTGGATTGAAACAGAGGAACCAAATCTGTCCTAACAGATTTTGAAGAGGTAGGGAAAAAACTCTTCGCTGAATATCTATATGGATGTGTGGTGGAAGAGGCAGGAAAACAATCTCCTACTATTTTTGAAGGGTTAAAAAATTCTTATGCATATATATATATAAGGTATTAATGAATAATGTTTAGCAGTTATGAGGCATCTTTCCACAGAGGATGTTGAACTGAGCTACATACATTGATGAAGCCTCTTGATGTGGTGAAACAAATCACTGCTTGTCCTTGTTGTAGTGGTCAAACTAAGATACAGAAGGACTACAGGGTGGGTTGGGGGTGGGTTTTTTTGTTCCTGAAAGTTGCCAAGCCCTCAGGTTGCCTTGACCAGAGAGACTGGTTTGCAGGACTTTCAGGACTAGTCCAAAAATCTAAATTGTTTGGTATTTGTTCATTGTAATAATGAATCATATCTTCTACTTGGTTCTATTAATCTTGCTGGCTGCAAAGCACTTCACAACGGAGGTCAGGAATATTCGTTATTCTGAGAAAGGGGGAATTGAGGCACCAGGCAAAGTGGCTTTTTGTTTGGTTTTTGGGGGGGTTGGTTTGGGGTTTTTTGGGTTGGTTGGTTTTGGGGGTTTTTTATAGCCTGGGTTTCCACTTTTGTTAGTTTATGATTCTCCAAACACTTGTTGTTTTACAGCCCAAACATCTTTCAAAAGGTTCTTAATGCAAACACTGTAGGAATCACTAAGTAGCAAATTGTAATAGGACTGGCAAGAGGAAGAAGAGTCAGCTGTATCTGGGGGGGAGGAATGGGGGGAGAGGGCATTTTGTTTGTCTGAAAATGCTGCCTTTTGCAATCTTTATTCTCCCCTCTCCGTTCCCCTCAGTTTGAAGAACATTTCAGTCACATGAGTTTCATCCCGTCCATTAAAAATAATCGTGAACAAAAATCTACTGGCAGATGTTTTGAAAGAGCTTATTTGATATCATGACTACGGCTTAAGTGATTTCTGAAATCAAGATTCTTTTATGCTAGCTCCTATATGTGAAAGAAGAGAGTTCTATATCCAAATGGCTTTCAGACAGAGGATGGAATTTTCTAGTGTGCAGAAAGGAAATATCCAGTTATTTTTGCCTTTGAACAGCAGGAACTGTGAGAGGTAGAACTACGCAGTGAGGGAATTGGGACTAGCCTAAAATTTCCAAACGACTGATAGTAGGTATGGGGGTTCAGTCAGGGTCCCCTTTGCTGGACTACAGAACCTCTTGGAACAGTGGACAGGCAAAATGCACAGAACTTAATGCTGGTCGAGACAGAAACCTGCTTTGTAAAGATCATGAAAAGTCTTGTGTAATAGTGCAGAAAAATGCTTTGATAATATCTTCCAAAATGGTCTTGGCTTGTTGCTACATTCCTCTCATCCCCTCCTATCCCCTGTCCAAGCCTAATGATTAGAGATAGAAACTACCTCGTAGTTAATCAGGTCCATCCCTCCCACTGATGCAGCATTACTCCCAGATTATTTCTCCAATGCATCATCCAGAGTTTTTAAATGTCTCTTGTGATAGACAGCCAGCTCTCCTGGGGTGGGTATTCCTTAGAATACTGCTGTCCATTTGCATGGCACGGCAGCTTTCTCACCATATACTATAGGTTTTTAAACCTCCTCGTCGAAAAGGATGCGGGCGTTTATTGCAGTGCATTAGTTTTTATTTTATTGTCAATATCTGTGTTACCCTTATGGGAACAGAATGCTTTCAGTGAAAACAAAGCAGGAGTTATCAATAGGTAGTGTCTTATGGCACCCAGGCACACATCTGATCTACGTCTGTTCTAATATTCACTGTCCTTCCAGGCAATTGTCACACCTTGTCTGCTTTGTGTTATGACGCGGGTTCATATGAGACAGGCTGCATCGATCCTCTCTCATGGTGACAGGGGTGGGGGTGGGGGGGTGTTTTTTTACCTACATCTCTTTCTGTTTGAAAAATTGTGGCAAGCACCTGATGTGCCAGCATGGACAGGCTGCTGATCCAGGAGCCCCGTTCCCTCTGGCAATGTTCAATACCAGATCTGCCAGAGGAAGATGAAATACCCACAGTGTACCTGGAGAGCTGCGTGGTGTTCCACGAGGCTGGACTTGGCGTTTGGAGCTTTTAATGTATCAATATAAACCAGGGAACGTTGTCGAGGAAGCAGCATAAATACACACGGTGCATATATGGGTGGGATATAAAAGATAACATAGCAGTGTGTCTGTCCTCAAATAGCTTGGGCCTTGTTTCAGTGGGAGTGCAGACAGATGCAATACTTTCAGATCAAGGTCTAAATATCCACTGTCCCGTGGTGATCAGGTTATGCCCTGAAATTTAAGGTTTAACTTTATCTTAGCTTGAAGAAATAGAAGTATTGCTTGGTTATGAGTCGGTTTAATTTATGCAGCTGATTCTGTTTTCTTGCAGAATTTAATCTCTGTCTATGGTCACCTGTAAACCAAATGGCTCGCGGTTTTTGCTGTGTTTATCCTCACCACACCTCTGCGATACGCTGATAGGAATCCAGGCAGGGTTTGGCCTTGAACTAAGGCTTCTGATCACCTCGGTGAGCATCCCGGCCCCTTGCCTCCCAGCCTCATTCCCTAACGTATGAAACATTGGCTTTTTCTGGGATCTGAGGTATCTGCTGTTAAATGTGTGCAGAACCTCTCCTGTATCACAGAACTAACCAAACAAGATAAAGCTAATAGGTTAAAGATGCCATTTAAGTGAATTTCCTCTAGATTTAAGACTGGTAGAACACCATTCGGATTTGTCTTAGAGGTAACTCTGGAGGAAAATTCTACTAGTTACAGGCAAGTAACTTCTTTTTTTTAAAGGCAAGCATAATGGTATTTTTTTTCCCCTGTATGTTCATGGCATTTAATTGTAAATAATTTCCTCTTCTCGACTTCTCATAGGCTTTTATTTCTATTGCAGAATTTAAAATACAAGCGTTTAAAAAAAGACAACATATTTAAAAATTCACTTTTCCTTGTAGATTTTGGAGTAATTTCTGTGTCACCCTATTTTATTCCTATAGACTGCTGTTGACTCGGTGCCTATTCATCTTTATCAGACTTTCTCCATGAGTCTTTGTAAGAGAGAGACATATATTTAGTCCCTGGCCTGGTAAATTTTAATGACAATTTTGCATGCTTGACTTAATTCCTATTTTTCATGTCCCAGTCATGTCTATCCCTCACCTTCTTCTTTTAGGGCTTGATTCTTGTCTTGTGAGTCTGATCCAGTAACACACATGAAGCATCTAACTAGTCCCACAGGAGTTGACAGAGGATTTTTCCAAGGCGAGTTAGTCCCCAGATCTCATGGACTTCCAGTGGGAGATGATTCCAAGCTGCCGTCTTTGCCTTCCATGTCAGTAGAATTCTGACACAAGGACTAAAAGAGCCATAAAACCGAGGATGAGGAAGAGATCTCTTAGTGCTAGGTGAAACCTTCTGGAGTCCCGTATTAAATCCTACAGGAGGGATGTGAAATAGTGGAATAGATACTGGAATGGTGTCACTTCCAGTGCTGAATCAGAATAACCTTAGTAGAGCCACATATTTTAGCAGCAGATTTTTTTTTTTTTTCCTTTTGTCGATGGGATGTTGTCTTTGTCTTAAAAAATACTATAGCACATGTGAAGAATGGTTTTTCCTGAGTTGCAATCTGTCTTTGAAAGAAAATCTTTTAATAAGCTGGTTTATCAGGCAGAAACATCACTTTTGGGGAGAATAAGTCGTGAAGGAAGTTAGTTATGTCCTAAGTGGCAGTCAGATCTTCCCCTGTACAGACCAGTAGATATGTGACCCGCAATGTCTAGTTCTTGATAAGCACTTTAATAAGTTCAACGTGCCTCACCAATGCCTTACGGCAGTGTGATTCAGCTCTTCCCCTAGAGTGTGGCTGGTAAGTTTTATATTGATAATATGCTTGGTATGCTTAATTTAGAACTTGGATCTAGTCACAACTTGAACCAAAAGACAACGAATGGGCCACTTCTGTTAAACTTACTCTTTTTGCCTCAGAGGTGACACGGAACAGCTATAAAAGCTACATATATCTTCTCGAACCAATTTCCTCCCGACTCTGGGAAAGTTATTTTCCCCCTCTGTATTTCATTCATCTTTCTCGCCATTTGTTTATTTCATGTGGCCTGACATGATGTTACCTAATCACAGCCTCAGAATACTGCTGCGGTGGAAGAATTAATTCCTAGTAGGACGTTAGGGATGGAGTTGAAGTAAAGCCCAAGTTGTTTTCAACCCTCTAGTGTTATTTACTGCTTGAGTAGTAAAACACAGACCTGGGGTTCCAGATAGTCTCCTGTAATTGTTCTGCAAAGAATACTATGTGTTTCCATTTCCACAGAGTTTTCAAGCCAAAATTATTAACCTATTGTTTTCCGTTGTAGCAAAGACTAGCTTGATAAAATGCTACTGAAACACCTGTCTGCTCTTAGGACCCAACCTACGTGGTTTTCCTCATGTGACTATTTACTTGGAAATGGTACTGTAAATAGCCACAGCTGATGAGGTTATATGTCGTTACATCTTGTGGTATTGGGAATTAAACCAGCATCCCACTCTTGGAAATAAACAAAAAGAAGTCCAAATAGTAAATAATACTATAATGAATTTTCCATTTTGTGACGATCCTGTAGAATTTCACTGAGGAGTGTATCCAAACCATTGAATTCCAGAGCAAAGCCTGCAAGCCTCATGCTTGAAATAACCCATGGAAATAGTCTAAATCAAATCCTGTAGGTTTTACAGGTGTATTTATATAGGTCCCTTTTGTGTTTCTCCCCAGTAATCACTACAAAACTTTCCCTAAAGTGGACATGAATATATGTAAACCTTGGTAGGAACAGGAAGATAAAACCAGAGTTATGAACCAAATTTTCAGCAAATATAAACTGTTTCAACTCTCTTGAAGACAAATAAACCAGCTGAAGATCTGCTTCTCAGTTCGTGAAAAAAAGGGTTCTCCCTCTTGCACAGATAAATGTTGCTCTGGCATTGCTGCAGATGAATTTTGGTTTTATTCCTTGTTCTCCGAACAGGCTCCGTGTGCCAATGAACGTCTCCTGCCTTTGTGTGGGCACAGAAGCACACTCATGATAGCTTCTAGCAATCTCTGCACATATATAGTGGTCTTGTGTTAATATTTAATCGCTAATTGGTGTGATGATCAAGGGACAGACGAGGGAGCACTCTGACATCTGATCTCTTGAACCGATTACACACACTTTGCACCACACGTTGTTTATCGTGGTCAGGCTAATTTCCTTCGCTGAGTGCTGATTTCGTTCTGTGGAGAAATCTCAGTCTGGGGCTTGTGAAGAGATACCTTCCATTCGGGGGAGAGGATTCCAGCGTGCATTGTGCTCCTGTTATTGACCAGCCTTTCCAATAAAAACAGGGCAAATTCTGGTGGATGAATGGAATCAAATATTATCCCATGCCTGTGCTCCCTCTCTCTGTATTAAGGTTTCTTCTGTATTCACTCTCTCTGTGCTTTTATTCATTCTCTTTCTCCCTCTATTAGCTTTCTTCTTCTACTTTGCAGCAGGAATTTTTAGATTTCAAAGCTCCTTTCAGTCTTAAATAAAAAAAAAAATAATTCCACAACCAAATGCAACTGCTAATCCTAACATGAGAAGAAGGTTTTCTTTCTTTCATTATGATGTTGATGATGATGATTATTATTATTATTTGGAAGAAGGTGGTGAAAAAGAGAGAATTTGTCATTACTGTATAATTTAAAATTGCACAGCCTACAGCCCACAAAACAGAGCATGTAATTACACACTTACTAGAGGTAACAGCAGTGCTGATAATTATTCTTTACACAGGAGAATCTCGCTGATATCCCAGAGTCGGAAAGTGGGAACTACAATATCTTTAATACCATCCTTAGAGACCCTCATAAGCAGAGGAGAAGTATGAGGAGGCACACAGGGTCCAGAGCAATATCTTCATCGCGCCAGAATGTCAGGGGCTTTAGTACAGCAGAAATCAATAGATTCAAGTACATTTTTTTTTAAGGTACAGTTTTTTAAATTTTTTTTTTTTTTTATGACCCTACCTAGAGAAAGTACAGCAAAGCCAGAGGAACAGCAATGGTATGAAACAAAAATTTTGAATGGAAGCCATGTCGGTTTAGAAGAATAGTGAGCTAAGATTTATTCATTTATTTATTTTTTTTTTTAAAAGACATGCTCTGCTGCAAGAATGTGTTAACCATTTCTGGGCTGTAACCCTAAAATTTCTTTGGTGTTAAATGCCCAGTTATTTATCTACCCTTTTTTTTTTTGTTTATATTGCTCTCTCTAGCTGTTCTCTCTTAGCCTTTTTTTTTTTAGCATTTTTGTCCCCTCGATATAAATAATTACAATAATTCAGATTTCATCTTATCTTTGGCATTTCTCTTGGTGATTGTTAGTCTGAGCTAGAAAACAGTCTGATGGAGAATTTTCCCATTCCCTAATTTTTTTAGTAGTTCATTTAAATCAGAGCATGATTTATGGTCCAAATATCATTCCCTTTATTTACACCAAGTGATATCTTATTTTGCAAGTAATTAATTTGAGTTTTAAGGAATAAAATGCTATTTACTGTGGAAACAAACAGAGCAAGACTTTCCCATGTTTTACCATTTTACTTTGCCCAGGTGGAGCAAAGTGATGGGACTTTACCTGTCAATGGCAATTATTCACAGAGGGAGGTTCTAAAGGAATGTGTTCTTATATAGGGGTACATTATAAAAAATGTGTTCTTCTACAGGTGTACGTTACAAAAAATGTGTTCTTATCCTGGTGTACATTATAGAAAATCTGGCAGCACCTAATTTTCATGTGCTGTTGGATCCAGTCAGACTGCTTGTCTTATTGTGCATGTTAGAATATCCTCTGGGTTGCTCTAACTTAAGCCATCAAGTTAGGTCTGGTGTGGCTGCCCGATGTGAATCAGGGAGTTTTTTCTTGCTTCTTGATGGTCTCAGTTCTGCCTGATCAAATCTCTGTGTTGGTGAGAATCTGGGTCACGGTCACAGGGAGTCAACGTGAATAATAATGTACATGAAACGGTTGGGGTGGAGTCAGGGGACATAAAATTAATTAAAAAAAAAATCTGTTCTTAATATCCTTAATAATAAACTTAAAATGACATAAAGATCTCAGAAGTTGGTTTAAAAGGGAAAATCAAACTGTTTACTCTCCACGTTTAGCGTAGACTGTTAGTTATTATCACCTGAGTGTGGGAGGGCAGGGCTGATTTTTGGTAAGGAACTTTCTGTTATCTTATATATTTCTCTTACAGTGTCTCTGTGTAGGAGGGAGATAGAATCCAGGTGAAAACCTGTACATGTGCTGTGCTTGGGGACTGGGAGGGAGCAGCAGGAGGAGCAGGTCTCCACTGCTGGCACTTGGGTGTTCTCAGTTCGAGTCCTGCGTCCAGCTGAGGATGCTCCCGTGCCAGTGCTGTCACCCACCTGCTCTGGGTCTCCGCTCCTCCTGCGTGGAGGTCACTAATTCAGGTTGTGTTCAGCATGAAGGGCTTAGTTTTTTTTCATTTAAGAAAAACAAAATATATCAGAGGCAAAGTGTCTTGAATCAGATCTGAAGTAGTATACAATTTAAAATAGCAGAACGACCGAGGAAGCCCAGCCTTGTAGCAATCACCACACAAGTAACACTAATTTTTATTTGCTCCACATCCTTCATGTGGATAAAAATGTAAAGTAGTTGAAAATTTTGACTCTTTACACTTAACAAAGTAGAATAAAGGGTCCTCTGGTAACTATAAAAGAACAGCTAATGTCTTGCAAGTTTTTAGGTCTCTTCTCGAGGTTTTTTAACAGTGATAGATCTGAAATGAATCAGAGCCTCAGAAGCAGGAGCAATATATACATATTATATATATGAGTTAAAAACTCCCTGGAGCTACTCAGAAAACTTGTGTTTACTTGGTAGTTGCTTATGTTCCTTCACTTTGTGATCTGCAGGATAGGTCATAGACGAAAAGGTCCTGACTATGAGAGGTCCGGATGAAGCTTGTGGCTTTGCTAGAGATTCTCAGGGTGACCTCTTTGTGCCTCAATTCTCCGCTTTCAAAACTTAGTTATCTTATTTGCTCTCATTTTTTAATCTGAGTTGTTTAAAAGATTCTCTGGGCTGAGTACATGTTTAATTTAACCTATGCCAGTATAGTGCCTAGCACAAAAGGGAGAATAATTAGTAGCAGCTCATAGGTGACAATAATAATAACAACAGATTATTTCTCCCTCATCCTTCTGCAGTCTTCTAAAAACACCAGCTAAATTTTCATGCTTCTATTTTTTAGGCAGAGGCCGAATTATTATTAGGGAAGTAAAATATCGTGGAATAACATGGGCTTGGGTTATGTAGTGTGTAGGTCAGTGCAAGTGCCTTCTTTTCCATTTGTTTAAAATACAAAAGCAACTTCTAGTAACTTTTGAATTGTGTTTTATTTTTGATTGGCAAACTACTTGAGAACCCTTCTGGGATGAGCTCTGCATGAGAAAGAGTAGCAAGTATTTTTCTTGAAAATGTTCCTCAGAAGTCATCTTGGGAGTTTTGCAAAAAAATTCGAGGCAGGCTTGGATCTGGTTTCTGTTACTAAAAGTCACAGTCCTGCTCTCCTCTTTCTGTTCAGCTGGTAATAAGGCATCTGGTGGCGTCTGAGGAGGCTGATGTCCAGTTGTTCGATGGTACAGTCAGGATCAGGTGGTGAGCACCTGCCTGCCAACAGGTTCTGTGAAAGGTGTGGTCAGTGTGTGATGGGAAGCACCGCTCTCACTGCTGCAGTGTGGAACTGCTACCTTGCTCCTGTTTTGCATCTCCTGGTGCTGGAGCAGGAGATAAAGGCCAAAAGAGTAAGTATCGTGCTGAGGGCAGGAGCTGTGACAGGTCTTTTTGTCTTCACTGACTTCTTTGCATTTCAGAGTCAGATAAGCAGTTCCACTTTTGGTCTGTCCCTTGATATTTATACCCTCGTCAGCTTGGACTATGTGAAACCCCCCTGCAGTTCCATGGCTAAAGCTGATCCTTTTTTCTGAGACTTCCATTGAAGTCTGGTGCCAAAAGTAAGGTGGTATTAACATATTAATGCATGCATACATCAATTGTGATAGTTGATCTGATATCTCTCTTTGCTTTTTCAGCTGGATTATATCTTCGTGGTTTGTGATTCCCATGTTATATTCCTAATTATTATTATTTCACACTTCATAACATTTTGGTAACTAAAATGCTCTAGGGTTCAAAACTTGTCTATTACATTTTAGCCCAGAGGAAACTTTGCATCCAGTTCCAACTTCTATCCCCAAATATGAATTTATATTGGAAATTCTGATGGATCCTGCCTGGGATTGGTGCAGCTCTGATAGAATATTGTAAAACACTGACTTTGTTACACATTGAGATGGGGTATTTTCTACCCCCCCCCTTCCTTTCTTTTGTGTAAATCTGTTTTCACCACAGGAGCACATGCTGTCTCTTCTGGCTACAACACTACTTACTAATTCATCGATTCATCTTTAATGAGGCCCCCTGCCAATGTTTAAATAGCATTCGGAACAAAGAAAAAGGCAACATTTCCAAAACAGCTGCTTCTCTCCAATCTTGACATATCAGCCTTTTAGAATTTTAAGTAAATTTTTTTTTTTCCCCCCTAAAGTTGGTAATTTATAATTTAGGTGTAGCTTTATAATTAATTGTTTGCAGGATGGAGGAAAAATAGGAAAAGATAGGAATGAAATAAAGAGAGTAAAGTTTCCCTCAGGCTGTTATGATACATGAAACCAACACGGTTTCCGTGGATTGCACTAACATTGCAGATAGAACAGTGGGAGAATTCTCCTTTGCAGCCAAAATCATTTGTTGTACATTGCAAGTTGGTACAAGGACACGACAGAGCAAAGTTTCCCTGCCCGTTACCTACAGCTTTACTATGTCGAATAGCTTAACCTTGTCATATTTGAGTTGGCTTCATAAACTGCTCTTACCAGGAACGTGTGTTACCTTGGCCACTACTATTGTTACGCTGGTTTCTATTTTCTCTGGCTGACTGAAAATGCTGTGTAATTGTTTAAGATCAGAGGCCTGCCGTCGTGAGCACTGGTGTCACACCGAATCTTGAAATTCTGCTAAATTCAGGGGCTAAAGCCTGGTTTTAGAATTAACTGGGAATTTCTGGATGATGCCCGTAATAGGAGCGCTTCTTACATTCAGGTGCCATGTGTTCTTGGAAAATTACATTCAGCCTGTACCCCACAGAGTTCACTTTAAACAGGTGGAAAGGTGAACAGCAGAAGACAGGAGGGGATTATTACTCGTGTTTTACGTGAGATATATGGAGCCTTCACTCAGTCTCTTGCAGAGTCATCCCAATGCCTTGAGTTAGTTTGGTGTAACTGCCACCGGAATACTCCTTTCTCTCCGACAGTAAATACCGCATTTTAAAGGTTTCTTAATGGTTGTCATTTACTAGAGACTGAAATACTGGCCAGCAGTGCAGACTTCCTCGACTGCTGTCTTCCTTCCTAAAAGGAGAAGCTGACATATTGGGTTTGGTTCCCCAAACTGATACGTAAACTCTCTGAAAATCACCACGGTGGCTATCAAGTGTCCACGGTGTTTTCTGTGCGGCCGGTGGGACAAGCAGTGATCACCTGGGGGCAACTTTTTCTTTTACCTACTGGGCTGCATTCAGATCTGTGACCCAGAGGTTAAGGGCTCTGTGTCTCCTACTTTATTTCTTCAGCCTCTTCAAACTAGTTTATTTTCCTGCATCTTAGTGGTAAATGAAAAGGTTTTATTCTTGTTTCCTCTCATGTGTTGAATAGCAGAGGAAAATTAAGCCAAAGCAGTTTAATTATAGTTGTTTGTTATGAATTGGTCCTGGCTGAAAGTTTTTGCGTAAATGATCTTTTAGGGAGGAAGTGAAGGATGCCAATGGACTAACTAAATTGCAAAACTAAAGAAAAAAACCTCTTGGCTTTGAGTGGAGGCTTCATTTTCTGAAAAAGAAAAAAAAAAAAAAAAAGGCAATTTTTATTTTAAGCTATTTGGATAAAATGAAGTAGTTTTCATTTTGCATTTAATGTTTTGGAAGTTAAACTGAATATGGTAAAAAAATATAACTCCAATATGAAAACTCAAAATATATTCATTTCTAAGAAATATTTTTAAGTATTTTGTGTGAAACCAAATTTCAAGGAATTTGTGTCAAGTTTTAATTGAACCTGCATTTTTGATGCACAAAAAAAATCTCAGTTTTGGTAATAACTATGAGTATACATTAAAATAGGCATATATTTCTCCCTTGTACAGACTAAATCATGAGAGAACCAGTAGAGACTAGATGAAGCAGAGTTTAAGACAACCACACAGGAGCAATAGTGCTCTGTGGTGTTCTGCTTTTCCTGCGGTGAACTCCCGAGGAGCAGAGTTCAAGATCTCCATAGTCCAATACTCTGTTTAAGGCTGCTCTCCTGGAAAGCCAGTAGGTAAATCGGGGCTCAGAGCTGGCAGCTTTGGCTCGTGCTATTGATGGAGAGAAACCTGCATTGGCTGGGTAAAGCAGATCGTTATCTCTGCGATGGTGTGGCTTGACATGCTCTGCAGCCTTTTCTAGGGACTTCTTTCCTCTTAAATTTCTCCTCGGGTGTACGAGGTACCTGCCTGGCTGTAAATCACTGTCAATGTGCATTATATGGCCCGTTCTGGGCTTGATTCAGTATGTGATGCTGATCTTTCCCAAGCACACGTGGTAGGACTAGACTTGGCAGCCCAGGCTGTAGACTGTCAAGTCTTCTGTTCCAGCCCAGTCGCCAGCACTGACCAAGGTGGTGGAGAGCCCACGTCGTGTTAATGGGAGAGTTTGGAGAGAACTGCATAGTTGTGACCAGGTCTGCTCACGTAGAGACTCCCCTTCTCTTTCCTTGTGACAGAACTGTCTTTCCATGACCATGACAGATGCAGATAAACTGGTGAATATTTTAATACCCACGTGCCGTCCAAACTGCAAGACCAACATTGGCAAAGAAGTCCCAGGCAGAAGAGGGGAAATCCTTAAAAAAAAAGAGAGACCATTTTACACTTGTATTAATGTTGCACCTAATTTGGTCTCCAGAAGACTGTTTGTGCATTAAATAGCAGCAAAAGTCCTACAGCCTCGGCATGCACATGCTCACACAGACTTGCCTAGAAACAACAACAAAACAAAATGAAGGCAGTTTGGAGGCATTTCCTGGGAAAAAGATTCATGATTCTGTTTCCATGGAAGCGACAGCACATCCCAAGTGGCAGTGAGAGCTGACAGAGCGCAGCTAGGAGAGTTAAAGTGCCATCTACTTCTTCCTAGCAGAGTAGGGGGGCAGAGGTGGGGGGAATCGCTTTTAAAAAGAATACAGAAAAATTTAAAAGGACAGATGGACATATGGCTAAATGGAAAGTCTGGAGATCTGGGTTGGTTCTCAGCTCTGCCATAAACTTCCTATGTCCCTCTGGGCAACTCACATAAGACATCTTCCAACTCCTGCTGAAATCAATAATTGATTTCATTGGGCACTAAATCAGAGCCTTAAGCATTCTGGACAGAGTTCAGTCTGGCTTCTTTGGCACCCAAGCAGTCTGTGATGATTCAAGTTCAAGTCCACATAGCTTGCCTGTTGATCTTTTACTCTCTCCTTAAGAATAAAATACTCTTTTCATTTCGTGTGGTTTCTGAGCTACTCAAGGCTGGGGCTTTTAATATATGCCTGTTCAGATCTTTATACAAAAAAAATGTTTGTTAAATCCAGTACTAGCAGCTCCAGAGAACTAAAGATACGGCACCTTTATCTTCCTTTGTCTTTGGATCAGATACTTAAATTTCTCACTGTGTATTTTTTTTATTTTAGATAGGACATGACGAGCAGAAATGTTAAAGAATGAGAGGGGGGTGAGAAGGGATAAGGATTTGGGGTAGAAAAATCACTCTAGAGTGTGTGCAAATACTAGTGATTGCATTGATAATTCCTTCTCAGCACCTGTACCAAGCCACATCCAGAGACAGGAGAAGATTGAATGGCCTGGTGTTCTCCTGTGGTAGGATCTGAGATTAATTGACTTCAGAACTGAAAGCACAGTGTAAAAGGACAGGAGACTGTCAGACTGCAGCTTATTACACATATATATGTTTCTGTTGTGATCTCCCATGTTCTGCTTTCTAATTCTTCTTTCAACCTGAAAAAGTATAGTTGGCTCAGAAAAGCTTTTCTTTGTCATGTTTTAGGGGCATAGAGAGGAGATTGCAAAACAGAAAACACAATTCTGTTCTTTTACAAAATGATTTTGTCATCGTTTTGGCTGAAACTTAGTTTGCTGTTCAAACTTAGCCTTTGACCACTGGGGCAAAGTATGATGGAATCTCCATCTTCCCTCTTCTCCACAGTGTGACTGAGTGCCTTTTTGGAAAATGTACTTTAAAGAAGCAAGAGTTGGTGAGCTCAGTGCAAGGGCAGTTGGTGAAATTCTCTAGCCTGTGCTATACAGGAGATTGGGCTAAATGATCTGATGGTACTTGTCGACCTTAAAATCCAAGAAATAACTCTGCAGGCTCCTGGGCCCATGCAAGGACTTTTGGAGATCCCCACTAATAATCACAGGGGGTTTGCTGCAAGGGCCTGCCTGCAAGGGAACAAGAATCAACCCAGTCTGCTGGCAGCTGCACATGCTCACTGTCCAATGCGTTAATTAATACAACTGTTGGATTTCAATCCTCTCTCAAAGAGCTTTAACTACTGCTACATAGATACAACTGGAGTGCAGGGCCATGTGCAGCAGCAGGCAGGGCAAGTAGTTGTAGTGCTCTGGGTTGCTGGTTGTTTTTGGTTTTGGGGTTGTTTTTTTAATGGTTTCTGGCAATACATTACACTGAGGTAAGTGCTTTGTTTCTCCCTCAAGTGGCACTCAGCTCCCCAGGGTTTCCTTATGAATGCCTGAGGAGAACGTCCACTCGGGTTTATTTTTGTTGTGTATGTACTGTACAAGCTTTTGGCTGTCTTTGCCGAAGGAAAAGACAGGTTACTGCTACTTAAAAGAAATATTTTTAATTGCATAGTATTGATTTTCCTTTTTCTTGGTGGAGTGTATGTTCTGCTGTTGATGGACGCAGTAGAGTACAGGGCTGGTTTATGTGGATAGATTAGCACTGAAATAAAAATACAATTGAATGGGTTTTAAACCCATTCAGTTATTTTGGTGCAAGTCTGCCTGTGTGTCAGCCACCCAGAATTTGGCTTTCCTTTTGACTGATACAATGAAATACACGTAACTGAGCGTTTTCCTCTTCCTCTGTCGTACTCTGCATTAATGTAAGTCCAGAGCAGTACACATGAGCTGTGGTGTCTCCATTTGTGGCTACTGCAGTTCAGGTGTTAGATTCCTCCTCCTGTTGTGCTCTGTGGCTTCGGAGAGGAGCAGGGCTGGGGGAGATGGTCCTAGATTTTTACGTTGCTACGCCTCACAAAATAAAACAAGCTGTAGAGCCCTCAGCATCCCCAGATACAGCTCAAGGGAAAAAGAGTAATTTTGCAAATGCTTGGGTATAAACAGGTTAACACAGAACTGCGGAGTATAACCATTTCCTTTATCATTGCTCTTATGTGTTATGATAATGTGCAGTTCAGAGCTGGTAAAAGACATATGCATGTTGATACAGGACCAGGGAGTTCTAAAATTGTTTTCACATTTATATGTAAAGCAATTACTGATTATTTTTTTTCTCTGCCTCATAACCTGAGAAGTGGAGCAGACATACAGGAAGTCTTACTTTTTATTTCACTCTGGTAGACTTGTAAAGCATGCAGCTCTGGTCTACAGTGCAACAAGAGTCAAATGAAACTTGATTTTTTTTTATTTTTTTTTTTTTATTGCATTACTTGTAGCCCCATAATGCAGGCAGATACCTTTAGATTAGGGCAGGGGGTAAGTGAAAGAACAGCGTGTTCTGACAGCTGACTGTACAATCATTTCAAATAGATGTGCATTTGCGATGATCAGGATATCAGTCCTAACCACATGGATGTTTCTCTACCCTGGTTGTTCTAATCTGTCGTATTTAGGGCACTGGGGAATGCAGTTTAATTTTTTTCACCAATTGTTACTTTGGAAACTGCTCGGTAAGACACTCCTCCAAGCTTACATGTTCTTTCATGAGGTCTAATTAATTCATTTGCAGAGTGTGTGTTTCTCTCCATGCTCATTCTGCAAAGGTGCTAAGTCTTGTAATCAGAGAGAAAGAACCTGAACAGATTTGTTTTCACTTTCTACATTTCAAAGCTGATTGAATCAGACCCAACAGCTTTGTGCTGGAAAAAAGAAAGATGCTCTTGTAGACTAGCAACAGTGTTTAGGTCAGGACTATCCAGAGTCTAGCCGTCCTCATGCCTCATTTTTACCCAGCCCCTGGAACATGTGCTCTGTGCTGACGAGCAAAATCTGGACCAATGTTTGTGCCCAGCTTTGTCTGCAGGAAAAGGCAGGCCATGCCACAGCTGCTTGCTTTGCTCAGGGAAAGTGGAAACAGGCAAAGCCATGGAGTACATCTATCACCAGTGATTAATAATCCATTGCCTGATGCCAGTCTGTGGCTGATATTTATGTGTAGGCATTTGGCACATGAATGTGATGGTTTGTGGCCTCCATAAAGGGAGGGGACAGAGCTGGAGGTGAGCAGCAGTGTCTGGCTGCTTCTCCTGACTATCCTGGGGCTTTATACTTGAGGGTCTACAGCCTGTCATCACCATTTTGCGTGATAAAACCAGGAGGAATGAGGATCCTAGGTGGCTGTATGGAGTCTCTGGAGCATCTGCTTTTATTGGATATGAACCCCGATTTTGTGCAGGTGGCTGCCCAAAGATCTCAGGAGTGGATGGGACTCCACTGAGGATGGTTTGTGCCATTGTTTGACTCGTTTTTAAGGGCTGGGAAGACTCTGTGGAGGTTCTATCTTCTGAAAGATACTGGTTTGACGTGATATCTCTGAGATAGTTTCATACTTGAATCCATATCCTTTGGCATTCCTTCATTTGGGAGCAGCAGTTATTTTTAACATTTTAAAGTTATAAACACTGCTATACTGAAGACATAAAGCCACTGGTGTGGGGTTTATCGTAGGGTCAGGGCCTAACATGTTTATTTTCTGCAGCAGCTGGATGTGCTGTACCCTAAAGCACTTTGTTAGTCTCAGGAAGCTGGAGGGCATCCTAAATAAATGTATTTAAACGTGCTGAAATCAAACAAATTAGATAGCAAAATACCTTTATTTCAACTTTCAGGTACCTTCTGACATACGGACACGACTAGTTCAAGTTTGACTGTGTGTGCTTATTCTACTCTAACACATACAAAGGCGTTGTTACCAAAGTACCCATTCTAGGGTGCCTTTCTTGGGGAGAAGGCAGCACAGAGAGGAAACAGCAGGGAAGTGTGAGGCTGTACAGTAGCTCTAGAAAGAGAGTCCACATTGTCAGGTTTACTGTTTTTAGCGATCTTTCTGACCAGGCGATTTTTAATTTCTGAAGCTCAAGGCTCAAGGCTTTAAAACAATAAGGGAAAAGGCTGTTATTAGCAATAATTTAATGTGGAAAAATATTTACACAGATAACATTTCACTCAGCATGTTAGGGTCAGGAATAAAACCCATCTCTTCTCCTGTAGAACTCATATGTTTTTCATGTTTGCTGTTTGGCTCTTTTCATGTAGAGATCTCAAAGCATTTTGCAAATGAAGATGTAAATTGTTATCCTTATTTGATACAGGAATGGCTTAGAGAGAGAAATGACTGCACCTTTGGACCACCAGAGACCAGGAACTAAAGCTGGGTCTCTACTGTCCCAGTCCGGTGCCTTATTGACTGGATTCTGTAGATGCCATTTTTGTTAAGGGTGAAAAACATGATAGGAAGATTAATTAACTCAGAGGAAGAAGCAAAGTGGAGAGGTTATGGGCAGGGAAGGAAAAGGGAAACACAATACCAAACTTGGAGGGGATCTAGAAGAGATGAAGGAAGCAGATACTGGATAAGGAGTAAGTGAGGAGGTTTTGTCTGTGGTTGGAGCGGACTAAAATGACAGAAGCCGACAGTAACAGGAGTGTAAGATGCGTGTGCTGTGATCCTCAGTACCGTCAGGTGGAGTTCAGGGAGCTGGACAGAACTTCCAGAAGCAACTGTGTCCATTGCCTTTTCAGAAACGTTGTAAGCATTTAACCTGCAGCCCTTTAATATGCCAAAGGGCAGGGGCACCTCACTTGTTTTTGTACTTTTGTAATTAACAACAAATATCTAACTATCTTTGCAAATGGGAGAATTCACACTTCAGTGCCTTATGAGTCTGCTGTTAAAATATGACCCCTTGTCCTTGTGCTCATTTGCAAATTGCCTGACATCCACTCCGTGTACAAATGATGCTAATGGTTCTGCTTCTGAGCATCCATAATATGCCCATCCAGGTGACAACGTATCTTAAGTTTCTGAGACTAAAAATGTCACTCTGGGCCTGGAAAAATGTTTGATTTCATTCCAGGCATAAAGTAACAAATTGCCTTTAATGGCAGCATCACCAGAAATAGGCCTCCGTCGCTTTTTCATGTCACTTTCAAGTGCCTCGTTGATATTTTTATGGATTTTTATTATACAGCTTGTTATGCAGCAACAACAACCATGCCAGGTTCTTGGGGATCAGCATGCGGGGGGGGGGGGGGGGCTAAGCTATAATAAGAACTTGTACACTCGTGGTTTTAATATCTTTTACTTCAAAGCAAGGAGTTGATGTGATCTTTCATCATCTCAGCTGTTGTTTACCAGCTTCCTACAGATGCTGTTTGAACTAACAAACCCCACATTTCCTGGTTGGAGTGAGTAATTCCCTCGGTAGTTGCAATCCGTTCACTTGGAGGCTTAGTAGTCTTGATTGAATGATGCCACTAACAAGAAGGGGATAAACCATTTAAACATTCAGTATCACCTTTCAGTCAAATAATAACTGGGCAAATTAGTTTGGCTTAGAGTCTCAGCCCTGCTCCTTATTTACTGCTTCGAGGGAAAACGACCAACAAGTCCAGGGCTGTATTTGGGGTCAATTAACTCCACATATCAGAAACGGCCAGACGTGTTCCTGATACAAGGGCTCCTCTTTGGCACTGATCTATGAACGGTGTTTTGTTTCCTAGCAGTTTTTTAAATCAGCTGAAATCTAGAAATTACAGATGAGGGAAGAGCTGCAAGGTCACTGTTTCAGGGGAGATCGGAGCAAGTTCTTTAGCACCCGTGATTATAGTGTGTGAGGATCTGAAATGGAGAAACCAGCAGCAGGCGCAGACAGGTCTCCACCTTCTCTTTTTTTTTTTTTTTCTTCCCCTTTTCCTCAGCCCACCAGCAGAGTGGTCCTGCTGCAGAAGTTGATTAAACTTTCAGATATACTGAAATAAGTATATTGTAATAAAAATAGGCTGAGGCATTCGTGTGCCAGATTGGCTCTTCAAACAGATGCTGATTTTCCTTTCAGTGAACAGGACAGTAGCCAACCAGGCCTTTTTCCCCTGTTATTTATGTCTGAAAGCCCATTCCAATCTCGTCGTGTGTTTGTAGGTATGTTTATGGTAGCAATATATTCTTCAGCTGCAGAGGTGTCAGAACGTTAAGCCTGTGTAGCTCTCCCATACAGTGTCCCTGTCCCAAGTAGCTGATGGTCTGAGCAAGGAAGCGTTGAGAAGAAAAGTGGATTTGGGAAGTGACTTGCTCAAGGTTATTTAGCAAGTAGGTGGCAGTGGTGGGAAACGGAATGCGATTCCATGGGCCACTTTTTGTTCTATTGTTCTCTAACACATGCTGTTTGATAGAGTTTTATTGGTGAAGAAATGCTCTTTAAAGTTGAGCTTTGTGATAGATCGGACAGTATGCTGCAGGAATCAGTCCTGCCTAGAAAATTGTCTGCTTCTATAAAGGAGGATCTCGCTGTGATGAGTTTCACAGTGCTAAAGAGTAGTGGTGGACGGTAGCATTCCAGGCAGTTTTATATATATATGTATATGTATGTGTGTATATATATCTGAGTTTAGATAATATGAATCCCATGAAGATGGGAGACAGGAGCTGTGTCCATGGACTGTGACTGTGCTGGAGGGCTGTAATTCCCTTTGGTTGTTCTGAGCATACTTCTGGTGCTTCCACAGCCTCCCCTCCTCCTTTTCCAACCATTTATGTGGAAAATTGTAGGCTCAGAAACCACTTAGGCCCAGCCAGCTGAAAATGCCCCTTTTTTGGGTGCTAGCGGGTTACAATCGATACCTCATGTTCTTAGACTCTTGTCTCCGGTGCAATATTGCCGAACAAAAGTTTAATTGACCTGAAAGAGAAACTTAACTGATTTTCAAAGCCATCAGTGCACCTAGCAAAATAAACATTCTGCAGGGCAACTTCCATGTTATTTCTATGTTGACTTTCTGTTTTTTTCCCCTGCCAAACAGCCACCTCTTAGAGCAAAAGGCAGAACCACCGTGTTGGAGTCTACTCTGCTCTTAATATTTCCTAATAAAACAGCTTTCTAAAATGAAAAGGAATTTTTCTAAGAAGTGTGTGGGGGAAAATGATGGAGACTCTTGTTTCATACAGATCCAAGAATAATTTTTCCACTGTTCAGGATGCTTGGCTATTTAGTCTGCATCAGAGGCATGGGACCTTTATCAATCAAAGAGCCACTTTGTCATTAATTGGAATCTGTGAGTCGCACTGAGATTAAACTCCGTGTAGAATCTGTGAAATAAGGGTCTGATTCTCAGTTACACTAAGGCTCCTTTGTGCACCTACAGTGGCATAAGGCCCCCAAGACTTTATTTTGTATCAGATCTTTCATAAAATCTATTCACCCAAAGTGCTTTAGGGTTAAAATTAATTCAGTTAATGAGTTAAATAACTGCCAAGGGAGAGAGAAATTAAGAGTCATGGGCAAGGGGGAAAAGAGATGCTTCCAGCTGAGTTTAGAAGAGAGTGTGAATGAGTTGAAGGGGAAAAGAGATGCAAAGAAGATGCACTGATGGGCAAGAGCTGCAGAGGAGAAAGCTCTTATGCCCTGGGGGTCAAATTATATGAAGGAGGAGGAAGGGCCCTCTTTCTGCAGGAAAATTGCTACCAGTGGAAGTTGATTTAACACATATCACAGGAGTAGCAATATAAGCTAAGGTTTTCACTTACTGTAGCTAGTTGCTATGAAGCCTGCACAGGGTGTACAAACATTCAGCTTTTATTGTTTGTTTATAATGCAATAGAAATGACTCGTGGAGTAGATTCCTACTGCATCAGGCATTTTAGAAAAGAACAGTCCCTGACTAGATCTTACTCCCAGGATCATTGGGGCCAGACAGAGCTGTAGCTGTTCCAGCTCTGGTAAAGAGTCTCCTACTGTTAAATTCTCCCCTGATCTCATCACAGGGCTGTTGCAGGGCTGTGTGGACAAGCCGCCTGTGGCAGGCAAAGAGCCTTTTCCTGAACCCCCGGACCAGCGACCAACCCCCTCCAGGACTGGGCAGAGCTGCAGGCTCTCTCCAGGTGTCATCTGCAAGAATTCCTGTTGGGCTGGGTCTGCAGAGAGGGCTGAGGAGCACAGTGCTGAAAGGTGCTTCCCCATATCCATAGCAATGTACAGCTTGTGACTATGCTTGTAAGCCAGATTTTGTAGCCAATCTAAACCATATGGTAGCCAGTGTTTCTGTTCTCTCCATGTCCACGGACTGGCTTGCCTCTGGAGAGCCTGGGAGAGCCTACAGCAGTGCACTTTCAGAGCTTGCCATCTTGTACTACTTTACATAAGTGCAGATATGTTTTCTTCTTCTATTTAAATGTTCTTTTCCTCCCTCTTTTTTCTCTTCTGACAGTGATTTCTATAAATAAATAATTTTTTGCAAACTAGAAAGAATCAAATTGAGCACGTGTAAATTTTCCATTCCTCTTAGTTTTTAAGCAAGAAAATTTCACGGTCCCCACAGTAGCAATAATTTTATGTATAGTTCTTATTCACCAGAACCAGAAAATCTTAGAAATATGTGGACAGTCACCTAGAAGAAGCTACAAAATATTTTAATCATGCTGAGCATCACATCTTGATCCCTTAGTGGAGATGGTTGAGCTTATGTATCTCTTTCATGTCACTACTTCATTGAAATCTTGGAGGTAACTGCTGGGTAGTGTGGCACCAGAAGCACTCAGCCAGTGGCAACCCAGAACTTGGAATGGATTTACTGAGGTTTTTTTTCAGAAAGGTGGATAAATTAACCTCTCCTGCATCTATGTTCCTCTCTGTCTTTAGCAAGCCTTTATTATACTTGTTGGACTCCCCTGGATCTGAATCTATCAGTGGTCTAGACGACAAAGAATACATTTGAACAGATGTTTTTTGAAGTGAGCCATTCTTTCCCAGTTTTAATAGAACGTCTAACTTCACGCAAGGCAGGACTATCTTAAGTGGCTCTGAACCTAAAAGAAACTGTGCTAAATCAGGCTTTAAACAACTCACATTTCCTAGCATGGTTAGACTGATGACGTTCCTTACACTTTAAGAAGCCTCTGAGGCTCACAAACAGAAGTTTTACATTTAATAGTTTGGATACTAACAGCCTTGATTCATTTCCCTCAGTTTTATATCACTGCTCTATCACGGTGCGATTATAGTGTAAGAAGGTGCCTTGGAAGCTTGGAGAATAGTAAATGCAGACCTGGCTTTGCTCAGCAGAACTTGTTCGGGGCTTTACAAGAAATTTTCAGACAAACTCATGTGACAAAAGTTGGTTTAAAAAAAAAAAAAACCCTCACAAAAGCCCAAGTGCCTTATTTGAGGAATGTAAATAAAACACGTCCTGGATATTCTCTTAACTGGCATATAGTCAGCCTTTGGGTGATGTAAGAGGGAATTTGCTCTCACTTAATGTTCATTCTGTGTGAAGTTTGTTGCTATGTCCCAAGTTATTGGGAGCTCTTTAAATCGAGGCAGTGAGAATGGATAGTGAGAGGGTGAACTGTGAGCTTTATTGATTGTATCTGCACAGCACAGGATTGAAAAATACCTCCCTTTACATGTGGGTGGGTTCACTGTAAAACACAAGGAGGATTCTCCTGAGACACATTTCTTCCAAAGTCCCACTTAGAAATTTGGGGGAAGGATTCCCAGGACACTGTGTGTTGCAAGTTCTGCTTGAGAAGGTCCTATAAACCAGCTGTGGGTAAGACAGACACCCACAAGGGTTTTCCTGCAGGCCCTGGAGCTTGAAAAAGTTCATATTTTCATAAATCCTTTTGTGAACCCAGAGGCAAGATTTGAATTTAACATGTTGAGTTCAAGCCAGTTTGCCGGGTCTGAAACTAGAACTGGGTGCCCGTTTTGAGGGAAAAGAACAATTAAGATAATTTTGCTAGACTATATATATATTCAGTGCTGGTGCACTCATCTGTCCCATATGGTCTTGCTTCTTCTCATGCATGCAAGTCTGGTCTCTGTGGCACAAGGATGAAAATATAAAAAACCTCTTTAAAACAGGGTCTGCCTCTAGTCTGTTGTTTTTGGATTCTTGTGCATCCCCTCTGTTTGATTTGGACATACCTAGAATCACAAAGTGTAAGTCTAAGTGAGTTCCTCTGGAAGCCTCATTTTCTTCTCATCTGTGAAACAGGATAGGTAATTTCTTGCCTTACAGGCATGTAAATTTTAATAGTTTAGTCCCCAGTTCAGCAAAGCACTTGAGCACATTCTGTTGGAGTAAATGGGATTTTAATTCGGTGATTACACTGTTTGGTGAACTAGGGCCACAATAAAATACTTTGAGATCACTGGAAGTAGAGGTGTTACAGAACTCTAAGATGTCGTTATCAGTATTTTGCAGTACAATAAACCATGGTCATATTTTTTCCCTACCTCCAACAAGTAGTAAATGGGGTTTGGGTCATCTTAAATTTTAGATTTGACAGATAGCCTGGGATGCTAGGGAATAATGGGTTGGCTGACCGTTTTTGGTTTGTTTGGGGTATTTTAAATGCA
This sequence comes from Athene noctua, assembly GCF_965140245.1. Taxonomy (NCBI): domain Eukaryota; kingdom Metazoa; phylum Chordata; class Aves; order Strigiformes; family Strigidae; genus Athene; species Athene noctua. The sequence continues at coordinate 3,893,791 of NC_134064.1, read as the reverse complement.
CTAACTTGGTGGCCTTTTGTGGACTTCGGGAATGCAGTTTCAGTTCCTTTCTCTGAGTGGCTGAATCCACAGTTTTTAGACGTGTGTCTGCCTGAGAATGGCTGTTAGTTTAGGATTAGGAGTTCTTAAGCTATCCTGTTCCTGCTTCTGTATTTTGCATAGAAAATGTTATAATAGAAATTGAACCTGTAAATAGCCAAACCCTAAGCTTAGAGAGTGACACTAATCTAGCTCTTTGTCTCAATGGCTATTTTCTGCATTCTGCAGCTGTAGTGTCTACAGCTGGCGTGTTTCTAACACCAGAGCTGCCAGATGCAGAGAAGGAGACCCGTAGAGAACAGCACACACAGAGGAAGAAGACAAGAGATCCCCAGGAAAGGAAGGAGGAGGCTGAGAAGGCAAACGCGGTGGCTCGGCAGCTTGTTTATATCACCTCAGAGAGTTGATTGCATGCTTATCACACACAGCACAAAGCTCAGTTGTCTAGACAATCGTCTAATTGTCTTTACTCAGTAAGTAGCAGCCCTGGTGACATTCCAGACCTTGACCTCTGCCCTGTCCAGCGCCAAAAAAGTGCCGTTAGGAATCATGTAACACTGGGTATTAAAGATTGTTGGAAAAGGCCATGGGGTCAACCTACTGTGGAGTTTTAGCAACAATGCTGAATATAGCCGACTCTCTCTCCTTCCTCCTCTCCTCTTGAGACTTGGGCTTGTTGTAGGAGAGTGTTAGTATGATTCCTGTGCTTAAACCAAGAGATGAGGCTGTGCTGGAAGCACTGGGGGCTGTGCCGGGAAGGAAGAATGTACAGTCTGAGACTGCAGAGGCATACCATCCTTTTTATAAAGAGCTTGGGCAGCCCTTGGTCAAGAAATGTGCTTCTAAATATTCTAGTTGGACACTGTGACTTGGGATGTCAGAGAATAAGTCTGCAAAGAGACTCCTAGCTAGAGCTTCAGGGTTATATGTGTTACAGCACTATAAATAACAACAATGGCCCTGGTTCAGGGATTTAGGAGACAGGATCAGAGTGCCAGCCGCTGCTGAAAATCTGTATAAACCTCCTCAGGGGATGGTGAGGGTAAAGGCTAAAAAACTTTGTGATTGCACTAGGAAATATCTGGGCTCTCGGGAGAATTTTCTGTATTCAAATCCCTTGTCTCCAAAAGGGACCCTGTGTATAAGCTGCCCTGTGTGAGACTCCTCCTGGGTGTTGCTGTCAAACCCCACCTTCTGCACTCCCCGGTCCTCACGGCTGCCACTGGAAATGTGGTTTCTTGGCACGTGGAAGGTGAGGCACTGAGCTTATAAACTGAGGGTCCAGTTCAGGGAGATAATTAAGCATATTGATTTTCAACTAGACCTCACGTTAGAGATGTCCTGAAGTACACTCTCAAGTTAGACTGAAAATCTGTTGTTTAACAACAGCTATTCTTATTGCATGAGTTTGATTTTCTACAAAGTATTCATGTTAAGTCTTTTAAATCATGCAAAATAAGTTTGTCTGGGCTTTTAAATGAAGGCAATGTATAGACATCCTTAGTGAACTCTCCAACCGGTGTAAACCAAGGTAACTGCTAAAATCAGTGGAGCTATGCCAGTTTACATCAGTTAAAGATCTGACCTTCTATTCCCAGGCATGTTAAAGGTGTTACTGTGCAAATGACTGCAAAAATTATTGCTGAAAGGTTTTACGCTCAAAGGCAGATCAGGTATCTGGTCCAGGGAGGGTACATCCTTTGCTGCAGAAGGAAATAAAGGAGAGAAAATTGTGAAGTGTTAACTGATATTTTTAGAAGCTTTATAATGACAGGTCACATTCCCGAGGACTATAAAGTGGCAAATCTAACACCAATTATTCAAGAGGGGCAAAAAGATACAGCAAGCAATTACGGTTTAACACCAGTTGTGGGAAAAATATTGGAAACCATTTTATGGCGTTTGGGGAGTGAACAGCTTGAAAAGTGTAATTTGATTAGAGATGGCCAACGTGGGTTTTTGATGTGGGTTTTAACAAACTTAGGATTCTTCCAAGGTATTGTTGCCATGGGAGGTAATGGCTCTTGATTGGATGGCGTGTACTTGCGCTACGTTTTTGAAGTGGCAAACTGGGATGCAGCTACTGAGCTCCTCTTAGTTTCATTGAGCTGAACCCATTTGAAATTGGTTTAAATGAGGGGAATGATGAATCCTCTTTGCCAGGCAGGGGTGTGAAAGCCAGATTTTGTTAGAAGAAGTTAAATGAAGTGCGGGTCGTTTGTTTGGTTTTTTTTTTTTTTGCCGTCTACTTCCTGAAAGTCTTAAAGACAAACACACTGGGAAAATGGAAATTGGGCAAGCTGGACTTCCATGTCAAACTCTGTCACCTTGGAGAAGCTACTTCAGGGCAGGTTCTCTCAAATGAGCTTTTCTTGGTGTCTAACTGCAACTCAGATGCTTTCTTGAGTTCATACGTAGAGCAGAGCAGAGTAACTGTAGCAGTGGGTCTTTGCCCAGGCACACAAACCCTCTGTGTGCATCAGTTTGAAAATAAAATGCTGATGTTCTCCATGTTGCCTTTTTAAATTGCAGGCTGCAGCTCAGGGGGTGTCTCCTGGGGCCTCCACTCGTGCCTTGGCCACTGAGCCTGTGAATCTGGCCAGGTCTCGTCCCTCTGCACTCCTGTTCCCTCTCAAACCTTCCCTGTAATAAACAAAGGGTTGGGACAACGTCCCCAAGGCTCCTCGATGCTACTGGATAAAAAAGACTAATATTAATAATAAAAGACTAATAATAATAATAAAAGACTAATATTAATACTAAAAGACTAATATTAATAATATTAAATATCTTTAAACAAAGAGACAGAGATAGGATTATACTCCTGAACTACCATAAAGCAACTTAGGATCCAGTACAAGATTTATTTACTAAAAAAAAAAATATTTCAGAAGAGATTTGCTGATAATTTCAGTGACAAGGCCAGAAGTTAGGTTACTAAACTGTGTCTTAGGCTAAATAACTGGATTTTTTTTTTTCTTTTTCCAAAATAACTACTATTTGTTTAGCACTTCTGAATTCAGGCTTTTTGGGCATGATGTTTCAAAAGTACTTGCATGCTTTAGGATTTTAAGTTATGTAGGTGCTCTTGAGAATTTCTCTTTCTAGTATTATCTTGTGTATGTATGGGAACTGTATAATTTTTGCTTATTTGTTCTGAAAGCTGAGGATGTACTGAGCAAGGAGGTAGCAGTGCCACCCCCTTTAGAAGGGCTTGAGTCTGTTTGAGGGCAGTACATGCTTTTAATGGAGACAAATATAAAATGCTAAGTCTTGGGGGCAAGGTAACAAAAGTGAGAGTACACATTAAATAGAAAAGCCATGCAGCATACTGATCAGGGAGGGGATCTAGGGGCTGTGGTAGAACACTCCTTCAAGCCATCATGCCATCATACTGCTGCAGATGGAAAAAAAAAAAAAAAAAAAAGGTAGCATAGTGTAAAGCATCAATAGGAAGGAAAAAAAAAAAAACCAAACAAACAGTATGATCATTTCATTGTTCTGTTTCTTTGGTGAGGCTTCAAGACTATGCTTGCTTCCTCCTAGGGAGGAAAGTGTTTGCTCTATGTGGGGGACTCAGACACACCCCAGGGTGCTGATGCCTTGGCTTTCCCTGGTATTTGTAACCGAGGACAGTCTGGCGCAGACAAAATTATTTCCCCTCAGGAGACAGAGGCCAGGGGCCTTCTGGGGACAAATGAAAGTATTCAGAGTTACTGAAGGGCCTGAAATGGTGGAAGAAATAATAAAAATGGAACTGAAAGCTTGAGGGTCGGGCCTCAGCTGGAGTTGGCTGACAGGGTGCAGCTGGCACTGACCGAGCGCCGGGACCAGCCTTTGGCCCTTTGCTCCCGTCCCTCGGGGCACAGCAACACCTCGGCGTGCAGAGGCTGCCCACGGCTGTAAAACAGGTCATGGACACACCTCCTGTGTCTCCTAGTCAGTAATTACCATCCTGTTAATACCTCTTAACGTGCAACTCTGCAATTTCAGATTTCCCGTTGAAATGTAATTGAACGTTTTTTCCTGCCACGCCAGAAAGTGTTTTGTATGTGGTAAACACCCGATACATATGCGAGGAAAGGGGTGGCACTGGGCTGTAATGAGAGGCTGGAGGACTTGTCCCACTTAATGAGGTTATTCCAAGATAAAGGTCTTTAAATTTCAAGCGATGAAAGATGAATCCTAATTCCTGAAAACAAAAGAGCTAACACAAAATGGAGGGAAAGCTGGAGAAGGCAATGGGGAATCAATACAACTGCTATGGACTTGATCGCTTCCATGGGTCAAGTCAGTTAACCTCGTTTTTTTTCTTTATGCTGCTATCTGTTCACAAGGAATAATAAGTAGTCATCTTTTTACAAAAATGCCTTGTGGTGCTTCAGAGATAGATGCCACGTTAAGGTGTAGGACCCTTAACGAGGTTCCAAACAAATCGGGAAATTGAATTAAGCCTTGGCTTCTCCTCTCTGTGTCTGTGCACACAAATGGACTTTTGTCCCCCACAGCTCATCAGCCTGCCCTTAAGTACCTCCAATGGGGGGTGGTGCTTTTGATTTCAAAAATTGAATTCTAATATTTGCAATGTGTTTATTATTTTTAAAATATGGTCATGTCACCCGAGTAGATTCTAATGCAAGATTTGTTGCTTGTGTCTAGTCAGCTCTCCTTGAGGGCAGGGTCGTTGCCTGGACATGGTTTAGCCAATCCTTACACCAAGGAAACTGTAACGTAGACGGGCAGTTACAAGGGGCCAAAGGGACACTGCGGTCCATGGAGCAGGGAATATTCCTGGCCTGACATATGCAACAGGTCTCAGCGGGGGCCAGCAAGCAGCCAAGTCCCAACTGACAGTGTGTTAGACCGGTGCTATCCACTGGATCAAAAATCTAATCCTTTGTTATGCAGAGATACCCATTTTGGGAGGGAATCATTGGAATATTGGCACCAGAATCCACAGATTCCATATTCTTAACTCAAAATGCTTCTTCGGCTCAGTTGTAAACTCTTTGGGGCCTGTGATTGCCTTCTGTGTTTTGTGATTATAAACACCTTAACACAATGGAGTCATGGTCCATGACTGCCTTCCCTAGGTGCCGCTTCAGTACAAATAATAACTGCACGAAATTGCCGTGTCCTGCAAAGAAATGCTTGGGAAATGTTGAGAGACTGTGTGCTTATGTTATTGTAAAACCAGAAATGTTTACTCATTATATTTAAATAGGTTTGGATCATTGTGGATGAAAGTGAAACAAGATATAAGCCTGCAATGACATGCATAAATACATAATTAAGTATATTTCCTTTCCATATGGAGAGGATTAGCTTCCTTGCCTCAGCAGGGAGTTGCTTTATTTGGTGTCTGCTTTGGTGTCCCTTTCTTTTTGACAGCTTACAGAGGTACACTGAAAGGGAATTTCACTCACTGGCTAATGAATGTTGGAATAAGGACTTTGAGGGCATGTGGAAAAGAATAAGTGATTACCTCAGAAAGCAGAAGTTTAGGGACCTTAAGGGCTGTCCTATTATCCTGACTTCTCTTTTTGACCTTAAGTGGGTCCTGTGGGATGATACTGCCCACCTTACCAAGATTTATTGCTTAGTCATAAATCGAGACAGAGGGAGAGAGAGATGTGTCTAGTAAATGCTGAAGTGTCAGCAAAAGCTCCTTAACTCAGGTTTCATAACTTGAGAAATATTTTATCACCCTTGTGAGCCAAACCTCTGAAAAATCAATAGAACTTGAGAGTTGCCTGTATTGATCTGAAAGGCTGAGTTGTATTGAAATATTCATGGCAGTATGTGTGTGTGTTTGTATATGTGTGGTTTGGGGGCTAAGATGTAGGTAGCTTTCAGAGAATGAAACATTCTCATTTTTCATTTAAACTAGATTAAGACTATTAGGTGACTGGCAAAGCACATACTTAAAAGGGAATGAATTTGTTTGTCTTACAACAAGGCTTCTGACAGTTAGAAATGCATTCTCATTATTATTATTTTTCTTAAATGACAAACTGTTGGGAGGAAGAAGTCAAGGAGATCTGATAAAATTAGCACCACGTTCTCTTGGGGATCTCTGGGCTTGCTTTGTTTGCAAAGCCAATTTGGACACTGCGTCTTTGATCTTCACTTTCAGTATTTGAGCAGGCATGTTTAGTATCACTCATTTCACAGGAGATTTGGGATTCAAGTTTCTTCAACAATCTAAAAAGCAGTACATTAGAAGGGGAATTGTCTGCCAGTCGTCTTAGAATCTCAATACCCTTGATACTAATTTGATGTGATGCATTTCAACAGATGTGTCTACCTGAACGATGTTTTATGCCCAAGAGGTTTGTGCTACTGTAGAGTATTAAACTTGGTTCTTCCCCCACATCCTCTCCTCCCTTCTTCTTCCAAGAACGACAAGCATCCATAATTTTAATCAGCATATAGGTGTGACACATTACAAACATTTGGAAGGAAGAGAGTGTGTCAGGCAGAATTCATGCAAAGAGTAGAATAGAACCATGAAGAAAACCACTGCCAATGATGCTTCAAAAACATTCAAAAAGAAAGTGATGCTTATCTATAAGTTAATAGATTAATATATTCACTCAAACTCTTTAAGACCTTTTTACTCTACTCCTTCCCTACAATACCTTTGTCCCTTCTAGGTTCATGTTTCTGGTGATCCCACAGACTTCTGCCGGGCTTTGGGTACTCAGAGGCACGATACCTGAAGGTGTTCAGGTGTTCAGGTGTCATCGATTTTTGTGTGTATCTTGGTGCATCAGAGCCATTTCTGTAAAACCACAGCGAGCAAATACCACAGCGCTGCCCTTGCTGAACGCTTGTGAGGATTCAACAGCTGTGAGATACTCAGTGACTCTGGTCCTGTAAGTTCTTCAGAGGGATCCATAATTACGGATGTAAAGGGAAAGGCTGAGTGGAAAAAAAGAGAAGGTAGTAATTATTCTTTAAGCAAAAATATTGGCCATATAGGCTGCCAGTTGGCTGAAAATACTATCATGGGAATAGGCACCTCCATAATCTTTATGACAAAAGATGTGTAATGCAGGCTATCAAGGGTCTGTGCTGGGTGGTTATGGAGTCCAGGTCTTAAAACAAAATGCAAAATAAGGACAATGAGAACCAATTTTTTTCTTAACATTCCGTCACATGGTTAAAAATGGTTATATGAAATAAAAACAAGCACCCTTGAGAGGCATTACTTCAATCAGTGGCTCAAACTAAGCAGAAAACCAGGCTTTGTGCATCTGAGATTTGCTAATATTGCTGGGAAAAAAAAGGGAACAGCTCGTTCCCTCAGTCCATGGAAGCTGCGTATCCCAGGGAATGGACTGCGAAGCTACCTGGTGTTGGTTTAGGATCTTTATTTCCAGCATTTGCTTCCCTCACCCCCCTTAAAAAAATAAATGTTGCTGCTGAATGGAGCTTACCAGAAAAGGGAACCTCTAAACTACGTGGCAAATATCTCAGAGGCATGGACTGCAAATGTTGGTGTGGGTTACAAATTGCACAGCACCTCCTGTGCTGGTGGTGTGTAAATACCAACTGGTGTTCGACCCTTGTTCAGTGGCACCCTGTGTGTGTAGGCACTGGGGTTCTGGGGGTGCCAGAGAGCTGGCAGGTCTCTCCGAAGGTTTCATTGACTCTGGGAGAGCATCATTTTGTTGCATGAATCTTGTTTTTACCCACTGTTCTAAAGCTTTCCTGTAAGAAGTAAAATGAAAGGAGGGAAAAAAAAAACCCACCATACTTGCCATTCTTTATTTATTTGCATTCCTCAATGGCAAAGTAAACTGAATGTTTAAGCAACTGACATCAAAGATTTGATTTCTCTGAAGCTAAAAAGCCTATTAATCACAATTTTAAAGTGTTCTTTAATTACCCCGTAATAAAATGACACGCGCAGAGCGGGAGGAAAAATTGTATACTTTTAGAGTTCCTCATGCTTGTTTGTGTTTCAAATCTCACCGGAAATCCTTGTTGATCGCTCTTGCTTCTGCTGCTTAATCCTCTTCTCCAGCAGCTATTGTGCGGCGTTTAGCTGCGTTAACTGTGTGCTGTGCGATTCTGAGGCAGGGAAATAAGTGTGCGGGGAGAACAGGCCTGGTTTCAGAGCTGCTTTCTGGAGGATATAATAGCAATGAAAACTTATTTTCTGCAAGAATTCAGAGGCTACAGAGTTTATTTGGGGTTGAAGGCAGTGGTGGTGTCAAACCCCGTGCTCGGTGGGTGTTGCGTTTAGGCTACAGGGACCATTCCCATATTGTGAGTTTGATGCGTGCCAGGACCTCGAGTCTTTGGTGTGTGCTGGGAGAAGAGGACCTGAAAGCCCTCTCTAAACAGCAAAGAGGAGAAAAGACCCAGGAGATGGTGCTCATGGCTACACAGCACAGGCCTGAGTCGTGGTCGACCAACACCACTCTGCCCAGTCACGGGTTTCACCGTGCAAATGGCCGCTGGATATAGGCATGGGAACAAGGAGATAAGCAAGGGGCACAAAAGTCGGTTTGGTTAAGGCTTTAAGGGATGTGAGCTGTCAAAACAAAATAGGTATAAGAAAAAAGGCAAGGCTTGTTAGAAATCTCGCTATAAAACTATCAGTTTTGTAAAGGAAGGAGAATGAAAAAATAAAATCAGGGTGGACACCCAGCTCCTCCGTCTACATTATGAGCTAGGTGTTGGGGTCGTGGTGGCAGAGGAAGAGCTTGGCAATACGAAGCAAATCCAAAGGGCCACAAAATCACAGGGCTTACCAAAAATGAAAGTCCCACAACATTTAATAAAACTTTCCCAGGTCCTTGAAAAAAATTCTCTGCAAGTTTTTAATATTTGAGGTTGTTCATAAAGCTGGGAACATCAGTTGGCAGCGTGGAAGCAAACGACACAGATGTGAGGCTTGTCTCTGGGCAGGATTAATGAGTCCTCCTCTCCCTGGAAGGAGAAACGCCTGGTGCCTGGGGGTGGAGGATGCCCCAGCCCCAGCTCTGGCTGCAGCTGATCTGGGCTGGTGTGTTTTGGGCTCAAATTTGCTGCTACGGTGAAACTCAGCCAAGTGGGTAACGTTGTGAGTTGATCTGTTTTCAGACCCAGACAGTTGTTAATGAAACAGTTGCTGTTTTGTTGACAGAACATTAATTACTTGATCTTAGGACTTGGTAATTGCACGGGCCCCCTCTGTATACATCACTAATTACATTAGCAATTATATGGCATTTTAAAGACAAAGAAATGACTACAGCAATTGCAAGTGTCATAGGGACCCTGCTGCTAAATTTCAATCAAGTTCCTGCAATCTCAGTGAAGTGTTGAGCTCAGTCCTTCTCCAGCCCAATCCTGCAGAAATATCAGCCTGTTCTGGTGTAGTGCTGCAGCCACTTCAACCAGCCCGTCTTGAGAAAAGTACGGGTGCTTGAATTTCTCATCGAGGTTAGTTACATTCTCAAAATTGATCTGAAGCATTCTCAAAAGGCTACTTGCTATTGGAAGGTTGGTTGTTTTGTTTTGTTTTTTTTTTTACACTGTCAGCCCTATTAATTCTAGAAATAATTAAGTCTTAGCTTAGAAAATCATGACTTAGGTTAAAAATAATCACAGTTGTAAAGATACTCATCGATGCTTTTCTGAAAAGCTGCACTGTATTTGTGAGGATCTTCCTTTGCAAATTAACAGGCCGGAAAGTTACTTAAGAATCTAAAATTCTTAAGGAGTTGTGAGATTTGCAAAAAGAGATACAAAATCAGAGTAACTGTTAAGCATGACAACTGGCAGTGCAGCGTATTTGTAAAGTTGCTGTTATTTTGTCATATGACAGAATGTCATTATTCTGCCAAAGAGCTGTAAACCCCTTTCATTTCAATACGAAGCACCTCACAGCATGCAAGTAACGTCCAGAAGGACGACGGACTTCAGTCACTGCTTCCATTTCCCTTTCCTGCCCTCCTCCCTGTGCTTTCTGATCTCAGACACAGCTAGAGTGTGTTAACTGGAAAAACGAGTGTAACTTCTTTGGGTCAGGAGGCGTTTCCAGCACTGGTTTGTACGTTGCCCTCCGTGGAGGGTGCAGATCTCAAAGCCCTCACACGCCGTTGATCTGTGTACGCTTGGGTGCTGTCCTAGGATGAACACGAACAGAAAACAATTCCAATGCTTGTATTGTGGTTTTGTTTGTGGTTTGTTTTGGTTTGTTTTTTTCACTTATTTTGTAGCTGTGCTTCTGGTTTGCAGGCCAGAGGGGAATTATATGACCAGATGTACAGATGGCATAAATTGGTACAGCTCCGCTCACTCGATCCGGCCTGTGTCTTGTCAAGTTTTGAGCTTGTGAAAGGCAGAGGTGGTGTTATCAGCAGTGGACAATCGCTCTCGCTTGTGCTATTTATTCCCCCGTTCCACTCTTCCCTTCCTTTTTCACTGTTCCTCAAGTGCTATTGCTATATGTGATTTCTGACCAGTTCTACCCAGGATCACATTCATTAAAGCCTTGAACCAGGTAAGGTGGGTTTGAAGCTGCCAATGACTTTAATGGTGTAAGATCCAGCCAACACCCTCCCGCTGCAGAGACACTCACTTGTACTCAAGACCACACTGTCCACAGTGGATTGAGGGTGAGAATCCAGACAACAATGAACTGGGATGAGTTTCCCCATGTGCACGTGCCATAAACTTTGCAAAAGACGAACACTAAAGCAGCGTGCTCCATCCACATCCCCCCCCCCTCCCACCCCCAGGAAAAGGAACAGGCAGGGGACAGGTTGTGTTCTGTCATTCCCGTGTGTGTTATTGTTGTAACTTTGCCCAAAGGAAGCAGGACAGCAGCTCTCATCTCCCCTGCCCTGCTGTAGTGCTTCCCCCAACCTTCTTGTTGCCTCCGTGGGACAGTGTTTTGGTGCCTTCCTCTTCGGGAGGGGGGGGTGTTGGGTTTCCTGCTTCCACCTCCCTACGCTGCTGTTTGCTCAGCAGAGCCTCTGCTCTGTGCCCTCCGCTGCGGCCACCAGCTGCCTGTTCCATCCAGTCCTGCAAGCGGAGTTAATGAGACATTCCTACTTAAATAACCTGGTGCGATTAAAGCTTCAGATCTTTGCACCTCAACAGCTGTGTGTTGTCACCGAGATAAATATTTTAACTGGTCTGGCAATTCCCTAGCTGCCCTGTGTAAGTGCTTGAATGAGTGGCTATTGTTTCACCGTTTATTCAAGTTCTTACAAACAGCCATCTAGAAAAGACCTGTGAAGGGAAAAAGGAAGGTGGGGGGGAGAGAATCTGCTTTTCTTGAAGGTGTTTCTTAACCAGGGCATCGTGCAGATGGTGACGTGGCTGTGCCTGCCTGTCACTGAGGTGAAGCACCTGCAGGAGAGGTTCTGTTTTGTCACTGCTATTAGGAGAAAAGTTCCTTCAGTGTTCCTGACACCGTACAAGGTAACGGCTATCCAAAGAGCTCACCTTTGGAAAAGGACCGCGTTCCGTGTTTGATGTGACAAATGTCATTAAATTCTTTGCAGAGCAATCTTACAAATGAAGGCTGAACGATTTGATCTTCGTGTAAAACTTGGTGAATTAAGGATTTAAGAAGGTTGTAGATTTCCAGCCTTTACTGGTCTTAACATGGGCCAAGAAAAACCTTTTCACACTGGCTTTTAAGAATTGAGCAAGGCTGATAATGAAATAGGTTCAGCATGACAGTGTAACTGATCCTGGAGATTTTGGGGGTTTTCTTAATAGAGTTTCCCTTTTGGTACAGGTAAGTCTTTGATGATACCATCTAAGCTACCTGGGGCTGGAAGGAGTTGTTTATATGCTTTTTTGAATTTAGAAGTTAAATTTTTCTCTGAAACTCTTTTGCTGAGGTACTTCATACATCTGCCCTCAGCATTTCATTTGGAATTTGCCCGGCCTGCAGGACAGCTCTGACGGTGAGAGCAGTAACGTATCGCAGGCACGTGCTGCATTTGTACATCCTCGAGCCCTTAAAAGAGGTAACAAGGCAGTAGTGGAGCACAGTGCATCTGCATCGTGAACTCCCTCACTGGAACACAACAGTAGGTCACTGTTAAAGACCAAAAATCTCTTTCAAAGTAACTGTTAGTTTTATCACTAAAATCGTCACTTAATACACTGCTGGGACTTTTTAAGGGGGAAAAACCCAGCCAAATCAGATTTTAAGTAGAATGGGCCTCTGTTTGAGATGAGACGAAGGCTCTTTTGCTGAGACAGTGGACAACTTGGGTTTCACTGTTGGGAAGCAGGTCATCTGCTAATTGCATGTTACCCCTGAATGAGTAATTGCAGCAGATTACCAAAAAAAACCTGTTTTCTTCTCAGCTTTTGGTTGATAGTGCCTAATGTTTTCAGATGCTTTCTCTGACATCTGGCAGTAGTTTAAACACTGACTCATATTCTGGCTTCTGTTAGTCAAAAAAAAGCCAATAGAACTGGCTTTCGTCATCAAAGAAAATTTTTTCATTTGTTCGAACCTTTCCAGTGATTTTTCACTCAAGAAAACAGGATATTCCTGGTTTAGATAGTGAATTGCCATTTTCCAAGATATTTTCAGCACTCTGTTTTTTGGGTTTTTTTTGTTTTTTTCTGAAAATAAAGCTAATTTATCTTTTTGATCAGTGGTCTCACAAAGGGAACAGAAATTCCCACCTTACAGGTGCTTGGCCTGGGCTCTGGCAGCCGGGGTCTCGTACTCTTTCTGAAAAACAGGTAGAATGGAGCGGCAGTGGCCACTGCCCCTTGGGCTGTTACTGGGCAGAGCCCTGGAGCTGCAGAGCAGCACGTTTATACGTCCCAGCAATTAAAACATTCCCTTTGCTGCAAGAGGGAGTAGGTAAGCTTCAGACTTCTTCCTCAGGAGCCAGCGTGACACCTCTGCAGCACGAGCAGCCGAGAGCTGTGCACGAGGACGGTGCTAAGACAGGACCAAGGGACAAACCCAAATTCAGTTCAGCAGTCAGAGTCCAAGAAAAGGCCAGTACCCATCAGTCTGAGATGAGCGTTTTGGTTTTCTGCTTTCACCATTTGTACACCACGGACAAAAAGGGGAGGTTTCTGAAAAGGAAACTAGAGCCGTCCTGCCTTTTGGCTCCTTTCCTCCCCCAAAAAGGACTAAACTCTGACAAAGGTGTTGCCCACTTTGTTAATCAGCTCTAGTAAAGGACTGGTCAGAAGACACCCTTACTGCCTCATTCTGTGACCAGCATAATCTAGTTCTGGCTCTACCAAATTGTGACAGGCACGGAGGCTGGATTTGCAAAACTTGTCACACAGCGTGTAATCCCACTTTTTGAAAAGTGTTACTGCTGTAACAGTACCTTGAGTGACCCAGGAAGATGATAAGGAACACAGCACATTCAATACTCTGAAATTAAGATAATTCCCCCCCTTGTTTACAGTACAAAAATTTTATTTTTTTGTTAGGATAATTTAAAGTTTAAAACTGAAGTAGACATATTCATTTTACAAACAAGATATTCTTCCATAAGTAGGACCATTAAAAACAGTAAACAAACAAAAAAAAAGCTATCTTTACAAAAGCTCTGTGCATAGCAACTTCATACCGTATATAACTGACAAAGCAAAAAAAACAAAAAAACAACCAGCCAACCCCAAACAAACCCCAAAACTATACAGTAGGGAGAAATGAGGCCTTAATTTACAGAAGGGAGAAAACGGTCTTTAAAAACCATGCATATTGGAAGTGTGCAAAGAAACAGGGAGAGTAAGATGCTATACCAAGATAAATAATGAAATAAAATGTACTCTTTCAAAGTTATGATAAAATTTGTAGTTACCTATCGCAACACTTTCATCTCTCTAGTGGCAAGAAGGAAAGCTGTTAGGGAATATTAAACAGCAATAACTAAAAGAGGATAGATCTGCTTATTATTACATTGAAAAAAAAATCCTCACACGTAAGTTTTTACATCACTTTTCCTTTTTGTTGGGTGCTTTGCCACTGCCAAAGTCCTTCTTCCATGGTCAAGGATTTCTGATTGTATTTATTTACACACATTTTTCTTTGTAAGTTCTACACTCATCTTGAGTATGATGATTTCCATGCATGAGCAAAGTCCATGTTCTAAATCATTCCTATGTTTAATTTTTTTTCATTCGTTTGGCTCAAATCAAACCAGAAAAATGTCATTTTTCCATGTTTACATCAACACACTTGTTTTTTCTTCCTACAAGTACTTGAAGTAGCTTTCTAGGGAGGTTTTTTTTTTCATTTGGACTCATGGCTCTCCCACTTGATCAACTGGATGGAGCTAATAAAAATAACTGAAGTGTGAAAGAAATGTTGCACGTTTTGGAACCCTTCCTTTTTTCAGCCAGTCTTTTTTTTTTTTTTTCCCCCCTGAATCTTCCTGAGACTTCAATGATCGCTTTTATGTGCCTGTGCTGACTAAGCAATAATAAAAAAGAAGGATGGACGATTAACAGAATAACTTTTCCTATGAAATGTCACAATTTTTAAAAATTGAAACCTTCCTGACTGAGATTTTTGTCATGAAAAGCTTATTTGTTAAAAAAATTAGAGGAGTTAAGGTAGCAAGCTGCTGCTCTTCAACATGTGGTCCAGAAATTCCTGTCTGTCTGGAATATTTGCTGGGCATAGAATTTTGGCTGTAAGCAAAGATGATAGAATTTAAAAAGCAGCCTGTACAGAGAAGGGTGGAGAAAAAAAAAAAAAAAAAAAAATCCACCATCTTTATCCCTTGGAGCTGTTTAGGGTTTTTTTTTCAGTAGGTCAAAATGGGGGAAGGTAGGTAATACATCAGAAATGAGCCTGGTCCATCAAGTTATTTTTGAAATCTAGGACTCAGTGTTTTCACTGAAATTTATGGAAGTTTTAATCCCAACTCTAAACCTCCTCAATCTGTTTTCTTCCCTGTATGCACGCAGAATTCCAAACATTAACGTGGACCTCTCCCTCTGAGCCTTGCTGGGATATCGGTACCTATGAATGTATAAAATACTTTTTTTTGTTGGTGTTTTTTTTTTTTTTTTTGTTCTGAATACCAATGCTGAGGTTGGACAGGGCCCCCTGTTGTGCTCCTGGCAGTGACCGTACAGCAGTGCACAGTTACAGCTCCAGACTTCCTAATTCCTGTGATCCTTCCCTATTTCAGAGATCACTCGGCTTCAGGGCTGGGAGCCTCGCTGACCTCCAGTGATTGCTACTTCCCTGATGGCATGAAGGGCCCGTAAAGAACCTGCAGTGTCTGTGAACTTGCATCCATAATTAACGGTGAGGTTTTTTTATTTTATTTCATCTTTTCTGGAATGTAGCCTGGCTGTAAGACTCTGACTAACTATATTCGTGCTTCTTAAAAACACATTATTGCCACCAAATCTCTCTTTAAAGTTGCTTCTAATTGCCGTTTTTTGCTGAGATAAATTGGGCTTTGAATTTTAGAAGATGGTAAACCCCCTCCACCTTTTAAAAACTGATTTCAGTAGCACTGAAAAGGCACCTCATGAGCCCTGTGAGAACCTCCCGGCCCCGTCAGAGCTGCGTCCTGACACTGCAGGAACGACAGGAGCAGCCCGGTCTCATCGTCCTTCCCATCCCCTGGCTTCTCTGCCGTGCTGCAGCGTTAGGAAACACGTCCTGGGCATCCTCGTGGCCATTCAGAAGGTCCCTCTCCCAAGCTGAGCCTTGGGCTACCATGTGGAAGCCGAGCATCAGGGGAGCCCAGGGCTCCTCCCAAGGCAGGAGGCTCAGGGACACTCAGCCCCCCGCACCGGGCTCCTTACAGCAACGATTTCACGTGTTTGCAAAATGCAGCCCTGGGCCAAGAGCCTGTCCGGGAGGTGAGGCAGGTACCACAGCAGCACCCAGCCTGCGGGGCGCTGAGCTGGGTCGGAACCACGGACCTAGGCAGAGCTCTCTGCTCTAGTACTAAACCAGATTAGCTCCACAATCGCTCCAGCCGAGCTCCAAATCCCCTCAGCCACACAAGCTGTCCCAGGTGT
Source organism: Athene noctua (assembly GCF_965140245.1). Taxonomy (NCBI): domain Eukaryota; kingdom Metazoa; phylum Chordata; class Aves; order Strigiformes; family Strigidae; genus Athene; species Athene noctua. Next base: position 3,877,762 of record NC_134064.1, on the reverse strand, counting down.
TCACCATCCTGAGGCCAGGACTGAACTGAGCATCTTCTACCGTATATAAGGATCACCAAGAACACTATTTTACTGACCCATCGATAAAACTACTGGGAAAACGGACAAGTACAGTTTCAGGGGCCATATATTAAGGGTTTATTTATTAACATCAAGATGTTACCATAGGAACAACTATTCATGCAGCTATAAATTGTGTGTATTTCAGTAGGGTGTAAGTAGTGTAGCTGATTTTTTTTTTTTTTCCTCTCTAAAAATGGCTTTCCAACAATCAAATTCTTTTGAGTGGTTTCTGGTTTCGTCAGATAACTAGAGGGGTATTTTTTTATCAGATTTGTTCTCACCTTCCAGTTTCAGGAGAGGAGATGCAAAGGAGAACTAAACTTTTTTAATGCTAAAATGCAGAAAAATTCAAAGCAGTTGATTACTTCTATGAACTTCAATATATAAATGGAAAATACTTACCATTTTTTAATGTCTCAGGATAAAAGTGCATAAATTATTCAAATACATATTTACCCTTTATAAATGCACCCTTAATATGAAGTATAACTGAAGGTGTTCTAACTACATGGAAAAACAGTATGTTAGAGAACCCTTTCCCTCCTAATTCGTACATTGAATCTATAAAATCAACTCAGTACCTCTTGAAAAATCCGATTTGTTCAAATCCCTAAGTGCCACTCGTTTGCCAGTCGGGTCTTTGAAGCTTACCAGTTAATCTTAGTACCTGAATATTTTAATTGAAACAAAAAAATGGAAGGAGGAAAGATGAGGAGGATGCAAATTCATACATGAACTAGTGACCTGTATACCACAACGTATGTAAAAGTTTCTGATGATTTTGTTAATCGGAAGGAAACCTATACATCCTTGCACATGAATTCAGTAAGAGGGAAAAAGTGAGGAGCAATTGCAGCAGTAATAATATATCTCAAACTTATCACTACATTTTTGCATCATTTTTCTTCATTGTACAACTGGAGGAAAAAATCCAAAAAAGGGTTTAATTTCTACCTCTACATACAATAAGTTACAAGTTTATTTATTTAAATAATTGTAAAACATCTTACATTTTTTAAAGAGGTTAAACTATAAGCAAATACACACATACACCAAAATTCCATCATTCATGTCAGTTTGTCCTAGAAATTCTTTCATGCTGGTACCCTGTTTTGTTGAATTTTTTTTCTGCATAAACTAAATCGATATCTGAAAGGCTCCATAGAAAATAGAAACTTCAACTTTTTTCCCCTACAAAGTAAAACAAATTGTATCCAAAATATCAAGCTTGAATCGTTTTGCCAATTTCTTTCTCCTTTTAATATTTTACAAATCTTAGGAAGGTTTCGTGTCTTTCAAGCAAGACTTTGCATTTCTGATTCCATTCTGCCAACTGTTGTTCATCCTGGCTCTTGGCTGATTCTTCATTCACAATGTTTTAGGAGTTGACGTGCTTGTGTCAGAAATATGAAACAGGTAAAAGATGCAGACTTGTATCTTGTCCAATCCATAAAAAATGTTCCTTTTTTTTTTTTTTTTTCCTGGGCCTGGCTTTCCCCCAAAAAAGAGCTTGTAGTGCTATTTTTTTCTTTTTAGTGGTCCATCACAATAAGTAGTTTTGTGCTGTAAAAGAAAAATGAAAAAAAAGAGGAAAAAAGGGAAGAGGGAGAGGAGCAAAGCTGCCTCTTCCTTACATCGGGGGAACGACAAGACCAGTCATGGCTGAAAAAGAAAATTGACAAAGATGAAATTCTGGCAAATTTTTATGGAACAAAATATATTTGAGCCCGTCACCCTTCTGTGTGCAGTCACGTATTTCAGCATTGGCCTTATTTTCAGGTTAAACTAGACCTTTAGTTTCTCTTAATGTTTTTGTGCTTTAGTGAGAACTAAGATGGTGAGAACAGTGACCACAGACAAGGGACAAGGTGCTACGTCACAGCAGAGTCACCACAAGCCCATGGTGGTTCTTAAATGGATAAAGGAGACAGAGAATTAATTCAAGTCTCAGTACTTGAATTTTCAGAAAGACCCAACCAACCATTTCTGGGTGCTTATCTCCCGAGAGGTGTCCTTGGAGACCGACATTGCTCAGAACTGTCCCAAAAAATTCAGACTTCTCATGCTTTTTCAAGGTTGAACACTCAAAATCATTCTTGAAAAGCAGAATTGAGCAGGGTCTTCCGCTTCCCGCTCGGCTTGGGGAAGGGGTGATGTTGTGAGTGAGGAAGGATGTGACAGCAAATGGGAACTGGCCCAGGGACAGTTTATGGGCCCGAGCCAGAGAGTTTCAAGTCCCGACTCAGTGGACGATGACCAGAGCTGGGGTTTTGCTAATTTAGATTCAGTGGAAATAATGGACCGGCCTCTCTTTCTCGCCTGGTTTACCCCATATGTCTGAATCACTGTAGTCTTACCTGGCACATTCCCAGAACACTGGGCTTATGTAAATTATTTATTAGTCGCTCTCACTGCCTTTAATTGCAGCTATATTCTTCATAACGGACAACAGCAATATTTGAAGCTGCCTGGAATTGGTGCTGTTCCCAAAGGTTTTGAGGGGTAAGTTAAGTTTATACGTATTTATATAACAAATGAGTGAGTCATATTTTCAAAGAGGCCTCGGTGCAGTGCAAGGTCCTAATCCTGCAAAGATTTATGTTCACTGAAATTTGTGGGATTATTCATGTGTTTAAAGCCCTGTCCTCTGAGAATTAATTTCACCCTTATGTTCATAGTGTTTTAAAAAAAAAAAACGCTTAGGGCAAGATCCCCAGCTAACATGACTCTTTTATTGGAGCTGTGTTGATTTTAAACAACTGTGGATATGGTCTATGATTTAATACAATAGGAAAATAAATATTTTCATATTTTGTAACTGACTAAAGCTAGAAGTCCCTGCCGATTTGGGCAGACAGCTCAAAGAGAAAGTGAAACCAAACAGCCAAACAAACAAACAAAAAAAAACCCCAAACAAAATTAAGTCAAATATCTATTGGTTTTAATTGCTTAGGACTTTACTATTATTTTTCAAACAGCCAATTTACATAACCCTAAATAAAGTAGGTAAATATTTGCATGCCTGTTTGCAGGGGGGGGGTGGTGTGCATTAGAAGAAGAGAGATTTTCTGATGACACTAAGGAGGCTGCTCCTTTTCCTTCTCCTCACCCCCAAGCCCCAAAAAAGATCCTAAGGGCAGTGTCCCAGCCCGACCCTGCTGCCTGTGTGTTAACACATGCCTGCCTTTCTGTCCTCTAGGAAAGAAACCTCGATTTAAGCCTGGCATTGATGCCCTCCTCCAGATTCTGCTGGGCGGGTAGAGGAGGTACGTGCGTGCCCTCAGCCGCTGGCTGCCACCCCACAGGTATCCCAGTGGAGCAGCCTGCGTGAGCACTTCCCAGTCTGCTTCAGGCAAAATCCTCCAGGTTAGCTCAAATAATCTAAATTGTTTGTCTGAGGTCTTTTGCCCGGAGCAAATGAAGGAGTGCTTACACAGACGGTGCCTGGCCAGCCCCTGGCTCTTCTGCCTCTGACTGCTGGGGTTGTCTGTGAGGAGGCAGCAGACCCGTAGAGCTCAGCGTGGTCTGATTTGAGAAATGTGGGGTCTGGTGCCAGGGTCGTTTAAACTCTGTTCCCGAGGGGGACAGGCCATATCTGTATAAATGCTTTTTCTGATACTATTGTTATTGACATTATTTTCATTTTTTTTAGTCAAGGAAAACTTCTAGCAGATCAAAGCAAAGACCACCCTGAGTTTCTGCCATGTCTCTTCAAAAATATTTTGAGAATGCTTGTAGATGCAGCAAAGTTCCTTAAATTGAAGGGAAAGTACATTTTTACTGTATAATTAAAGATTATCCAGCAGTCCTGGACTCAAACTAGTGCTGGCAACAGCGGAACTGCCATCAGCAGTCAGGAGGAGCGTGTTATTGCCCCTGGGGTTCTGGTCATCCCTCTTTTGCCTCCCTTCCCTCCTCCCAGGCAAGTAGCAAGTACCTGCTTTCCTCTCCTTACTCGTGCCCCCCCCCGCCCAGGTCTGTTTTGTCATTCCAGGTATCAGTGTGTGCTCCAGAGCAGATATTCCACAGAAGTTGTCAGGATGGAACCTGCCTGCAGACAAATGCAGGTAAAACTATAATGTAACACGGAGAGGCCAAGGAAAGCCTCGTTGTTTCACTGGCATTCATCCTAATGTTGCAACTTCACCTCCTTCTGCAACAAAGAACCTGTAGGTTGAGGAATACTGGCTGGAATTCTCATCTGTTTTTCCACAGCTCATCTGAACGGCTTTGCTCTGTGGTTCTCTCTCTTTTTACATACCCTCATCTGTCCATTTCCACCCCACCTCCACTCCCCTTTGGGGCTGCACTGTCAAAAGCCTATTCCCAGCCTGTATCGCTTTTTATTGAATGTTTGTGAGGTTTGGATTAAGGTCTTACACTGCTAGCAAAGCTGTAATTATTTTTGCCTGTATTACTATATATTGAATCGATGTAACTTTTCAATAAAGGTGGTTCAATGCAGGACACTCCCTGATGAGTTGGGAATATAGAAACCACAGTCATTATCCCAGAGGGTCTTTTTTTTTTTCTTGGAGGGAAATGGAAAAAGAATTAGAGATGAGCCTTATTGTATTAACCTTGACAGCTTGCAATTATCAACTGAAACACTTGATTAAAATTGTCACAAGGTTGGCGAATTTTTTTATAAATAAATAATCAAACACGGATAGTACCCAGATGCTGTGGTGATAGGCACCTTTAATGGGTGTAATTAATAATGATCATAAGCCTAGTGTGTACAAGTGGCCCCTGAAAACGCTGTCTTGGCTGTAGTGGAAGAACTCTGCAATTCACAGAGCCACTGGTGCCAACTGGAAAGGGGCTCAGTGCTGTGTAAATGTGCACAAGTGTGCACACACACTGATCTAGTTCTTCAGGTATCCCAGGTGCTTTGTTGGTGTCTAAATCACAACCAGTTCCCAGAACTATGCTTTCTAGAAACAGTAGGTGTTGACATTTACAATCATCGTTATGTAAAACATCTTACTCATTCGTTTTCCTCTTTTGCCCCTAAGTTACCAGCAAACTCTGATCTCAAAAGTTCTACAGCTCTTCGAAGAGGCAAACGCAGGGCTCCAGGGGTGCAACCCTGAGATCTGAAATGAACGTTCCTACCCTGCAGTGCCAGAAACATCTCCCGGCACGAGCTGTCCTGCTGGTAAAGGTGGGGCAGCAAAGCTAACTTCTGTGGAGCTTGGTCTGAGGAAAGGTGCCACTTCTACCTGCAGGCCTCACCTTCGTGATATCCCCGACTCCCAGCGTGGCCACCGCTAGAAAATGCGCAGTTTTACTTTCAGTATTAAGACCATGGGGATGTTTGTAAAACAAAACACCCATTTATTATCTATCATTTATTATTATGTAACTAATCAACTGAAAATGATAGAGAAAAGAAAGGGTTTTCAGAGGAAAACACAGCTGGCTTTCATTTAGCGGAAAACAGCAGTGGCTTGATGAAGGGCACCGTCATCTTTTATACTAGAAAGTCAGTCAACTAAATTACAGCTTCTGTGAAGGACGTGTGAAGGATGGTTTCAACTATAAACCACTAAAAAGTAGCCAAAAGCTTCAAGTTTTTCCTCTATAGGAAATAAACTTTTTTTTTTTTTTTTTTTTAATTTGTTCACAGAAATCCTTCCACATTTGGATGGAAGATTTTCATTCATTCATTTGTGATTGTCTAATCACAGGTAAGATACCTATAAATAAGCAGTGGTTTTGTCTCTATTAGATAATGGGGAGGTTAAACCGTATTTTATGTAACATGTTTTCAAAAAATCTAGACAAAACCTTCGATAGCTAAAAGACAGAGAAGTTAACTCAGCCTTGTCTACTGAGTTGCACTGATTGATGTAGTTACTTTCTCACCACAGTGCTAAGCTGTATATGCACAAAAGGCTGCCTGCACAATTATTTGGATTTAATTCAAGTTAATTAGGAACATCCTTAAAATACGTGTTTACAAAATCATATATGTGTTAGTTTTATTATTAAAGAGCACAGGAATGCGTATCCACTCTACCATTATATATTTTTCCAATTATACTAGAAAGTGGCTAAGTTTTTACCTGCAAAGGAGAACTCAGTGTTGAATCTTACCCAATATCCTCATTTTTGTGTGTGACACCTAACAGTCTCAAATATTTTCTTCCATTAAATAATGCAGATTTTCGTTTTCTCCCATTAAAAATGGAGCTCTTGTCTAGCCCAAATAAGTCTGTGACATATGATGAGCTACTAAAATTAACATCCCATCAAATCAAAGATAATTAATAGTAACAGGAGCTATTTTTGTTAAGTGTTAGCGAGAAGTTTTAAATATCTCTTCAGGTTGATTTTGAAGCAGTCTGTGCCAGTTACATCTCTGCCAATAAACTGGGGAGAAAAATGTACTTGATCCGTCCCATGTATCAGATTTAATCAGATGACAGATACGTATTTTTCATCTCTGCTGACATCATGTGTATATCATTTGCAGCCTTTGGCATACTTAAATCACAGTCTGATTCATTCTGATTCAGGCAGAAGCATGTTGTTGAACTTTGCTAGCCTGGAAATGGCCCAGTTATTTTTACCTGGTTAGAATCTCTGTTAAAGAGTTATTTTAAAATGCTGTGTCTTAAGTGTTGACTGGAGCCAGGCTTTGACATGGAGCAGCAGGTCAGGCACAGGCCTGGTAACGATCAGGAACCGTTGCCTTGTGAACACGAGCCAGCCATTTCATCTGATCCCACCCCTCACAAACTTTTCAGAGCGACTCTTTTTCTCATGACCCGTTTGCAGAGCCTTTGATTTAAGGGGACTGGAATCCCCAGTGCTGTTGACACCTCACGCCCCCCAACTTTGTCAAGACAAGATACTAATAATTAGGGTCTTCAACTCAAATACCTGCGTTTCTTTTGGGAACAGCACAGATGTCCCCTTTGCTCAATTGAGGTTGTTCCTAAGGGTATCAGACTTCAATACTTTTTGGATTGGCCAGGATCCTGATGGTTAATGGAACATCTGACCTTCTGGGGCTTGCCTGCTATTCCTTGTAACTGAGCTTGCATTTTTATGTTGAGATGTGCTGAGCTGGCCAAAGGTAATCTGGGCAGTCAGCGGTCCATGCTGTTCCAGCAGTTTCCAATTTGCTTGCTTTTCCCCATCAGCTGCCTTCCATCTGAGATGAGATGATTAGGCATTTGTGTACTTATCATGCCGTGTTGCATCACGTCACATTATATCTTCCCAGTGCCTTTTTTAAACTGCCTTGACACATGACACGAAGGGAGCACACAATTGTTCTGATCAGGATCACCTGCTCTGCATTTGGAGAGCATATAGCAGTGAGTGGTGTCCGGTATGGATTGCTGCTTGTTCTCTACCGATCATGTCCTGTTACACTGTAAGAATGTATAGCAGATGGCAGGTGAAAGAGGTAAGCAAGAACACATGGCACAGGGGGTTATCTGAGGGTACTCCACATGTCTTGGCTGTGTTGTGCAGCCCAAAGCTGAAAGCCAGTAGATAGACAAGTTTCATGCTTAGCTAATACTTCTGAGTTGCAATATATTTTCTACCAGCTGTCCTACTGTTTCCAGCAGCTTTTAAGCATCACCAAAACTTGCCACCCAAAATACATTTTCTGGAAAAAAAATTCCAGCGGTAATGTAAACTGCCTGGAATAACGGGAATGCTAATCTGAGGATGAAGCTTGTACAGCTCCTTCTGTTTTAATCCAGGTTCAACACTGCTCTGGTCAACATACATGGAAGCTATATTCTAGACTTTCATTGCTGCTTGTAAGCAGAGTGGCAGGCCCTGAGGTGCTGGTCGTGTTTCTGATCTTCTCATTGCAGCAGGATGCAGTGAGTAGGATGGAGACTATCGCCAGGAAACTTTTGCCTTTGAACAAAAGATGTAGCCAAAGCACATTGCAAAAGTTACATTAAAACCCAAACAATCCCCCTGGGGAGATGTTTTCCCCCTATTATGGGTGGGGAAATTGAGAGGTAATGTCAAAACACTTGCCTGATGTGCTTTGGGAAGGAGCCTGCATACACTTACTCCTTGCTCCTGTGCTTTTGCTATTCTATCTCCATCAGTGTTTACTGATGCCTGAGTTTGACAAGTAAATAAATAAATAACTTACATTACCAGCACATCTATTCTTAGTTTATAGTCCAGGGCGATGGCACAGCAGAGGAGATTAACAATCTCCCTTTGCTGCAGCACAGTAAGTCCATTCAAGAAGCCTCTTTGGGACCCTCCTGTTGACTTTCTGGCCACATCTGTCTGTCAGCACTGTGGGAACGTTAATTTGGATATCAGGCTGCGTGTATCTGGATCCTTTCCAGAGCATGTGCTCCCCAGCTTGCATCAATTTAAATATTTCGGTTGGAAGGAAGAATTTGCATCTATGGCTGAACTAGTTAAATAGTTACAAAGCCCTGGCATAACAAACCCTGGGCAGACGTGTTCGACTGGGAAGCAACTACGGCCTTTGCTGTGAGTCACGTCTGTTGTGGCTTGTTGTTGCAGTCTGACTGACGTGGCTCCCTGTACTAGTACCCTATCTGCTGAAAACTTATTTAAGTAACAGTTGCAGCGTATTGCTGTATTGATGTATCAGGGTGTTGATGTACAAGGAGATAGCCCACATCGAAAGGGATGTGGTTAAGAACTTCTGTATCGGTTTATCCATGCCCAACTCTCTGCCTTTCTAGATGCTTCAGTTATTTCAGTAAGTAATCAAAACCTTTACTGATGGATTAGTCCTGAACACCTCAGGAGTGGACTTTTGTCAGTAAAAACGCATGGATGTGAGGACTGAGGTTTTAGCTTCGAGATTTTATGTTCTATTTTAATATTAAATTCTGTTGTTAGAACCTCGTATTGATTAATTATTTATAGATTGGATAAAATACGTTGTAAAGACTAAATGGCATGAATGGCCCCAAATTGTCTCTAGTACTTTACCTGTTTACAAAAGGGTTAAAAAAAAGAGATAAACTCCTGCTAAGCAGAGTCTGGAGCAGACAGGGTAGCCTAAGGAAAAATATTAACTTAAAAAGCCAGCGTTTTTTTAATCTGTCCTTTTGCTGTCTCTCCCAGAAACAATCTGAGTGATTTTCTCACTGAACTGATTTGTGGTTACCACTAGCTTAGGTAACCTCTTAACAATTAGGCCGTCTCAATGCAGCAGTTGGACAAGTTTAAAGCAGACTTAAATCTGAACACACTCTTTTGTCTTTAGCACCATCCAACTGGCTTAAGCTAAACAAGCAAACTATAAGTTGACAGGCCTTCCTAGTTAAATGTTTAACTAAATCAGTTTAAAATTAGTTACCTTGGAACGGTTGCCTACGTTTCCTCTCATTTTTCACAAAAACGCAGTGAAATCAATACATCCCTTCATTAGCTGATAGGAAGAACACTCCATCCCCACCCCCACCCCCCCCCAAAAAAAAAAAAGAAGAAAAAAGTGAACTGCAGACCAGGTAGTGACGATGACTCTTTAGAAGCCATGATTGGACAAAACATTAACAAAGACAACCCCATTTCTAAACAGTTTAGATAAATAGCTACCACTGCAGGGCCGACAACATTTTCTATACCTGTAGTTTAAAAAATTGCTTCAAATCCTTCTTTTCATCTGCTCTAAACAGAGTGGAAAAGAAATTATATTCCCTGTCAACATGCTACCTGTGCATTTACATGAGTAGATCAATGTCTTTCTCCACTGGGGAGAGGATCATCTTGGAGAACCACGGAGTTTCATGTAATTGGGGCAGGGGAAGAAGCTGTTTCAGATACATAGCAGAATTCTTTAAGTTAGCTTTTAAAAATGTGATTGTTTTTGTTCCACACACTTAGAATTTCCTTATTATATAAAATAATCACAGTTTATCTAAGTCCCTGTGGCCTAGCTAAGGATTTATAATGCACCCAAATCAACAGGTGTGGTTTGTAGGGCTCATTTTAGAATTACCACTGGCTCTTGGCATGGCTGAATTCCCAGAGTTGTGTTTTCTGTGGTATCTCTAGTGAAGTCTGAAGGAGCCAGATGACTTCTCAGGCCCTATAAAGGCTTTTTTTATGGAGACTTGGAGGGTATTTTTGTGCCGCATGCCCCCCCACAGCCTGTTAAAAGAAAGAATTTAGTACAGGTTTCCATTCTTATCTTAATACTCACATTTGTTTTGCAGATCACCTTTAAAAAGGCTGTAAATGTACTATAGGGCTCAATTCCCGGTATGAGCCTAAACCTTGCAGCAGGTTTCAAGGCACTGGCTGTTATGTACAGAGCTGTGTATTAACTCTGCAGGGCAGACGTTTGTTTTACGAGTCCCTGAAGCCTAAGGAGAAGTCATTCCTCACAAAAGAGCTGGTATTGAAATGCAGCGTGGGTCAAATCCTTCTTGGTATAAGTGAGTGTCTGTCCCCTCTTGTTTTAAAATTAACTAGACAAAGCTTGGAACGTTGCTTTAATCCAGTTGGATTGGGTCAGATGTTCACTACCGAGTCCTGGAATATCAGTGTAATGGTATTCGGATGATTACTGTGTTTACCTCGACTAACAGTGTGCTTTACACGTGCAGGCTCAATATTTATTGCACATTTCTTACCTCTAAACCCATTTCCATTGCCACTAGAGCAGGCAGGAGAAGGAGACCCTTGGGGTCTGATGACAGGAGCAAAGGCACTCTTCTGTTTGACAGCAGGAAAGACGGAAGAGGAGAATGGAAGGATGGAAGAAGTGCTGGAGGAGCCAACTGTTGGACTTGAAGACATTACTGCAAAAGAAAAAAGTGAACGCTCATCAGGAATGCAATTAAAGAAGTTGGGTAAAACTGCTTAAAATGCCTCCTTTGGATTACTCAGCTCTTAAAGAAGATCTCATTCTCACTACGGCTTGGCTGGTTACAGTAACTCTGAAGTAGAGAGGTAGTTATATTGAATAGTTCAGAAAAGAAGAGTGTTTAATTCTTTTACAATGCAGGGTGAGGATGTCAGAAAACGGTCAGTCATGGAGGGACAGAGAGTCGCTGTGAACTGACAGTGGACAGTAACGACCTGTCCACTCACAGCCTGTGCTCTGGAAGCTGGGAAGGCAGAGAATTCCTTAACAATGAAGATTTTTCTTAGTTGGACTTTAGGGGGGATGTTTTAAGCTGTTGCTTAGGCTTTAACTTGGCTTCTTTTTAAAGAATTATCTCGCAAAAATTCCCATTATCTGTCCAATAAGTTGTTAAGCAACTGTTTGCTTACCTTCCAGGAAAAACAGCAGCTATCTCTCAGCAAAACAAGGAACAAATAACCATATTTTATGTGGGTTCAGGTGAATCCCCAAGTCTCATGGAAATATTAGTTTGAAATCAGACTACCAATACCTAATACACTGCAAACCTGGTCCCTTCCTTATTGAAATCAATGGCAAAGCTCCAGAAAAGGGCAAGTATCAGAAGTACCCGAGCATCCTTTGAGTTGCATCTTAGCCTTAAATTACAGCTCAAAATGTGAGGATATTGTTTAGCAGGTTTCAGACCAGCAAGGAGCCTTCGTCATCACTGCAAAGTGGGTCAGTCCTTACGCAGATGATGTGAATGTAAATAAAAAAGTATTTTGCAGGGTACCAGGTGTTTGCTGGAAAGGCACGATCCTGACATTATTGGGAGCTATACCCTCTGTAACTAGGTAAAAAATTAAGTAATCAGTCAATAAGTAAATAGCTGCTTAACTGCTCCTCTACTCATATATATGTATTTTACACACTCTTGCCAGAGGGAAATCAAGGCATGAAAGGAAGAGTGACTTGCTCATGGTAAAACTAGTAACGCAATAGTAGTAACTTCCAGAACTTAATTCCGTTGTTGTTATGTTTCTGGTTATCAAGGTAATACAGTTTCACGGGAAATTAATCCACAGTTCAGCTCTCAGATATTGTTAATGCAGTTCAGACACATAAAAATTATTTCAGAGTGGCTTTTACATAGGATTTGGAGTACTCTCTATGCTAATAGTAATGGCTACTTGCTCAACCATCTCTAGTTGCAAATTGTACCTCATTTCTCACTGCGGCCTTTGCTACTTAGCAATCTGTATAAGGATAAAAAATGAAGGAAAAAAACCCAAGATTCAGTATTCCTTTATTGTTCTTGAAAAGTGGAAACATTTTCTAGTTCATACCAAAAAACCACCAGAACACAAATCAGAACTTTTTACAAAAATCTTCACTAAAATCTTGAGAACTTCTCTTGAAAGACATCACTTGCTGCATTTTTTTTGATGCGGTAAATTAAATTAAGCAGGAGCAAGAATCAAATATAAAAGCAGGGAAGCACATACATCCATAGGGGGATCCCGTTGGAGAGCCGTTAATGAATCCGGGGGAGCCTGGGACGCCCAGGTTTGACATGGGGACGTTGCTGTAGCCGTTCATACTGTTGCTGGAAGTGCTGTAATTGGACTGTTGAGGTGTGGAACTGGATGAGTAACCTCGGGGTGAGATGCTGCTTGTGTTACGAATATAACCTAAAAAAAAAAACCAAACCCAACAAACAAACCACATTTCAAAGCATGGCAATGGATTTGGCTAAAAACTTTCTCCTGGTTATTCCTTGCTTAATAAATTACTTAAATAAATTACTTTGAATCCCGAATAATTAACACATTTAAGCAAGAACCATTAAATTCAGTCGGGTTTTATGCATGTGCTTTCAAGTTAAGCAGTATTAAGTTTTAAAACAATGTGGGAAACTAACTTTTTGAAGGGAACCGATTTACATTTTTCTGATTAGATTTGATGTATTAGAAGTTGAAATTTGTGCTAAGACCTGGACAAGAATGTGTGTGCTTATCTTCTTCTGAGGTAGAATTTATACTATATGTGGGGTTTTCTACAATTTTAGGGGGGAGGTTATACTTTTCAAATGATTGCTGAAATACAAATAAAGCAAGTACATTACTAAAGGGAAATTATAACCCATAAACAGTTTGCAGCTTGACTTTGAAGATACTCAGGGGAAGAATAAACTGGTTAAGTAAAAAACATTTTTTTGTCTTTTAAAAAAAATCACAAATATTTGAGAAACAAAATTTAGCCTCTTTTTTTTTTTTTTTTTTTTTCTCCAAAAGGAGACTTGGAGAACAGTGTAGCTATCAGCATTAAAGTACAAAGCTCTTATTACAGCTGCCAAAGGTTTTTTCATTAGAAAGAAGTGATCCAATAGCTTCTTTCAAAGCAGTTCCCATTTAGATATCACGTCAGGTTATTTCTGCCCATTTATATGATGAAGTTCTAATTCAGGATTGGTAAGACCTTATTAAAAAAACTAGCAAAATTATCTGCATGATGGCTTTTAACATGGAGTATGTAATATTAACTTCAGATCACATGGCTTTGCTGCCTTGGAGTGTTCAACACAGTGTTCATGCAGTCAACCATGGGCTGTGTGTTACTGGAGTCGAGTGCTACAAATCAAAGTAGTCAAGAGTCTGAAAAGGCCCAAAGCGGATATTGCTCCCATGATTTATTACTGTTAATGCATAAGTCTACTGCATGTTTTCCTAACAATCAATAAGATGTATCTGGAGTAAATATCATACATACAACATATGCAAGTTGGTAACATTAACACTGAAGGAGCAGCCTAAAAAAAAAAACCCAACCTCTGAGAGTTTTTTTTTTTCAATTGCTGTTCTTTTATGAAAACAGAGATATAAAAAGAAGATATTGAGGGGAGCAGGGAGAGAATTCAGGGTTAAGTTGGTATCAAAAAATACTCAAAAATTATTTCAGCCGTAGCTAATCACAGAATCATCTTGGTTGGAAAGGACCCTGAGGATCATCTAGTCCAACCGTTCACCCAGCACTGACAGTTCCCAGTTTAATCTGGTGACTGGAACCTGGTGCAGACGTGGTGTCATCCAAAATGGCAGCACAGATCCACTGCTAATGCTGACGGGTTGAAGGCATCTTTCTGTCCCTACGCTGAGCAGGTGAAGGAGTTGAGAAGCTCTTACGGAGGCAACTGTAATTCGAATTTTCCTTCTTTATATTAGCACCGTGCCTCTTGCGATGCTTACCTTGGTTGTTCCCCTGTGTCGACTCTGAAATGCTGACTCCTAACTGGCTACCGTAGGAGTTAATTCCCATCATGCTGCTGTGAGCAGGAGAGCTGGAGAGCGCAGGGATCTGGGCAGGATTCCGTGGGACGCTGTAGAGAGCTTCTGCGATGTCTGCAGCCCGTTTCAGGATGATGTCCTGTGGAGTGAAGGGGACAGCTTCAGAGGCGTGCTTGGAGAAATGGTCTAGTGTTTATTACCAAAGCTGAACGTACACCATGCCCCTCTTGAGAGCAGTCATGCTGACCTGGTTGTTATGTGGCGTTCCATACAGTGCTTCAACTAAGTCAGCAGCTCGTTTCAACAGCATTTCCTGGAGGATGAGCAGATGCATCAAATTGACATTTTAACAGAAAAGGATTTCAGGGCAAAGAAAACCATGGGCTAGTATTTTCCGAACTGACTAGTGTTTGTGTGTGGTCATTCTGAAAACTGGGTGCCTTAGAGAGCCGTTATTTTCCACTTATTTGAAAAATTGAACCCCTTACAGTGTCTCAAACTAGGCAGCCAGAACCACCAGTCACTCTGGGAAGCGTCACCATGCGTGTGACAGAAACATCAACCGACACCAACTGTTTGTGCCCAGGCCCAGCTTTGTCCTGGAGCTCTCCAGAGTCCTGAAGCTGCTCGGAGCACACCCGCTCCGAACATGGAGACAACTTCCAGACAATCCCAACTGAAACAGGAACTCCCTTCCCTGCTGAATGGCAGTAGATCCTTTTGCACAGACACATAGAAACCTGGTTATCTCCATGTCCATTTATTTTTTTCTCAGTAATGGTAACCAAACAAATAAAACACTAGCTAGTAGGTATCTTAGGTTACTTCTGGTTGTAGGAAAAAAATGCACAGTATACTATCTGACTACAACAGTCTTTCTTCATGAAAAGATGATAATAATATGCACTTTTGGTACCGCAATAAAATCTAGGAATATCGTCATTAACGCCACTCTCCTTGTGCTAGGTGCTGCATCAACACAGCGTGTGGTATTACAGGCACATCAAATCCCAAGTTGTTTCAACCCATGCAGTTGTGGTTAAGAAAAAGCTGAGCTTCAGTTGTTTTTAGGAGAAGGTTCCCTTAAGGTTAGACCTCTGCAACAGAGCCTTTATGTCTATCGTGTATCATTTAGGTTCAGAGATTTGCTAATACGAATAAATGCAAAGGACTGTGAATATTAGCTGGGAAGGTATCTGCACTGAACTCTCATTTTAGCAGCAAAAGAAGTTCACAGACACTATTTGAGCTCTAACAGATAAAAATTACTGATGGCTGTGGGATCTACATGATCACATTCTTGTTTGGACCTACAACAAATCGGGGAACTTATGTTCAGATGTAGTTGTCACTTAAGGTACAATTTTGTCTCTTTTATGAGTTAGAAGTGAAAGAACGTATTTATTGGGCTCAGTGACCATGTTTAAAAATATTTTACCTTAGCTAGTCTTTCGGGGTCACCAGGATGTCTTGGGATGACCTTCTGCAGTCTTTGGAAACCATAATCTATGGTAGGTTCATTTAAAGCTGAAAGGAAAACAGAAAAAAAGCCACCGTATTACATGAGAACATAATCTATGTGTGTATATCTTCATATGACTCTAAGTTTCATTACCTAAGATGCATTTCAGAGCCTCTCCCCACAAAACCTCTCCTTGCTGGGGCTCCTAGGTGCTGTACACTGCCTGCTGCTCAGGCGAGCCCTGGTCACTGTGTGTAAGCCAGGCTGAACAGTAAGCTAAGCTTTACAAGAACTTTTCAAAGAGAACCCTTTCTCTCCCCCTGAGAAAGCCGGGACACGCGAGCTCTTAGTGTTGGGCTGTGTTGTACAGACCAGGTCCCCGGACTCCACCCACTGCACAGACAGCTCTGCCCTTATCTCTGTAACGAACTGCATGGGGCTCCTCGACAGCCCCCCAGTGTGTCTGTGAGGTGCTAAGGAGTTAGTGATACCTTTCTGCTTACAGCTGAGCCTTGAAAGAATTCTGAACGTTCATCTGTAAATACACACGTGTGCACACACACCACCACCCCCCCCCGACGCTTGCTCATTCTGGTGGGCACAGCTGAACTGAATTTCCATGTTCTTTTTCTGCCAGTATTCCAGAAGATACCCTCAGAGATGGGTACGTTGAGGCCAATGACAAAATTTATATTAATATTGCATGCTATTTGCAAAACTTCCTACTGAAAGTATTGCAAAAACTAGTGAGTTTGGCTTACTCAATGAGGGAATAAAAAAAAAAATAATCCTGACTTCTGCACTTAAAACTGCTCGTTTCCAACACTGACTTCTCACCATCTATAAAGGCTGAGTAAATAATTGGAAAGGTACAGCAGGGGAGCACCGTCACAAAATACTCCTTTAAGGATGAATGTATTTACTCTGGACAAAACTGACCGTGGCAGTAACACAGCAAATTCTGGTACAAATGCAAATTAGAAAAGGTCTTCTACTACGTTTGTTACACAGTCAGAAATGCTGTATTTGGTCACCCAATAAACACACTGCACACACCCCTGCACCATTCTGCTGCCACAAACTAGGGCACAGCTATTCATTAGACACATTAACTTCTTCAGTGGTGTATGGCTGTTCTGCAGACACAGCCACTTCACTGTGATGATGTTAATCTCTAGTGGATAAACCAAGATATTTTGACCCAGATCCTCAGCTAGTAATAGCTGATAGAGCCCTACTGGCATCACTGATGATTTCATAAAACTCCAGGCACTTCTTTAATACTCTCTACTCTGAAATTGTGGCAATAATCATCTTAATTTCTGATTATTCAAAATTAAACTCCAAATTAATACAGAAAGCAAAAGCCAGTGCTGTAGGATTCTGCCTGCTCACAGGCTTTGACTGCCTCTAACACATTCGGATTACCAGTGTTTACTAACGCAGTTACAGGATTGTTTAGTTAGAATTTCCTTATACTTCAGAAAGTGCATTATAACTCAAACCGTACGTTCACGCTGAGGATCTTGTTAAGAATCCCACGACACATTTAATAAGTAAACCTACGTAAGTCCTTCAGCACTATCCTCATTCAGCGTAAGCTGCTTCTATCCTCTTGTACCATTTGTGGTGGTTCTTTTGAAAAAAACAAAAAATTTTTTTCAAATAACTAGTGACATCAGCACAGCTGAAAACACCCGATTGCAGGAGATGCTGATGGCACTTACTTATTGAATCTTCCAAAATCTACTCAGCACCTTGCAGAATAACTGTCTCAGGCACCAGAAGAATGAAACTATCAAGTGAGACAGACTATTACACTGATCCAGATTCTCTGTTTATCTGTGTCTGTCTTTGGTATAACAACATGAAGGTAAAAGGTCATATTCCCCACTGAGATACATTTTATATTTACTTTTTATTAAATAATTATGGCGTGGCATGAAGTTTAAATATTACAGGAGATAATCAAGTGGGAATTGAGTAGAGAAAACCCAGACCTGAGAATTTAGTCTTGGCTATACTTAGAATGTCTTTGCTCTCCACTGGGAGCCATTCTGGTTTGCTTAAGGAGTTTAATAATATACATTTCAACTGCCACAGAATCCACATCCCATTTGGGAAGAGGGGGTTTTTTTGGGGGGGGGTGAGATTTTTTTGCCAATAATCCTGAGAATTATAGGACAATTCTCTCAAGAGCCTATACATCATTATGTGCCATTTCTCTTCTTGATTACAAGTCTAATCAGTTAAGTTATATATCTTAAGCTAAGCAAAAGCAATGTAGAATTTAAACATGTATGTAAACATAGTTCACTAAAAATAGCTAATGGGAATATACAAAATGCTAATTCAGGAAGAAGAAATTTACTGTTATTCAACATTTTTCCAATGGATTGACATGGACATTTTCAGACTGATAGATAAACAGCAGCAAATAATTTCTCAACGATCTTGAATAGTTCTAAGGCTAATCCATTCCATTTTCAGTCAATGTATATATTATGTCTTTCAGCACAAAAGCTTTTCTGTACACCTCGCATCAAAATTGCCTGCTTCTAGTTTTACTCATTAATGAAACAAAAATATCTCTGTCATGAAATCCTGAATCCAAAAATTCTCTGTCATGAAAGACAAGATCCAACATTTGTAGAAGTAAACGGTACCTTTTCAACTGAAGGGCTAAGATGTAGAATCCACCAGCAAGTTTAAACAGCATCACCACAATAACCACTTCCATGGAGAAAAAAGAGCTCCTGGAGCAGCAGTGGTTTATCTATGTGTCACATAGAAACATGCCAAAATTATATCCAAATGCTTTGGGGTTCATGGATTGAGAGACCGTAAAGGGGTCTGACACAGAAGCAGGCTGCTCCTTATTTCCTACAAATCAGACAACTGAAATGAAACCCCCAAGAAAACTCATTCGGGTACAGCAAAATCCCTTTGGCTACTCGCAGATCTCAGGCACAAGGGGCCTCTTGAATTTCCCAGAGCACAGTTTAAAAAATTGTGCATGACACGGCAGAACGTATGCAAAAAAAAGCAACCATGTAGTAAATAAACTAAATTGCCAGTTAGTCTGTAAGCCTCATCCTAGCATAACAACAGAATTGTTAGAGCCTGTAGGGAGAGGTCTGAGTGCCCCACAGCCTGCCTGGCCGGATTTCTGACAAGGCTCAAAGAGAGTGTGGCGCAATGCTTCCTCTTTTATACCGTTCCTTACCCTCCAAAAGCCATGCTTTCATTTTAAATACAAGTGGCCAGCTATTACGACTCACTGGAATAGGAGAAAAAAAAAAAAAAAAAAATTCTCCCACTTGAGCAACTGATGCCATGACATCTGTCTGCATCTGCCAGCCGTGCGGCGGCAGCTCAGTCCCGTTCATCTCGACGGAGACCCGCTGCGGTACCCAGTGATAACAGTGCTGACATTTAAAGTATTAATTATTTCGCCGCACATCAAAGCACGTAAGACTGCTGAAGGAAGATGATGTTATGAAGAGCTGCACAATTTACCACGAATGACAGCTCATCCCGATATTGCCAGTGTACGCCTTGGGAGATGTGTGCTCTCCCTCTCCGCCAGTCACAAAAAGGGGCACGTTTAAGGACTTTAGCAAAGTTCTGCAGCTCATCTTTGCTTTACTCCATGAAGCAGAACCAAAGGGCAGCAAGTGCTCTGTTTGCAAAGTATGAATGAGAAGAAACAAATTACGCACACCTCTAGAAATGTCCTGAACCCAGACACTGAGCCAGGAGTGTAGTGTTTGCAGTGTGATGCTTAACCTTCTTAAAGGCATTAAAACAAAGGCACTGGTGGCCTTACAGGCTTGAATTCCAGCTCTGCGCCGGTGACCACCTTCACTCAAGCCAACAGTGAAGAGATGCCCAGTACTGACCCCACGGGGTGAAGCGTTTCCACGTGGCTGCCTAGGGAAGCTCGTGCTATAACCACGCCAATCCCGGCGCACACGTACCGGTGTCAGCCTGCTCTGAGGGTACGTTGTGGTGTGGAGCGGGAAGGCTGGTGCTAGAACCCTACTGCCAGCGTCCTGGGTGCTGTTTGCTGTTCCCAACACCCTACTCCCAGCGCAGCGTTGCCTCCCGCTGCACTATTTCGTAGGTGAACGCGGTGGTAGGAGCTGTTCTCTGCAAATGCTTTCTGTCACATCAGTTGTGTTCTGGCCAGGCGAGCTCACTCTGCCAATTTGTAGAGCTCACTGCACCCTTGTACGTGTTGTTACCCACAAGCAGATAACAAGACCTTCTCAAATCTGCTTACAAGCTTTAGCAAACCAGTACCCTCCTATCCTTGGTACCTGGCAGAGAGACTGACACAGTACAACCCGGGAGTCCAACATATCCTACAGATTATTTTATATTGCATTGCTCTGACAAGTTAACCCCTGGAGGATTTCTGCTCAGCAAGGAAAATTATGTTCAAAATCTCCCTGATATACACATTTCCAGGTTACCATCTCCATGACAAAGTAAATGCAGAGCTGTGATCAAACTTAAGATATGAAAGCCTACGAGACGTATCCTCAGCTGGCGTAAACCGATGTAAACGATATTAAAGCCAAGAGAACTATAATGGAACTACTTACAGCAGCAGAGAATTAGAATTTGTGTGTATGAGAATATGAGGCTACTGCTAGATTAACAGCAGAGAACAAATGTCTTACTATTGTAGGAACAGCTGATGAAAGAAAAGTAATTCAGAATAGAGAGATGTACGTGTAACCTGTATTCTCACCAGATTAAGGCACACACGGGAACTAAATGTTTAGTTGTAGTGATTTAAAAATAGACTTTTTATCTCTCACTTTAAGTGTATGCTTAACTACTAAAGCACGTAAGTTGGTTCAGCAACTGCCATTAACATATAACGAGCCATTTCTCTAGATTTTTGCTATACTCTGTAGTACTCCATTAGACGTCCATAGAATCCTCTTGGCTTCACTTTTATAAAAGTTTCCCATCTGGGGACCTTATGGAAAAGTCCACACATCACATTTTGGCGATGAGAGGAATTTGATGGCTGAGTTGCAGCACCCTGAATGATAGCACTTAAGAGTGGAAACGCTGACAGAACCGTAACTGCAGCAGTGCCAGCACAGCACACCACGAGGAGCCCGTTATAAATACACATTACAGGACGCCTGTGAGCTCCCAGAACAGCTCCACTGTGGCATTTACATTTACCCTTGAAATTTGTATCTAATTTTTATATTCATCTTTTCAACAGTTTATCATTTTCTTCTTCAAACAACCTGTCTTATTGTGACTCTCTTACAAAAAGAAAAACGCTCAAGTGTAATCAGGTCAAACATTAATATTTGATTGTATATTAAATATTGAGGGCGTAGGCAGATACACACAAAGTGAAGATCATTGTTTTCCCGTTTCCATGCTTTAGCAGAGTGTTGGTGTTCTGGTGATTAAAGGATACGACTAG
This sequence comes from Athene noctua, assembly GCF_965140245.1. Taxonomy (NCBI): domain Eukaryota; kingdom Metazoa; phylum Chordata; class Aves; order Strigiformes; family Strigidae; genus Athene; species Athene noctua. Next base: position 3,856,664 of record NC_134064.1, on the reverse strand, counting down.
AACCCGAGAGATCCGTTTCCCTTCTCTCTTCAGCTTCCCCATATCACCGCAGGCAAGTGGTTGCTCTCCGTCCTGCTGCGGCAGCACCTCGCGTACAAAACGGAATCACGTGTCTTTCTGTAACTGGTCGCCCATGTCTGATGCAGTGAGGCCCTGAGGAACCCTCCGAGGTCTGGTTTTATACGAATAATTATTCTTGTTACGGCTGTGAAGTACCTATAGCCACCCAGTCACCATTTCCATATGACTTGACCCTTCGTGCTGTTCATGCGAGGTTGTATCTCAGCACTTAATAATTATGAAGGACTTAATACAACGTGCCCCTGATAGCACCGGGCTGGTAGTTGTTGCTGCTGTTACTAGTTCTGACAGAACTACATCTTCCCGTGCTTTCAGCTTGCAGGTTTTCACACTTTTCAGTCTCCTGGGCTTGATGTAAATGTCTCTACATTTCTTAGGTTTTTGCCAAGTGCAAGCTGAATGAAAGGGAAGGTATTTAGAGGAGAAATTCTCATTTATAGAGGCAACTACAATGCAAGAGGGAAGGGGTCTTATTTACGTTTCTAAGCCTACTGCATTCTCTGATACGTTATCTACCAACTTTGTGACAGCTCAGAGGAATAGATTGCAATATGAAGTACCAGAAGCATCAAGAAGATAATAAACTTAATTATCGTGAAAAAAAAAAACAAACCCGATTTTCATTATGATGCACAGAACTTCCTTACCAATAATCATAAAATCTATTGAACTTCCCTCTTTGGTATTTTATATAATACTTGTCTGCCACACTCCACCCGACTTGCACTCTGTGCTGCTACTGAGCAGATTTTACAGAGTGCTCTGGATACACACATGTATTCTGTGGGCAGTGGCATTTAAACAACCTGGCTTTCTGAGGCTGTTTTCTGGTAGCTTCTCTGCTGTCTAATAGCACGGTTGAGCTCTTCACCCTTTCCTTCAGTGGAGGATCCATTCAGATCTCTCTTACCATTTTTCATTTTCGCAAAAATGTGCTGGAAATGCGCATCTTTGATGCTCCTACATTTCTGATTAAATTGGATAGAAATTGGTGAAGAGGTTCAAAAGTTCCTGTGGTAGTTTTAAGGAAGACTTCCAGGCAGGAGGACTTTGACTGCCTGAGTATGGCTTGCCTAGGTTAAAAATCACTGTTCACAGCAGGATCACGGCAGTTTTCTGATCTCACTGCCGCAGAAAGAGAAAAAAATTTAAAAATATGCCACCATGTTATTTTCGTAGCTTAGAAGTTGTTTTTACTGCTATTAGCAGCAACAACCTGGGAGAATTGATTACACAGGTGAGCCTCTACCTAATAGCTGTGTTTATCATTTTGCCTGCCATGGTGGGAGAACGGCAGGTTCTTGAATAGACAGATTGAAAAGTTGTCTGTTCTACCCTCGCTCTAACAGCTCGGCAGCTTCTGTGAAACGCTGTTTTGTAACATATGGCAGTAAGCACCCACTCACTCCTCAGAGAATGCTAACAGATATCCCTATGCCAATAACAGCAGTAAACCAGGGAGAGTATATTTAACTTTCTTCTCTTCTGCTGGCTCCTAGATACATCTTCATGTCCTTTTTCATGGAAGCACTCTAATTAACATCTCAAAGAACTGCACTGCGGTCTGACTCAAGTCCCCCCTAGATGGTACAAGTAAGTCTTGCACTTAAAACAGCTTTACAATAATAAGGCATTGTGTCACAGAGGAATGTACGTTTCGATTACACATCCCTGTACCAGCCCGTTCCTACTCCTCTTTGAGCACAGGTACCAAACGCAGACGGTGGGTGGCCCTCAGCAATGCTTGTGCTGAAGACACTGTGGGAGCAAAGCCTCCTCCAGAAGCAGACAGTGGCACAGAAGAACTTCACATTTAAATCTGTAATAATAACTAAGAATTACCAGTCTCCTTCCCTGAAGGGAAATGTGTGGGGCCCAGTGCAGCCCCCGTACTCAACAACACTGTCCCTTTGCTTCGGGAGTGCCAGACTCGGGTAAGTTAACCTGACCCATCTCTTTAGAAACAGGATTTGAATCTTTGACCTGTTTGATGCCTTTGCCAGATTTCTCTCCGGAAAAGGAGATAGGTTTAACCTGCTCAGAAATCAGACGCATCTTTTCCCAAAGACCAGTGACTCGATGCACTGCCTTAGAACAAGAATGTATTTCAAAAGCCTTTGGCCAGATCCTGATCTCACGGGCCCAGAAATAATTCCAGAACGACTTTACACCGCGCTGGGGTTATTTTGGTGCAAAATCAGGAGAAATTCCTGATCTCTGTGAGCTTGATTCAAAGTCAGTTTCAGTCAATGGATATAATTTCAGTACCTTCAATTAACTGTGGATCAGTTAAGCTTGTATTTCACTAGAGTACCTAGTATAACTGAAGACTTAATTCTCGCTGCATATATCCAGGTGTGGCAGTTGTATGAACCTTTCCGCCTACAACTAAACACTAATTTAGCATGTGCACTGATAAAGGGTATATAAAACAGCACACGACAGTAAGAGGATCTTCACAAATCACGGCTTCTTTCTAAAGTCCCAAAGCATTGGATTTTCATTCCATTTTTTCCCACTTCTGGAAAAATTCTAATTTGCTCAACGGGTGGTTAAGTTTTGACCTTAAAGTTTTTAATAAAAAATTTCTTGGACCTTCATTATTATTTTTGAGTTAAATTACGATTTAAAATTTGACAATGACAATACACAAAGGTTATTTAATGAGGATTGTTGGTAGGAAGAAGCTTTAAAAAAATCAATTATTCCATTTTGAGAAATCTGAATTTGATTTGGTGGGAGCAAATAATTCAACTTAAACATCAATCCACCCTTTAGAACTTGGCGCACCATTACTCTCCAGTGATGCTTAAAAGGCTTCAGAAACTTCACTGTATACACTATGTATGCTATGTATGCCATCGTTGTTACTACTGGTACTGAAAGGTCAAAGAGATGGTCATCTGGTCCCATCTGATGGTTTTCTTTCAGATCTATAGATAACGTCCTCCTGCTAGCAGACGTGAATATAGGGCACTAAATAAGTTGATAATCCACTTAAGAATTAAAAAAAAAAAAAAAACACAAAAGATTTATTTTCCACTCAGCTCATTGGCTTCTTTCAATCCAAGAGGCTCTCCTTGTCCTCTGGAATTATCTTGAAAATGAAAGGTTACCCCCAGCGAGGGGAAAATGTAAAATAAATACTGTTATAAATAAAACATCTCCCAGTATGTAGAACGATGCTATCATGTTCCTGTACACTCCGTATATCTATAGGCAGACCCATATCGTAACAGCATGAGCTCTAATCGGGGAAAAAACATTAACACGTGTAGTAGCAGTGCCTTAACACCTCTGCATAACAATGAAGCTATCTCCTTGCATGTCCAAATGTCACAACTAGCAGAGTGGCCTTCAAACAGCACGAGGGTAAACCAAGCAAGCAGAGAGTTGTCAATACTGATTACCAACACAAAGAGGCTCTGAGCTTGAGCTCCTCTAGCGTAAATCGCAATCACCTACCTGTGTAAATAAACCTGCCTGGCGCACCTTTGCAAAACTGTTTGGATTTGTATGATAATGTCACTTCAACCACCCCGGGAATGTGACGTGGAGGTGTCTGAACTCGAATGGCATGCGGCGTGATAAGCTGGGAAATAACAAAAGGAGAGGCGTGATTATGACATGTGTTATTCTCCCCGCTTTCACTTTTCACCCTCCAAACATGCTTTATGAGTAAATGCATTGCTTATTCCTGTATGCGAGACACTGCAGATCAGGCAAGTGATATATCTGGTCTAGCTTCTTGCCTGCAGCAGAGGAAGACACGTTTTAGGACAGTCATCAGGAAAATTGTACTGCTTGTGCCTGTTAGTTAACTGCTGCCTTATTTCTGGATCCAGGGGGAATTCTTGCCAAACTGTAACCCTTTCTTTATTTTCTTTATCCTTACCTGTTGCCAGACACCTATTCAATTCCATTCTGGGTATTCCTGAGCAGTTGGCCTCAGTAACATCACATAGCAAGGAGTTCCACAGAGAAAACTGGCTCCACGAATTTCCTGGGGTTTATACAGCCCACCTTACAGGCCTCCAGTTTTGTACCATCACTGGAACAGACATTAACACTATTCCCCCTCCACTTTCCTCACGAAAGGAGTGTTTCTTCAGTTCAGCAACAAGGAGGCACCTCCACCTACCTCGCTCCATACAAGCATGGTTCCGAACACAACCTGCAGCCCATCGAAGAAGTTGTCTCCGATAATGATGACCATTGCTCCCCCCGTGGTCCAGCCTTCGCTTGGGCTGATGGCTTTGATGCACGGTGTGGCTGAACAAAACAGAAAGGACCAGGGTTATCAGAGCACCAGGTCGTGCTGGGTTTTCCCCACACAGCTTTGAGACTTTCCTGTGATACTGGGTGTAAACCCTTGCCAGCCAGTTCTGGGCACATGAAGCTGTCCTAAGTCACCGGGATGCAGACTGTAGCTGGGAGCAGCTTCACCTGCCCGCTCCTGGGAGTTCCTGCCCTGCTGCAGCTTCACGGCTGGAGTGAATTCCCCGGTGCTGACAAAGGCCTAGGACAAGTCCCCTCCGGCCATTCACCCATGAAGGCTGCTTTACCATTTCACAAAGCCCAGTAAACAAATAAATAAATAAATAAAAGCACGTTTTCTGCCTTGCTAGTGTTAATTACTTGCCTATTCATTACTGGCACTTAACATCGTGTCATTAAAGCCTAATAGGCCAACTGTAGTGGGTGTAAAAATGAAACGCTTAAATGATTGTGCAGAGGCTGTTTAAAAAAAAAAAACAAAACACCACTCGTTAGCATATGACCACACAAAAGCTAAACCCTGCGGAAAGAGAGGTAGATTAAGATTTATTAAGTTTATCGATAGATAAAAAAGATACGGGAATATCAAATGTTTCCTCCAACTCCTATCAGGAGACAATTTCTAATCATTTTCTTGATTTTACAGAGTAGATTTTTTTTTTTCTTCTTTCTTCCATATGTTCAAGGCCTCTGGACTATACATCCCATCAGGAACCCAATATGGTTTCCAGGCCATAACCAAAGTCAATCCATCACTCCATTCCCAATGTTGACAGGGTCAGAGGTGGAGGGGAACTTTGGCAGTGCTCCAAAAACATGAGACTCCTTTGAACAGCCAGTCAATCACATCCAATCAGTCAAGGAAAAACTGGATGGCTTCCTAGGCTAGGAATCCTGGGATTTTCCTTCTACCATTTCACTGCCCGCTGGGGGAGAATTAACACCACTCTGAATTCTTTACTGATTCAATCATTTTCTTCCAGTTCATTAATTCTTCTTTTAGGTTGATACAGGGCACAGTTAAGAAGTGGGGCAGCAAAACATTATAATGAAATAATATCCTTGCTTGTCTTTTCTACTAACATCACTAGCTCTTCTCACTTTCACTAGCTGCAGGGGAGGGAAAAGTAGACACAGATAGCATTTTCTAGTCATTTTGAGTACTGTCTGTGTGAGGGGTGGAATGCCTTGGTAACCAATGTACGGGAAGAGGGAGAGGAGGGGCCGACCGTTTTGAAGCTTAACAGATACAAGGATTTGTAATTGCTTTAATATAGTCCAAAACCCATCCCATGGCCCGCCATGAGTCTGGCTTAGCCAAACAAACTCAAATCAATTAGTGTCATTTTCCTTCTGTGCCTTGTTATGCTTTGTGCATAGTTTGTGCGAGGGAACTAGTGACACTTTTTCATACACATCTTGGGCTGCAACAGTTCTGTTTAACTAAGATGTCATGTTGCCTAATTTGCCTGAAATCAAATCTATCCCAGCTGAACGAGAAGTCTGAAATTTGGATAATGCTTAGTGTTTCTGTGTTTTTCATCTCTGCAGTACAAACTAATTAATAAAGTGGGACACACACACACACAGAGACACCAGTCTCTTAGATGTGAAGAGGAACATATTTTGCATGCAGTAGACACTGTTTTCCTGCCTCTTCCTTCTCTAAACCCCCCGAGGGTCTGTAGTTCCCCCTTAGCTCTCCTTCCCCTGAAAACAAATAGAAATTGAAGAACGGGTAACATGCTTTTGCCTTCACTTGTGTACTGTTCCTCATACAAATATCCTACCTTCTGAGGGGTCAAGTCTCCTCGCTCTCCGTCCATGCTTGGAGTTGTTGTGAACAAACATGTTGTCAGACACTGCCAGTACGTGCCCATCAACGTTCACTGTTGTTGACAGCACAACCTAGGTAGTTTGAAAGGGAAGAAAAAGGAGGCAGGTGAAAAATTTACTTTGAAATTCAACTTGTTAAGTATTAATTATTCAGTTTGGTTAAAACCCCGTTCTGTTTGTAAAACGGCATCATGTCCTGCAGGGTTTACTCCCTATCAAGAAGGGGGAAAAAAAAAACATTTTCAGCCTTCATTCTATGCATTAATTCCATTTAACACAGCATCCTAAGGGCCATATAAAGTCCTTACTGTATAATGAACCAGCTACTGCAGATGGCCCTAAATTTCGTTTCCTATGATGCGCTGCAGCATAGCTGATGGCAAAGAGGTCTACACATACCAACCAGGAGGGCAGGCTGCAGAGCACCCCAGCAATTTGCCCTCTGATACATACAGGCAGATTCAGAGCCATCTGCCGTACTGAGCACACATGCAAATGTATCTGCATCTGCTTCGAAAATACAGGTCTCCATTGACTGAGCAAAATGGGGACTCCTACTATGTGAAAATACCTCATATCATGTCTGGGTTTTTCTGACACATGCGTGCTCGGTGCCTCTTGAAAATCATCTGAGCCTGAGGACCCCAAATCAAGCAGCAGTTTTTAAACCTTAGCCTCCATGACTTTTGTTGCCAGACTCCAGCAGCATATTAATTCTTAGAGGAAGTAACCGTGTATGTTCATTAACCCCCCGTAGTGTTCCCTTTACAGTACAACATCCAAAGCTCCAAGTCCTATAAATCCAGAAACATGTGCGCCTTTAAACCGCAAACTTTTAAGAAAAAAACCGAACAAACTGTGTTTTAACTACCGAAAGAAGATGCATCTTATTGAAACTTTCAGGTTTTGACCGTTAGTTGGTGTAAATCACCGTTACCCCGTTCAGCTGCCACACAGCTACAGTAAGTCCCAGCTATTGAGAATCTGGCCCGGGGTGTGTCCATGAATTTTCAGAGCTACAACTGTCACAGTCTGGGTAAGAGAATGTCAAGCTCTAATTGTTGATAAAACTACATTCAGCATAAAGCAGGAGAAACCTTGCCCTCCTCCAGGATTAAGCTAACTTAAAGAATACTTTCTTTCTTGAAACAAGTTTAATTCATTCCAAAAGGCTCTTGTCATACTGTACTCTTACACTTCTCAAGAATTCTTGTCACAAAATGTGTTGCTTTTGTGTGCCAACTGATTTCATCATTGCACATTTGGGTGGAGTGAGACTCCTATCCAAAGTGAACATTTCCCGCATGACATAGCTGAACCCGCTCAGATGCACTTCATTATTTTCCGTTAAACAATGGAAATAAATTTTAATCTCTCACTGGCCAGCACAGAGCACACTAGGGCAACAGGGGAATAGACCTGAATTATTCCAGTGTCTGAAATATTTACGACAAGTGTTTAAATTGTAACCAAATGTAAATAAAAAGTATATCATATATATACAGTTACACTGCATAATATATACATATCTGAACTCGCATACGGAAGGTACGTATGTGATAAACACACACCCACATGCTCTCGGTATGAGATCTTTATAATATATGCAGACTTCAAGTATACACACATTCCCTGCTTGAAGAACCGTCTGGGTGTAAATGTAGCGCACAACACAAAAGCCGCATTTCAGTGAGAGTTGTAGAGATCCCCGTAGCATGAGTAATAGCAAGAAACAGTCCTCTGTTTAGAAGATAAGTGCTGAGCATCCTCTATTCCCTGAGCCAGCAGGAATGGAAGATGCACTTTCAGACCTCTCTCCACGAGCGGTTCCATTTTTATTCACCTCTCCCATTCATCACAGGAGGGTCAAAGCCACTTGGCATCTCACAGGCTGGGACCCAGGGTAAATAAACACAGCATTCTCGGGGGCAGGACCAAATGCGACGTTCAGATCTGGACCAGAACGTGCTCAAAGATTTGGACCTTATTTGCAGTGATCTCTAAGGCACTGCTGACATTCAGCAGAGACCTTTGTCGTCTTTGCTACGACACTGCTGGACAACTCATTATCAGTGATGGGGAGTGAGAACATCAGAGATTATGGACATAAAAATTACTGAACTTCTTCGCTTTGCTCCAGTCATTCTCTCTTGCCTGATGAAGATGACAATCCAATTGTTTTATACCGAAAATTAAAAAACAATGTTTTATGGATAAAAGGAAGAGGAATGTGCATTCCACTATGGTCTCTAACTCCCAGGCCCTTCCCTTTCACAAGCCAACTGCTTTCCCCCAGTGAGTATTTCCTGGGTCACGAAGGGTGACCCTTTCCATCTGGAATCAATCAGTCAACTCCTGACAACTTCCTGAAACACCTCACTCCATTTCCTGTTCTCTCCCCCTTCTCTCTTTCCCCCTGGTTTGCTTCACTCTTCAAAACTGCAGGCCACAGCAGCTTAATGTTAGAGGGTCAGACACAGTTAGACTCCAAAACACTACACAAGAACACCTTTGACCTTCAAAAATCTTTACATCTTAGCTAAACAAATCAAGGTCAACGTTTCTTACCATTACCTTGTTAACCATTTCTATGCATTTTTGCCAATACCCTTCTGAACATGTATTTATCAATAACACTTGTTCTCCTAACATCATAAAACATGCCAGGCCTTTTTTTTGGGTTTTTTTGTTTTTTTTTTTTAAACCTGTATTTAGTGCTGATGAAAGGTGATGTGCAAACTTCCCTGGAGATTTAAATTCTTAGATTTGTCCACAGCACTGGAAAATTACTGCCAAGTGGTTTTGGAGCATTTTTCTTTTTCTGATCTGATGGCATTTCTTCTTGTAGGATAATGTGGCTTCTGTGCCTATTCAGTTGATTGTCTTTTAGCTTAAATCAGTAGCTAATGCAAAATGTAATCCTAAGGGAATGACCTGAGAACATCAAAATTAGTCAGGTAGGCTAGGCTGGGGATTCTGGTAATTGTAAGCTGAGGGTCAAATTTGACACAGACAGCATCAAGACTAAAGACTTTGTGGTGCCCAACAGCTGGATCAACCCGTCACCTCTACTGGTTTTTCAGAGGACAACCAAGCAAGCAAGGGAGAGGAAGGGAAAGGCGTTACTCCTTCATCCATCCCAACGTCGGTTCCATGTCTGGGAACAGCAAAGCAGGGTTTTCAACAGTTCTTAAGATTCTCTCTGCAAACCTGCAAGTGTCTGGTTATCAGCTATGAAGCTACAGACATAAACCAACGATTCCCCAGCAGTACTCAAGAAATGCATGTGCTGTATCTCCACATTATTTTTGTTTCCCAAGAGGATTTCTGTAACGTAATCCCTGCTCAGAAACCACAAGGAGGGACTGTCTTTAGCATGTTAAACTCAGGTTCTTTGAGCTGCACTTGCCCCTCTTTCACTCCCCTGCACAGTTCAAAGTGTTCTGTTTCTTTACAAACCTTTATCTGGGTATTACAATTTTTCCTCCCCCATCTAGACATTCTGTCAGTGTTTCTATATTCTGAGGTGTGCTCCTCTCCAAATCACATATATGCAAGTAAATACACATCATCATACATATATCTAAAAGCTGTATCACTCATAGACACCTATTTAGACATATGGTACAAACATTCCAGGCATACAGGCATTTACTTACATGTAACGTATCTCATCACTGTGTAAATGATCTCTCCCAAAAAATTCCTGTTACCATTCCAAGTGTGGAAAAAATTCTTTATGACATTGTACATCTGGAAACAATATTACATTCCCGATGCACTTTCCCTTATAACTCTCTAGTCACAGCACCATGTTATTTTAACTTTTCAGAAGAAAAACTACTATGAGGATTTAAAAAATTATCATCATTATTATTATTTTCCAGCTGGGTGGAAGAAAAGATGTCAGGCCTCATCCTGCTGTCTTCACTTGGACAGGGCTCCCCATTGATGTCAATAAGGCGTTTTGGTTGAGCGAGTAATACAGGAGTAGACACCAGAATATAATGTGTTTGCTTCATAGTTGGATTAGGAAGGAGATAAACAATGTGAAAAATGCCAGCAGCCTCTCTCTGCTCAAAACTTCCATTGAATTCTTTGGGAAATCCTCCCCGAGATCTGGGTCTGCTGCAAACACTGGGCTAACAGAGGAAACCCTGCACATGGCCTTCATTTCAGGAACGGGGCCTCCTAAGATTACAGGGGCACAGGGCTAGGAGATAACTCCCGGGTCACTGACATCTAGTCTTCTGCTATGACAGACAACCAAACCACAGAGCTACTTTTATAAAACGGTCTTCAACCATTTCAAGCTTTTGCCTTTGGTACCACTCCTGTTTTAAAGCCTACTTGTCCTGATGCTTAGGGAAGTTATTTACTGCCTAAATTTATTCCTAGTCAGTTTATACTTAAGACTAGCTTTAAAATTATTATTTCCCATTCTGACCTACCTTAGGACGCTTTCAGGCAGCAGTTACGTCCCTGCTCAGTGCATGTCACTGAAGTCCTTGAGCCAAGCTCTTGTCCACTCCCCAAGCACCTTAATGACCCAATCTTGCACCTGTTCCAATTTCATTTTCATTCTCTTTTGAATACAGTTGAACCCACATATTGTATTCCAAACAAGTAATCGGGGGGGTACAATGGGACAAATGTGTTTTTCTTGCTACTTGCACAGCTTACCTGAGACATACCAGAGCCTCACCTGTGGTTTGTTTTTAATAGATGATACACAACCCTGGCAACTCACTCTCACAATGGCTCCTTGAGCGTTTCGGGTTTTTGCAGTTGTAGTCAGTCCTTCCTTTACTCATGTAGAATCTAAAACAACCTTTTGTTGGGTCGGTCACTATCTATTGAAGAAATCTGCCACCCAGTAATAGCTCTCTACTCTGCTGATACCAGTTGCATTTGTTGGTCAATCTATATGTGGGAAATTAGTCTCCCATAGCGACATTAGTCCGTGTAGTACTCATCTCTCTAACAACAGTTCAGCAACTTCTATCCATACCCAAATCTGACCATGGGGGGGTCTCTGGCAAATTCTTTTACCATCAGTCTGAAAAGGATTTTGATTTAGACTGCTTACGTTTTATTCTTGCTATCCCCTTTTGTTTATGACAGTCTACATTCCTAACTGATAATCTGATCCCACCACTCTTGCCCATTCTTCTTTTTCGTGAATGACACAGATCCTTCACTCCTTCGTACCAGAAGCCGGCTGGGTGAATTCTCCAGCACAGCCAGCTTTGCGCTCACGTGCCTGATGATGAACCGAACCAACCACTCTGAGGTCAGGAAGGAAATCTCCCCAGGGATACACCTTGTTATTTTTCCTTTCTCTTTCTCCCTAGAGCACCTAGAGGGGGATACCTGCCAGGAAACATTCCATGTCATGATTTCTGCTGAAAACAGAGGGCAATTGCTGACCTTTCTCTTTTTGTTTCTCAAAAAGCATGTTGGTTCAAAGATGACCATTGTTAGTATTGATGTTCTGCTGTTGCCTTGTACCGTTCTCTCGACCGTGGCACTGTAAGATCTGTTTAATCAGTATGTTACTGGATGAAGCAGAATTCCCAGTCAACAGGAGTCTAATGCCTTAGCACCAGGTCTCAGCTGAAGCATTTTAGCTGAAGTGCCTCATCTTAATTCCACGGAATTATTGTCCCCCATCACACACCGGTCGTTACCATTAAGTATCACTGGGATTCAATCAAGTTCTCTTGAAGTCCTCATTAAATTGAGGGCACCATATCTTAATTTTTTTTTTTATTCTGTTCCTGGGAGAATCACTCCCTGAGAATACAGCAATGACAATACCTACGTAAACTCAGATTTGCAGATTAGCTCAACTCAAATAGTCAGCCCTATGGTGATTTTAGCGTGATTTCTGTTTCAGTTTTCCACTGACAATCTTTATTCAGAATTATTTTAATTTATAAAGAATCAATATTTGCTTCAGTTAAATTCACAAGGACATATTACCCTGTCTGCATATGTATTCAGGCAGTGATCAAGTAGCCATGAAAATATCCATTAGTTCTAAAAAGATTCCCTTTCCCTGCTTTAGCCACTGACAGACACTGAAGTAGTCAGTGATTCACAATAAAATTATGTTACTACTGGGAAAAAAAACCTCACTAAAATAACGATCACACATCCTCTAACTTCTGAGCTATGACCTTTCCACAGTAGAAAACCTTCGTATTTGATAAAAAAGAAGTAAGTTAACAGATTTCCATCGTATCTTTGAAGCTCTACTTAATATCAAAGCAAATTTCAAATAGTTAATGTGATCACAAAGCAGCTGGTGTTGCTCTCCAAGCTAAAGAATTTTACTAAAAACCCCCACCTCTTCAGGCATCTGGAGTGGTATTAAATTTACAATGCAGTGTTAATGTAACCTTTCCATCCCTTCTTCTCCCCACCCCCTTTTTTTTAAATAAGTGTGATATACGTGAAATCTAACATTTAATTCAGTTTAATATATCGTAACTATACTATAAAATATCTAGATCTTATATCTAGAAGCGAGGCTGAGGCCAGGCTCAGAGACTGGATCCCAACGCCCTGGAACTTTGGTTATCAGCCAAGCCAAGCCCAAACTGTGTAGCTTCACACCCATCTCTAATCAGAAGCATTAACTTGACACTTTTCCAGACATGAGTAACCGTTCTTCCATGCTGGAAGAACTCAATAAGATGCGTTGTCCAGCACTATTTCCATGTCTCTTATTTATATTTGTGTCTCAACAACAAAGTCTGAGTTTTGGGCTTTCATTCAATCTCCATTAAAGAGAAAAAATGTTTTTTGATGAGACCCTTTCAGTTCCAGGTTTCAGTAGCAATTTAAATGAGAACTTTGATATTAGGATTCTCTCTTCTGGTTTGGTTTGGGGTTTTTTTGGTTGGTTTGTTTTGTGTTTTTTTTTTTTTTTTAATAACCATAAGATATATCTTAATGTCTCCTGGAGATCAGACAAGCACTGCTCCATTAAAAATGAATATATTTGGTTCTGCAAAAAACCATAGGTACAGGTGAAAAGATACTCAACTGAGCATCACTGCAGAAGTCTGTTTGCATAAGAGAAGCTAAATGCATGAAAATGTCTGAAAGAGGAGGGGCTTAACAACAACAGCTGTACAAATAATGTATTAGAAAAACAATAAAGGTTTTAGATATGGCCAAAGAAGAAAACATAATTAATTCAATCGTAAAATGAATAAAGTATCCAACTGCACCGTGCTTTTTGATTCTTCTTTTACTTTGGTCACGTGTTGCTCTACTGGTAGGACAAACAACTGCCCTTTCAAACCTAATAAACAATTCTCCATGTTAATTACTTTGCCTGATGTAAATATTAACAATTAAAATGAAAACGAACACGTTCACGGTGCGCAAGCACACCACTAATATTGAAATAATAATTTTTTTCCCCACTTCTGGTTTACTTTTAAGGGTAGCTTGACAGACCACGCTCAACAAGCCGTAGGCAAAAAAACATTTGACCAAATTGAAAAAGCAAAACCAAACCAAAACACAGAACACCCACAAAAAAACAAACAAACAAACAAACAAACCCAAAATCAACCAAAAAAAAGGAGGATCCAGAAGGCAGAGACAGTGGAGCACTCTTAACTTTCATTGCGTTCAGGGAAGTCATGCTTCTATCTGCAGAAACAGTGAGGCAGACAGAAAACAAGCTGTCTTTGCATATTATTTTTACAGTTCATCACGGCTAATTTCCTTTGGAACACAGAGCTTTTTTTACTCCCAATGTGTAAAATTTCAGCAATTGAACTATTTTTTGCATCTTTTTTTTTAATACATACTGACCTCTGTAGCCCAGAACAAAGCTCATCAACCGACACGTCCAGTTTTGAACAAGCCTGAATGAAGATCCTGCCTTCACTCAAAACCTCAAGCATTTTTTTGTCTCAAAGGGTTCGTTTTTGTAACTCTGAAAGAAAGTCTTGTCAACATTTTCAGTTTTGACAAAAAAGTAAGCTAAACCTAGTGGTTTTGCCTGATCTTGATTAATTTGGGGGGTTTGAACTTCAATCTCACAATGAAACTCAAAGGGTATGAACTCGCACGGACTGAAAGTGCAAGAGGAGTTTAAGTAAGCCCTGCAAAACAGAACCAGAGAGTTTCACTTGGCTCTATTTTTCCAGCTTGGCATGTTGTAAGGCAGAAAATCCAGATGAAGAGTCTATCCCAGCTCATTTTCTTCTCCAATAAACTGCTGATTTTGGTACTAAGATCAAAAGCAAGGCCATACTTTCTCCTGTAGAAGAGGTGGACGGGCTGAAGGAATGAAGGCGTTCCATCACTAACCGTGTGGGTGCTCTAAGACTCATTTCAGTTTCCCTGTTCAATGTTTCATGGGAAATTTAAAGCTATTTAGGCTCTATAACATCACCATTTTGGGTGTGGACATACAGAGGTGAAACATTAAGGCTTACACTAGAGGTAGATTTCTGCCACAAAAAAATCAAATCCCAAATCCTCCTGTAGTTCAGCACCTGATCGAAATCTGGGATTTTAGTTTCCTAGCGAGGGGGCAGCTAGCAAAAGATTGAAATCAGACCCGAATTTCTGCAGTTTTCAGGTGTGTTTCGATCCAGAATTTATATTTTGGCTGTAACAACGAATATTATTTGTAATACGGCAGCGCCTAGAATCCCCAAGTGCTAATCAGGATACCCTCGTGCAAGATTTTTTATAAACTCGGAACAAAAAAACAAAAAAAAAGAGAGACTCTGTGTTTATGTTTCATTACATTCCACAATCAGCTATTCTAGCTGGCTCTAAGAGCTAACAGGATCTGTTTACATGCTATAAATTGAGTTTTCCTTTACTCTCAGATTTTTTCACATTCTTGGCAGATGATACCTAATTGGTGTTTTTGCTTTATGGAAATTGCCACTTGAAATAAATAAAAAAAAAAAAGAATCAGTATAAATTTTCTAACAATGAGAACCTCTTTTTTTCTCATGTCCTATCATCTCTAAAAACAGAATGAAGAAGTCCCTGCAGTCTCTTTAAATTACTACTGAAAAAAAATTAAGCTGGTCAGGAATCTTTCTCTAAATTCATTTCTGCTCAAAAGAAAAAATTAGTAACTTTTTTTTTTGCTTACATTTCTTTAGAATATTTGAAGCTTTCAGAAGCTCTCATTTTGCAGTATTTATCTTAAAAGTTGAACTCTCTGTTTGTTTTTTTTTTGATAAAAATATACCTCCAGTGAATATTTCATTGCTAGTAAAAGTAAAAAATTTTTGTAAAAAAATCCACTTGTCCGTGAAAACATGTTTTGGTGGAAAGTTTTAAACAACTCAGTGAACTCCTGTGGAGTTTTAACTTCGTTTATAAACAAGGAAACTGATGCAAGTGCCCAAACAATGAAATGTGAATTACCAAACCTAAGGGTGTCGCCTTCCCGCTACAAATCCTGTGGGTCTACGAGAAAATCACCCATCCCTCGATAAGGTAAAAATCCAATTTGTATCAGGGATGTGACACAGTGCAGGTACAATAATAACGACAAGAAGCAGTAGCAGCGTTGAGCAAGACAATCCTGATTGTCACCAGTAGATTTCCAAGGCTCTGGGCTGGCAGAGCACACACGCACTTTCTCAAATGCTCTCCTGGATCAAGACCACAAAGTTTTACCATTTGGAGAGGTGGAAATATATACGCAAAGAAATAAAAATGGCTCCTCGAAGGTCACCTAGCAAACGAGTGGTGCAGTCCAACCATCTGACACGCAACCCTGCCCCGCTTTCGCCAGACCCCGCTGCCTCTCTCAGGTGCCTGAGGGAGTTCTCCACCGCTCCGTGCCGTGCCACCTTCCACACCACGCAGGGACGTCACCCTGCAGCCCGGATGGAAAAGGCTTGAGCATTCCCTTTACATTTTTTGAGGGCTATTTATTAAACGTAGCTGCTTAAGAGGTTAGGGTACGAAAGATGGGAGACGGTGTCTGCCTTCCTCTTCCCCGCTGACACACTTCACCTCACCTCCTTCTGTGTTTTTATTAGCTGGTATTCACAATACATCAGCGACAGCTATGATGAAACCAGTGGCAGATTTCACTGCAAAGCAGCTGGGTCATTGTCCCGTGGGTCTTGTTGCTTTGCTGCGTGAGATCTTAAAGTGACCATCACTATTTTAGCTTCTTTTTTTTTTTTTTTTTTAAAGAAGCAAAAGGGAGGGCATGAGAGTGTTAAAAGGCAAGAGAGATGGAAAGAGATTGGGAGTGGAGGGAAAATGAGGAGACTGCTTGTGTACCACGTACAGAGCTACTTTGAAAAATTCTGAGGCATCTAAGTATCACAAACATGATCCCTGCTGTGGGCAGCTGTATGTGCAAGTGCTTTGCCCGAGGGTGTCAAATCAAATATCCACTGCTGGTTGGTACAGTACATCACTTCCCCTTGGGGATTCAGAGTGGAAAAAAGAGGAAAAAGGGGGGAAAAAAAGAGAAAGGTTTAAACACAACAAATGGAGAAAAACTTTAACAATATCTGATATGGCTTATCATATACTGTCATCATATTTATTATGAACAATGTAAGAGAGAGGAGAGGGAAAAGGAAAAGGAGGAAAAAAAGCAGACAGGTTAATGCAAGCCTTGTAAGACTTACCTGGAACCGTCTCATATCTCTTGGGTTTCCTGCTGTTTTCAAGCAATTCTGATTGCACTTGAGAAAAAATTTTAAGAAGAATCTGGAAAGATAAAGAACCACGTCACTTCTATTAACCATAACAAACCACGCGGCGTTATATTCTGTTTTAAAATACACATCGTAGTGATTTACGTGACAGTGTATCAGTAGACCAAGGACTGTAAGAACTTACTGAAACAGAAATAAAACAAACAAAAACAAGCCCTAACAAACAGAAGTTTAAAAAAAAATCAGGTAAAGTACAACCCCTGTGACTGCAATCCAGTCTGAGCTGGGCTGCTAGCTGGTGTAAGTCAACGTATCTACTCCGATTTACGCCTGTTTCCTCACTGCGTGTTTGACCACACGATTTTAGTCTCTTTCTTTATCTCTCCCTTGCATACAAGGTCTTTCTTTTGCTGTCTGAAGGGATTTTCCGTGAAACAATATAGAAGGATAACGTTATTGTAAAAACTACAAAACCCGACAGGGCAACTCTGAAGCAGATAAGCCTTGAAACTACTTAGAATGTATTAAAAAACTGAAACAAATAAAGCTCCCAGAAGAAGCTGATGCGATTTCATCATGACAATGTTTTTAGTTATTAAGATTTCAGTAACTAAAGCAGAGAAGCAGAACTGCCAAGACTCCAGATTATAATCTTACATAGATTTTGAGAGAGGATAACAAAAACACAACCTGAAGTAATACATGACAGCTCATGCTGTCCAAGCAGATAAACCTATTAACATTGTACAAAGTTCTCATGCCAATTATTTTTGCCCTGTCACATACGCCTATCTTTCTGTGTTATTATTCAGTAGAGTTTAGCTTGTCATGTACACAAGTTGAATCTTCAGCATGCTTGATTGGTTTACCCAACACTATGCACTAGAGCATATAGATTTTACAGTTCAGAAATATTAGGCAGGCATTTTACTATAAGCTTTTCCACAAAATTTTATGTCAAATCCAGGGAGGAGAGGATTCATCCCTTTGTTATCTGATTAATCTGATTAAATTTGTGAATTTCAGAGGTAAAGAAACGACACGTAAAATCATAGTTGTTGGATTAAAAACAAAACAAGCGTGTCTTCAAAATTCAGACATAACAGGCAAGAAAAATTTTTTGGCATCCTCTGTCGCAAGTGAAAACATTTTCTGTGATTCTTTTCATTTCCGTTTGTCAGACAAAATGGGTTCAACTGCAACAATTAAATTTTTTTTAAAAAAAAATCAAAGACTTTAAGATAGATTTAGGGGGAAAAAGACTCGGTGATAAGAAAAAGTAAATAGTTGAAGGGTTGATTTAGAATACAAAGAACAATTTATTTATTTATTTATTTCTCTTGCTGAGTGCTTTCCTTAAAAAAAAAAAAAAAAAATCTGCTTTTGCAGTAAGTTAAAGTCCCAGGTGAGCCAGGCCTATTTCCCTTTCTGTTACTATGACAACGATTTTTTACCGCAGTCCCTAAGTCCCTTCAGAACTCACACATTCATGCCTTGAATTAGAACTTTAAAGGAGAAAGATGTATATTTCCTAGGGTTTACCAACAACAACAACCAAAATAGTCCTAACACAAGACAATAAAGCAGAAACCCACTCTCCCTTGTTATTGCTACTTTCTTTGCACCACTTACATCACGCTATTTCTCTCCCATCTGCCCCAAACGTACAAAGAAATATCGAAGGATCTGATCCATTTATATGTTGCTTGAACAAACAAAACCCTTCGAAAACCTCACGACAATTGAACACACGAAAAAGACCCAGATAACAGCATCTAGCTGCCACAAAATACATCCTTCCAGTGAGCTTTTAAAATTAAAATCTTCCTTTTTGCCTGAAATCTCTTCACAAACATTTTACAAATATCTGAAACATTTCTTTTCTCTGTGTGTGCATTTGGCAGACTGTTAATTTTTTCTCTCCATCGTTCCTGCTCGTTTAGGACGGAACGAGCTCACTGGTTCTTCCTGTGGCACCGATCAGGGTGGAAGTCCAGCGTCCTGCTGTGGTCTCTCTTCACGCTGGCATTCGGGTTCAGCAGGAGAGATGTGTCGGGGCTCGCCTGCCAGAGGGCAACTTCTGGGAACAGAGCCCTGGTCACCTCCTTGTATTCCGAACTAAAAATCCTACAGAACTTCATGCCTCGGGAGCAGCACTGAGTGAATATAGTCTATCAAATAAGTCTTACTGAGTCCTCGTGCTAAAACCTGTGACCTCTTTTATTTGAATGATTCGGTAAGCAAGATTTTATCTGTAAGAATGTTTTCAGAAGGAAAAATACTATGCATGCCGGTACACTCAAAGACTCACAGGAGAATTTGAGCCAGAAATCTTACTCACAAACACTCCTTTTTATCCTTCCCTCTTCTTATAGATATAAAAAAAAAATTATTTGCAGATATATAAACAGCTCATGTTACTGAGATCTACCTATGGAAGGAAAAACTGCAGAATGGAACCAAACTCTATAATGAAACCAAGGCAAGCAACTTTTACATGAAAATCAATGAGCTGCTGGCTAACTGATTATTCTGGAGAGTAACTGCAAACAAAAATCCACAAGTAGTTGCTACTTTCAAGGAAAAATAGATCAGATTAATCAGGACCATGTCCAGTTTCCTTTTTAAGTTTTTTAAATGCTTGCATCCCTATTCATCTGGATGAGAAAAATGATCAACATGAACTACAGAAGGAAGAAAATCACAGCAAAGAAAGGGGGAAGAGAACTCGCTGTGTCAGCTGAACTGACTTTGGGAAGAGCTGTACTGCTTGTTACACAAACCCCTAAAAGGCAGAGACAGAAAGGTAAAAATTCTAAATGTACGTTTAACAGCATCAGTGACCGAACTCTGCAACACTGCAACGGCAAAGAACTAAATTCTTATTTTCTGCTAAATATCTCCAAAAAAAAATAGGGTTCAGATCCCCAGCAAACATAAATCAACAGCATATGTGAAAATGATCTTGGATTTCAATTAGCTCTGTGCTGATTCAACGGGTGTATTGTCCATTAACAATACACAGAAAACAAAACTCTCCTCTCCGAGCTCTCTGCCTCCTACGAGACGCGTCGCTCACCGACTGCCCTGCAGTAAACGGCACCCAGCATGCAAACACCCCCTGCTTTAGGGTGTTTCACCCAGGATATTTAACCAGCAGCAAGTCTGGGAGTCCCACTCGAGACCGCTTAAAGGTGCCTGACTTTCTGGAATTGCTGAGCACCTCAGCTGCTGAAAATTGTGCACCTTTAGGACGTCACAGAACGGGCACCAGTAATTCCTCATCTCACTTTCCAGAGTGCTGGCTGGGGTTTTTAGGACGGAAGCATCGTGGCAGTATTCCTGTATGTCGCCTGTACTAAGACATTTGTAGTTTCTTTGGAGCTCACTGGATATGCTGCCCTAAGACACTTTTCCCTCCTATCACCCCAGATTTAGACGTAGTTTTATTTCCGTGCACACACAAGAATTTTTATCTTCCCTCTGGCTCAACCACGTCTCTCTTTTTCTCCTTTCAGAGTTTCTCCAGTCAAATTTTAGCTGCAACTGGGCATCTGCATGAAGTATTTGGTAGGTTGTTATATATACATATATATTTTAAGTGGTTGCATCTGGGAAAAGCATTAATATTTATTGCAGCATTAGAATAAAAATGACTTGGGGGGAGCAAAGAGGAGAGAAGGTTTAGCACTAAATGAAGCTGATTTAGGGGTAATAGGAGAACTGCAGAAAGGCTTTATTAATTTTTTTTAAATAAGAACCTTTAGCCAGGTTTTGGCCTTAACCTACACATACAGCAAAAAAAATTTAAAAACCAACCAGAATTTAAAAGAATTAGCTCGTTTTCATGTTTCTTAGCTGGCCTTTGTTCCTTGCTAAGGACGGCATTAGCTATGAGTTTAGCAGATAACTCCGATCCCAGCCAAGCAGAGAGCAAGGCCCAGTCATCTCATAGATCAACATCTAAGGGCTCTGGGGGAAAACCTAAATACTTTTGAATGACTACCACTAACAATTCTGGCAGGGCTACAGAAAACCTGAGTAACTTTACGCATAGACATAAAATTAATTAAGATATAACTATAGGCTTATCCTTTTTTTTCCTATTGTCTCTGTTACATAGTCAAGCTTTCTATCTACGGACTGATACAGTGGCAGAGGTCTCCAAAATGCCATTTTAAATGTAAATCCCTTTTTTAGGATTTAGAGGGAGCTTTTTTAACAGTTACTGCTTCTCCTACTGGTAGCTCCCATCATGCCAAGGAGTTCGGTTGATGAATCATTTCAGTGCCCCTTTTTCACTTCAGCACAAAGACAGCTGTGTTATCTCAACTGTTTTTCAGCAGTACTATGAGCAATTCGAACTGACTTGGTGGGAAAGCAGACGGGGAGGGCTCATGCAATCCGTAATGGAGTTGTGAGACAGAAGAACAACTTCACCTGCAGAGGTCTGTCACGGACAGTGGGAAAGGGTGAGGGCAATCCAGGCAGCTCTTGCATCTCTCAAGCTCCTTCCGAAGCCACTGCTGACCCACGCTCCCACCTTGTCTGTGTATGCCTATGTTATCAGGTTCTGTACCTACCTGAGGCAACTTTAAAATGTGTCTAGAACTAGAAAGCATGTTCCACACCTCTTGTGAATGTTCATCCGCCATCTCGGATGATTGAGAAGAACCTTAATCAAATCCTGTTGGAGTCAGAAAAAAAAAAAAAATCTTTCTTGTGACGTCAACAGGACTAAACAGAAGCCCTAAAGAGCAGTCCCACATGCAACAGAAGGTGTAGGTTTAGAAAAAAAAAAAAAAAAAAATCCATTAATTTTTTTTTTTTTTTAACCCTGCCACAAGACCTGGGACTGATTAGTCTCGCCACATGGAACCACAGAAATAGATAATGTGCTTTGTGCTTTTATGGCGCCATTCTATGGGACTTAAACTTCAATTAATTCTGCCTCACAAAACCCCTCTGCAGCAGGTGGTGTAACTCACCATTTTACAGGCAAAGATGCCAGGGCTTGGAAACTGGGAGGGAATTGCTCCCCGTCATATCGCAGGTCTGCCGCAGAGCTGGGACTAGGACTCGGATCTCCTGGCTCCTGGTTCTACATCTTAACTAACCTTCCTATCCACCTTTTGTGCTTCTTAAAATACAGGTACAGAATCAAGAGATACAACATTGTTTTTATCTTGTGAGCAGCCTCAAAAATATTCCATGTAAAGCAGATACTGAGATAATCCTGTCTCATTTGGCTTGCTGTAGAACTTGGATTCATGGCCTCAGTCATTTTTTTGGCATGAGAACATGCCTACCACCACGTATGATTATGTTTATCAGCAAATCCTATGATGCTACAATCTAATGAAAATATAAAGATATGGTGGCATTCTGCTTAAATAATTAAAGTGCTTCCAAAAAGTCATGAAGTGAAGAAAGAAAAAGCTAGAAGCTGTTATTATGAGTATCTTTGCTCCGGTTAAACAATACTAAGATTAAATATACTATGAACTGCAAAACTATCATTACAGTGAGGGCCTGACTCCAACACCATCAAAGCTAGGAAATTCTGAGATCAGGGTCTCCCATCCTCCCCTCGACTCACCCATGTATGTCTTGGCATTGCAGACTCTGAGATAAGTGTGACAAGTAACCCTACCCCAATGCCACAACACGACAAAGTAGAAGGTTTTGCTTGAAAATTCTTCCTTTCAAAGGGACTAGGTCAGATCCTGCACACGCATTTGAAGGTCAGTGTTTAAAATCAATTAATTTATTGGATATCATCATCTTGATTTTAATGAATATCACAGTAGAAAACTTCTTTATAATCTGAGTATTTATCTCTGGAGTAATTCTGTTCTATTATGTCAGTGTGTATTATTAGGGAGCTGATGAGAAAATTTCCTCCTCTTTTCCAGCAGTTATAGTCAATGTGGGATCAAGCGTTGCACAAAGGCATTCTAAATGAACATACACCTTATACTGTGTGAGAAATGAGTGAGGTTATTACAATAATCCAGAGTATTTATATGATACTCCACAAACAGCAGCTAATTAATCTTCACAAAACTCCTGTGCATAAAGTGTGAACCCAGTTTAACAAATGTGAAAACCAACATATGTAGGTCAAAATACTTTTCAGAGTTTGTCAGACATTTACTGTGAGAGAAGGGAGCAGGAGTCGGATGATATGAGGTCCCAAACCTAGGCCAGGAGAAGAGGAGTTGGCTGTTCATTTGTCACTCGTTTTTTAAGAGAAAGCCTCCAGTTGCACCAAAACCACACGTGAACATCACGCCTGCTGCCGCCAACAACGTTCTCATTTCCTGACGGGAAAAATGAGAAGCGTTTCTCTAGCCTGTCTTAATTCAAAGTAATTTCTTCAGTTATGGGGCCACCAATCTGGTCAGACTCTTCTGCAGCCCCACACTTCTGCATGCAGAGGACAACCAGACTAGACAAGAGAATTCCTCAGCCTTGCGTGAGAGAGGAGTTAGGTGTGTGCACCTAAGGGAGATGGAGTAAGAAATCCTTTGAGTTCCCTTCCTCCTAAATTTCTAGGATTCTTTTCTTTTTTTTTTTTTTTTAATGCTTTCTGCCACATACAGCCCTTTACATTGCCATTACATCTTCCTCCTCATCTCACCTCTCTGACTGTCTCTCAGATGCTAGGCACTGATCCTGACCCCTTTCTACAGAAACTTTTTCCCGTGCTCTACATTTCTTTTCCAGCTTTGAAACAGATGCTTGCCAAGGCAAAGTCTGCTTCTGCAGAGGTCTAAAGAGTGGTTCAGGAGTAACTGCACTGATGTTAGCAGAATTGTAACGGCAAAAGTGAGGCTGGCTTCAAGATGTGAGGCTTTTGTGTATTTGTACTTATATTATTAAATCAAGGCGGTTTGGACCAAAATCTACAGGACACAAAGATCCTTTGCACTGAGGAAAGTCTAGATCAGAAGTTTTCTGTTTAGGCTCATCTTCATTATTAAATTAATATTTAATCAATCAATAAGAGCATGCTTGTTCCAAAACACTCACAATGCAAAGCATATGAAGACGTGCAGATCAGATAAGTGTAATAGAGAACAGGTGGAATTAGTGCTTTTATTTTAAAAAAGGAGAAAAGCTCAAAGAGGACTTTAAAATGCCACAAGGCATTGAATCCCTCAAATTGGAAACATCAGATAATTTTAAGTATCAAAACAATTCAGTTTTCCAAACCTAACAGTCCAGTGTCATTTA
The DNA here is from genome assembly GCF_965140245.1 of Athene noctua. NCBI lineage: Eukaryota > Metazoa > Chordata > Aves > Strigiformes > Strigidae > Athene > Athene noctua. The sequence goes on along the minus strand of NC_134064.1, from coordinate 3,832,551 downwards.
CCAACATACACTGCTCAACATCCTGCTTTCTTTCTCCCACACTTAGTCAATCAGTCCAATTTAGATTTGAGTTTAAATTTTACGTTTCGATGTGGGACCATTATTTAAGGTCTCTTTTCCTACGCCTACCCTCAGACCTGAAACACCACCGGGAAACACCGTGAGAAGGCAGAAAACTCTTACTACTGTCTGATTTGTACGGTCTCTGGCCCCTTGTAAGACTGAGCTCAGAAAAGCTAGAGATGGATGCGAAAATGGAACAGAAAAAGGTTGGTGATTCAGCTAAGGTAGGCCAGCAGACCAGACTACCTTCAAAGTCGACCTTAAAATTACGGGATGGCAGTACCCATCTTAAAACTGCTTCCAGTTATGATTTGTTTTGCCATGCCAAGAGGTCCTAATCACACTTGGGTAAGTAACTATGCAAGGTATAAAAGAAGCTGCGGGATGGAATTACTGGTATCCTGTATTTCAGATGGATCAAGAAAGAACATTGCACCTTGCGTCTGCAGCAACAGTCGGACTTTAACTCCCGTCTGACTCCCAGTCTCATGCCTGAGCCGCAGAACGATTCCTCCTCAAATATCCTGTCTCTCTGCAGCCTAGAACATCACCATTTCTCTCTGCCCTATACCTAGTGGCTTTTTAATTTTTTTTTTCTGAATTTTCAAATTAACAGTAACTGAATGTAAACCTGCAATACGTTATCCAAACCCGAAGCATGTCAGTAAACTTGATATTTGTATTCTGTACATTTTCTGCCTTCTGCACCGTTTTCATCTCTAAAGTAGACTCCGTGACACTTTCTGAGCACACACACCCACAACTGCAATTCACACTCATTCGGTAAATGCTTATTCTGTCTTGCAAAGTGATCCCATTTTCAAGAAACAAGGGCTGGGGGAGAGTGCACTGCCGGTTATACAGACAATCATTTCTCGGTGCTGAATGTAGTTATTTGACATGGCCACATTTGCTAGGGGAAAAAAAAAAAAAAATAAAATCTCCAAGGAAAACCTCCTTGTTTGTGCACTCTGATGAAAACCTGACACCATTAATGAAAATAATAATTGAACTCTATGGGTTCGAATTGAAAATGAAACACAACACTAACAGCGTGTTTGTAATTGCAATTGTTCTCCAAAAAGTCTTTGGAGGACTCTTTGCAATCTGAGCAGTTTCCCTTTTCCTTTGGGTTTTCCTCCTTCCTCCCACACCAAAACTTTCCAGTAACTTACAAGACAATGGCTAAAAGCTTATTTATACTGTAAGATCCATATTATTCATGCCATTTGGCACAGGACCAAATGCCATAGCATAATCAAAAGTCAATAGGCAGGGAGGTAATAGAGTAGAGGATTGGGCTGACGGGCTGTTGAAAGGGACATTCAGATAATATTCCCTGGTTTATTACAGTATCTATGGGCTCCAACTGTGCTAAGCAGCGAACAGTCACGTTGTGAAATTGTTATTGGAGAAAAGGTACACAAAGGACAGGAGGAAAGAAAGGCTTTTATACACATTTCACTGATGGGGAAGTCAAGGCACCTAGAAATTCAGCGATTACCCCACAGCACAGGTCCAGGTTGCTCTTCCAGCCAAGAACCACACAGCACTCCTGCGAGTCCGTGTTTGTGATTTTCCTGGTTCTTTTTAATAGTGACCAAAAAAAAAAAAAAAAAAAAAAATTCATAAAGCTCACTGCCTCAGAACGTAACACCCAGCAGGATTTTGAAAAGACGGCCAAATTCTTCTTCATTACACTTCTGTCAGCCTCAGCAGCGCCCACACGCTTTGGTGCTGGACTGTATGACACAAACACGGGCCTGATGATGCTCTGCAGTAAAATTAAATTAAAAATTAAATCTATTTATTCTTTGCTATCACTTTGTCCTTATAGCTCTACACAGGTGGAAATTCAACTCAAGTTCTCCTTTCCAAGCCCTGTGGATCCCAGAAAAAGCTTACATCGGTGCTAAATGAGCACAGAATCGCTTCCCCACTCCTTTTTTTTTTTTTCCATACCCAGAGAAACCCATGACTGCTTTATCGTTTGACTCTTCTATCCTCTTACCCACTGCTCTCAGGAAGGATCTGTCTATTGAGCCATGCTAGGCTGAGCAGTGAGCACCCATTACACCAATAGCCTTTTTGCTGCTGATGGCTCTGCTGGTTTTTACTATTTCTGCCAGATGGCAGAGGCCGGCACATAAAAACTCTCTACCCTGCAGTTAACACAGAACTTGGTAATAACTTTCCAGTGACTCCAAGAGATCAGAAAGTTGCGCTGATGCAAACGTTAGAGACAGAACCAAGGTTAGGCACCTATTTTACACCTGCCAGAGTGGATATCGCTCAGCTGAAAGCTCTCACTCATTTACGAAGGCAAGAGTATTGCCTGTCCCTAAACTGGGTTGGTGGAGAATAAACACATTCATCTGCGAAAGAGGCAAATTTACATCCCGGCAACTCGGGTCCATACGCATTTTGCCGCGCCGCCCCCCCCCCCCCCCCCCCCTTTTCTGAGGTCTATTCAGTGGGTAGAGCTGCACCTATTGTACTTCTGGGTCTAGTCACAGATGACCTTGAATCTGAACATTGGTGTAACATTATATTCCTATGACAGATTTATAGATTGGCAGATAGGGGTGCATTCGGTGCATTCCTTCCCTAAGACAGGACAGCATCCAATGTTTGTTAGCATCATTAAACTAAAACTGACTTTTCACCTGCTCCCATACCATATGCAGCTGCAAATTTTTAAATTAAACTATGAAGCCATGCATAAATTTACATATATTACAGACTAGCCTCTCCATTTAACATGCAAATGTACTCCAATGTTTCAGAACACCTTCTGTCGCTAATTAATTTGCTGAATTATAATTAGACTAATCCTGCATAATTAATAAGCACAGATTTTTTTTTAATTTCTAAGCAGCTTGATGAGATCATTCACTTCCTTCTATAAACTGCTAAGTAACTGTTAAAAAAAATCTGGAAAGAACATATGTGAAAAGGTATGTTTGATGTCGCATACAAATTTAAACTAGCGGGCAAGCTTCAAGAAAGTCAAGATTAATATAGGTATATGGTTGAAGCAAAGAGACCCTCAGCACGTTATTTTTCAGGGGCAAGGACCAAGATTTTCTGTGTCTATTTTATTCCTTTTGCTTTTACCCATCGGACCTTCCAAGATCATAGACTGAGACAGAAAAGGATTACAGAACCGTATGTAGTATTAGGAGATGTTATGATATTAACACACCGTTGTATATCAAAACACTCTCCCTGTACATGCTGTGTGTGGATAAGCTCCTTTGATGGTATTTGGAATTGTTTTCGTTTCAGCTGCCAAAACCAACGGAGATCATTCTAGTGAAACAATTAAGTGCTATTAGCACTGGATTCATTCTCTAATGACTAAAATGAAGGGTCTTGCTTTAATGTTGAAGAGCTTGGATTCAGAGAAATAGGCATGGCCAATACGGTTTTTTAAATGTGCAGTTACAGGCCCTAGAGTAGGGAGTCTGCTCCTGAGGCACAAAGCCACACTTGTGCATCGAACAGCCAAGTCCTAGGATGTCACCCAGCAATTTAATCGTGCAGAGAAAGAAGGAAAGAACATCCAAAGTACCATAGGATATTTTGTAAACAAGAATGCAAACAATAATATTATATTTATAAACATATACATACATAGTCTGTAATCTCATTTGCTAATTACTGTATTTATTTTTTGATGTATAGTTCAGCTCTATTGACGACATCCTTGTTTAGTCTTCACTCTTTCGCAAAGGCAGCACTCGCCAACATCACCGGGTGTTTGCTTAAACTGCAAGTAAGCAAATCTGAAACAAGACCTCATGATTCATACCAAACAAAGAAAGCAAGAAGAAAAAAAAAAATAATTCCTATGCTAGGAGATTGCTGAACCACTTGAAGCCTTGAAAGCGTGGCTTGTCTGCTACAAACCATGTCCATAAACCACTTACAGACACTTCTGCCTGAAGTCTCTGTTGGTTTTTTAATTCATTTGGACAAGTGCCCTTCTTCAGATAAATATATTGTTTAATTGACTTGGGTTCTGCATATCCATGCATAAACAGAAAATGTAAAAGGGACCCGGCTTGCACAGGACAAGCTCTTGGCACTTTCTAGTATTTCCTACTGGACAGTCAATGGCAAATCACTTTCTCTAAGGCAAATGCAAGAACTTTTTTGCCCAAGGAAGACTGAAAATTATCCTGCTGTGCTTTAACTCATCGTAGGCCTCCTCAGAAAAGATAGGTGCTTGTGAATGGCACGTGTTTAACAAAGTCCTCTCTTTAGGAAAAGAAACACCATCTCGAAATTAAAAATAGAGAAGAATCACACACCTGGAATCCCAACCACTCACGAAGCACAGCAACACCACGAGACCTGTTCATTGTGGCAGACTACCATGGAACTAAGACTCCAAACACTGACTAGCTCCTCTAACAATTCTGTCTTATACATTTACAGACAGCCCCAATATACACTGTTTTTGTAATAGCCACTGAACATGTCACCAGATGACAAGGGAAGCTAAAGAAGAACAAAATGATTAATATAAACAGAAAACACCCTTCTGTTTCATACATCTCCATTTATTATCTTCCTATACCCCAGCTCAGCAGACAGAAAAGATGTGATGAGTTTAAAAAGAAAAAAATAAGAAGGGGGGGAAAAAAAAAAAAAAAAGAGAACTGGGTCTGTATTTTTTCCTCTCCTTGTTTCTGCCTGCACCTTATTTTAAACCATGGATGAATTGGCCCAAAGATATATAGGTCACATGGCTGAGGCAGAAATAGAATCTGTATCTCCAGAGCCACAGTGCCGGGTACACAAGCAAGTCACTGAAATTCTTTAAAGATATTCACGTTTTGTTAGAATTAAGATATTTTGCAGCCATGGTATATGGCCAAAACCAAATGTCAGCATCCTCATCTGTCAGAAGATTTCTGATGTCCAGGGCTTCCTACAATTTCCTGATTCTTTGACTGTGGAATTTGTCACAGCTGATATGCTTTTGCACTTTGATATCGTTTCAATTCCTGAGAAAAGGCAGTGTGAATGCACATAAGCATATGCAGAGAGAGGTAATTTTGCTTTAAAGAAAAAAATTCTCAACTCTGAAACCCACCTTTTTCTACGTTTTAGCCTATATCCTCAGAAATCAACTAGTTGTCCAAAGGAAAGGAGTTAATATTTTACCATATATGCACCATCTTGTATTTATGAGGAATATGAAAACTTCTAGTGTGCGGTAAATAAATTAATACATTTAAAGTGATTCCACCTTTCACTGCAAATATTTCATTCATCTCTGCTTACTAGCCTCCAAATTTAATTAACCTTTTCAGTACCCTTTGATGTAGCACATAATGTGCCAGAGGCCAAAAAAGCAGCAGCGTTTTGGGGTATGAACTGTTAATTGGCAATGGGTGAGCCTCGAACGAGATTGCATTTTCACTGAAAGAAACAGCCCACAGTTGAGAGGTCTTTGAGGACCTTCCTGGGGGGTGCAGTGAAGGGGCAGGGTGGGGGCAGCGGGCAGAACAAGGGCAAATCTGCTTCCCTTCACTTCAGTATCTCTGCTGGGGTCGACACTCAAGGGGACTTGACTTTGCCTGTTCCGACTCCTCAGTTATTTCAGGGCAACGGTCTTACCCGACGAAGTTCCTGTGATTATGAAGAGACACAGGAAGGTAAGACACGGTTTGAGTGGGCTCAGGACGAGGCCCTTTAGAAAAAACAGTGTTTAGTCACAGTGCACTGGGGCACATCTCCAGAACCCAATGGGTCCGGACACCAGCATCGATTCCTCTGGGCTCACGATTCAAAATGATGACTGTACATCCACACACACACACACACCCCCTCCAAGCTCAGAGCACAGGTTTCACACGAGAAAAGCCACCTGGTGCGACTGCACACAGCGTCAAGTCTCAGTGTTCAAAAGCAGCCGGGATTTTCATGAAGTATTTCATGAAAGCCACGCTCCTTTAAAAGTGTCTCAGATTGGGCACCCAGAAATCAAGACGAGGTAAAATTCCAACACTTGGGCAATCAGTTTGCTATAAACTCATGGCTGCAGCAAGTTATTTTGCCTCTGGCAAATACTTTATGCTACAGGAGAAATTGCTTCTCTTCACTCCATCCCTCTCTCCCTCACCTGCGCGCACACACACGCACCCCAAGTTGACTGTGCAGTGATGTTAACAGGAGAGGAAAATTGCTTCCTGACCTTTCCCGTGATCAATTTACACCCTGAAGCATGAGATTGGTTTCATTTTCGTGTGTATATGTAATACCTACTCCCACATCACTTCAGACAATGCAAAATTTGCCGTTCACTTGAAGGGGTGCACGGGTTCAGGTGGGATTTTGCCAGTACCCTCCTTCCAGACACCGACCTGCTAAGTGAGCTGCTCCTCTAGCACAGCGATAGGTGCTCGTGTTTGCGTGGTGCAGGTCAGAGTTTTGATTTCCCTCTTGATCACTACAGCGTATCTATGTGTATATTCATAAAGTTGTTATAGAGCTTTGTGTTCAGCTACAGAGCCTTACCCTCTGGCTAGAGCAAAACACATTCCTGGGCCTCTTCTGTGAGCGATCCTAAGTTAACACTTTGTAATTTCAGCTCCTGACCTTCCACCTACTGCGAGAAGGAGGTCTGCAAAATGTACCAAAGGCAAAAAGCAAATATCTGGTTACCGGGCCTCTTTACACAGCAGATACAGACCTGGCTTTGGACTACGTGCCCTTGAGGGGAATTGCAGGAGGCTGCAGAACGCGGGTAAGTCTGGGACCAGGTCGTGATTGACCAAACTTTCTATCCCCCCACCCACCTTCTGACCACACGACTCAAGCCAGTGATTAATAAATATCCCGTATAAAAAAAAAAAATAGCTTCCTAGGCCCGACGGGAGTGGTCATTCACGCACTGGGTCGTTTGAGCTCGGTTTTAATCTCATTAAGGTAAGACTTCTGCAATGCTATGCTTTACGACTAGACTAATGAGCTTGTGTGAGGGGTCCAGATGTTTCCAAATGCAGCAGCTACAATCTGTATTGTTGTTTCACTTCAAATTCTAATATTCTTCCCCGATTTGTGGAGATCACGGAGACAAATTCTACCTGATGCTTAAGCAGGTATTGCAAAAGCCAGAGATGAGGTTCTTCCAAGAGTCTGGCAGCATTAAAGCTGGACACAAACCCCATACTTAGCTGACTTGGAAAGACTTCTCAGGGAGACAATCCAACCCACTTTATCTCTTGGAGATGTACAACATATTTTTATGCATACGTATTACGTGTTTTATATACTCCAACTGCAGGCATACACACATCCACGCAGAGCGTAGATTTTACGCCGACAGTTGGCTTATGGATTGGAAAATATTCATGTTTTGATGCTTTAAATAACAAGGTGTCGTTCCAGATGCATCATCACAATGTGGTCTCTACGGAAAAAAGGTCTCTTGGCACTTGCCAACTTTAGGACTTCCTACTCGTGTCCCTGGTGCCCCAAGAGGCTGACGCGCGCAGTGAATTTTTAATTTTTTTTCCTTCTCAAGTTCTGCTGCAGTCATAATTTCTGGAGAAAAGTTTTAGAGCGCACGCAACATTTGCTGAATGTTTTCTTCATTTATTTAATCCAGATGTTTGCATTTTAAATAATTGAAAAGCTGCTATGGTAAATAGACATCAAGGGAGGCTAATGGGAGTAGCACTGTCATTAGAAAGAACTTTGTATGATGAGACATTAGACTAAGGAGTCAGTCCCTACAGTGTCAGGACAGGTTACAGGAATGAAGGCATGTAGCTTGTTGAGAAACTTTAGACATCAACGCGAGACCATCCACGACACTTAAAGAGACTGCTGAGCAAGGTTAAACACAAACAGCTCAGAACTTGTAATGAAAAGTAGATTGTGAGCTTTTTAATGATAAAAGCTTATAATTCATCATATGGTTTGATTCAGTTGCACACCCAAAATTTTTAAATTTCTTTAAAAAAAGGAATCATTTCCATTTCTTCACTTTGTAGGCCCATTCACTAAGCTCATTTAACAGCGAGGGTGGTTTCGGAAGCTCACAAATGAAATGGTGCAGCTGCTGCGTAACTTCATTATGAAGTAGGGTGGTTTTGATTTTAGATTTTGAGACTGACAGTGCAATTTTCAGTCTGAGGGTGCCTGGGCTCTATTCAAAGCCCTGTGACTTTGCAGCTCGACTCTTCAGCTGCCCTAATTTTTGTCTCCGTTGTCCCGTTTTAATGTGAACCTCCCAAAACTCAGCCTTAACCTCACCAAAGTCAAGTCAGCTTAAATGGCAGTCAAGATTACATGCAGGTTTGCAGTATCTTTGTTAAATTGATTTTTAAAAATCACTTCAGTTACACTGCTGTAACTGAGGGCGGTGGCCAGCCTTGTGATCAGTGAATTTTCTAGGATTTCTTAGTTATTTTCCCTGAAATTTTTTTTAAACACTTGCAGCCATATCTCACCCATGTAAACCGACACAGAAGTTGTTACAACTACAATGACCTAAACCAGGTAAACACTTGCTCCATGGAAGTCAGCTACTGTAGATTTCCTACCCCCTCCATCACACAATTGGTTTCTCCCCCCAATATGCAAAAAGGTCTTAATGGCTCCACATCATGATGTAATCCCTTGGAAAGGCTCCTCTGGAGCTGTTAAGAAGTATCTACTGAAATATCTCTGTAACAGCTATTTTACTGGAATTATGGTCCACTGGGCCCAAAATCCATCTTTTATGAGAAGCCAACAGAAGAAAGTGCTCCATAAAAGACCAGAAGATTTCCAAAGACATTCTTCTCTACCAAGAAAATTAACTGTGTAAAGTTTCTTCACGCATCAATGTATAGTTACATCTCTGATGAATGCTGTGAAGTTGAATGGCATCTGATAAACTGTTCCGACTCCGATTTCCACTGTGACTGCCAGCATATGCTTCTTCAAGGGCCTGGCTGTGAAACTGCATCACTCTTGCAGTAAGACAGTTACATTTGCTTTGTGAATTCTTACAGCCAAAAAATTAAGTTTAACACAGAAATTTAGGGTCAAGTGTCTTTAGACAGTTTACAGACAGTAATTTCAGCAAAATGTGTTTTCCTGGGGACCCAGACGAAAAACGTTGCTTCTCTTTCTGAAAGATTAGCCTTTACTACAAGAGATCAGCTAGAAGACTTGCACATCTTAATATACATGCTAAAAAGATGTGCCACAGCTTTGAAGCTCTTGGGGTTTAAATCTACTAATCACACTCATAAGGAATCATCAAACCAATGCATGTCAAGGCAGAAACTCTGATCTCTGCCAGGACACTTAGAGATTTTTAGATTATTCAGTTGCTCTACTAATAGATATCTCCATTCTCTATTCCTCTTTCCCTCTCCATCTTCCAAAAAAAAAAAAAAAAATTAGTCAACAGTTTCAGTCTAAATTCTGTTTTTGCAATAATTCGGTGAATGCCAACATAATTTTTTGTTGCTTAATTAGACTACCAATTTGGAGGACAGCTTAGAAAAACATTAACTATAATTCTCAAAGTGAGGCATTAAAAACCATTTACTCTGTCCTACGCAATTACTTGGTACTTATCTATTAGCAAGTAAAATATTAGGGGGAAGAGTGTCTTTTACACACAACAGAGTTACTTTCTAATAAAAAAAAAAATAACCTGCTCATTTTTTTACTTGTTGAGTAAGCTCATATTCCTGAGCACCTGAGCAAAAAATAATAGTGCAGCTATTATGTTTGGCAATGTTTTGACTTCAGCTTAGAAAATGACAAAGCTGTGAAAAAAAAGTGAAATTGTTTTTCTAAAGGGCTTTTCCTCTACCATTCACAGCCACGGTTTGGTTTGGCTCGCCGTGCCTACGAATACCACTGGAAGAGCCTCGACTGGCAAGCTGAGCTGGCCAACAGCCGGGACTTGCAAACATCTTTCCGTTTTAACGACAGAAATTATTTTTACTGAGAGACTACCCAAAAACCTTTAAAGAGGGATCAGGGCCTCACTGTCCCAGCAGTTATAAAAGAGCAGGAGGCAGAACAGTCCCTTGCCTGAGCCTCTAAGGATCTAACAACGAGGGGAAATTGGTTCCAATAGCTTCCTTAGATCCAACAGAAGTTTTTGTTTTACAAATAAATGTTCCCATCTCAAAGCATTTGCAGCTCGGTCATTACAGCCTTCAGGTGAAATCAGAAGCTGACTATAAGTTGTTATGCAAAAACATAACTCTCCTGTTTAATAAATGCTCCTGGTTGCTTAGAACCTAGCCTCTCACCATGTGCATTTTATTCCTTTTTTTTTGGGGTGGGAGGGTGATTTTCATTTTCTTACAGCATCCTGTAAGGAACCCCCTGTTTGGTCTAAACTTTGGGCTCAACATTGCAAAATCTGTCGCAGCCTTAATGTGAATCTACCCATTTAATTAGCATCCCCAGTGGTAGTTAATATTGGTTTTGTAATAGCTGTTCACAAGAAGAAATCCAACTCTGACAAACGCTATCGCTCCAGCTTAATTTCAAGCAGTCCTACTTAGAAGTTAGCGGGATTTTTTTGATGATTAAAGACTTAATATTCTACCGTAGCAAGGGTTGTGTGAGTTCTGGTATCTGCGAGCTCCAGTGCACACACCCTGCAAACATAAGGATCATCCCAAACTTTGTTCTGCGTTATGTTATCCCCTACTAATCAAAGGAAAATAATAGATCTGACCCTAAAACAGCGCTCACAAGAAAACAGAATGGCATTTACGATTCAGAGATTTTGGTTAATAGGAATTTGATAATGCTGGAGATCAAGGATTTGTAAACGTTTTAAAAATCATCTCAGCACAGTCCAATGCTACGCGCCCTCCCCGGACTACCACGGTGCAGCAATCCTCAGCTCTTCCTCGGGGACAGGCATAACAAAACATAATAACATCCTGTTATTATCCTTTCACGTGCATTCTTCTGGTCAAACAGATACTACCACTCGTATGCACCAAGCCTTGCCCTCTTTGGCCTAGTTCAACTTCTCAACTGACAGAAAAGGATGGTGCAATAGGGGAGGTCTGAGACGGAACTCAGGCAGAAGGTACCTGAAAAGAGACAAGTAACAACAATCTCATTCACTGGAGACTGAGGACTGCTAGCCGAAGGGTGAAGTGGTGAGATGCTCCAGTCTGCAGAATACTTTCGATTACATAACACCAATTCATGCACGTCAGAGCGTATTCTGTTTAGGTCATATGTCAGAAGACTAAAACTATCTACATATGGGAGTGAGAAAGCTGTGATTGCCCATACAAGCACTGAACCACCCTCCGCTTGTAACTGTTTATCATGAGCTCAAACTCCCCTTTAATTTACAGTTCAAGCTCAACAGCTGAGAAAGTTGGGTTTCCAGGAGAGCTCAGCGCATCTGAAATCTCAAAACTAAGTAACCCTACGGATTTCTTCCAAAAGGTACTCCCACTGCCATTAACACACACACAAAAACAAGAAAGAACAAAAAAAAAAGATTTAAGTACTTAGCATCCACCAACATTCCACGTGTACCTCCGGGCAAGCCAAGAGTTGCCGAAGTGCCCAGTTATTCTGTACTCTAGGTCCAGTTTGAGACATCTTCAGATGAGCCGATTTTATTTTTTTTTTTCCAAGTACTGATCACCACCCTCTTCAGTATCTTCAATTTAAGATCCACCATTTCCAGACACTTTTACCCTGTATTTTTGTGGCAGTTAGCAGAGTAGTTCATTTTATGACTCAAAGACACGGAATTTTTCCGTGGGTGCCTGCATGTGTGTCTATGCAGAGAGGCTTAGAGGGGTAAGAGGCATAAATCACTTCAAATTGCTACTGTAATAAATGTGGACAAAAGAATAAAATTTGTCACCAACCTAATATTACCATCAATGTTTTGTCTAGCTACATTCCTTCCAATTTAAAAACAGTTCAATACCCCTTTTACCTTCAAGTAGCAGCACTTAATAAACAGTGATGGATGCTTTTTATTCCCTTTCCCCCCTTCCTCCTATTCCAGGCTTTCCTATGTCTTTTACAAGGGGATTGTTTAGCTTGGGGGAAATGTAGATCCTCCATCTTTCTTGCATTGACATGCATCCCTCAAGGAATGACGACCATATTTAATTCATAACCCCCGTTGGCTACACAAACATACAACTTCCCATCAATTAGGCAACACAGAGATGCTGTTAAAAATCAATGAGCTTATTATTAAATATATTTTCTTTTCATGTAACAATAATAGTTATTGCTGCTCCATTGTTATAGCTGTAATATCAGGTGGTTAAGCAGCTCTAAAAAAAAAAAAAAAAAAGGGGGGCTGATTGCTTTTTGATCAGCCGGTGTAATATCAGAGAGTATCAGAACAACACTGTCCTTGCTGCACTGCTTGACACAGATGCTGAAGGATAAAGGTGATAAAAAGTGACCAAATGGATGTTTCTTGAATAAAATCATCTAGTATGAGTGGAACACAGCAGTTACTGAATATTCACCTGATTTTCACACGCAGATACTCACAGAAGTACAAGGCACTAAGCATCCATCACACACCAGCCCCATCAAAACACAGATAGGCTCATATTTGTGTTTTCACTGTGGTGTGTTTATTAGAAATTATTTGGATATTTTGACACATGCCACTACTGAGGGAGCTCCCTGCCTACAACAGAGATGTAAAGTCTCTGCCAGCTCATGCAAAGGTTAAAAAAAAAATTCCGCACACACACAAAAACCCACAGTGCACAGATTTTGGCAAGTACATCATATGCTGTCTGGCCACAGCTGATCTGAAGCGAGTCCCCTGTAATTATGGGAGAAGGTGGAACAGGTTTCCTGCTAATTGGAAAATTCTGCAAATGGCACCACTGAAGTAAATTGACAGTCGTTAGAATATTAGCAAAATGAGGGAACTGATTAGGAAAAAGCTCAGATGTGGACTTTTTTTTTTTTTCTTTTTTTTTTAAATAGTGCCTGAATCTACCAACAAATTGATAATAAAAGCTGAACTTAATAATAACAGCTGTTATTTGACCTGGATGCGAATATATTTGTGCACATATGCACACATACACACAGATACATATACCCACACACGTATATAAATGTATTAGGTGCATAAACACATCCATACAGATATTATTCCTGTCACTCTTCTCACATTAAGATAAATACACAGGATGTTTGCTAACTTTTTAGAAAACATTTTTTTTCCCCCCAAATATTTACACACAGCAGAGGAGAAAAGCTGCATTCAAGAACACCATCAAGAGGCACGTTCTAATGAAACTGTACTCACTTTGTGCTTCAAACAAATCTTGCAAAATACGCGTTTACATCCTTAAATCTTTAAGTGATTTGTTCCTAGGGGAAGCTGGATTTCTATTGTAAATTTGTTCTTGATTGACTGCTGTTGAGAATTCTAGTCGCAACTTCTCTTTATGCTTTAGTTTAAACTGTACAGGAAGCACAAAGTGGGATTTGGCTACAACTTTGGCCATCCATCAACACTTCAATATTTGTATTCGTTATTTTGCAGCTACTAGGAGCAAGTGAAAAGCAGACGTGAGGGGAAAAATAAGACAGTCTAATTAGAGACACTCCTACAAAAACCATCAAATCCACCTCTCTAACTTCATTATGAGTCTCTCTTTTTTTTTTTTTTTTTTTTTTTTTCTCCTGCAATCCCCTGTTTAGTTTCAAAATACTCTCTGAGGGCCTGATCCTACCACATGGACTTTGTTGGGAGCTCTAACTCTCGTAACGGTAACGGCTTGTTTTGACACAGAATGGTCTCTCTGGTCACTCAGGCCTCTCATTTGCTATCAGCTTCACTAGTACAAAAAGATGCTCAGTTGGCCGTTGGCTTTGAGGGGAGAGAACATTGCTTGATTTGGATTTTTTTTGTTTTTGCTTTTAAGCAAGCATAGATATTTACTCCCCTTCTCAAACAGAAGTCCAAAAGATGCTAATGTAATTTAGCCAAAGATTCCTAAAAGAAATTCCCCCAAAATCCTGTAAAATGTATTAAAAAATAGGATGCTACCGGTAGATTAGCAATATTTTTTAAACAGTCAAATGGAATTATAGAACAAATATAAAACTATGAAATCCTATAGACAGTCCAATAAAACTTCAAGTTATCGTTTCAATAAGACCCTTCCTCGTAACAGCTACCACAGAAATTTTTATTACGTCTAAACCAATGCAGACTACGCATGTTCGCTATGAACCTGAGATTACTTTATTCATCCCAGTGATACAATAAACCTAATAAAAACTCTAGCCTGGATGATTATATCACACTAAGAACCAAAATAACTACACAGTGTTCTCCATGCCCAACACAGTTTAACCTTGCATTGATTATGAGCGCAACGTTTTCAGACTTAAGAGATTTCTCTTTAATGTAGCACTTGTTCCTCTTACTTATACATTTAAAACATTATAGTTCCCTCTGTGTAATTTTTATTGTAACTTTGGTGTCTCTTTTATTGTACTTCGCTAGTTGGGGGGAGGAATATTCTTACGGCTGTATCTTATGCAATAACAGAAATATTTATACCTAACATACAATTTTACTTTAAAGAATAAAGAGCACAAACAGAACTTTAACAAAGAAAGAGGGTTTATTAGGCTGGATTCTTAGTTAATTTAAATAAGCATGTGTTTGTGGGCATGGGAGAACCTCAGCTGTACCTCCAGCATCAGACAGGATGGCTTTATAGACCAATTTCAACAGAATAATATTAGGTTATATGCTGTTAAAATTCTACAGGACTTTTGTAGCATGATTTTTATTTTTTTTTTACTGTGTATTTTCAGTTGATCTGACTAGCAGACAGCCTACTGTTTGCATTTCAAGTATCCACGTTTATTTTCACATATTTATTTAAACAAATCAGGGAGTCAAAATAATGCCAGATCTAGTCTCTTCATAGCGGTCCCTAGATGACAAGAACACACAGCAATTCCCAGTCCTCATGCTATTTTGGCCACTTCAGCATCTAATATCCTGCCCCAAAGCCAATTCAAATCAATGGACTGATTCTCATCACCTGCTATGGATTTTGGATCAAGCCTTTTGGTGCCAAAATTCAGATAAATATTTTCTACAGGAACAGATCTGTGTGCTCACAGAGGTAGCCTGAAAACCCACATAGAGCAGCATGCAAAATGGAAGCAGATAGGATGCCTTTTGAAAAAAAAAAAAAATACTAAAAAAGGACATGAATAAAAAGGTATTATGGCTCGGTATGTTATTCCTTTTTCTCCTGCTGTAGATGTTGGCTGTACTGTCCCAGTTTTCAGCCCCCTCAGAAGGAATTCTCTCTTGGTTCAAGAGATACAAAGCTCCTCAAGACATCTGCTGTCAGTCTTAAGAGTAGGTGGGATTTGACAGCTTTTATAGGAGTAACTAGACTCCACTACACACAAACCAGATTTTTTCCCCTCTCACCTTTCTAGGGTTTTTTCAAGTTTTTGCTTCATTTTCCATTTTTGGTGTGCTCCATTTTCTAGTTTTCATTCATCCTGAACAACTCTGCTTCATGAAAACAAAAGAAGGGAGGAGGGGGAGAAAGGAAAGGGAGGAGGAGAAATCCTACCCAAAATTTAAAAAAAAAAAAAAAAAAAAAAAAAAAAGTCCAACACAGACAGTTTGTGCCAAATACTGTTAAGGGTGGTTGGGGAAAGGGGGAGGCGGGGGGGGGGGGAATCAAGTCACTTTCAATCAAGTGTCACACCTTTAAATAGTGGTTAAATCTTTGCATTATGCAGCTCATCCCTTTTACAACATGGGGTTCCCGTAGAGAATTCCCTGTTTACACTGGGAATTCCTCCAGGAGAGCATCAATAAAGCTGAACAGATGTCAGGGTGGAATGCCAGCGGCAGTGGCTGTTGTCAGGGGTGGTGGGGAGAGAGTCGGGAAACAATAAGAGGCGGCATCTGCTGCACAAAGCCCTTGCGTGTGGGTCAGGTTTTGCCAGTGTGTTGAGATTCCACCCTCTCCTTTGTCTGGGCACATTGCCTCTCTTGTTCCTGGATGACAGGGGTTGACACATGTCACCCAACCCTATCAGAAAGGCTATTTGTTTGGCTCTTGCATATGCACCAGTGTTTTTGACCTCCTCTGCTTGGAATATATTGAACAACCCTGGAAGGGGGAGGCGGGGGAACCTGGAGGGGAAAAGAAAAAAAAAACCCAAAAAAACAAAACAACAAAAAAACTGTAAAAACCCAAAACACGACCACAACAAAAAAAACAACCTCAGAGGTCCTCTCTGATACCTATTTCCATTATGCACTTTGTGTCTTAAGTAAGGATGGAGATACCCTTCTTTTAATTAAAAGCATGACTGATGAAACTTTACTACCAGGAAAACCCAGGATTTGAAATACTTCCTGAAGATCAAGTCCACACAATACTTGAATCAAATTTTGTTTTATAATGGATGTATTAAAAAAAAAAAAAAAGTTATCAGCCTATCAAGGAAAAAAAAAAAAAATCAAGCTAAGCTTCAGGAATAAATGACAATATTCAGCTGAAGGAGGTGAGCTCCAGTTTTTGTCACCTTAACCAGAGGCTTGAGATAACACAGACTTTTGAAACTCCACACCAAAGCTTATACAGGATTTGAACCTCGGCACGACTTTGTACTCGGATCTTCTGATGGCTCGCACGATAAAAAAATTAGAGAATTAAACAATTGTGTAAATGCAAAAGTATTAGGTGAATAAGGAGAGCTCTTACTCGTGCTAAACAAGAAAAAGGGAGGTGGTTGTATGGTAGACAAGCAGTTTGCACACTGGGGTCCCTTCCCCCAAAACTGGTTAATTGTTCCTATTTCTGGAGATCCGTAATGGAATTCTGACAAATCAATGTGCTTCCTCTTCAGAAATAATAACAAGAAAATAAGGACGATTTGGTTAACTGTTCCTCTTGATGAATAACTTGTTATTGTAGTATCCTTCCTCTCAATTAATATTTAAAACACCTATTTTAAAATAATCACTACTAAAAAACAAAACCCGCCCCAAACAATGTTTACTGTTTTGATTGCCTTTAAAACCGCAATTTTCCTCAAAATAATAAACTATAATTCACAATTAAAAATTGAGGAGTTCTCAGAAGTGCAGTAAGTCTTCGCGGAAAAGTAACCCCTAAGTAGTAATACTTGGTTTTAATTTTAAATTGTCGGGTTAGGAGCTGCAAACAAAGGCAGAAGGCCAGCTTCTAGCTGCCAGAATTCCCTCCAGCACCGCTACGAAGATCTGCCACTGACGGTCCAAACGGGAACGCTGCAGGCGTGGAACTAGTTGCAATCAGGTGTGTGGCAGCAGCGAACGTCGGAGAGTCGAGGTGTTTAGCCAAAACGAAACGGTTCGAGCTGAAATTTTCACATCATCTTTTGTCTCCTACTACTATCCTAGCTGTGAAAGGGCGATTTTTTAGAGAACAGAATCTCGAGTTACAGGGAAGGAAAGCCTGATCTTTCATCCGAAGGGATTTAGAGATACGTTCCAGGCTGGCACTCTGCAACCGTGCAGAGTCAAACCCTTTGAACTTTCCTTCTCGCCAAATTTCTTCGTTATTTTCAGAAGTTCAAAAAAAGAAACACACGCATGCGGAGTTTAGAATTTCTCTCTGATGAAATGCTTGCAAAATAAAAAAAAAAAAAAAAAGGAAATCCCACTTTTCTATCTTTATATGCTTCAGATTCAGCGTTTGGGGTGGTTTTTTTTTTCCCATTTGACAATTAGAAATTATTTTTGGCTGCTATGTAGCTAGCAAAGGTTAATTGGTCTTGCTGCTGTAAAATACTGAATTCTGATCACTTGATTAATGAGGTGTCAGAAGCCACAAGTAACCAACACTTTTTTGAAGGAAAAGCACTGAAATAAAAAGTACTTTTAAGGATTTTGTGTTTCTCCCACTTCTCTTCCCACCATAGAAAAAGCAGCTGCTTCAAAGGCAGTTTTAGTTTTCAGCGTGGTCAGAAAAAAAAAACAGAACTAAAAAAAAAAAAATCACTACTCCAAATCAATTAAGCTTAGAGAGAGAAGCCACAAATATTTTCTGTGGGGTGTAACCCCTTTAATCTCTGAGGCCATGAAATGAGAAATTCTTGGGGCCAGGGCTCTGGCTGGCACGAGAGGGTAAAGCAATGCAGTCTTACAGGAGCTGGGAGTCGGACCAACCAAGCGTGCAGTGCACACTTCCTAAATTCCCTACCTGCTTCCTTCACTTCTATTTCTATCATCAACAACAGCACAGAATACATATATTTGGATGAATCCTCAGCTAAAAATCCTTCTCTGGGGAATTTAAATAGACTCGGTGCAATTTTCAGGAACATAAGTTTCGTGTATATTTGTCTTATGTCTGCAATGAAAAAAAAAAAAAAAAAAAGAAAATAAATGTGGTAAATAGTATTATGCTCCCATTTGACTCCACTCAGGAGCAAACTGATCTTTCTCTATTTGTGGTATAGATGCACTTTGTCACAATAAACCACTGTATATTATGTTTATATATGTCCTTCAGGCATGTCACAACAGTTTGGCATTCTGAGTTGCTCTACCACTGTGTACATTAAATAGTCATGTAGTTACATTAAACAGTGGGGAGTTCACACTTCACAACCACTCAGTGTTTTAAAACAGATGTGGGCTGTCTGCTGTCAGACTGTAATAGAAAGACTTAGGAGGATCTTGGTGGGAATTTAACCTCCAGATGATTGAACGCTCCCCAGTCTCTTTCCACTAGACACCCCCCCACACCCCGCCTGCCAGAACCCCAATTTTGAAGGAGGAGGATGTAAATAAATAAATAACTGGGACCTACAACTTTGGTACCACCGAGAGCAGAGCCAGGAAGGGAGGGGGGAGAGGGCGCGATGCGGAATTCGGAGTACTTTGTGGCTCAGAATATTTTTGAGTGGGGTGGGCTAGAAAGAGTACCCAGGGATTTACTGACAGGAGAATTTTTGACAGTTGATGGACAGATGAATTCCGTCATGGAAGCGTTAGTCGAAAGCGGCAAGGCCAGATGGAAACTCACAGCTTGTCTTTAATATTAATTTTCTCCCCCCCTCCTCTTCTTTTTTTTCTTTTGCAGGAGATCAGAATTCCCTAATTCCCTAAAATGTTTCAATGCATCTTGAGGTATTATTTTTCCAATGCCTTTACCCACCTACTCTTAATAAGAAGTGCTCCTTTGTGTTAATGTTATTTTTTTTCTCTTTCCTCTCCGCTTATTCCCCTGCCCCCCCAAGAGTCAAAAGAAATCAAGGAGAAAGAAAAAAAAATAAATCAGTATAGCTACACAGCTGTTAAAAAGTCTGCCTGGGTTAAAATACACATAGATGAGTAATATCTTAACCTTGTACAATATTTTAAAGATACAGATGAATCCGGCATACTTGGCGAGTTTTAGCTGAAAAGAGAGAGAACCAAATAAACACCTGAAAGAAATGAACAATCAGGAAGGAAGCCCTAATGACATCATCTATTTTTTTTTAATAGAGGAAAAAGCCACAGAAATAGGAGTGCAACTGTACGTCACCTTCCAGAGAAGATTTTTCAGCAGTTGCACAGAAAGAAGTCTCTTTTGAATTAAAAAAAAATAAAAAATTGATACAACAGAGAATCAAATATCAGTCAACAAAAAAAGTCACATATTTCTAGATTTTTCTTCCATATTTGTTCACAAGCTTGACTGTCTGAACATCTCTCAAAATCGACTCCCAACATCCCACAGTGGCCCTTCAAAAAAAAAAAAATTTTAAAAAGCAGCATCTTTTAACAGCTTCATTTCCCTAATTTATACTTGTGAAACTGATGTAAAGAGACAATGACGGTTATACTGAAAAAAATTTATGCTACCATCCTCCTTTTCAGAAGTCCTATCGTCAGCTGGGAATAAACCATATGGTTCTATCATAATTTAGCATGTAGAATCCTATGGATATTTACTCAGTAGAATTCCAAGAGGGAAGCAGTTAAGTATTTTTTCCCAGCTACTCTAGTGAATTAAATCACATAGATGTAAAATTAAAAGATAAGTCTATGGAAGCATCAAAAGACTTGTGGAAAGTATCTCCTTCCCCAGAAAAGTCACTGGACTGATGTTAAACATTCCACCAAAGGACGTTCTAGTTTTGCAATCTCAGTTCAGAGCAAGCTCAGTGCAGAGGTAACTCTCCGGTAACAGCGTTGTTCCAATCTAGCTGCATATTAACAGGCTTGAAGATCAGTATTTCACATTGAAATTAGAACATATGCACATCCTGTATATTTGTTTTCTTCTCAATCTTGGTTATGTGCAAACATTTGCAATGTAAGATGATTGATATGCAGTATGATGCCCTTTTGTAATTACAGTAATTAAACATTTGGCCAAACTGCTAAAATCAGGGGTGTATGACGAAACTGGAGTTTGGGGGGGGAAGAACAAAATACCGCTCCAGTGCTGCAGGCACACTCGTTTGCAGAGATCTGCTCGAAGCACTACTTGAACAGAAGTAATTGTTTGCACAGAACTTCAACTTCAGCAGAGGTTCCCTGGAACCGGAATTGCAATCTGCACGTTACAAACCAAAACTGGAGAAGTGTGCAAGGATCACACGCAGATCACGCAAGAAGCAATTATTCAAATTTAATGTGAGCACCGTGCCTAGTTAAAACACATATGACCTATGAATGCTTCATCGTGCACGTGCTATCTTTGCATTTTTGCTAGACTAAGACCCCTCTTCGTAAGAACAGCTCCATTTACTTGTTGCTTCGCTCCAGTGTGATTTTGTCCTCCCTAAAAACAGGCTCCAAGAGCTGCAAACCTTGACGAACTTGTGCTGTGGATTTAAGGGAACAAAACATGCTGGAAAAGAAAACACAACAATCTAAACTGGATCTGAACCAAGGAGTAGCTCAGACTGTAATATCACATCCCAACGCCCATGACTGTGAATCTGGGTACGAATCCAAACCTTGTGGCTCAGACACATCCTTACTCGCAGCTGCAGTTTTCACATAGTTTCAACACAAAAACAGCAACATTAGCCACCCACGCAGGTCAGGAAGTCCTCTCAACCTTATTAGCAGATCTGGTCCTATTTTTGAGTCTGGAAATGGACCATCTTCCCTCTCCAGTCATCACCCTATCAACCTCCCCAACTTATGCAAACTTTAAAATTTCAAGACTGTTGCATGTGACTTAACGCGGAGGTTGTGAATTTTGACCTTCCTCCATTGTTAATAAAATACAACCGCCAAGAACCTGAACTGGAGATGAATCGCACTGCGTTACAAACGCTTATCCTGCAGGCAGCAACCTCACCGATATATTTAATCGGTGAACTGGGATATCCCCCGAAACAAGGTACCCACCAAACCAATGAATGAGTTCAATGGGAATCACATCACACACTGTCCTTCAACAAGAGACATCTCAGATTGACAACTGCCCAAAACTAAACCAGTCCATTTGAAGCGTGTGTGCAAAGATCTGCATTTTTAAAACTAAGACTAATTTTGTCGCAGTCATCTTGGATGCCAGAGCAAGGATCTCAGCTGTGGAAGCATTTCTGATTCCGGACAATGATATAACCTTTCAGTCGCTGATCTAGATACCATTCAGCATTAACAGATCAGCCTAAATTAAAAGACCACTTCATGCAAACCACTGCTTCTTTGTCAGCTAAGGATTTTTTAATCATAAAATGGGTGATTAAAAAAAGGTGTCTGACCCATCTTCAGCAAGTCTATGAAAAAGAATGAACCAGGAATTATTCCCCAGCATTTTGGTACAACTAGACGTACAGGAATTGAAAGATCACTTTGCAGTTAAAAGGTGTTTTATGCAACAACAAACATCATTAATGCACATCTCTTCCCTTGAAGGAACCCAAATTGTTTTTAAACTTCAACGATTTGAACTTTAAATCAACCCTCCTCATAAAAGGGCACCAAACTAATTAATTTGCATGGAAAAAGAAGAAAAGGCTCTATTATCTTTTTCAGAGACAACATCTAAACTGAACTTTCAGGTCTTCGGCTTTAAGGACCAGTAAAAGGATCTGGACAGAGAGCCAGTGACAGACAGAAGGAGGGGGGACAGACAAAACCCCAAACCATTAATTCTCATGCTCACACTACGTAAATTCCAACGCAATGCATCCAAACAAGTACAAACCATTTAAGCCTCCAAGAGCACAAGGTGCTGCACAGACCTTGCCCCTAATTCCATCACTGGCCACAGCCACAGGGCAGTAGCCACACTCCTGCTGAGACTCCCTCTCCCAGGCCTGTGCTGAGCTTAGCCCCAGGCTGTCGTTGCCTTCCTACTCCCCAGAGCTTCTCACGGGCAACAAACGGCGAGAGAGCCAGAGCTGTCCAAAGGGCAAACCGTGGCCAGCACCAAGGAGCAAGAAACGGCCCAATCGCAGTCTCGCACCAGTGCTTCCTCTCACCTTCCTCCATCACCACAGCCCCGCTCCCGCAGATTCCTCAAGCGCTTGCCCACCCTCTGAGGTTACCCCTTGGCACACCGCAGCGTGAACCAGAAGACAGATTCTTTTTTTTTTTTTTTCCAAGCCTATCCTATTTTCAAAGCCTATTTCCATTTTGGTTTTATTTTAAAGTTTTTTTTAAAAATAAATAAAAATAAAATAAATTTTTATTTCAAAAATATTTTTTTTTTAAATTTTAAATAAATTTCTGCTTCTCTTTATTGTCCATCCCCTTTCTCTGACCCGCACTCACGTGCTCTATACAGGGTGTGGACACAAACAGCCACTCAACGGCAGTTTTCTCTCTGCCCAGCGTTAACGTTGGTATTCATCAGGCGATTTTTTGGTGGAGGTGGGAAGGGTTTGGTGCTCTCCTGAGGACTTATTTTTGCCCTCACATTACCACCACGTGACAGCTCTTGCCTGCTTGATTGCTGTCCTCCACCCTAGAGCTGGCTGCTTTTCAACAGGCTTGTGTCCCTCCTGCAAAACACTTCGGGGAAGACATGTGCCAAATACTATAAGCTAGAAATTATTATTAGATGTGGTTATATATTGCTAACAACAGGAATGTGTCTTCAGATGCAGTCTGTTGAAGTATTTGATAAACAGCCACTAAATATCAACCCTCTACGCCTCTGCAAGGTAAACAAGAACATTTCCCTCCAGATCCTGTTGTGGTTGGTAGCGGAAGGTAAAATTGAGGCACTGATTTTCTTCTCCATTTTGTTGGTTACCTTACAGAAAACCAGGTTGCTCAAGTTCTGCTCTCTGGCTCTCACCACCGCTGCAGTAAGGAAAAGGTCCTGCGAAGCAGCAAGAGCTCAAAGCTCCTTCAGCAGCTCCTTGACTCCCGAAGTCAAGGTCACTGTTCGCTGCTTCACTGAGCAAGTGGGAAAGGGGGGGGCGGATCAGCATTGTAAGTTCAGGCATAAGCCAAAGCAAGAAAACACAAAGTGATTGACCATAACCAAATTACTGACAGAAGCATCATTAGAAACCGATACTTACTTGAGAAAGAAGGGAGCAGGAAGAAATGAGGGCCCTGTAGAATTATCTTTTTTTTTTTTTTTTTTTTTTTCCCCAAATAACCATGAAGTGACATTTTAATGTACCTACCTGCAAAACCTTGATGAAACAGTGCTCTCGCTGGTGATGCAGTCAGCTGTTCTATTAAAAGCTTCAGTTTGCTCACTAACTCCTGCCCTAGTCAAGATCAGATCAGCAACCATTGTTTATAGACTTTTCATCAGCTAACTTACCCTTTTTATTTAATTCTGCAAATCAAGAAATCTAGTTCTATTTTCCACCTGTGTTCTGCTTAGTTGGGCTTTTTTTTTTTTTTTTTTTAAATGATGTTTCTATACTGCAATATCATCTCACCAACCCCAGTCTCAGGGTTTGACTGGGTTTAAGCATTTACTTTACATCTTCTGATGTCTCTGCATTGCATTTACACAGGGTTTGTCACTCATAATCCTCTAAACCTGCTTTATACTGCATTACTTTTGTATCATCCAGAGTTTTAATCCAGGATGTAGGACCAGACCTGCTCTCTAACACCACCTTCAATCCTCAGGTCTGGGCTACTGATAAAGACTAGTTGGCCATAATGTCCGTTCTGACTCCTGGGACAGGACCATTCTGGACATGCAAAGACTCTGAACACAAGTTAGTGGGAGGATGTCCTGATTCCCATGCTATTAATGCAGAAAATAATGTATAGAAAGGCACTGACCAAGATAGTCCCGTTGAAGTGCTGTAACAAGAATCTCTCCATTTTTCGGTCTCACTTCTAACTTCACACAAGCCAGCAAAATCAATCTCTTCGATGACAACGTCCCCAGATATTTGGAAAGCTCAGATCAAAACCTCAATCTCTTTCTCTCTGTATTTTTCTAAAACTGAAGGAAATAAATTATGCCTGATAATTGTATAAACACCCCCCAGCTCTAGTAAGGAGGTTGTGAAAGAGGGTGAGGGGAGAGCAAAGTAGAGAAGCTTGAAAGTTCACGTGAGAGAGAAGCAATAAGAGGCTAGCTTCAGAATTGGAAGTCCTGTGCCAAACGCACGACAAAGAACCCACAGATGCGTGCATTACAGAAAGCTGAAATCCGGAGTACCATAAGCCAGATGTCTGGGCATGCAGTAAGTGGTAAGGAACTAACATTACCCGCAGTTATGGCTAACCATCTGCAGTTATAGGTATATCAAGATGCTTACTGTTAAGTATCAACAGGTTGTAATTCCCAGCCTGTGACAGAAGATCCCACGAGCAAACCTCTGATCTGTCAGAAATTCCCCATTCCTACCTCTGGTGCAATCCTCTCTGCTTCCAGCGAGGACAAGGCAGCAAAGTTTCATCACACCCCTTTGCTAGAGAAGCAAATCTTGTTTGTCTACATGTAAACAGCCCACGGATAAAACGCAATAGGTTGATCGTCGAAAATATCCAGCATACTGCTTGCTTTTTGCAGTATTTGCTGCTGCACATGCTGGAGGTTTCCTAAGCCCTGTGTGGCAGGGAGGCATTCCCAGCCCTGCCGTGCAGGCTGACAGCCTCCAAGATGCACGATGCCAGCAGAACTCCCAAGATATCTGGCTGCTTATTGAGGACTCCTGACTCCGAGATGCATGTTGTACCTTTTTAAAGAAGGGAGGCAAGATTTACACCACTGCCACTCCTCCCAGTGATGATGGGACACCTGCGTAAGGCAACAAATCATGGAGAAGGGCAAGTCAAAGGATTTGGTGAAAGGGCTGTGAAAGCCCTGTGTTTGTGAAACCAAGTCTCCATCCTCAGTAGGATGAAAGATAGAGTTGGAAGGAATGTCAGAATGTGACCCAGTTTGTCATACTGCACCACCACAGTAAGTTTGTCTATTATTCTCTTTAAATTAAAAAAACACCCAAACAAACCAAACCCAAACTCAAAGTAAAGACGAGTATTCTCCCTTCCCAGGCTACCAAGCCAAAGGTTTCAAGGTTTCCTGCTCTAGCAAACGGAGCTAAGCACTGGTGCAGAGTTCTCCTCTACACTGCCCTCTCTGTGAGGGAGGAGGGTGAAGAGTCCGGGCCTCCACGGTGGGGATAGTGCTCTCCATATGGGTATCTCACCACCATGCATCTGTTCGGCATTTACAGGGGGGATGCACCGGTAGTTTTACAGCTGTTTAGGCATGTAAGTAGCATCTATACTTAAAAGACTCCATAAAGGGAAGGGGCGGGGGGATTGGGGGTGAGATATGAAGCAGAAATGGAAAAAAAAGAAGAAGGAAGGTGGCCAGATGCTACGTTAAAAGTGTGGATAACAAGCCTTTTAATGACCAGGATTAGTGTCCCTTAAAAATGCATTTGATTTTGCAGGTTTATGTCCCTATTTATTAACATCATCCAGGAACGGACACAAGAAAAGGCAAGCATTCCCAGATAATATTTAGGCCACAATGATTTCACAAAGGAGTTTGAGTTCAGCTGTGAAATCCTTAGCACTGACAGCCACTTTTGCCTGTATTTGTGCAGCACCTTTCTCAGTTGGCCAGCCTTGGTGGCTCCGGCTCTTCAGAGCTGCTCAGGTATCAGTGATGGGTATTCAGCTCCCACAAGAAGCAGGCATGACCTGTGTGTCTCACTCTCTTAGGAAGCTCTTTAAAATCTGGGAGTAAGGGTAGAGAATACACAGGATTTCACAGGACTGGCGATATGAAAAGGAACCTAATTAATATAACTTCTCACTCTAAATTCAGGGAATTGACAGTGTAATATTTTGCAGCCTTTAGTTAAGATTATTACATAGAAGAACACGTAGAAGAGATTTCTGAATGTGTTAACACTAAGTTTGTTTTAGATGATCAGAGACTGATCCTGCAAACTTAAATTAGGCAGCACTTCCGAGGAAGGCAGTCAGAGTATGAGCTGAAATATTAGATCTGTGCATCGAGATCCTGGAGATGGGCCAAGGGCCTTCAGTTTTGCACAGGAGTCAGACATACAAAAGTTGCTGGCTACCCCCATGGTAAGTTCCATAACATCCATTAATTACGTATCAAAACTATCTAGATGTTAAGAGTTGAGAAGGGGTTGTTACTGCAGGATGGAGAAGCCTTCCCCACCTGCCAGTTCTTAGTTTTAGAGTTCTCTAGGGTTTGAGAATGATGGTTTTGGCAGAGCAGAGGGGCAAAATTCATAATAGATAATAATATAAGACAAATATTTGGATTTTTTTTTTTTTTAACAATACCCTGAAATATAAAGGAAACGTTGTGCAACAACCACTCATAGTTAAGAGCAAAACAACAGCTGTGACAAAGCACTACAAATTCCTTCTAGAGCTCAAAGGACAATAAAGACTTTCTGGAGTCAAGACTTTTTATACTTGAGCAAAATATTAAATGATGCTTAGACAGCAAAATAGCCCTTATTTTCTGTCTTAATGGAAAAACATCCAGAGTCAGATGGCCAAGTCCTAAACTGCAGCAATTAGAAATAAAATAGCAAACAAACCCACAATGATTTAATTAACAGCTAATGTTTCATTTCTTATAAGTAATACAGTTTCATTTTTTATTGTTGCTTTAGATTGCTAAATGTTTACTTCCTTTAAAAAGAGCCTAATTGCCATGATTACATGAGATCTAAGCTCTCTTGAAGTGTCAGCTAAAACCACCTATTAGAATATTTGCTCAAACTGGTATCATAAAGCATAAAGGTCTAATAAAGAACTCAGAGTCAATCAAATTGTCCATATTTTGGCTTCGGTTCACCTGATCCAACCTTCTGAGGCTAACAGCAGCTGCCACAGTTTTCATTAGTGTCATTAGTACAATCTAACCACAAACATTCAACTGTCTGTCCAAAAATATCTAGGAAGGCTGGACTGATTCCACTTGAATACCAACAAAATACCAGATATACCCAGGTTTTCTGAATCGGAAAATTGTCTAGTGGTTAAATAAAAACACAGATAACCAGAAAGCACAAGGTCTGGCACACCAAATCAAATCTCACGTTGTTCCATATTCTAAAACAGTTGGTTCCAAGTGCCTCCAGAAGGAAGCACAGACAAACAGCTATTGCAAAATCTGCTCAGAGAGAATTTCTGCTTAGTCTGAAGGCTATTAGAGTCAGTCTGGGCGCTAAAGCACATGGATTTCTTTCTCTTAAAAACTGTATGTCTAACACAGCACTGACTAGCCCCATCACCCACAGCCGTGCCACAGCACAAAGTTGCCAGCTTTTATTGTAGCACTGGGCCATTTAACCTAGTACCTGGTCTCTGACCTGAGCCAGCATCAGGCACCATTACAGCCAGATGCAAGAACGTCAGCAGCAGTTAGTCACAAGATAGCGCACCATAAAGCCATACAGAAGTTGGCTTTAGCTCTGAAATGGAAGCTTTAGTGTCCCTTCATAGCTTCTCTTTTAATAATCAGTATGATGAATTGCAATTTGAATGTTGTCAGTGGAAGGGCTGGGGAGGGAATGGATTTAAATTAATGTATTTCTCTTATTAAATCCCTGTTTTGTCCATTAAACTCGCTGCCATCTATGTCAAGACAGTTTTTCAACCTCTTAATATCTTGTCACCCTCATCTGTGTTGCCAGTGTCACAATAATACAAGAAGTTCTGTTTGTAAGCTTTAAACTTAAAAATCAAGTAATTAAGTCCTTTGGAGACCAAAGGGGTTACTCACCTTTACATGTGCAAACGCCTAATACATCAGCGAGTGTAGATCTCTGCAACAGGTTGGGTTAGGTGCAGCGTAGGGAAACAACTTTCCTGGACAGGCTCTTAAAAAAGTCAACAGGGCACAGTCCAGATTAAGTTACAAGATGAGGGTCTAACACCATGAATCCATAAACCACAGTATAATTCGGTCAAACACAACTCAAAGACTGCCATTCATTTCTGCTGCTGTTTTCAGAGCGCTGTGGTCGTGTGCAGCACTGCACTTCATTTATTAGTATCAACTGTAAAGTAGATAAAAAAATGCTCACTTTCCTGCTTAGTAAACGACACACGAGACGGGGGTCAACGAAGAATCAGGCCCTGCAGAAACCTACCATGACATTTATAACATACCTACTTAAACGTGAAGGTTAAAGGCACGAGATGTCAATTAAAAGTAATTAAGTTGGTAGGATCTCTAGGGTGAAGGCAGCTACACTGCTAGAAGGACACTGCTTAATCCCTGGCCTGTTTTTTGCCTAAGCCACAGCTCTATAAGCACAATGTTGAAGGAGAGTGGTACAACAGTTGAAGTCCTAGCCTAGATTTAGAAGGCTCAGACACTACTCTGAGCTCTGCTACAGGCTACGTGATTATTTGGCAAGTCACTGAGACCGTATTTCTTATTTTATGTGCTCAAATCAATAGGAGACAAAGGTCTAAATGCCTCCAAAGCTCACAGCGTTTGGGTTTACCAAGTGTAGAGCGGTACAACGGGAGTGAGAGGACTTCCCTCTGTCACTGGGGCAATCTGAAGCCAGATATATAGAAAAGTACTCAGAAGCAACTGTAATGCGGATCATAAAAGGACTTTAGGGAAAGAATACAACAGTATTACTCATCAGATGAGCTGCAGAAACGGAAACAAAACTGTAATTAGCCTGCCCAACTGCAGGGAAAAATGGGTTCATATTCACAACAGTTTAAGCAAATAAGCCTACTTTGTAATTAGGAAGAACATACCCACTGTCAATTGCCACAACGTGGGCTTATTTAAATCATACATGATAAATTTTGATTGTGCAACCATATGCCTAGAGTTAGGCGTAACTACTCCTCTGTAGAGAGGTAGAAAGGAACAGAAACAATTGAGAAAATGATAAGACAGACCCGTAAACAAGACATTTACATCCAAGTGTCTACAATTATAAGGAGTCCAGAAGCACAAACCCTGTAGTCCCCGAAATGACATCAGCTCCTCTTCCTGAGGAGATGCTGCCAGATGATAAATGAGCAAATCTCTAACCCCACCTCACACCTCGATGTTGAATGCCGCATGATCCAAAAGAACATGGGGCTGAAACACGAGGGGCGAGGACAAGTTATATGCAAAAATAAGCTCCCTGTAGAATGCAACAATCTGAACCGAGCCTAGACCCTGGTGTTCTCTACAGGCTGAGAGAAAAATTGTTTCGAAAAAACATTAAACATGAATGCACCTACTTTCAGCGTTATTTCCCCTCAATTTTTTTTTTCTTTTCTTTATTCCTCTCTCCCCCTGTCAGCCCCCCCTCTTCCACTTTCTACATCTGTACTTTATTCAATGAACACATCTGCATTCTTTCTTTCTGTTTTTGGCCAGAAACTCTATCCAACCTTTATCACTGACACCTCTCTGCAGTTTCAAATTCCAACCTTGTGCCAAATCCCCATTTCCTGCTGCTTAATTTCCATTCATTTACTCTTGTTTTTGCTTCTTCTGCCATTCCCAGCATGGACCAGCTCCAACCCAGCTTCTTCTAATTTTTTAAGGAAGGCTCCCTATTGAGTGCTATTGGAACTTGATCCTCTGCTCCAAGCCAATGGCTGGCTATTGTTTATACTACCTAACAACAGTTGCCAATATTACTGCTTTTTTCCTTTTCTTTATTTCACTCTTTAAGTGTATATCCTAAGACCCAAGAGAACTCCTCTCCACATATGGTGACCCATTAGGTCTGGTTTTATTATTACTTCTGCAGAATCTGAAGTAGCCTTTTTATATATATGTTAAAAAAAAAAAAAAAGTTTAGAAACAAAAAAAAAAAAAATCAAGAATAAAGTCTGTGGAGTCTTGTTTACACAGGTCTGTTGATCTGGCTCTGTTCCTACCTGTGGAATAAACTGGTATTAGGATTGTGGTCTTTAAAGAAAAATCATCCTCTTAGTGGTTCAATAAAAGGTATATTTCATGCAGGTGAAACTCAAAAGCTGAGCTGCAGCAGAACTTAGGTCCTCACTATAACTGTCAAAAGTGCAGGAACTTTCCAAGTTCTAAATTACACAGAACTATTCTGGTCGGTTTGCAAAATGTCTCTCCCCTTTTCACACATAAAGGAAATACTTTTAATAAATTAGGAACCAGAGTCTCAGTGCCCTCATTCACCCGAAGCAGATGTCATCTCCCAATAGATAAACAGAGGATCAGGTAAAGGACTAAGACACAAAGTCAAAAGTAGCCCTAAAATCCACTCGGGTTACACGTAAAATGGTGTTTCCCCTCAAGCTGCAAACTGAAAGGGCTGCATCTCTCTTTTCGTGACTACTGGGGTTGGGGCCTTTCTTCCATGCTCATTGGCTCTTCTTCTAGATCAGCTTCTCCTTAAGACCTCCTTCCTCTAGGTCAGTTTATTCCAGTAATCCCTATATATTTTCTTGGACTCCTACTTCAAAGCATCCTCTCATCTGCTGGAAAAGCTCACAAACTTCTCCGGCTCTCCCTAAGCATTCTTTTCCACTCTTGTAGGAGCTGACCACTCCATAAACATTTTTATTCAAGGCCTTTTTAAACTTTAATAAATGTTCCTGGCATCACTGTTTGTAGCACCCGTGCCTCCTTCCCCTCTCCAAAATAAGTCCCGCAAACAATGAGTAGCATTAAGGCCTCCTGCCCTCTCCCCTCTGGTGTAATTCACAGCTTCAGCTTCTCTCTTCTGGCAGCTTTTGGCACCTTCACCCTTCTTAGATGCGGGGGCCTTTCTCCTAAGGACTGTAGGACTGACGTTTGGTGTCTGCTACCCCTTATTATTCAAGTATTTCCCCTTCATTTCAGACACTAGAGGACCTAGTCCTGAGGACACTTAGTTGGGACTACCGTGCTTTACACTTCGGTGGGAGCTGACTGTGTTTTGCAGCTGGCAAAACCAGACCCCACCGTCTCCCTTAAGCTTCTCACTTGACCTCACCGTGACAGAACAAGAGAGAACTCAAGCAAAAGCTATGTTAAAAATGTCCAGACACAGATGAAAATTTCAGGCCCGCAGAGTGCAAGGGGAGCCGAAATGTGCTCCAACACATTCTCCTGTCCCTGGCTTGTGTAGCGCTGGTGTTACAGCTCAGACTTTCAAAGGGAGTTTGCCTCCTTGTAAGGTTTTATGACACAGATGTGTTGCAGACTTCGCTGAGCTACATTCTCTTTTTATTTATTTATTCTATTCAAAGTAATAATAGTAAATTTTAAAAGCAACATGCTTCTTCACAGTTTTGGTCCTGTTTCCACATTTGCTAGCCGTGTTGTGGGCTGACATACGGCATCTCACAGCTCTTTCACATGCTCTGCCCAAAGGCAATCATCAGCTGTCCAAGTCCACCTGCCAGAGTCAAGATCCAATTACGAGGAAAACAAAGTGCAGTCTCAACTTCTAGACAGGGAGTAACACGGCCTCGCAGGTAAGTTTAAGAATTGGAAAAACTGTTTTCTAGACGTAGCTTGGAACCGGTCAAATAGGATATCAAGGGCAATGTGCCTTTGATGAAGCAGAGTAACATTACAGGACTGTTTTCAGTTCTTCTGTTGATCTGACCTGTAATTCTGCCTTTTTCCCTTCCAGGTCGATAGGTGTTTGTCTCTATTTGGACCAGGAGTTCATCATAGCAAGCAGCATCTTTTCCTAAATTCCTGCAGACAGCATCTGTCCTCATTGGTGTGTCAAAGACACCACAACTTAGTGCTTCAAACCCTGCATTCCAGACAGACCCAGCCAGGCTCAGTGAAAGGTTTCCACTGACAGCAGCCACCTTTGGACTTGTCTTTGAAACAGATGTTAAGTGGCATACTTAGAAATAAGATACTACATGGTCACAAAAAGCCAATGTGAAGTGGTCAAAGTGGAAATGATACCTCAAGATTTCATCATCTTTCAGCCCTGACCACCTCATGAATGTCACGTTAGCCCACTCAAAATTCAAAGGCACTAATGGAGCACGCTCCGAGGTCCCAGGTTTTGACAGGCTCAGATTAAACCATTCCTTCTCCTTCAGATGATGAGAGTTCAGCTTTCTTTTTTGGAGAAGTAACAAAAATAGCTAAGCGCGGTCTTACCTCGTGTTAATTAAGACACGGGTAGCTATCAAAAGTTAAGATCCTAGCGAAGACCATGCAGTTTTGCTAGCAGTGCCTTTTAGCGAGTCTAAATAAAGCTTCATCTTCTCTAACATTACCTTGACCTGCTAATGAGTGTGAACATTAAAAACAAGCTTTCTCTTCACTCAGAATTTATCCTGCCACTTGAAATTCATGCATCTGTCTCCCACTTGTTTTTTATGAAGATATTCTTCACAGTTCAGAACATTCCACTAACATGAGGGATTTTCTCTAAATCCACGCTTAATACTCCTTTTCGCATGCTTCATTTGTTACACAGTACGGCCTGATTCTGACCGAACCCCACGGCAGAAGCAGATGCATTTCCCTTTTGAGGTGCAGGGTGCAAGCACAAATACTCTTTTATTGCCTTCTTTCCCCGACTGCCAACATTTTCATGTCACAGAAGGCAGGTAGAGCTAACGACTGCCATCAAACTGTAACAGCAACAAGACAGCGATAACCGAAGTGTACACACATCCACATGACTGAAGCTAAAATGATTTACTGGTGATCAAGATCATATGTAAGCTTGTGTCTACTACAACCAGCAACCTTTAGAAAAAAAAAAAAAAAAAAAAAGAAAAAAGACTAGTCTGAACCAGGGCAGTATACCAGGTTTCCCTCATCAGAGCATTCTACCGGATGCAGAAGTAGGGATCATAAAGGTGCTTAATAGCATTTTAACAAATACAGAAGCATATATGAAGCTTTAACGTGCAAAACAAAATAAAAAGCAAAAAGATATTTTACAATGTCTTATGTTTTTCATAGGGAACAGAGGTTTCAAAAGTAGAAAAATATTTTAATGCTTGTCTAAATAACGGCTTTGATTTTTAAAAAAATGCTGGTTTTAAACTCAAGATCACACAAAAACTCTAGTCTAAGTCAACTTGAAATTTCCTATTTTTAGTATTCCATTTTGTTGAACATTTTTCATTTTGGATCTCAAGTATTTCAACCAATAAACTGAAAAGTCAAGTAACAACACAGCCCTAGTCAAAACAGTAAGTTCTGCTTAACGTAACACCCATACCCCAAAATCCCAACACTTTGCTCTCAGATAGGAAACAGACTGAGAAGGACAAGAGAATCTGTGGCAGATTTAAAAATGACTCAGATCTTCCACACCCTTTTACTGAGAACCTTTACCCACAAAACCAGCCAGTCCCTGTAAACCTTGTACAGGATGACATACGAAGACCAAAACAGCAGGTATCAAGATTCTGGCAACAATTCTGCAAGTTTAATGCTAGCCAGTTGTAGAAACCGTCATTGTTGGCTATGAAGCTTTGTCATTACACATGTAAGATTATTCACTTGGAGACAGATAGCTGATACATCCTGAAGTTAACACTGAACCCAAATACAAGCTGAGGGACTGGCTTTTGTCCTCAACACAGAGCGACTTTGAAAAAGCCAGATGACTACTTCATACCTCAGTTTCCCTCCTAAAAAAAAAAAAACAAAAAAAACCAAAAAATTTTTTAAAATTATCCATGGAGTAATGCTGTCATAACTGAGACTGGGATTTAGGGAATATGCTCTAATCCTAGCGCTGCCACTACCCCGCTGTGAAATCCTAAGGAAGTTGTTTCACATGCCTATGTGGTTTCTGTGCTCAACACCCTGTGTTTATACAATCTGTTTTGAATGCAAGTTCTCTTTGGCAGGAACTGTCTTCGGATGATGGTGAACAGTACCTAACAGAGACAAAACTGATCCCAGCTTAGTCTCTGAGCACTACTGTAACACAAACAACAGAAGTTTTGTAAATTTTGATGGAAAATCTGTAAATTACTGTGGATCATTGGGGGAGAGGGAGGGAGGGAGAGGGGAGAAGGTACAATCCAAATACTAAGTGTAATAACATTAATAAACCCAGACAAATAGATGTCACATATTTTGTTGATGACTTGTGTGTCAGTACAAATTCCATTTTGTAAGAACTCTCTAACTTATGACATCATTTTAAAAGTATTTTTGTGTTTCTTCCCCCTCCCAGATCCTACGGCAGGCCTGCTGCTCTCTTGGTAGTTTTGCACCCCTGGCGGCCTGTAAATCTTCCTAAGGATAAAAAATAGGGGTATCAGTACAAGGCACATATTCCCCCCTGTGCATTTAAGCCCTTCTTAAACCTCCGAAAGGAAACAGCTTTCAGCTCACTACAGCGCACGACTGCAACACAGGATATTTTTCCAGCTCACTGATATTTCATAAATACCATTTGTTGTCATGTGGTTAAATTAAAAACTCGGGATATCAAACATCAAACAGTATGTTAATGTCAAGTATGCTTGAATAAATACTAAAGAGTTCAACTGACTGAAATATGTGGACTACTAGCTAATTAAGAAAGAAGCAGGTGTGAAAAAAACTAATTTAAGCAATTTTTTTTTTTTTTTTATAATTAATAATGTTTACTTGTAGTTCCTCTTATAATAAGGCTCCAGTTTAACCTCAGGAGAATTCATAGCTGTAATCCAGCATTTTAAAAATAATAATTGAACACGGCATTTTTAAAAGGAGATCAGTTTTCAAACCTGGATAATCTGCCTGACATATATTCAGAGAGGATTTTTATTTTAA
Source organism: Athene noctua (assembly GCF_965140245.1). Classification (NCBI taxonomy): domain Eukaryota; kingdom Metazoa; phylum Chordata; class Aves; order Strigiformes; family Strigidae; genus Athene; species Athene noctua. Next base: position 3,797,311 of record NC_134064.1, on the reverse strand, counting down.
ATAATGATGAAGCTTTGTATCAATTGGATCAGTTACCAAATTATCCCAGCAAATTTAAAAAACAACCCAGCCCGAGGTCCATCATGCTAATACCTGTAGGGATTACAGAAGTAACAAGGAGAAAAACGTTTGGTGTGATTGCTGCAAAAGCCATCCCTTCGCAAACAAACAAAAGAAGGCAGGTAATTTAGAGGCTGACTTTTCTGGTGGGTCTGAAACTTCTCAGAGGAACAGTGTCTCTATGACATTATAGTATAGTTTTACATAGGCAAAAAAAAATAAAAAACAACATTAAGATTTTTATTTGAACTGTTTTGGCAGCATACACGCAGCCAATCAACTAATCCAAGACTGTATTTAATGTAGAATTTCTTTCCAAGAAGGCAAATGGAAGTACAGGAGGAGAAAATGGCTACAGATGTAAAAACAGACCTGGAATATTTCATTGACATGACATATCTACTGCATTTAATTAAAAGAAGAATGTATGGGAACAATGCATCCTACTCAATCCGGGTCGGGGGAACAACATAGGACTGGATTAGATAGGACAACTCTAATCCCCAGAGAGATTCCCATATTTAATGGGAGCGCCACATGTTTGATATGTAGGGAAGCAAGTGGGTGTTCCTGGACTTGATCCACTATTCATCATAATACCACAGCCTTGTTCATTCCCAGTGAGGAGGCTTAAAACCATGAAACCATATGTAGAATATTAAAAATCATTTAAAGTTAAAACGAACATTATGAAACCATGCACTCCGGCTGAGGCTTCAGTCCAAGAGCCCTCCGAGTGCTCACTGTTCCTGTTGATATTGGTTAAGGGAGTAAACGAAATCACACGCACAGAAACGCGCGTGCACGCACGCACACACCCCTTCGTAGCTGCGGTGTTTCAGGGCGGATGATGGCTCCTTACTAATATTGTAGCAAGCTCGTTATCAATAATTGATGTGGCTTTAATACCTACAGCATCAATGCTTTAATTTATAATTAAAGATCAGAAACTCCAGTTCTATTCTTCCACTCCTGCTATCTGGTGTTTAAAACTTTTTTTCTTTTCTTTTTTTTTTTTTTTTTCCCCTGTCATGAAATTGTTTCTCAGAGACAGTCAATAACTTCACTATATTCTCATTGCCGTTGAATTAATCATAGCTCTGCCCTAACCACATGGAATTTAATTTCCCATAAGAGAAATGTTTACTTTGGTTTACTTTGTTGGAACTCAGCGTACTTATACAGTCTATAAAGATTTACTGTAACATATTTTGTTAAGCAACATTAAAGCCTGTGCTGACAGATCTTGTCTTACATTACTTCACTTACATTCAGATCCTTAATGCTTTTGCTATACACCATTGCACCAGCGAGGCATCAGGACTAGCTTAGATACGCATGTTTCAAAAGTACATGAAATGCAAGAATCCTGGGGCCATATTCTGCCACAAGTTTATTCATAGACAACTGCTCCTTCCTTTGCATGAATTTTTATTGTAGTCATTATAGCCATTGGGATGAATGAACAGAAGACAAGAACTTTGCTGTTTAATTCCTTGTTGCACGTTAATTTCATCTCAATTGATTGCATCCAAGAAGCTAAAGGAAGTTTAAACTAAAGATAGTGGCAGACAAACCAGTCCAGGGACAGGTTTGAGGACTGTAGCCCAGCGGTGTGGCGAGCCAGTTGACCCCTCCAAGCCTCTCTTCCCCTTTTCTCCCCTGATTTGGCCCATCTATACTAAAGCATCTCAGCGTGCAAGCTCCTGCACTTTGCCTGCATGGATGGCCTCAGCAGGAGGAGTCTGAACACGGAGCTGACAGCACTAAGTGCAGCATCACGAGATGGAAGAGCCAGCGCTGCATCCATCACACAAGCAGGGCCTAACGCAGAGCGTAAATCCCTGCCCTCCAACATTTATGTTAAATATTCCTGGGGTCTGTGTTGCAAGTGCCACTGAAATCCACGGGAATGGTGACAGAGCAGTGCCACTGGAAACGGAATTTGAGATCTCAGAAGCAGAAAATTCCCATCCGTATCCAAGCACTGGAAAGCTGAGTTACCCATCCACAAGAGGCAATCCTATTGCACAGACTGCACTCAGACATCATGCTTTTGGGATGTTAAACAAGGAGAACTAAAATAGTTACTGTAGCACTGAGGAAATTTGGTTAGGGAATTCTATTTGGTGCCGGCAGGCTTTGTCAAAACCTCCCGCATATTATCTAGTGGTAACTGCGACCTGGTCGCTCTGATCTTGCCTTTCTCTGCCGATGGACTGTCTCTACAGTATATATTTAATTCACATTCTCACTGTGAGACAGATTTTTACCTCAGGATCCAAAAAGGATATAGGCAGTGGGAGACAAGGAAAAAAAAAAAAAAAAGGAACTAGTTAAAAAAAAAAAAAAGAAGTTATGATTGTATTAAGTTCTGGTGAAATCAGACCTATCATTGACTGCGGATGTGAATTCAGTTCACATGCATGCATGTGCATATGCACATTATGGGGGTGGGAGTTGGCAGCTGGGTGGAGGAGAAAGGAAAAAGTGATTTTAAAATGTATTTATTAAATCACTGCTGAGAACAGAGGGGAAAAGAGGAGCCTGGGAACCTGCAGCTGAGGCTCAGCTGGTGAGAAGACAAAGAGAGACTACACTGTATGCACTACAGCAAAGTCATCTAAAAACCAAAAAAAGATATCCCCCCCCAAATTTTCACACCCCCCGCAAGAAACAGCAAGATTTGTCTTAAAGAGACAGCACAGGAATCAGCCATACAGCTTAGCATCAGGACACAGTCTTGCAAATATTGTGCACAAAGCCAGTACTTGGTACGTCCCCACCAGTTTCAAATGTAACTACTCACCTTAATAAGCCTTTATAGTAATTAAATGTTTATTGCAGGGCATGCTAATGCAACCACTTGCTATAGATAAGGCGACTTGATCAAAGTCAACGCAGCTCTCCCCGGGCCCTGGTACGGCAGATGAGCAACCCCGGCCGAAGGGACAGAGCCCGCTGACGGCGCCCCGCTGCCAAGCTGCCCCCAGACTAGTTTCTCCTCACCTGCAGATCCTCGGGGAAGGCAAGCGGCTCTAACCCTTTCCTGACATCACCTTTCTCCTGCCTGGTGTCACCCAAGACCCTGAGGAGTGAAACCAAAAGTTTATTCCTCGTCCCACTCAGCCACCCACACAACAAGGAATGGGAAGGGCAGACCAAGCGTGGCCCTTTCCTCGAGCCCTCGACAAGCATTTGGGTTCAAAAAACCCGTTTTCCTGAAGGTCACCTGGATGCTGGTGTAGGATCACCTCGGTGCAATGCCTCCGCATCGCACCAGGTGGCTTTTAATCATCTGCTCCAAATATTCTCTAGACCGGATCTAACTCTGGTTTGTGCCTCTTCTGAGTTTTAGCGGCGGTCTGCGGAGTGTGAAATGCTCAGGAACCAGACTGAGCCCTGGTGCTGCTGCCTGTGGCACAGGGAAGCGGCATCCGAAACCCTCTGCCCCCTTCAGCTGCCTAAAGCTGAACAAGACTCCTACCCAAAACCCCGTTTAATCAAAACGGCACTTTTTCCACGGGCAATGATTATTTTTAAGGGCAATATTTCAACATTCCGATTTTCTCCTTTAATTTCATTCACTCGTCATCATACTAATTTTATTACAGGTGGAATGTAAACATAATCCTGCATAGTAGACAATTTACTTATTATTCAATGTTTTATTATGTTGCAACATGACGCTGAAATTCAGCCAGAAGATTGGGTTGTACAAGGAATAATTTCACCTAAAATCAGAGCTGATAAAACATTTTTTTGTAAACTACTTGCTTAAATAAAGAATATCCTCAAACAAAACTTTTCATTAAGCGTGCTTTCTCCTCTGAATTTTTCCCATTGTTTGGGCAACAGTGAGAAACGTATTTTGTTCCTTTTTAATTCCTTTTCTTGTCTTTGTCCCTAAACTCAATTTTCTATATAAAAATTCCAGAACAGGAAAAAGATTAAGCAAAAAGTATTGTTTAAGCACTATTTTAAAAGCTGTGAATAACCAAATTATAAGCACTATATTTTGGAAAAAAAAATATTGAAGATTTTGAAAATTAAAAAAAATACTTTTTTTTAAGCATAGGCAGAATTTGCTGCTATTTGGGAATTTTCCCCATGAAAGTCACCTAAATTCCGTTTTTCTTTCCTCCATGCATAAATCTGAATCCAAACATACAAGCTCAAGACTCACAAGCCTGGATGAAAAAAACAAATTGCAATATGACTCTCCTCTTGTTTCCCCCCATCTGCCCCAGCCTTCTGGGAACAGGAGCCTCTCAAAGCACCACAGAAGCAGGTGTAGGCGTATTTTAAGTAACAGAAAATCAGTTTAATTAAGCTCTCCTCAGACTTGCAAACTGGGAGAGTTGCTTTTCTTTCCCTAATAAAATAGCCCACAACAAACAGAGCTGCTCACGGGTCAGTTCTCCCACAGATTCACACCTCTGGTAGAAAGGACACAGTGCTCAAACAGGGAATGCTTTTGAAGCACTTCTATTCTTGGTAAAGGTTGTGGGGGTAATTTTTTTGGCCCATCTGAGTTTGCAGCTTGAAAAATCCCAAGACCCCTCATCACAGGCCAGGATCCTGGAGTGCCGTGCATCCTCCAGACTCAGGAGAGAACACAGTCCCCACTGACACAAGCCTTCCAACCACAACTGAATGTTGTTAGTACTGCAGTGGAAAGAATACTATTAATTCTTTCCAAAAAAAATAATCGTTTGCCCATTTCTCTTCAGTATTTGACTGCAACAATCTGAATATCTCCATTATAAGCAGAAGTGCTATTACTCTTATCCGTATGTGGGAAACTGAGGTGCAGCAAGGCTTGGCTTTCCTAACCCGGCTTATTTAGTTGTTTCTAAAAAAACCTTCTAGACTCTGCATGCATTCTTAGATATCACAGACATCCACAGTCAGAAAAACAGTCTACGACAAAATGTAACTGAACCCAGAACTCTCTCCTTAATTCACGTTGTCCTAATGGCTGGCCTGCCCTTTCTTTATTCAGAGAGCTGCTAACAGTTGGCGTACACATATAATTAGGAATTCTGTTTCACCAGCAGATACTGGCCCTCAGCAGCAAGTTCTAGAGGAATAAAAGCCGTTCCATGCCCTCAACTGATTCAACTTAGAGTATCTCTGAGGGCTCACCCTTTCCACAGCTTTAACGACATTTGTTGAAACCCCATGGGAAGTTCTCCTCAAATACTTCAGCTAAACTGCACTCAAAATGATGATCTATAAAGGCTTAGAACCACTGACTTACCGGTTGCATCCACTTGGGGTGTTTATAAGTAAGGAAGAGAGAGGGAGGGGAAAAAAAAAACCAAACCCTCGCTCACATACACACAACGAATACATTCCTGACAGAAAAGCTCTAGGAAAGTCCAGGGGCAAGATGCAAGCAACACAGTAGTGCTTCTGGATATTGATTTATGAACCCTGAATGATATTATAGTGAAGTCCAGAAGGAGTAGTTTACAAGAAAAATTATTGCAGGCAAATGGTGGTTGGCATTTTAAATCACTCACTAAAATTGATAAGTTAATGTATGTCACACTTGCTGAAGGTTCATGATCCAAAAAACCCCTCATCTTCTATTTGTCGCTACCTCCAAGCCAACAGATACACACTCTCCATGCTGGTGAAGTCTGCTGTAATATTTACAGTTTTCTGACTCTCTGACTTTAATTATACATCTGGATTTTAGAATTACATTTGCGAAGTCATAAACAGAGACAAGGCATTTTTCTTCTCTGACCTCCCCTTTTACTCTGGGGGAGTAGCGGTAAAAAAAAAAAAAAAAAAAAAGGAAAAGGAAAAAAAAAGAGCATTTTTCACCTTCCTTTTGTTTCAAGGAACTGAAAAAACCAAATTTAGTCTTCAAGATTGAGGTGTCTTTTTTTTCAATTTTTCATAATATTTCTGCCTCAACAAAAACCCTAAAAAAGTTAAATGAAGAAAAACGTTTTTGAATAAGGTTAAGTGTCTGGCTTAAGCTGACAAAACCCAGGAAATTGAAAGTTAAGGCTGATACTAACAAATTCTGGCTCTTATGAAAAATAAAAGGCAAAGACAAAATGGTATGAGCTATAAATAACGCCTGCCAGAACTTTTAATCTTTCGGATCAAGCCCACTTGTACGCAGATGGAGGTGCAAGTACACACACATAACCCTGGTTTTATTATTTAAATGCTGGTTTGTGTACTTAATTCTTACCAGCTTCATAAAACACATAATTTACGCCAGGGACCAACACTGTATCTAGGGTAAGCATGTTAACTAAGCAGTTCTGTAAAGGGTTCATTATTTACCTAGAAGACCAGAAAACCACCGATGGAGATGTTTGGTCTCTCAGGTAAATAAGGATTTAGTCTGCAGGAATGAAGAATTCATGTACCTTTTTTTAAGACTCCTTTGATAAAACACTGAATATATACGATGTTATTTTTATAATGGAGCATAAGCCCAATTTTTCTTTATGTTAGGGCCTCGTTACATCGCTTCGATGATACTGAAGTGGCAGAAACACAGAAGCAGTTGTGATTTAACATTTCAGAACAGTATAAAGCGACCACGGTAAAGAGAGAAGCCTTTTCCCTTTCCTGTATACCTTAAAGAAGGTGTTACTCCTTTGGCAACATTCTAGTATTTTTATTTTCAAGTAGCAGACTTTACATAGTATTCTAGGTAATAGAATAGTAAGAATTATTCCTGTTTCAAGAGCAAAAGAACAGGATTCCTGTGTATGCAGTGGTTTTTTTTAAAAAAAAAATAAAAATTAGATGTGCTTGTTGATTTCTTCAGTTAATTAAGAATTTTTTGGCATGTCTAAATGATTACACCTCATTAAGAATAGCATCTTGAAAACACAAAGCCCTTCATCCATGTCAAAAATCATTCAGATTAAAAAACTGCTATACCTCCTCTATAAAATGCTCCAAGACCCACTAATGAAATCACGTCAAGAACTAGGGAATGTTAATAATAGTTTAGCAAATCCAGTACAGCGACAAGACTATGCTGCTATCTCAGCTGCGACAAGGCTCTCCTTTGGTACAGCAAATCATTTAGACTCCTTAAAAATCCCGGCGCAGGTTCTCTTAAAAGTCTGGGGTTTTTTCCTTTAAGATACAGAAACCAAAGCTTAATGCAATGAAAAAATTATTCAAACCAGCCTAAGATGAACTTTTATTCTCAACTCTTAAGTCCATACACAGTGTTAGAGATCACGCTGGAAAACAGGAGGGAATACACATGCGGTGCGCTAAGAGAAAGGGCAGGTGTGTTGAGAGTCTGAGTGACCGTTAGGAAAAAAAATCCAAACCACCAAAGCCCAAAGAGCTGCACTGTATAAACTTTAAATCGAATACACCCTTGTGTCCTCAAAAGAGGAGGAGAGGGAAAAAAAAAATAAAATAAATAAAATTCAATCTTGGCTCACTAACTGAAATCTTAAACTGTTGACTAAACTTTCTGCAAGTTGTATGCTCACCATACACATTTCTGGATATTGGCAAAAAAATCTGGAAATGCTTATAAATCCTAAATTGCAACATCAGTCACAAACAGCTAGTCTGCAATCAGATTTGTTATTATACAGTCTCAGGCTGTGCTCTACTACGCTGAACAATACTTGGGAATTCAGAGAAGCAAGTGTATGATCCATAACCTTATATGTGTCCAAATGAAAAAACTGTTGCCAAGGAAACACCCAAATATCAAAATTGAAATATAGCTTGGCCCTTAATGAGTCCAAAAGGAACTGTAGGAAGTTTACTCAAGTTCAACAGAGATTTTGGCTAAATGTGGGGAAGACATTATTAAAAGAGATCCCAGCTCCATGGTGGAGGTAGAAGAAGCAGCAGAATACAATTCTGCAATATAACTGTGTTTAAAATCCTCTCTTACATTTTTTTTTTTTTCTCTTGGGACAAATGCAAACACCCTAAACGCAATAAAAATGTGAATGTTACTGAAGGGATGAAAAATAGGAAAAACATGCATTTGGGGACAAAACAAAACAAAAAGAAGGGAAAACTTGTAATGTTAGCACGATGCAACCTTAAAAAAAAAAAAGGTACAGTTTTCCAAGAACTGCATTTTTCTGACATCTTGCGCATATTGAGGTCCATGGAGACTTCACATTTTCCACACTCAGCACTTTGAGGGTCAGAGAGGTCAAGGTACCAGTATTCCCGGTGGATCGCTGATAGTTCATCCAGAACAATCAAGCTACTGGCTGTGCCTCCCCCCTCGTTACCAAGCTGACACTGGGGTAGAGAAATAGCCACTAGGAACGAGAAATCCAGAGGCAAAAGATTAATTTGAGCTAGTCTGTTTCTTTTAGATTTTAGTGGCTTAATTCTTTTAAGTCATGACCCACATCTACCAAAAAAAAACCAAACCCCAGACCCTAATAAAAGTTTCTACCAATCTCCAGCTGAAAGTATCTCCATCCCAAACTGATCCTTGGCACCTATGAAAGCTGAGTATGGGAAGAATTTATAAGTTTCTTATAGCCTTATATCAAGTAATATTAGAAACTCTTAAGTACTTTGGGACAGAAACTGCCTTTTTTTTCTGGACTGTTCAGAAAGCACCTAGAAAAATCTGAAAATACAGCAATAGTTAAATTAGTCTGCGATTCTATGAAAAATACATACCACCAAAACCAACATTATTATTTGTGTTGAGTCTCTTATTTCCACCAAAAAACTACAAGTGTTTGCTTGATAAATTAGGCAGGAAAATTATTTGCTCCAAAAGAAATAAAGATTTAAGCAAATAGGTAGAAGAGCAATCTTCCCTCCTTTTTTCACTAGAAATCGTTTGCATACCTTAACTAAGAATCCACATTAGAATCACTGTTTCCATTCTATAACACATGTATTTGTGTGTTTGTTCAACATGTTCACTTACTGATTCAATCAAACATTTTAAATATTCCAGCCAACCCATCTCTGTCTGAAAGAACTTTAAACTTTTTATGCAAAATAACTGAGAAGAGGCACCCAATACCCATGCATGGCTTTATATTTACCTAAATAGTAATTTTCAGAATACGTTGCTAGTTTTGTTCCAGAAGAATTAAGAAGGACCTCAAGCATTTCCTAACTACCTTACATCGATGCTATTTTTCAAAACAAAAAATTAGACACGATGCAAAAATAATGTATATTTTATAAACATGAGCAAGCCATGGGTTTGTATTTAAATAAGAATGGTTTCTCATGAATGTTTTTCAGAGTTTACATAGCTACCTATGAAAACTAAAAAATTTAAATCCAAAAAACGAACCGATGCTTCTGGCTTAAATCTTTACAACATTCTTAAATAATATTTAAACCAATATCCAATTAAAAAAGACAATTATGCACACACATATAAATAACATGTATTGAGTTACTGACTCGTTCTTTCTGATTCTAACGAATAAACTGCTAAGATAAATCACATTGCATCATGTGTTTCATAAAAATAAATTAATTTTTTAAATAGGATGTGGTTGAAATTGTTAAATCATTATTGAATATAGTTCTTAAAAACCACATGCAGTTTTTCCATGTTATTCCCCCACTTCAGAATCAAAATCAGTATAATTTAGCCAATTTGGCAATCTCCCATCATAGACTGCTATTAAACACTATCCAAGTGCTAAGCTTTCTGACTTCCATAAAGGTTTGTAGGCCCCAGTAGGTGCTGAATGGCTATTTGACATCTTTAGAAGCACTCATAATATTCTGGGCAAGAGACTTAGGAAAATGACATAAAGTGGGAGTTAGCTGCAAAAATATACAGTCTACTTCAGCTGAACACAGCTATTATTTGGGTATGATTCCCCACATTTTCTTGCATTTATTAGTTAATCTTATATAGTTTCCAGGGCTTGAAATTTCCAGGCTTTATATATATTAAAAAAAAAAAAAAAAAAAAAAGACAGACACACACAGAGAAGTTTACAGAAAAAAAAATAAAAATTCAATCTCACCTTGGAAGTGTCTTTGCTAAAAATGTAAAGCCTGGTTTTTATACTTACAATTCTACAGTAATAAGAATCATGGTTCTAAGAAGGGAGAAGAAAAAGAAACGAACAAAAACCCAAAAATGGTTGTTGTATCCTCTGCAGCTACTGTAAATATTTTATGAATGGATACCTCAGAGCAAAGGATCCAGATAGAAATTCTCTGTAATTATTTGTCTAACACACTGGGTAAGGATTTGGACTTTGCCATAAGTCCTTAATGCAAAGAACTTGTCAGCATCAGCTTGTTGAGACATTAAGAGGATTTCTTTAGGTGCCACCTTTTAAACTCCAGTATTAAGCCACAGCTTCTAGTAAATTTACCCTGTGGTAAGCAATTCCAGATGAGTTCTAGTGACAGGCTTCAGTCTCAAGGTACTTATTCATCGTACATTAAAATCTCATGTTCCCAGAACTGGGTTGTTTTCTGACTGATACCCAATTAGGGAATAGAGAAAAGAGACATTTCCAAAGCTGGAGTTGAACAAAATAACCCAGAGCAGTAACTCACTGATAACCACCATCAGCAGCTGGTACTTACTGTTTACTAACAATAGAGTGAGCTGCAAAGAGGTGAGATTGAAAACAGTAACAGCTCCTCAGATGTCACTGCCCAGCGGAGCGGGGTCAGCATTTCAGCCGTATAACCGTCTTCAGAACGAACTATGGAAAATATGTGTACATCCTAAACAAACCACTGTCGGTCCATTTAAGACCTTTCTTGCCAATCCATACATGAAACACTATCAGCACCGAATCTCTGCAACCCAGACATTTACTAATTCTAAGAAAAGGACCATAACAACCATTTCACAGACAGGAAAACTAAGGTTTGTGGAAGCTGAATAACCCCAAGCCACTGAGGAAGCTTATGACAGAGTATAAAATTGAAAGCAGGCCACTTAAGCATCAAACTCTAACTTCGGATGATCACTCTTCCTTTTCCACACCGAATAAAATTATTGGTCCCACTAGAACAAGTATCAGCCTCTGACAAATACTAGATTCCAAAACCTTTCTACAATGAATTAATACAATGCACTGGCATTACAATAGGTGGGGGTGCTTGCTGTCTTCCCAACAGCGTTTTTAACAACATAGAGCTTATCTACTTAAGCAGAAAGAGAAGGTTATTATTAATATAACAAAAGGCTGTAGATGCTTCACAAATCCTGTATGAATGGCTAGGGAATCGGGGGCAGGTGTCTAGCTTTGCTGTGGCAACACACACACCGTGCCTCGTTGCCACTAAATCAAGTGAGAGCTGTAGCGGGGTAGCAAGGATCAGAGCCTGGCATCAAAAACGTAAAGATTAACTGTTTTGATGCCAAATTTGATGAGTACTTTGCTATCAGCTTTGTTAAGGAGGTGAAGGGTTTCCTAAATGCCAGGATAGGAAATTTTAGCTCACATCTGGCTTTGGAAACCGTCACACCCGTTTGGGAGTTGTCAAGGAGCGAGCCTCTGCGAGCATCTCTGCATGAGAAACACTTGTGGCACTGTACGGCCACCAGCTCCGGGACAGGTTAAGGAGAAAGCAATATTGGTGTAATGACAAGAAGAGAAGAACTGGGAGTTGATCTGCCCCTTTCCTCTTGTCCCCATTTACCCATCCTTTCCCCAGTCGCTTCAGAAAAACGACCTCGACCCATTGTCACTTTAAAGTAGTAGGTAAAGCACCAGGAGCCCCATCCAGCAGAAAAACCAGTCGTCACAGGCTAGTGGGCAGGCCAGCCTCACACCCAGTGTCCTCAGAAGTGTCTGTCACACAACTCTTGTCACACCGTGGAAACCAGAGAGAATAGTTACACATGCACGGATCTTAGCTCTCTCTATGAAGGGAACATTCGATAGACAGACAGGCAGACACGCCAGAAAAACTGAGACACGTTTGCCTGAAGCTAAACAAGAGTCAGGTCTGCAGGCCTGCTGCAGGAGCACTGAAATAAAACGTACAAAGCAGCAATCCTTTCAAGCAGCAGCAGGCAGCCTTTCCTTTTACGACTGCTAAATGCCTGGCTTTTTCCCTAAGCAATTTACAGTGCAGCCGCACGTCAAGATGGCTGGTGGGAACCAAGATGCTCCAAGTTGCTCAAAATAGATCGGGGATTCTACTGACAGATGCCTGTGGTATTTGCCTGGCTAATTTGCTTTTATTATGGCGAACAAGGCTTCTGTTAAATGTTTGCTGTCTACTTCATGTTTATTATGATGGGGAGGTTTATATAGGTGTTTGTAGAACCGTGTCTACTTTTGTAGTAGCGTGGGTTTTATCAATGTTTGTATTAGCCTACTTTCATCATGATTGGAATGTATGTTTTTAATAGCCTACTTCACTTTAATTATATTGGATGCTTTATTTAAGAGGTCCTAACAGTCTCCTTTTAACACATTTGTGTGAAGGCTTTTATATTCAGCTGTTTTTATTAGGTAGGAAAGTTGTTGTTCCCATCTCTGCTGATACTAAAAGCTTTCTACCTCCATAGACTGTTCCCAACAAGATTTCAATGTAAAGCGACCCTTCGCAAATATTTGCAAAGCACTGGCAGAAATTTAAGCATGCTTGGCAATATACTGCACAGACACCGGTTGTCCGTAGGGTTTACTATGCAAACTCATAAGCTAATACACTAAAGAAGAAAGAAGGAAGATGAAGTCAACCAACACAATATCAAGATAGGAAGGTGGCTCATGACAAAAGTTAGTGTCAAAGGTTATTTTGATAGAAAAGACTGGGAGATCTTTTAAGTTCCAGAACAACAAACGGTGGAAGACCAGTCTGAGAAGAGAAAAACTGAAAAAAAAAAAAAAAAAAAGTTTGACTGACTTTGCAAAAAGCAATGAGGATAAAGATTATACAGAAAGGAGCTGCTGGAGGACACAGCATCTAATAAGCTTTGTAACGAAGAGCCTAACAGGTGGAATCAAAAAGCAGCCAATCTAATCAAGTTTTACACCCTGATGGGAGGCAGAGAAAGTATCTTAATCCTTATTGAACAGATGGGAAAATCTAAGGCAAAGACCCAGACCTCTCTTTTTTTTTTCTTTTTTTTTTCTCCCCCCTCTTCTCAAGTCACAGAGTAGACCTCATCTATTCCCCGACGTCCTTTTCTTGATCTCACTCCTAGACAGCACCTACCCCTCAGAGCAGTGCAGAATACTGAGAGTTCTGATTTCCAGTTTCCTGAACAGTTCAACAAAAAGACCCCAAAACCACAGGCACTGCCTCACCTCCCAGGACTACTCACGAGAGCAAAGTTGAGCATGTGTTTTAAGCGTCTCCAAGCCAAAGGTAGTAATTGCCTGTTTTCACAAATATTGTTTTACAAGTCAATCAATAGGAAAAGCACAATGCACTACAGACGTTAGATTTATTACCTCCCCCATCCAAAGTAAAAAGCCCTTAATAGTCTCAAAATCACAATCCCCTCCTGGCCTTTGGAGTTACCTGACTCATCACAGCGACGCCTGCATCACCTTGCACTGAAAAGGAGGCTCACCTCATCTCACCACGCAAAGCTTTTGACAGAGGGCTTTGCAACACCATTTTACATCATCTCAGAGGCTTCGCGGCTCAGAGAGAGCAAGTCTTCTTCTCATTAAAGAAGGAAGCAAGTGGATAAGGCTTCTGGAGCCACATCCAGATGAGAACATCCAAACAGAACTTTAAAGCAAGCACAAAACCCCACCTCAAGGTAGGAAGAGGCAGAACACGAGGAAAGCAGAACACTAAATCAGAATGACCAGCCAGCTGTATCAGTAGCCCTGTCCAAAGAAGTAGGCGAGGGCTTATTTTTTCTTTTTATTTGAATTCTGACATGAAGACAAGAATTTTATTTTGTGGAATACAAAATGCTTAGCCCCAATAAAACCATACAGCAACGAGCTTCACGGGTTAGGCATTGTTCAGCTAAGAAAACCGGTGTTACCAACCACCACGCCGCATCCAGAAAGCATCATACAAACTATCCTGTCTGAGCCTCTCCTCTCAGAACATGAAGGGAGAGAGGGAAACGTCGCTTACAGAGCACAAACTACCTCAGAGCTAAAACCCCCGACTTCTGAATGCGGAGCAAAGCCAGGCCTTATAGCCCAAGCTCAAATGACAGGAGGAGGATGTGACAGAGGCGTAGCGTGTCCAGTGTTCGTGCAGCCTCACACAGAGAGCAAAGGAGATGCTGGGGTGCCTGCAGGAGGTTACTAAAACTTGGGCCTGGCCCTGCATCTCACACTGCCGTATTTCACAGATACTTATTTTCACAGTAGTAAAAGGAGTGCATCAATATTTGGCCTGAAGGTTATAGGCAAAAGCCCAGACTTCACCTAACCCCAGGACACCCTGTGGCTATATTATTACTGTTTGCAATGCATAAGCAGCAGGAGGTCCCACTCAAAGCCAGGAAGCTTACTGGACTGGGCAGTTAACCACAGACACTCTGAAAATCTCAATAGGTGAGAGAAAGATGAAAGGGCGAAAGGTGTCCTGGCCAGTCAGCCTAGCAGGCTGGTCACAGAGTCAGGAATGCAACATTTATGTCATCTGCTTCCTACCTCAACAAGAATATGTCACCTGTGAAAAATCATATCAAACTATCTCTGACACACACGCTTTTCATCGTGTCTTTTCTTCTAAAAATCAGATATATTCTTCGCTCCCAAAATCACCATCTGAGCACTCGTATTACCGTGTCCCTTCATTCACCAGATCTAACCCTGGCTTTTCTTACTGATGGAAGCTTGGGTACGTTTGCCCTGTTTGACCCTTGGCTCATGTTCTCTTACAAAAATTAAACATCAGTCGTTCCTCTTTATTACAAGATAGACCATACATCACCCAAAGCAAAAGAAACTATAATTAAATCCAAAAAAACAGAAAAGAGTACAAGATCAGGTTTACTGATGCAAAGCTTTGTTTAAATGGCATATTAAAAAAACAAAAACAAACCAAACAAAGAAACTGCACAAAAAACCCCAAGACAACCTCTGTGATTAAAACTGGGGTTTAAGTCACACTGGTGAACGTTTCACCTATAAAAAAAAAGGCATGGGTGCACATTTGTTTGCATGTATGATGGAAAGAAGAAAAAATTACAATTGAGTAATATGCACTCATACACAATAAGTAAAAGTAAACCCCTCATTTCCTCCTCTGCACTGAAATACAGTCAGACACTCCCAGTCCCAGGAGTGCCACCCCCATGGACCACCAAAATAAAGCTGAACAAAGGAGGCTAATTTAGACCATATTCAAGGAAAATATCCTGTTTACTGATCATCTTGATTTTTGGAGGAGGACAGCAGCTGAAAAATCTGTGCACTAATGAGAAGTTGAAGAGTGGGAGATATTAGTTTATGTTTTCTTGCTTTACAGGGAAGAATGGGGCAAGGAACGAGAAGGAAAATTCAGGCAACTTTATCCTAGCAAATACAATCAGAGGGGCTGTTCATAACATTGCTAAAAAGAAAAAAATATTAACATTTCACAAGTTCCCCCTGTGGCCTCCCTTGCTCCTCCTCCCCCATCAAAAATTCATAAAGGGAATCAGCATTCTTTACCGAATGGGTCCCTGAGGTGCCATAGACCTTGTTGGAGAGAAAGGCTATAAATATCGAATTATACACCTCATGGGAAGAAAGGGTTGAAGATTCAGCTTCAAACCCACTGTGCCGTCCCCAGGGGAACTCACTCCAGACTCAAGGTCCAGCGTGGCAAGGAAATGGGTCAAGTGTGTCAATTTTGAGATCGCCGACCTTTGACACCTTTAATGATGCCCAGAGTCCACCTCCTTGACGTCCTGCTGCCCCCTGTGCACCACAAACTTTCCAAAGTCCCTTCAAGTAAAAAAATAAATAACTGAGTCAAGCAGCATTGAGAAGCTGTGCTAAAGGCCACTGTCACAGACGTTCCTGGCCCACTAAGGCAAGTGTAGAGCTCAGACTATCAGGCCTTCTTCACTTATCTCTATACCACTGCAATACAGCGGGATTAAGTGCAACCACACTTCCACTGTCAGGTCCTCTCTGTAGGTTTTGCTCTAGGTAAAATGTAAAACTCCACATTATTAGACTGTATATGGCTCAGAAATGAGCAGCTGATCTTTTTTCTTTCTTTTAAAAATGTTTCCGACTCAAGTTACAATAAAATATAGCAGGCATTAAACAGTTAAAAAGCTAAACAAGCACCTTTTTTAAAAAAAATAAAATCAATAAAAATACTGTCTGTAGGCATAAACCAGCAAATGTTCGCTATTGAGACACAGGAGGTCGGAAAAACTGCCTACATACAGCTCAGCAGTAAGCATCTCCAGGATCTGGCCTCTCCCCATATTTTTCTCATCTTTGGCTTAGGCTGGTGGTAACAAAAGCCACCCACCTCCCACAGCAGAAAACAGAAAGAAAAAACACACTCCTCTACACATGCCAACCTCAGCGCACAACAGCTCGCGTCACTGCAGCATATTTCACGTTCAGGGATTTTTAAGACAATGTGGGTGAAGGAGCACCTTCAAGTAGTGCAAGCAGGAGTCACTTGCCTCCTATAGAAATGCAATCCCGCATGGGGTGGAAGGTATTTAAACACAGTTAGGTCATAGCTAACGGACAGATGTTATTCAATAAGCTCATAAGGAATCATAGGTAGGAAAATGCAATGACCCAGTTCCTAAACTGGGATCTGGCAAAGACACCAGCACCAACAATTCCTCTTCCAAAACAAACCATCACGGTATTGTAATGCCACAATATATTTTCAGCATAAATTAAAAAATAAAATAGGGCTTAACACACTGTGGTTCCCTGGAAACATGAAAAAACCCCAATCTATTTGAAATCCATCTTCCACCAAGCCAGCCACCACCACCCCATTAGGCACTGGGGTGTGAGCTGGTGGTTGGTTTTTTCTTTTCCAGTACAAATTCAACCAGCAAGTGATACATGCAAACCCTGGAAATGTCCCAGGCATAATTGTTTCTGATCTCTGATGCTGGAACTAACCGAAGATGCAAGATTTAGCTTCTAGGGCTGTGTACAGACACCACTGCTAATTTGGCTTACAGTTCTACTGTAGGAAACGGGCTTAGACAACATCATTCTAGTTTACAGCTGCTCTCACTAGGACAAATGACAAGGGAAAAGATGCCACAGGGACGTGGTTAAGACAAAACATTACAACTCAGAAATGCCAGGTTCCAGTTTCAGCTCTGCTACAGAGTCCTAGCATGGCCAAGTGAATCAAACCCATAGCTCTGCTTCAGATGCTCGAAAGCCTAATCCTAATCACAGCTGGCTTTCTCAATACTGACGTAACACAAAGTAATCAAGAGTAATGAGCAACAACAGAATGTTGTCGTAATATGTAAATATATACATACGTATTTTTTTAAAAAATCAAAGTCTGTGCTTGCTTTTAACATCTTCCACAGTCCAGCTCTCCTAAGGTGAATTGCTTTGTCCCTTGGGGAAGAAAATTTCTAAGCCCTCAACCAAAATACTTCAGTGCCAGAGGAATGAAACTCACCTTTATATTGAGTTATGTTGGGTTGCAGGAGGACAGACTCGACTCCCCAGGGAAGACATATTACTACTGTAAAGGTAAAAATCATTTAAAACCCCAAGAAATGCACTGAGCTAGAAAGGGTTTCTTCCTCACACAGCCCTCCATCCCCAACTTGGACAGACTCTCTCAATATATTCCACTGAAAACTCTCCACACCCGGCCAGCTCATATAAAAGTATAAATCCCACTTATCCACCACCTCAGGGGAAACCGGGTTCCTCTGGATGAGCAGGGTAGAGATGATGGGAACTGTAAGCTTCCTAGCACAGAAAAGGCCATGCTCCAGGTCCCCACCCGAGGCACAATGAAGAGGAGACCAAAAGACTTTGCTCACTGGCCAGATTTTTAAGGGCCCGTGCTCCAAACAAGTTAAAATTTTAGTGGGTGTACATACACACACACACTTACTCTGCAATCCCAAGGACAGAGCTGAACGTATGTTAACCCTCTTGCTCCCAACCGTAGCGAAGTGAATGCAATGCCGAGGAAAACCAGATGATCGTTGGTCCTTGTTTATTCCTGAGGTGGGTACAAGAGAGGCCACAGCCAGACAAACACACCGTCTCGCATCAAGGCTACCTCTACTGACCTCTTGTCCTTCTGAGACTACCAGCAATATGTTACTTAATTCTAGTGCAACCATTGCTGCATTTATGCATACCAATTAATGTTTTAGATGTGGTTTCTGTGGTCTATTACAGGTATTTTTTTCCAGGGTAGCAGGGGAGAGAAGAAGAGGAATTTGCGTTGTTGCAAGCATCATATTATTAGCACACCAGAGAAGGAATTGTTCTCTCAACACCAGAGGGGAGATGCCCTCCAAACTCAGCACCATCGTTTCTCCTGCCATCTTTCAATCCGAAAGCACTGAAATACTCAGCCTGCCGCCAACATCAACATACAAATCCCACGTAACCCTACACCTTTACACGCAAACTTCCACCCAAACAGCAAGGAGTGCTTTATCACGCCTGTCAACGTGGAGAGGCCAAAAGCAGCCCCCATGCACTCAGCTGCTCCGGCCCTACTACACGTGCAGACGTGATCCAAACCACGTGTCCCACACGCATCAGCCCGCACATGGCATGACTCAGGGAGTAACGTGCATTCTGGATGCTTTGAGTCACTCTACTTGCAACATGCAGCCACACCCCCCATGCCTGTGTATTCAGAACTGCCAGACACGGCTGCAGAAATCTCCAAAACTGGTATAATTACTGCTGGGTGCAGGAGAGTAGACAGCCAGGCTTTAAAATGCATAAAGATTTCAGTCACTTATAAAGGAGATGATTTTCTCCCCTGTATGTTGGTGAAGGAACGGAACAGAAAAAGGAAAGCAGGCTCGTCAATGCAGAGTACTTGTGGACACTGCAAGGTCTCCTGCCTCTACAGCTCATCATCCTTACAAGATTATCATGGGATGTGTGCCACACGCAGTGCAAAATTTATCTGCAGCTCAGTTCTTCTTAATGTTTATCTAGATATTTGTCTAAAGACTACATATAAAGAAATGTTTTAAGATCACATAACAGAACTCTAATGAGATACTTTGGGACAAAGCCCCAGCTTCCTCCCTTCTCCTCTGAGATTTCCAGCCACCACAAATCCACAGTCCCTGTGCGTAGTTAAAACCACAGGATGCGGCTACACCCCTGCCTGCTTCTAACCTTGTCATCTCTCACAGGTAACATGAATACAGTGCACTTAGATCACACATTGCTGGGTTTAGAATACACAACCACATCACATTTTATTAAAAATCAACAACAAAATACACACAATGCCAGTTTTGTCTCAGAAATTCAGAGCCTGTAGCAAATTATTTGACTGTGTGCTGCTTTGGTTATACATGTATAGTGAGCTGGAAAACAAATATAACAACATATAATTTACAAAGACTTATCAGTTCTCAGAAGAAAAAAGAAAGCAGGTTGACAGGACACCAACTATTTATGGAAGGTACCTGGAGTAAATCTAGTCAGCCATGTTCGATAAAAATTTAGCAAACCTTGCTTTTCAGAACTGAACTAAACAAAAATCAATTCCCCAAATAAAATGTTTCCTATCTTCTAAACGCAACAAGATGCGATTTGGGCCTTTAAAGAGTCTTCTCAGCTTCTGAGTTCTTCCCACACATAATGGAAAGGTGCCGTCCAAATTAGCGCATCTCAGAAGACACCTACCATACCAGAGAGGAGCAGAAGTGGGGCAGTGAGACAAGTATCAACCAAAATTCAAAGTCACGAAGAACATTACAGCCCAATCTGAACTTAAACCTTCCGTTTAATTATAGCCCCAAACGGTTCATGCGTGGATAGAAACGAAGTACACAGAACGGATCCTTTACAAATCAGTTGATTAATAATGAATATTTGTAGCCTCCTGCATTCACCTCTAAATCAGCTCACAGATAATTCGTTTACCATTCACAGCAGTAGATCGAGGTTACCAAATACAGGCAAATGGAGGTACAAAACTCTACATATAAAACTCCGAAGACCTATAGTTACAGAATTTAAGCAGCTCGTCTGCTAATTCGGATTAGCCTGGAAGTCCACATTCGAGATACCAAAGTCCTCCATTTTAGCTGTTTGAAAGCCGCATGTGAGAATTTGCTGAGGTGACCCAGTGGGGGAACGAGAAGCAATTAACAACAATTCCCCACTCGATTTCCCTGGGTCATTCATAAGTTTCATACACCCCTACTCAATTCTTCATCAGCTTTGTCATTTCCAAGCTAGAGCCTTTACTTAGTCTCTCTTCTCATGAATGATGTATCTCAGTCAAGTAAGCGAAGGATGTGTAACAAATACCTCAAGTTGTGTGGGATATTTCTACTTGCAATAGAAATAATTTTTCTGATATCCCTTCATCTATAATTCTTAACACGCACTTTAGCACAATGCTAAAAGCAGAGGTTGCCAAAACGGGGTATGTAACAGGCAGCTTCGGAACCAAAGCATCACCCTTGAAAACGAGAAGCTGGCTGTATGGAAACAAAGGGGCGGGTAGCTGAGGAATAAACCTCTCATGCCAATACTTCTCCTATGTCAATGTTACTTGCAGAACGCAGAGAAATTTTGCTGAAAATTTGACTATATGCCTTCCATTTTGCCGAGTTAGAGCAATTTAGAGCACTGGAACCACGCTATTTGTTCCCATTTTGAAAAGATAAGCTCTCCACTGTGATCAGAGACACATTTTAAGAACATTTTAAGAACACTCATTTACACAAACTCATCTTTCCATGGATGATTCGTAACTGCCCTGTTTTCTCCTCTTTTGCTTATAACACTTCCCACGTTGTGCTTCAGAGTGTCATTAAATGCCCTTTTATTGCTCCCTCGTTGTAAGTACCTGAGTATTAACCAGGGCTTCAAGATTTACAGCCTATTTTAAACTCAGATAATGATGTTTAATTTGTTATTGGCTGTGTAAAGGTTAACAAAGAAATAACTCAAACTATTAGCAAAGGAATAACGCATTACGACAGGGCAATTAAGAGCTCTATCTGGCACTGCACAAAAAGATTGATCTCGGTTCAAAAGGAGCTCCATGATCCGCATTCACAACCCATGAAGTGCAAGGGTAGCACGCAAGTTCATCCTTTACATACTTCTTCTATCTTTCAGTTGGTTTTCATCAAGGAACTTGCAGGAGTCACATGCTGACAGACAACCTCTCACCAAGCTACCTGTGAGGTCTGACGGAAGTTTCTGTCCTTAGCAGTTCTTACTGCTCCTTTTCGGGGGGTGACCTCTCTCAGAGCAGAGTTGGCAGAACACAAGAAGCAGCATTTACCTGGGGCTGCCTGCCTGTAAAAACCAGCTAAAACTTAGCTTAAACACACCTTCCGTTGCCCGTTGAGTTATGTCTTTGTCCATAACTCGAGTGAGATGCAGGCACACTTCAATCCACCAGCTCTGCAGTGAAAAAGAGGCACCATCTGAAACTAATGTACTGTAAATAAACACAAATCAAAGCCCTAAGTGAGAAAATTTCAAACTGATTTTATAGTACTGCTGCAACTGTACCCCAAGGCCTTGCTTTTAAACTTCACTGCTGTGGAATCCACTGATCACACGTTTTGCTGAGGCGGGGGGAGGGCTTATTTTAGTCAAATTCATTGCACTGTTACAATCGTTCTCATGCAGAAAAGTCCCTTTTTTTCCTCATCCTGATTCAGGCTGTTGGGCAATTGCCGGAAACACTTTTTGGAAGAGTTGGGGAGAGGTTATTGGATGTAGGCCCAGCGGCTTTCGGAAAAACAGAGTAGAAAATATGCAGAATTCATGGAAGAAAGACAAGCAGATGCTGCTTGAAAAGATGGTTATATTCTTATGTCAACAAATTAGTACATGAGCAGCCAAAAATCCCACACAGAGGTAACACAAGCAAATGTGTCCTTAGGACATGCAAGGGAAAACACAAACTCTCCCGGTAGGATCTACACTAGCGAGCATACAACTAAGACCCTACTTAGCAATGCACTTGAGACCAATTCCCATAAACTTTGGATCAAGGCAGTGGAAAGGCTGGGTACAAAGTAAACCCAGGCCTGAAACTTCTGCAGCTGAGCTGTGTTTTTGAACAAATCCTTGCATTTCGAAACAATTCCAAACCATCTTTCACGGAGCTGAAAAATATGGATGGAATTGAAAAAAAAAACAACACATGGATTCGGCAACTTTGGCTTGAACAACATCCATTTTATTTCCTTAAACACTTGCCCAACACTGCAGCCAAGTGCAAGTTCACTCAGTCTTCCCAACCACTGTTTGGGAGAGGAAAGACCTCCAGCTGGTATAAAATGGAATGTGCCTTCAACAGCTTTAAGGCTATTTCCACCAAGCCCAGGGTCTAACTCTGTGTTCTTTTTAACACCCTTTCTTCATTTTCTCTACCTGCAAGCCCTACCCTCCATATCTTTTCTGACACCTCCACCCAAATCTTACATTTCTTGGCTATAAACTTGCAAAAACATCAGGGTGGGTGGGGGTGGAGGAGAATATACTTTCCCTGTAGGATTTTAGCATAAATTCTAAGCAGTCTTATTAAATTCTGCGGAACCTTCCTATCCTACCCTTCCCCCACTTTTTTTTTTTTTTTTTTTTCCTTTCTCCTAACTCTTACCACATGTTGTAAAGGCCAGACATGAGTCAGACCAAGCTCCTTAAGCAGTAGAAAGGGGGAGGGAGGAGGTAAGCAGAGCAGAGGGCTCCTTTATCAGCTAAAAGAAGGGTCATTTCAGCTGAGAGAGTGACCATTCCACGCTCCAGTGCTACTCTGCACAGCGCCGGAGTCTGGCAGCAACACAGATGCACCCATTAAAAACAGTCCTGCCAAGCAGCTGAAAACTGATAATTGAAATTTCCTAAAAGCAGTATGAAAATTGGGGAATTCATTCTTTTACTGGCCAGTAAGTTTCTAGTGGGTCAGCATGTCCTAAGTGACGATCAGGTGACAGGGTTTGGTGCACAGGCTCCTGGCTGTTCTCAGATCAATGCCATAAACCGAGACTGAGGATGAAACAAACCTTATGAACTGTTTCCATATGAAAGTGGGACAAGGTGAAATCTAAGGTTCACAGCTATGGATCGGCTTATCTGTTCTCTCCCATTGCAGTCGCGTTTTATTTGCTCAACTTGGTCTTGCAATCGGACGCTAAGAGGACTTTTTCAGCAGCTAAACACACAGGCTTTGATCACAGATGTTCCCACATCAGACACAAAATCTGACCCTTCAGATCCTATGATGAGCCCTTCTAGAAAATCTTGCAATGCATGATTACAGAGCGAGTGGTTAGTATCAAAACTCACCAGGCAGTTCGCTATATCCTTC
Organism: Athene noctua; assembly: GCF_965140245.1. Taxonomy (NCBI): domain Eukaryota; kingdom Metazoa; phylum Chordata; class Aves; order Strigiformes; family Strigidae; genus Athene; species Athene noctua. The sequence goes on along the minus strand of NC_134064.1, from coordinate 3,773,833 downwards.
CTAAAACAGAATTCTCTTTTCTCAGTATAGAATATTTACAAACCTTAATCACAAATTCTGTAATACTGACTGGGAACAAATACCAGAGGCCAACTACACCTTAAAATAATACTATTTTTTTCTTTGACTGCAATCTTTCCACTTCATTGAATATTCTCTTTGCTTAACTTACAATAGACTATCCCCCGGTTCTATAACATCATGTTACCTTCCCACTTTTGCAGCGTTCCTCTAGGATGAAGCATGCAGCTCACTGTACCACAGGAGCCTCATCAGAAGTTTCAGCCTAGACAGACTTTTTAACTGACACTCTTCTATTTCTTCCTACGTTAAACCATTCCAGCTTCCAAAACCATTTTTCAGTTAAGTTTGATCTTGTTGTTGTTGTGAAGTCATCAGTCTAATTTCAACAAATTTCTAACCCATTCCCATCAGTCCCACTGAAGCAAATAGTCAGTTTAAAGGTCCATGGGTAAGTGCAAGTGATGAGTTTTGGATTATAAAGTGCAATCCAGTTGGCATCAGGTATTGCAGTGGTAGGAAAAACCCCAGGAAATAGATTCATCCAGATGGATTTCCTGCAGAACCAGTTCAAATATCTCTGCATCATATTTGCAAGTGCTTCTGGCTCCAGGAGGACTTACTAACTTAGTCATGTACCACACAGAAGACACAGAGCAGGCTCAGGCCTTAAAGCTGGACTGGCATGTCCACACAGCCCTGCACCCAAGGCAGCATGTCCTTCCAAACCTGAAAGTGCTGGAAAATATGATGAAGAAGTACCAGTGGTTCTGCCTGGAGCCCGTGCAGACATATATGCAATGCACTTAATGCTGCTTCCAGATCAGCAGAGTCCTTGGCCCAGCAGGACCTCTGAGCTCTGTGCTAATGGAATAGTTTACCAACAACCCGGATAATCTCACTCAACAGATATAAGAACAAACCACGGATAGTGCTCTGTTAAAAGGCAAACTGCCGATTTTTTTGATTAAGGGAGAACAGGGTTTCAGTATCCAGCAGCAGAAGCTCTAAGACCTGCTGCATCTCTCCCTAAGGCTACAGGAGAGAAGACTGCGCAGGAACAGCGCACAAGATTTTTGCTGCTTCTAGGATATTGGCGTTAAAAAAAAAAAAAAATATTGATGAACTACTTTGTCATTGTTAACAGCATTGCTGACAAACTCACAGCAGGCCCACTGAGAGGAAGACAGCAGCGTGTCTACTGAATGCCTGTTGTAGCTGAGACATGTGCTCTGAATTAGGCAAGGTGTGTAAATTATGACAGCCAGAGCTCTTTAGAGAATGCCCAGGTCTGAAGGATTCTGGTGCACTTTTGTTGTTGCTGCTGCATTTCCCCGTAGTTGTTCTCTCAAAAGAAACCTTGCTCCTTGGAGAGAGCATTAACAGGCTCCTGCTCCTGAAGTGTCATTTGACAGAAATAAAATTGAAATGCTAAAAAGAAACTCCAGTTTCCTTTCCTTATTGCATTCATTATTTTATTCTCTCTAACTGGAGCTTAACCTCAGAGGAGAAACAACAACCACACTAGGCTGGGGAAGATGGGGGAGGAGAAGGGATGGGACAGACAACCAAAAACACGGTTTCCTTTACAGAAAATCATGCATGAAACCAGCACCCTGGTAACACCTGGGAAGACCTTGCCTGCAACACAGAGTGCCGGACGGGGCCCAGAAAGCTTCACTTCCAGGAATGCCCCACCAGGGCAGTAACACTCAGCACTGACTGCATGGTCACTTGTTATTTGAAGGAAATTAGGCTACACCACACTTTTGTCATTAAAAAAGTAACACTGCAGGAGACCTTGAAAGGACATCAGTTCCTTCTCCTGCCTTCAGGCCTATACTCGGAGAATATTTGAGACGACTTACTAGTCCATACAGAGCAGAAAGCAGCAGCAAAGGGAGTGAGATCCCAAACTTGTAGGCTGGTTAGCATCTGCCTCGAACAAAACCTAGAGGAAGAACTAGAGCTTTCCGCCAACGATACAGAACAGACAAACGGAGTGTGCAAATAAGCAGGCTAATTGTTCTAAGAAAGGTAGATTTTTCTCTAAGTGAACCTGGAGGCACTTGCTTTGTTGACCTGTTTCAGTCCCTGGGCTACACGTATTTTCTGTCAAGATGAAGAGATCGACAGTCCAAAACAGCCACACAAACCGTAACACAGCTGTGAAGAACCAGGGTTAAAAACCAAACCACAAAGAATTACGTAACCCTTTCAAGATGAAATTATTGGTCTTTCCTTGAATGTCAGCCTTAGCGTATAGTCTCATATTCTACAGACCTACATTCCAAACGCACAGATCAAAGTCCTAATCACAGATTAATTTTGGCACTGTGAAGCTGGCTACTTTACACTTTCAAAAGTAAAATCCGTTAATTCAAAAGTTGTAAAGAAGGTGGATCTTAATTAAGGAAGATGTCCTGAAATTAGCACACAGACATCAAAACGGTAAGCTGGTAAAGAAAAAGTTAAATGAAAAAAAATTTTTAATAGTACAAAAGATACTAATTACATTCATTGAAGAAATACTGCTAATCAATCCTACTCCATGACCTGCAATTTTATCTTTGTTTTTGTCTCCAGATCTGCAAACCCTTTTCAAATTTTCTACCAAAAAAATCTGAGACAGTCATAATACAGTTGTCTTCATTATTAGTTATGCTCCTTCCAGGAAACATTTTCACCTTAAGAAATATTGCAGTGCAACTGCTCATCTTCTTCTAGGCATTTACTGGCAGGAAAAATGTTGGGTTTTCTCCTTCCAGTAAGTGAAAATACACTTCCAAGTTTCAAGAGCTGCTTGCTAAGAGAGGAAAACTCTGCATAAAAAGTCTTTTTAAAAATTAATAGTTACAAAGTACCAACCACCCGTTGCTAACTACCAACATTATCATGCATTTGAGTGGAAGTTTCCTTACATCAGCCTAAATATAGAGATGTTAAGCTGTTTACTGGAAAAAAAAAACATCAGTGAAAGGTTTAACCATCAAAAACCACTGTTTCCTCTTTCGGTTGAACTGGACCTCATACTTTGGCTCAGCAAACATTGTGCCTCTGTTCCGTTCAGCATGGCAGCGTGTGGGAGGACTGCGTGGTTTTACACTCGGTGCAATCATGGTCATTTCCATCCCATTCTGCTGCAATGCTCAGAAATGTTCTCATTTTGATATAATTAGTGTTTTACTGCAGGGAAAATTAACCAAATGAAACTTTATCAGCTGTTTAATTAATACTCAGTTTGCCAGTGGTTTTTTGCCAGAGATCACTGTGTTGGACTTGTTCATTCAACTGCTACTACAGGGAATGAGCTCAAAATGCCAACTCGCCACCGGTGCCTCCAGGGAAAGCCACATTTTTGCCAGCAGCCAAGACACCCCCCATGGAAGAGCGAAGGAGGACACAAAACTGAGGAGCTATCGTGGTAGACGAACGATGGAAATGATTTCTGGTCTCAGTTCTACCACGTTCCAGGAGTCACAGCTACAGCATGGGATACAAACCCACCTCCTCTCAGGACCTCAGCAAGAGCAAATAAGGTGACAGAAGGACAGCAAGGGAAGCCATAGCATCTGTTTGGTGAGGAACAGCCACTACTACCCTAACTCTTCCAACCAACCTGACATTGTATTATTTAATTTTTTTTAAACTTCCTTACAGTTACGTTACTCCTGTAAAAAACATTTAGATATCAGTGGCCTTTAAGTCCATTTGGAATACTTCCCACATAGAGATATACCAGCTGGACAAATTTTAGGCTGAGGTCCGAAGATGGGAGAGTATTTTGATCAAGAAAAATTAAGATGTATTTTAGCTCAATTGAAAGGTTTTCTCTGTGGATTTTCCTCCATGCTCAAAAGGCACCACTGAATTTCCAACACTATAAACTTCTATCTGGACAGATATTTACTTCTAGTTCCCTCCCCGCCAGTTGTCTTTTAATACTTCAGAACCTAAACACCTTCCCGTCATGAATACATATAGTCAGTGAGCTAGGTGAGTGTCCTCCATTTCACCGGACACAAACCACCTGAAACAGAGAGAAAGGGGACAGGCAGGCTCCTGGGGAGCAGCAGCACCGAGGTAACTAAATGAGTTGTACTGACCCACCCGCTGAAAAGTTCTCACCTACCCCGAGTCAGCCTTTCTGAACAGCACCTTAGCGACAGGGACCTGAATGAGGACCCCCAAGCTTGTGACCCACCCACAGTACACTCCTTCCTATCTTGTTATTTCCAGCTTTCCTCTCTCTATTCCAGGCCTAAACACATCAGGTGTCACTATCTGGGGACAACGGATAGATTGAGTCACTTCTGCTTTGGAATGGAACTACAGAGCACCAAGGTCTGCCAGCAGATGCTCTGAAGGACGTGGCCTGAACCAGCCCCGATAGACATCTCCTGCTTCCCAGCGCCAGCCTAGGATTGGGCGATGACATTTGACAGTGGGAGGTCACAGTGCATTCACATCCTTCCTTCTAAAATCACACCCTGCCTTCCCTGTCACAACAGATGGGCTACAGCGTTCCTACCCGCTCACCAAAGTAGTTTGCAAGTCCAAAGTAAGATCATACAACCCACTTCCATGGACTTTCTTTACTGCTCACTCCTACTTTAAGCCATGATGTTACTGTTCTGGTTTAACAATCTGGAATGTCATATGGTAACCAGCCGGGCTACGGAGGGTCTGTTTATTAATACCTAAATCAGGCTGAAAAGCTGCAAGTCAAATTTTTCATAAACTAAAATTTTAATTGAAAAACAGTAACTTTTGTATTATTTTTCTCTCACAATTTTCTTCCTCTTAGTTGTGGAATCTGACTGAAAGGCTTCCAGTTGAAAATAGTGAAAACCAACTACTGAGATTGAAGCAAAACCATTAAATTACTTGGTTAAGGCCAGAAAGGGAAACTGTCAGATATTGAGATTACAACTCCAGAGCTCCTGTCTTAGGCTCCTCTGGTTATTCTATGCAGTGGAGTTGCCAGAGCTGTCTCATCGTTTCAGCGAGCATAGCTGCATCCTACAGAACGGATTTTACTCATGCCTGGAGCGAGCATGTAACGTTTCCCCACAACTATTCCTATAAAATACCACTGTGCTCGCAGCCACCTTAGCACTAAGAGCAACAGACAGAACCCGACACTAGAAACATTTTAAAGCAGAACAACTGGTCAAGTAAACTTGTGCAAAAAGAGGCCAAACAGCAGCTTCACAGGGGGAACTAGAAAGGAGCTCAGCTCAGCAGTTCTTAGCGGCACTCTCTCGTGAATCACAAGAAGGCTGCTGGGAACCTCCACGGTATATTATTGGCATTACACAGCTGGGTGGGAGCGGGGTGTAGAAAAAGGTTCAGAAAGAGAAACGTGAATGAGACGACCCATTATTGATGCAAAGGGGAAGGGGGGGGGGGGGGGGGGGGGGAAGACCAAAAAAAAAAAAAAGAAAAAAAAGAAAAAAAAAAACAGGACTTCCTTATGAGTGAGTGTTCAAAATAGAAAGCCAAGCCCTGATTCTGAGAAGAGACAAAGAATTTGGCAATCCTACACAAACTCCTTATGAGATAGGGAGAGCACCATGGGGAGAGAGGGGGGCACAGCAGGCAGGAATGAATCACAACCAAATGGGAAAGCTGTGAAAAAACGGGTACCATCCCACTCAGCAGGCCACTACCACAGGTAAAGGGAGATGTAATATTATTATTGTCTAGCCGTAACTCTATAAATACATTCCGACTTGACAAAATCTTGAAGAAAAAAAAAAAAAAAAAAAGAAAAGCCAACAAACCAAACCAGTGAGTGTCTGCTGTTATTGGTCTAATGAGCTAACTCTGAAATATGAGCTAAAGACAGCTCCCTAGCGGCTGCTGCCTGCTCCGGAACGGAGAGGAAACCTCGGAAAGAGCCCATCACTGCAAACCGTTGCTGACAGCTTGGGACTACACAACACACAGATTTATTTCACAGACAGCCACAGACAGGAATTTAGCACCCCAAGCTGGCCTCCTGCTTAGCAGAGAAGGTGTTAAAATGCAACCACGCAGAGCCTGCCCCCCCCTCCCCACACACATTTTCTTCCCTGACCCCCTCCCTTGAGCAAAACACAGTAGCAACTAATCAATTTGGTCACCTGCTCCAGGCAGCAAAACACTCACCAGGTTCCCCCTTTTGCATCCCAGTCCCCCCCACCCACCCCCCAAAAAAAAAAAACCCCAACCTATACAACCAACCACCTAGGGGAGGAAATCCAACCCGCCCAGCAGCTGCTCCCAGTGCCAACCAAGTTCAGCCGCAGTGCCTCCAAAACTCCTAAATATTTTGTGTGACCCTTCATCTTACAAATTAATTTATTTCTAAACAGCAGCCAACTCCTTTTGTACCTGACAGCTTGCAATCACTGAAGCCATCCAAAAAGATTTCAGGGAGGAGAAATTGAGAAGTCAAATACCCTGCTGATACTACCTAACCTGAAGGATTTCTGTCTTTTTTTTTTTTTTTTTTTCCAACTTTGGTTTCAACTTTCAAAATATAAACCATTATTATTGTTTCCCCCCCCCCCAATTTACTTTTGAAGATTAAAAAAAGGATTTGCAGAGTTTCTCATCATTTCAGTCTAATAATATATTGACAAATTGGGGGTCAAAAATAAAACAACAGGTCAAACTGATCACTGCAGGTTCTCCACACCGAAATATTTATACATATATACAGAATAACTTCATTTCTATTAACACAACTGTAAAAACTCTGAGAGATCCCCCAAAACTAGCAGAAATTTGATACAGTTGGCAGTGTAGCTAGTAACGATTAGATACACAAATCTTACTTGCTCACACATCATGCTCCTATTTTTAGGTATTTAGGAAACAAAGAGCCCTTATTAGTGGCTATCTTCTTGTTTGGGAAAAAGGGAGGGGAATAATTCTGTTTATATTTCTCAGTCAGCCTGCTGGCTTTCACACAAAGCACTAAAGCAATTACACTGGCTCGTGCACTAGATGAGAGATTTAGCAAACATCATTAATATTATTATTCATTTACTTAATTCATTTCTTTCTTCTTCCATTCCTAGAGACAGCACACCGAGGCTCTAATACATCCCTCTGCTAGTGAATGTAACTCCCATTAATGTTGGACACCTGCCTTCGGGGAAGCAACGCACCGAGTTACAGCAGGGGAATATATTAATAAAATACAGCAAGAGATTCCTTAGCAGGGCCACGCTAGGGAGAGCACTGGATGACCTAACAGAGATGGAAAAGACCGAACTTTTCTAAGTCTGATTTCACTGACAAAGCAGCCCAAGAACTAAGGATTCAAAGAGAAAAATACTGTAAGCACATTCTGAACACTACAGGCTAAATTACTGCTTTGGATGCTAAGAGTAGCCTTCAAACTGACTTCGTTCTCTCTCCCGAAAAGAGGGAATTAGTGTTATGTACCATTAGATAAGATGACATCGAGCAGAATTCTTAAATTCAAAGGCAACAGGCTAGAAATGCCTTCATTTTCAAAAGTTCTCAAGAGCCATCAATTTCTGCAATGTCAACTGCTGCCACCTTCAAGCTAATTTTTCCAAGCTAGATATTAGACTTGGATTATAATTTCCACTCTAAACTCTCAGGCAACTCACAAGATAACAGTCTAAATCGTGATGGGGGAGCTAAAGCTTATATTTTTAACACTCAAGACCTTGGTCCATAGCAGGCCAGCTTCAGAGAAAAGTTTTCATTTGCTGGTTAAGGAACTGTCTGCAACCAGTAAGATTCAGCCCCTCACAATGCTGTCACACACGTACAATCGAAACCTTTCCCGATGTCACTACGAACAGCTTGAGATGATCTCCTTGCCACTCCATTCGAAGCTGCCTTTTAGCACTCTAAGTGATTTCTGAGGCACGTTAAGAAACTCAGAGTAACCAGGCACTGTATTAACCAGTTTGCTCAACAGTGACAATGTGTGTTTGCATTCCAAGGTGAAATCTATTAAGGAGGAAAAGATGAAGCGTGAGATTTCAGTGCAGACAAGGTGATCAGATAATGACACTACCCTACGCAATACACGATGTGGTTACCATTTTAAACCGAACGATTTGTTTACTCTGTCCTCCACCCACCGACCAAGCGCAGGAGACTCCAGATGTTTATAGGAGATACAGAAGTGAACATCAGGGGTAAAGCTTCACCCTGCTTAGGGTTTAGCTTAGATAAGCATCCAGCTGAAGCCTACGAGTTTGAAAAATCAGATAGGAAATCTCAATATAGACTCTTCCCCCTTTTTAATCGGGTTTATACAGATTGTCCTCGCCCATTTCTCTAAGCGCATCCACAGCCACAGTACTTCATCTCTCAAGAGGCTTGTTCTCATCCAGAGAGAGCTCGGTTGAGGAACCAGGTTACTGGCTGAGACAAAAGCTTGAAAATAAGACACACCATCATTCCTGCCACCACAGGTGAGCATTTGCTTTGCCTGCTCACAGCAGAAGGCAGTAAAGTCTGGGCTGAGCACTTCACCGAGGCGGCTGCTGTCGATCCTGTTCTCCCCGAGTGGAGTTTTGACCCTCACAAATCTCCGTTCCTTTTCTTTTCTACTCTCCTCCTTTCTAGCTCTAATACTTCTACGAGGTAAATTCTACTAGTACAGCCCGATACAACGTTCAGAGCAAAGAAGGGAGTACTTTGTTACCGTGATTTTTTAGATCAGATTCTCCTCTCAAATATGGACTAAGAGCAATGAACTCAGGCAATTAGCCAAGGCTGCACCAATAGAGGGAGTGAATGACAGTACCTCCGTGTTCTGCTTCGCCTTCTTTAAACCTCTTTCCTCCCAACCCATAAAACAACCTCTCAGGATTTCCCTCCTCCTTCCCCCCCTCCCCAGCAAATCCTAACACAGACAAACCTGGAGATGCAACTGAAGCCCAGCACAGGCTACAGAAAAGGGGAAAGGTTCGCAAGCCAGAGGTTCAGCTTTCCCCCTTCCTGTTGTCTCATGTCACCAAAATGAAAAAAAAAAAAAAAAAAAAAAAAGCAACACTGCTACACTGCTTGGAGTCCTGCACAGTTTAGATCTCTACCCAGTGCATTCCCCAGAGTCAAGATATTCCAATCAAATGAAGGCTCCCAGATTGAAGTATTTGCTAGTTCCACCTCTACTTCAGGCCTTTCCTTCTTGTCTACAGGTTAAAAATTTCAAATGGGAATTCCTTAGGGCAATTATTCTGACTTCTTCAGCCTCATTTTCCCAGTTTCCTGTTTAAAAGCATCAAGAAGCCAGCACAGTAAAAACCAAAGTCTGAAAGTCTTGATTTTTCAGCCCAAATATTACCATATTTTAAATTTTCTAGTATGGGGGTTCGATTTAATTATGTATTTTCCACACAACATCCAAGGAAAGCAGGACACACTTAATTCTTGGGGGGTGGGGTGTATGCAGAATTTAAAAAAAAATAAATCGAAAGCACCTCCACAGAATCTGGGTGGGTGGCGTTGCAGCCCTGTGGAAACCCTCTCAGAGTTTTAGGGATTTATTTACTGATAGGTCATGGTAACTCTTCCCTAAAGATGTGGCATCACGAAAAGCAGCAAGGGATACAACTTTAGAAATTAGTTGGAGAAAATGGCTTAAGACTGAGACCCCACCCACAAAAATGAGATTTTATGTCCAAAACTCTAGCCTGTCTGATTGCTGGTCTTGTTTTCTTATTCTGGATCTGATTATTCCCACCAGTCAGCCTCATCTCCCCAGGTTTCTTTTCCATCCCCAGCTTCCTTTTCCATTGCCCCGCTTCCTTGTTGCCCCAATTTCCCAAGAAATTTCCACCCTATGTTTTTCTAAGTCTGTTCAGCTGCCCATATAAAGGAATAGGAGGGTAAAAAAAAAAAAAAAAGACAGACAAGGTCAGGAGAGATGAAGCTCATTACAGTATATAATATTAAATTGAGCAAGGGTAAATCTACTGTATACTTGAAAAATTATACCTGCGTGTAGCTCTGGCCGCAGCAATAAAGCACACAAGATCTGTGCTTCTCCAGGTTTCTCCAGGCTGGGGAATTTGAGCAGGTTGATTCCTCCTTTGGGCTCCCAGTATCCCTCCCCACCAAGGCCTAGAGAGCATCATTAAGATATATTGCAGAAAGGTTCAGAATAACAACCACATTCAGGAGCAATACACCAGACGTGAAGCGTGGTGGGGTTTCGTGTTTTTTTTTTTTTTTTTATCCACTTCTTCCCTTTACCCAGCAAGCTTTTCCTACACTCACATGCTTTTCTTCGCTGCAATCTCGCCAAGGGCGGTATCGCCTCTTGATAACACAGTCTTTGTATGCACCTACAGAATTAAGGGAGATGCAGGGGAATTTGGGGGTTGGAGGGAGATAATTTCAAACCAAATGTAAGAAAGAAGTACCATGCAGAGCTGGGTGATGCGAGATCAGAAAAATCCCTCTCCTCTCTGATCCATACTATAGATCTCACCTCCTGGTGTCCCACTTCCCCTACATAGATGTAAGTCTCCCTTATGTCAGCACTATATATTGATGGGGGGGGGGGGTGGAAATCAACAGTAGCAGCAAGAAGCCGTCTCTTACTATTGGCAATAGAGCAGCACTAGGAAGGTCCACTGTGCTAGACACTCCATATACATTGGCTGCAAGACAACTTTTGACTCAAAGAGCCTACAACCCAACCCAATCACAGCTGAACAGCAAGACCTTCCTTCTGTGAAATTGAAATTAAAAGGTGTTAAGAATAGTCATTTCGCTCCCATAGTCTTTACCAATTAAGCTAAGTGTTCAATATGGTCAGGTTGCCCTCTAATTTTGATTTGTCCCCCACCCACGTGTTAACTCCAAAGATTGATTTTAAAAATTAAAATCATTGTTGCAATTTGCTTAGCTTAATATAAAGCAAGAGCATAATGTCCCCTCATGAACACTACTGCAAGTGGCTACATAGCCTGACCCTTACTTATAATCCCCTGTAAATTCACCCAAAAAGTCATGCACTACATAATATTAGTTCTTACAGACTGACATATTTCCCTGATCTTTCATGAGCCACATGGGGAAACAGTTTTCGCCTGATCTGAATGAAGAAGAAAAACAGTGATCCTAATCAACCGTTTACCCTTAGTGGCTTCCCTAAACAAATCTGGGAAAGAGCTTAAAGGCTTGGGAATATCCTCGACCCTGCTTGATGCACTGTAATAACCCTACCTAATTATACTGATATAAAAACTAATTGGAAAGATAGCAAATGTCAGGGTAAGATGCAAATTGTAGGGTGTTAATTGCTGAACAGGTGCTGGAATAGAATTAAATGAGCATCTTGATTAGGAGAGTGGAAAAAACAAATGTGGACCCCGAAATCAAGTTGGCCATGTGAATTATTTAGCAGCCTCCTTGTACCAGCAAAAGGTCATGTTGATGTGACCTCTGCTTTGTGATGGGTGGGCTGACAAAACAATAGTGAACTCCAGGAGAAAACATGGCTTAGGAGAGAGATGAGAGTATACAACATCGGAAATTGTCAATGGGATACGGGAGGAGCTTTTTTTATTGGCGGACTCTTAGGTGGATGACACGCTAGTAGAAAGTTTTCCATAGGGCTCACTGCAGTAATACAGAGCCACTAGTCCTAAAGCCTGGGCAGCTCCTGCCCGCGGGGGCCGCACGGGGATACACCACCCGCTCCTCCTCGGACCCTGCAAGCCCAGAAACGAGGGGGCTGCCGTTCACAGCCAATATTCTGGGATACACGAATGTCAGTCCAACCAAAAAGGGACTAAGAGCCAATTTCTGTGTCTGCACAGAAATGAACCGGATTTTCGTCCACAGTCAGAAGTTCTTCAGTGATGCTACTACGGTAGTAAATTATTTTTCACACAGGCCCTCGGAAAACCATCTCAGGTTTCAGTTGCCTCTGAATGACCAGCAATCAGATTAGATCAAATAACATCAATTAGAAGCAGCAGTCTAGAAATAAGAGACCCCATCATAAGCAGTTGTTATTATTATTTGGGGTGTATGAGTAATTTAAAAGGATTTAACGCAGCTTCGGTTATCTTTAATTTTGAATCTGAGACTACTTTTTATTGGGGGGAAAAAAAAAAAATCAGACTTTTGCAACAGCATGCTGGTGGTAGAACAAAGTTTTATAAAGAAAACCTTTTTCTTTTAAAAGACTGTTTCAACAAGTGACAGAACCTACTGAAATGTTTTGCCAGTTAGGAGAAAAGTCATGAAGAACTCTAGAAACCAGTTTTTTTAAGAGTTACAGAAAAAACTTAAACGGTTGTTCAGTTAGTTCTATTAATTACTTTATGGTATATCACACTGGTTCAAACAACCGTGGCACGGGGAGAAAGGAGACCTTTTGCATTCAGTTCACTTAATAAACAAACACATCTCAATGGATGGCAGCAATCACTATTAGGTGCTAGCTGAAACGATTGCATTAGTTTAGGAGCAGCTGGAGACTCAGTCTAGAGCAGGACTCCAATCCGTTAGGCACCGTACAAAGTCACAGTACAAAACCCTGCATTGCAGAGCTTCCCATCTAAACAGAAAGGATGAAGAATGAGTGAAACAAGACAAGAGGCCAGTTGTCCTGGAAAGGCTTAAACTAGCAGGAGTCTAAAAGAGATCTTAAAATTAATTTAAGCAAGAGCCCAATTTAAGGCTTTTAACGCTGCCAGTGATCTGCAAAGGACTCGCAGTGAAAGAGCTGGATCTTCATTTTTTGCCACATACTAACGAACTACACTCACCCTCCTTTTAAGTATTGCATTCCTAAATATTCATGCAACCCAGTACACTGCAGTTGTCTCTACAGTAATTCTCCATTAAATACATTTCTATATATCAGGCCGTTTTTGCAGAAGACAGAACCAAGCAGGGAGTTCATAAAGACAGTAAGACGTTGTTTCCAATATCATTCTGGCACCAGGTAATGGATGGTGTTAAGGCAGCGGTGAGGATAGGACCGCCTGTGCTTTTGATAATTCCTCAAGAGGAAAACGTAACTTGCACAAGATGACAGCCTAGAGTCAATGACAAAAAGACAGACTGTGCGTCTAAGAGCACCAGATCCCTTTTCCCCACCCAAATGCTAGAAAATTCAATAAAGATATCTGCAACAGCGCCAAGCCATCAGAAAGGCACACTGCTGCTCTAAGGAAGGCAAGAAGAGGCCAGTGCTTACAGTGCACGCTCTAAGGTGGGTCTGCACACAGATGAAGGATGTACAGCTGACACGCCGCAGTCAGAAGGGAGCAGATAACCAGTCCAGAGGAAGATGAAACATTTTATACAGATCTTCAGGGGCAAAGGGAGAAGCGTGCTTAAGACTGAAAACTTCGATTTATGACACTAAGACCTGAAGTTGCCTTTGTATCCAGGGGATATGATACACCATGGGTGACAGGAGAATAGAGCGGGTACCGCATTGCAATACTCGGTCTCCTGGGATAAAGACACCAATTCATTATCTGCTCACCATCCTTCTTGGGGCCTCCGCTGCTAGAGGAGGTAGCTGCCAATCATGTTCCATTCGGCAGACTTATATTTAGTGCTTGCGGTGTGGGCTAGAAGCAGCTGCAGGGAGAAACAGACTCAGTTAATTTTTCAAGTTCAGATCTATGTGTTGGAAGGGAAGGGCTGCAGCTCAAATCAAGCTGTCTCGCCCATGACTTGAGCTGGAACTCTGGTGTTCAGGACCTCTACAGATAGACGCGGGGTGTGCTTGAAATGTTGTGTCTGAGGGGGGAGGAGAAGGCGACGACAGAGACTCGATTCGTGTAGGGTTAAGCTGAGCAAAATCTTGGCAGCCTGTTAGAATCCTGTAGGTATTGTACACGGGTATGATCACGGCTGTGCTGCAGGCTATTTTATACAGCTATGTAGAACTACTGTGTTAACAACTCTCCTGTACTGCTCTTTGCCAATACTGACACTGTCCCAAAACAGCTCATGAAAAAGCTTTCGGTTTCTTATATAGAGAGAAAAATAATGTACGTGAAAAATACAGGGCATTTTTTTATTATTATTTTAAAACTTATATTAAAGCTTGCAGGAAGATAAAACTTCACTCACACCTGCATCTCACAGTAATGCTAATGGGAAGTCTTTCACACGCCAAAGATCTGAAGTACAGGAATATTACTGAGCTCATAAAAACTCATTCAGAAACTAGAAAATGCTAGAATTAAGATTAAAGAAGTAATTCCAATTTAAATCCCTTGACATACACTGTAGAATCCTTAATTTCTCCCCAATGTGTCAGCATGTACCTTGCCCCCATCCCCATTTTTACCTGCTCATTCAAGCTGCTGCTTGCCTCTTCCCCACTCTCCAGCTGAGCCTGACCTATTATCAGGTCCTAATCTTCCCCTCAAGACTCCTAGTCCAGTACAGAATTCCTCACCGACCTTACAGACTAGTTCCCTTGATCAGAAATACCATTTCCCCACATTGCAAATAAGCCAAGAGGATGCTCCTAAACTACACGCAAGTGTTATGGCCAAGCCTTAGCTGATATAAACTGTCGTAGCGGCATGACAATTCGTGTCAGCCAAGGAATCAGCTTCGGTCTGTGCAAAGAGAGAACACTTATATGTTGTCTGCTTTTCTCTCGCTAAAGCAGAGTTCTCAAGTGAGGTAAAATAGCTGATCAATGTACAAGCACAGAATTGGCCATAACTTCATATAGAACACAAAGATGCATTTTGCCTGTAAAAAAAAATCCTGAAGCTCCAGAATATAAAAGTGAACAGAGTCACATCACCCATCACAGAAATGGTTGAGGTCACTGCTTCCAAGGGGCAACTGTATTTTCGGAAAGTTATCAGGCAGAGCTACTATCCTGCCTGCGGTGTTTGGCTAAATCCAAAGAAACCGACAGTGAGACTTTCTGAAGGCACCGAAGTAGAACTAGAAAATGAGAGAACCAGATGTCCCTGAAGGAATGCTGGGAAATGCTTGAGATAAAGGGGAAAAAAAAACCAACAAAAAACCAACAAACCACCATCCTTTAACCAAAACGTCCCAGAGGATATTTTTTTTGAGGTTCTGTGTCAACAAGTGACACTGACACAACACTGTATACTTTTTCTCCCCTCTTTAGCAGAGGAATTTTGACTGACCAGATATTTTGTCAACATCAAGCAAAATGATTTATACTGGCATGGATACAACCTTAAAAGTCATTATTTTTCTTCAAGGTACTGAGTACCCATGTTCCTAATGAGAGTAGAGATTTGGAAAAAAAACGACTATTCAAGTATTCACTTACACTCCAAATTCATATCTAGTACAATCTACTTTGAAGACCCAGTGAAATTTCTAGTAGCTATAAATTTAAGGATCATATAAATCTGCCCAGAATAAAAAAGATAGATCCATAAGATAAAGAGCACGCATGAAGAGGCAGACCTCTTCAGCTTCACCCATCCTCCAAACAGAACTTTTTGTTTTAGATTCATGCGAACATGAAAATCCCAAGTTTCATCTTTTCAAAAAAAAAAAAAAAAAAGGAAGCTTCAAGAACTGTAGTTTCCTACAGAAAGTTTCGATATGTGAAAGAAACCAGAAGGCCAGATGGGAATCTTTGCAGTTTCATTTTTCTTTTCAGGGTTTAGTTTCAACAAAATATTTACGGACATACTTTTTGATGTTGATGCTAAACAATAACGAGTGTTAAATGCTTTGCTGAATCGGGACCCGTTTGCTGAAATACCTTTTTATCAATGTTGCGTAAGAAAACCTAACTGCATCTCTTCAACAAAATAATTAAATCCAATTTGTATTGGCATCAACGCTCTTGGCTTCGAGTCCGATTTCTTTGTACCATCAGCTAATTTCAACTGTTCTCTGTGTATTGGCTTTCAACCGCTTTAAACACATCTGTAATTACCCTCCCTGTGCCACCTCTTTCCAAACACTCCATGATCTTCCTCTAAGGTTTGGCGTTTTGAAAAAAAAAAAAAAAAAGTGCGTGTATCTGGCTAATGCAAACGGACCTTGTGCAGTCGTGCTTTTGCAACACAGCTCTTGGGTACAGAGCCATAAGAGCAAGGCAATTATTTCTTTCCTTTCCGATACAAGCCTCTTGCACAGAGCTGCAAAGATCAAGACAAGGACCCAGCGGGAAAATATGGTAGTAGAAAACTTTTCCCCTGGAGCAAAGGAACAGACCTAACTAGAGCAAGTGAACAGCTACAATAATCAGGCTAAAAAAAAAAACCCCAGCTTGGTGGTGCAGTCAGCAGCAACAATGGCAAACATAAGAAGCACGCAGAACTGATGGCACATCCCGTGGAGAAAGTCGCCTCGTTCTTTGAGGGAAGCGCGGGGAATACAAGGGAAAGACTGTCAGAGGAGCAACATCCTATCAGGCTACAGAGCCTGAATCCTGAAAGGATTTGTGGTAATTGATGGTATCATTTTACTTTGCTGGGGATTCTCATTTCCAATGAGAATTGTTACTTTTTTTTTTTTTTTTAAAGGGATGAAAAAAAAAAATCCATGGAGCAGAATTTTCTGCCTTCATGCCAAAAACTGAGCAGAGGGAAAAGGGCTCAACATTCCACAAGCTGCAGAGCTGGAGTCACTTCACTTGCTGATCGCCCCAGGCCATGTGGGTATGAAGTTATGGCGCTTTGAGCTGCAAAGCTTCTATAACCCAGACTCTTCCAGTTCAATAACTGAGCTACTTTTTCAAAAATAAATTAATTGGTACTTAGCTGTGTGTATTAAACTGACATCACAGTGTCTACACACGTGTGTGAGAATGTTCTCCTCAGAAAGAGGTCAGACTGACTCTGCTCCACCTCAACTAGCAGTCAACATACTCACACACATCTTCTGCTGTTGACACCATCAATGTCATTTAAATTGCCATCACAATTAGTGCTACAGAATTACCTAGTGCTCCTAGCCAAGATGAAACTCTCCTCCTCCCTTATCCCATCTTGCTTGCCAAACAGTCCCCATTTCAAAGGTCTTGCAGTCTAACAAGGCATATCAAGGTAGGTTAAGGGAGAAGCGATTTATCCAAGTCCCTCTGCAGGCCACGGGAAGGGGAATCCTGGGAATGGACTTCAAGCATCCCAGTTTCCATCCCTTCCACCAGAGCACACTTTGTTAATACGAAGTGCTGGGTTTACAACAGGGATACACCTCTGCGGTAGGACCACAGGAGGCCAACTCCCCAGTCTGATCTGCAAACACTGCATTTATAAAGCCCCGGCCTTCAGAGTCTGATTTTACATAGTCTTTTGCCCCAAATGCACTCTTTTCTCTATGTGACCTCTTCTTTAATCAGTGCAGGCTTAGGGGAGGAGCTGAAAAGGAAGAGCTGTATGTACTGATTTCACTAATCAGTATGGGCTTCCTCTAATTCAGTCTTCTCATTTCATCTTGCTTCGCTGGGAAACCTGTGATAGGAATGGGTTAGGACAATTCCTACAGTTTGCTGAAGGCTCTTGAATAAACAGAGCAACAGGAAGCTTAAAAAACACTATCAATTTTATATTATGAAAGACTAGAGATTGCCTGAAGTCACTCAGAATTTCTCATCCTATTCTATTTCTCTTCCATTTGGAGAAACACTCAACTTACAAAAAACCTTAGCGTTCTCCTTACTGATTGGCAGGACGCTATGCCCTATACGAAACTCTCCAAAGAGCATTAATTTCCCTGAGAACACCCGCTCACCCACAGCGGTGTGACTTTCCTACGCCGTTGTACGAGAGCCCCAGCTGATGGGCACATTTGTGTGTCACCAACAGCTTTTCTCTTCTTCCCCGCTCTAGGCTACCCTGTTTTGGTACCTTCGATGCAATGCAACAGTGGAATTAGAATCTGTGTGAACTACTGCCCTGCCATTTCCTACAGCCCATAGAAAGCTTCCCAGCAGAACAAGTAAGAAAAACAGGGTTTCTGGTCAGGCTGATGCTGGACTGACAGTCCTAGATGGTGCTTCTACTCGACACATCTCCTGAAAGGTACTAAGGAAAAACACAACACTGTTGGGTAACAATTGGTTCAGAGAGAGTAGATCGGTTAAATGTGGGACAAAGCTCAGTTTTAAACACTCAGGGAATAAAAGTGCATGTGTACATGGAGAATTATCAAGTGGCTTTAGACTCTCAATTTAAAATAATAATATAGCTTGATTTTCCAAGAGCAAGAGGAAGGACTGCAAAAGAAAAAAAAAAGTTAAGAAAATGTCAGGTTTTCTTTCCCAAATTTCAAGTCTTTTCCAAAAAGCAGACTCTTTTTCAGTCCTTGTTTTTTTGTTTGGGTAGTCTTTCCCCCCCCAGTGAAAATATATTTTAAGTGCAGATTAAAAAAATATTTATTTTTCTTTAATTATCTCAATGAAAAGATGTAGTGCCATCTGGAAATGGGACCTTTTTTGAAAATGGCTCATAGTTGGACCTCAAAAAAACCCTTGGAAGCACCCGAAACTGTATAGTTGCTTTTGAATTTTTTTCTCCTAAAATATATAAACCCACTTCCAAAATACTTGAATACAACCCTGCTCCTGCTTCCACTGAAATTAAAGAAAGTTTTGATTTTGTGGATTTGCACAGGATACATCCCCAAACCCATAACATACCGTACAAGTAGGAGCCCTGGTGGTTGTTTCTCTGCTGGAATAAATTAAAAAAATATCCCTTCAGCATAAGAAATGCCATCATCTGGTGAAATCAGCTCTGTGCCATCTCCTGTCAGGTGTGACAGTGCTTGGGAATTCACAAGAGGGGCAAGTGATTAAAAGCCACCATAGGGCTATCAGTTGCCACTTTATTTTCTTGAAATAAATAATAGCTTTTGTAGGAAAGATACAAACCCATGTAGGAAAGAGAAACTCCTTTTGCCTAATGGGTTCCCAGTCACCGAGACTCAAATAAGCTGACTGCTTAAAAAACAACTTGGGAGCCACAGTAAAAGATAGAAAATTATTGCTTCCTGTCATGACCAAATATTAAACACAGCACACACCTAATGGCTCTATCACTCCCCAGGGAAGAAGCTTTATGAACAATAAAATCCCAGCAGACTTGCACTGTTTGGACTTAGAAGCCTCATTATAGGCTCACTGATCCAATACATTTTACAAGCTCAATGGATTCCACTTGAAGGAAAAGCCACCAAACATGGAGTTATAAATGGAATGCCCATGGAGAAATAAGCATTTATTTGTGAAGGAAATTAGCAGAGAAGAGGAGATGGAAAGGAAAAAAGAAAAAAAAAAAAAAAAAAAGATGGGTTGGAAGACAGCAGCACGTTAGAGATCCAAATCAGAGAGAAAGATGGGAATATGCATTGCACTTGCAGAGAGGAAATGCTGTTCCAGGACACACTTACGTGCTCCAGTCTGGAACACACAAGACTCACGGTGTCACAAACTGTGTCTCCGACGTGGGCAGGTCACGGAAGCGTTATGGGCTTAAAAATTATGAGCCCATCTCAAACTGCCTTAAACAAGTTTCAGATTCTATCCTTTCGATCTCAACCTTGCCTTTATTTTAAAAGAAATTTGGGTGATGTTCTGAGCAGGACAAATTATTCCATTCCCTATCTGAAAGCAGGAAACACTACACATTAACTGGACGGCCTTCTTCAGATGTAAAGCATCTGAATTTTCAGCAGAGAGGCTGAAATCCTGGGATGTTTACAGGGTAGAAAATATATGAGATCCCGCCAGAAACAGATGGTGAAAGAAACACACAAGGAAGGGATGGAGAGAAACAAAAGGTTCAAAAGGAAAGCAAGAGGCAATAACAAAAAAGGTTAGGGCAGATGAAGTGACAAGTCCATAAAACCAGGTCTAGACAGAGAGGAGTGCAAAAGTGATAAGGAAGAGTATTTTAGGTCATAAATACAGAGAGGATGCTTGCATTAGGATTCAAATACTCTGAAATATTAGCATTTGCAATGATGAGTGCAGATGGATCCAGGCAAACGCAGACCCATTTTCAAAAAATTGAGTTGTACAGATCCTGTGTCACACACTACTGGTCTACATGCCCAGAATTTCTTTTGTGCTGTTCGCATAGTGAATTTATCCTCAGCGTCTATTCCCAGAGGTGCTTCAGTTCATGGGAAACTTTTATTCCATTCCCCTCTCCACTACTACCAAACTCATTGATTCTAATGGCTCCTTAACGCCGATACCTCATCTGTCCTTCGGAGACCCCTTATTATCATCCGCAGCCATTTAACCTCCTCACTTGCCATTTATGAGAGCACAACGCACGCTGGATCAAATTCTCCTTATTGCAGCGACACAGCTTCCATTTAAAAGGAGACAAGGATTCTTCCACACTGTGTTTGAACTTGAACTCAGAACTTTGGATTGCTCAGTCAGGATTCAGCCAGCCAGCACCATCAATGTTTTTTATCTTAGTTAAAGCACAGCTAATCTCATAAGATTGGAATTCATCCATGCTTGCTGTCCAAACTGCACTAAAGCATCATGGAAGCTTATCTGATTTATGCAGAATTGCTGTAATCCTTTGGGTCTTGACTTCATTGGACTTATTTTCTTAAGGCTTCTAGGCAGTAGTAGCAATAGTCAGATTTCTTTAAATTATATAACACGTCCTTGCTCAGACTTCACCATGCTCCCCTTGCAGTTCTGAAACCAGAACATGTGCTAACTGTTCTAGTTACCGACTTAGCGGAACTAAAGCAATCAGTGTTGGTTAATGCTCCCACCCGTTACATTTTTTTCCTCTAACACACCCTATTCATACTCCATTCAGAGGGCTCAGGTGAGGAGCTCAGGACAAAATGGCTGCGGAGTCACACAATGACAGCACATGGCTAGGAGCACACATGTACAAAAAGCTGGTGGAAAGGAGGTTCCAGTTCTGTTACCTTCCTAATAAATCTGTGCTCAAAATCAGCAATCATTTAAATTTATCTTATTTATTTTATCCTTCATTTCAGAAACCCAGGCGGCAGCAACTGTCTGGGAAGAGAATAACTTTTTTTAATCACTCGGAAACAATCTCCACCCTAACGGCAACAGTTTTCCACGTCACCATAGTAATTCCACAGATCAATTTTCAGCATGTGCATCTTTGAGTTATCAGTGAAAGCCAGAAAAGCACACACTTACACTGGTGTACTCTTAAACAGACTATGTGAATGGCTAGAAAAATACAGGGAGTCTGCAAGGGAGAAAGGAGCAGAACCCAGGACTTCAACAGTTCAAACTAGTTCCTTAACCACAAGTCCATTCTTCATTTTTCTAGCACACTCAAGGAGGTCTTTAAGCTTCTTTTGACTTACCAGCTTGCTGGAAAATCTGTGTTAAAAAAAAAAAAGATTAAGTGACACAAACGAGTCACCAGTTTACTCCATTTACAAGCTTTAAGTGATTGTAAGCATCAAAGATTTCAAGATGCTTTGGACAGCAAAATTTTATTTTTGCCTAGAAGAGGGGGAAAAAGAGAAACAAACAAATCACACACTAAGAGAACCACTTGTCAAATGGCTAGGATAGTGCACTTCAAGTTACTGACTCCCCACAAACATCCAGTCTACTAAAAAATTCATAAAGAGACAGATGGCACAACAGCAGCTCTTTGCAGGAGAGCAGGGTTTAGCAGTGAACAAAGGACTTTGACTCCCTAGGACAAGAGAAGAGATCATTGTGGGTTTTGGAGGCTTGGAAGGGGGGATTGGAGCATGCAGGGAGCTGAGAAGGGCTGTGTCTATCTGTGGCTCCTAGCTTCACCCCACAGCAGCAACAGATTTGAGACGTTTATTCTACCCTGGCAGGCTTACAAGGAGTAAGGAGAACAGAGCAGAAATAGAACAATCCAACTCTGCCATGTAGATGAAATCCTCCTTGCAGTAGAAACAAAAACTCCTGTTCGATGATCTGAAACCGCTGTCCACAGCTAGGTTAACATTGTGTAAAGGGGGAAACTGAGGCACAGAGTTATGTGGCTTGTTTGAAGTGACAGGGCAGGTCAGTATCAGCGGGAATTTGATCCAGGCTTCTCCATTCGCACTGTTCTGCCTCTAAGCATTAAGAAATATCCTTGTGTTACCCAATGGTTTTTGGGATCAGCCTGAAAGGGAGATGGAAAGGATAATCTGAGCCCTCTAAAAAGGACTTCAAGAAAAAAGAAGAAAAAAAAAAAAAAACACAAAAAAACAGCATAGTGAGAAGTCTGCACTGATTTCAAGCCAGGTCCTTCAAAATGAAAGATAATCTATACATCCTCTTGCCTTTTTTAGGGAGAGGGAATGGGGGGGGGGTGTGGATAGCACAATAAGACGTAAAGCCTAGCCTTATTAATGTGGACATCTCTCACAGAGCACTTCAACTCACAGCATGGACACTATAGGGGCATACTCAGAATGTTTAAGCCTGGCAGCAGCTGTCTTTCCTAAAGTGAGTTTTAGTGCTTGTGAAACGTGCCAGGCAGCCGGGGAGAGTTCAGCGCTCTGTTTATCCATACAGCAGGTAGGGCACGAGGATCAGCAGGGAAGAAAAAAAATTATCCATGCTGCCTCATTTCTACATAGTTGGACCCCTACGGCCCAAGAAGGTAATCCAGCCTCTTCTGCTTCTTTATAGAGATGCTAACAGGTGTGCCAGCCGCCTTCATGCTTTGGGGGTTTTTCTTTAAAAACAGTAATAACAAAAGCTTAAATGTTTACAGCACGTGTCGGCTGACCAGTACTGTGGTTCACCAGCCACTGAAACTGGTGTGCCAAGTGCTCAGCTGGTGCGAGGCAGCGTGGCCCTGGTGACCCAGCTGCAGCGCTGGCCCCACGCCTCCAGCCACCGGTGAGTGCACGGCTCGGCCCACGGCAATATTCCACACAACCCAGCAGCTCGCTCACATCCCATTCATCACGGCAGCCACTGCCCCAGTAACAACTGCAATAACGAAAGAAAGAAATAAAAGGTGGTAACAAAACACCATAGATTCTGTACGGGACAATTAGGAAGAGTTCAGGTTAACGGGAGGAGGGATTGAACCCAGGATCTCATATTCTGAAATCTTCTGAGCTAAATGACCTCATTCCATCAGCTCAGACACAGCAGAGGACTCGGGAGCCTCCACACAGTGAAACCATAAAGCCAGCTACACACAGCACACAGCTTATGCTCACATTCTGCAGTGGCGTTCCAAGTAATTTCCCCTGTAGTAATAAAAAAGTCTGTCCCCTCCCAGTTGTATTGCATTGTTTAATTGAATTAAGATGTTTCATTTGAATTACACAGAAATTTCTTTTTTTTTTTTTTCCTCTCTTATCGGAAGAAGAAAAAGAAGCAAATAAACTGTTCAACTGAAAAAGTCACCTAGTTCTCCCCAGTACCCTGGAGGCTTCAATTAGATCACAGCTCTAGTAAACCAGGTAAAGCACTAAGAGTAAGAAGCACACCAAATAGCCTGCTCTAAAGAGCTTAAATCTTCAAGAAACACAAAGCATTAAAATTTTTTAAAATAATAAAAATCTCATTCCCACTTAATGGAGAAATTATATCCAGAACTATACAACTCACCTAAAAGGAGAGAGAAAATCTGCAGTGAAATGATGAATTAAATTCGTTTGCAGTATCCAAGACCTCTTAATCATAAGATCAAGTTGGGTTTTTTATTTGCATAACTGGTGCGGGAAAGGTAGCAAACTAAGTAATTTTAATATAGGCATGACAAAGTCCAGTTTTCATTTGGGATGTATCATCTTCAAAAGTACAAACTTCCACCCTGCTGTCTGAAAGCCACCCCAACCCATCCGCTTCGTATCCCCATGTATGATTTGAACACAGGAGGAAGTGTTAGTATGCGAAGTTCACACTCTGATTTCCAGGAACTACGAGGAATGTTAAGAACTACCACTTCAGCCATGACAAAAAGCAACAGAAACATTTACATTTACATTTCTAAAGTCTCAGAAACCTACTAATTCCACAGACACTAACTTCAAAAACTAAGCAGGAAGACATGATGAACAGAAATTAAGATCACCGGGAATCCACCAGTGCTACGATCCACCACGGAAACACACTAGAACTAGTTTAGCTCTGATGAATTCTGACCTCGTGCACAAAGTTAAAGCTTGCTCTAACACTGAGAAGTG
This sequence comes from Athene noctua, assembly GCF_965140245.1. NCBI lineage: Eukaryota > Metazoa > Chordata > Aves > Strigiformes > Strigidae > Athene > Athene noctua. The sequence goes on along the minus strand of NC_134064.1, from coordinate 3,749,695 downwards.
ACTGTGGCTTGTGGAGTGCATATTTTGTAAATGCTCCTGGACTAAACTAAATCTATCACGTCATCTCCCACGTACGTTCAGATCCTCCTTTCAGCCCGGTGTTCCCGTGGAGTTCCGTCTCCTTCTACTTTTTGACACCTGCAATAGCAGCACCGCAGGGTTCGAGCTCTGTCACTGCTGTTACAACAGAGGCAGCGGTCTGAAGTCAGATTCTGCTCCGAGTTACACTGGAACTGTGAGTCAGGCTGTTGCAGAAACCTAAATACTCTAATGTATTCTACAGATCTTTGTCGGTGGGAGAGGGTACACGGTACATTTTGGTGAAGAAGCTCCCTTTCATATAGAAAAGTGCTAGCTTCCAAGAGTGAATGGAAAAATAACTGCAAGGTCCTGAGGATCTAAATCTAGTCCCCGGAGCAAAGGTCACAGCAGAAATTTTTTATTCCGCATAAGAACTTTTGGAATGCGTTCAAGGAGACGAAAAAACCCAGCAGCAACATGGCTGACATTTTTTCCCCACTGAACTATTTCTTCCTTTTTAAACAGCAATACAAGTTTCCAGGATTTGGAATGAATTGTGCCTCCCTACAGCAATAAACAGGTAAACCAACACAGTAGTCTAAGCATCAGCGTCTATAAAAAGCAAAGAAGCAGAGAGAGAAACAAATAAAGGGGAAAACACTGTACTGCTGATGGAGTTACGTTCATTTGCAACAACTTCTAATATAGTCCCTGAACTCAGCTAAATTTGGTGCATGTTTAGTCCAGTGCAACACTGGACGGCAAGTTATAAGCCCAACCAACTGGTCTCCTGAGGTTTGGAGGGTGCGTCGATAGCGGGGTCAGAAGCGTGTGCCCACGGCATGGACAGGCACACCAGATGCAGCCCCTTAGCTAGCCCAGGCAAAAAAGAAAAACAACGAACAATAAAGTTGCAGCAGCACAGCCATCGGTGTGTATCTCTACCCAGCAGCAACGCCTCTCCTTGCCTCTTCACCGCCCTTGGAGGTACCCAGAGTAACTTGTGCCCACTGACGGAGCTTGCTTCACCACGGACACCGAACCCCTCTGCCCTGCAGCTCCTTTGCTGTTGAGGGAACCTGCTTGCCACGCACGGGCTGCTTGTACAGCCAAACAGCTTGATTAGTAATGTGGGTGCCCTCCCGAATCCTTTACGTCCGAGTAGGCCACCGCCTTTGTGGGGGCTGCAAATCAAACCCACAACTTGCTAGACCTAAGCTATACACGCAGCTCGACCTCAAACTGGGTTCCATCTCTGCTCTCACACCTTACAGCAGTCACCTACGACGGCTTTGAAGATGTTGGTCTTTCCTGCGCTGTACAATCAAACCGTGTTTTAACCACGGAGGTCCCCACATGCAGCTGGAATGACAATGCAGATGGCACCGCCGGAGTGCCAGCCACAACCGTCTCACACACTCTTGCAGCAGGAGCAATGCATATTAATTACCCAGGCTCGAAGGGAGAACCCAGCACCCCCAGACAACCCAGCTCTTCTCTGGCCTCCCTCTTCCTTCTATTCTCAACGGAAAGCTCTAGTCCTGCTTCACTTCGCACGCGCTGTTGAGACATGGCTCTGCATAACGCCAACGTGGTTTTGTAATCCCTTCTCTCTCCGTTTTACATTTTTTCCACTTCTCCAGGGACATGCTAGAACGTAACAGCTACATTGTCACATGACAAATTTTTACATTTACCTACCATTTCAAACAATGAAAAAACACCCTCATTCCAATTATTATTTATTTTTAAAGAAAACCTGTAGTTCATTTTAAATTACAAAAAAAATCCCTCGTGAAGGCAACACTGAACTGAGAATCTTCCCGTATTCACTGGCCTGCAGGTTGCAAGCTGCATTGCAGAAATTTTATTCCACCTGCTACCAACTTCTTAAGCAGAGATGTTTTCTTCTAAGGAAGCCATATAAAGACCCCCTAAATAAATAAAACCGCTGCTGCCCAGATTCCCAAGCTGGCTGAGAACACACATGGCTCTCCAGCAGAGTATTCTGCTTGTTTGAAAGACAGAAAGATTAGCCCCATTGAATGTAGCTTGGGAGAGTGGACTGTTGAAATTCCTCTAAGTAGTTGCCCTTACTGCTGTGGAAATGTCTGAGGATGACAGACTAGGCAATGAATTCCTCTGTGCACAGACATGTACAGCATAACTTTGTTCCTGTATTTGCATTACATGTGTTGATTAAGATGTAGTACACAGGATTATCTCTCAACTCCTCAAACCTTGTTTAACTGGGTAAAGTGGTGGAATAGAAATAACTGTACAGAAGAGGGAGTCATTTGCTAGATGCTGCACTGCTGATTAGCAGTAGAACAAGAAAAAGATTGAGCTTTGAGTTTAGCTTCTGTTCACTAAACCATGCCACCTCCAGACAGCAGTGCAGATTTGTCATAATTTCTTCCCTCTGTGGCCTAAATCCGACATAGTGACTGCCTTTAAAACCAAGTGGAACAGCTCTATTGGGCCATACCCCTTATTTCTCTCATCTGCCTTATTGTTACTGCTACAGAACTCCAGATTTCACCTGCAATTGAGATGCTCACACACACAGATGAAAGGGAAGAACTGACACTCAGCAAGAACCTGCCAGACTGAACCCAGAGGACGCTTCCACGCAAAAGGGATGCCTATAGGCAGAGAGCTGTTAGCAGGGGAGTTATTAATAAAAGTTCTAGGCTTACAGCAAGCTCAGACAGTTTAGGACTCATTGACCACACAGATGACTTGCGATGCACATTTTACACACATAACCCTGTTCTTTCTAATAGTTTCACTTCCACTGCATTTTACATCAACAGATCTCAAATCCCCACAGAAAACATCGGAATCTTCATTTTGCATAAGAATGGGCAGCTTGTTCGCGATGACAAATTCAGCTGGAGGTAGGAACTACCCCCTTCGTGGCCTTTACTCACAGGGTAACGCACTGCCTTACGTCATGCCGCTTCTCCAGCCGCAAGACAAGTTTCAGAGAATTCAGACTTCAGATTGGAAAGTTCCCAAATGCAGATTCATACCAAACATCAACCCAGCCAAAAATAAGCTAGAAATTTCATAGAAAAGGTCAAGATGGCATATCTAGGACTTCTGCTTCTCATCAGGAAACTGCCCCCCACACCCACACAAACAGCCCAGTTTGCTGGAGCTCTGGCCCCAAACACAATTTCTAAGTACAAAATGAAAAGGTAAAAACACGGAGTAAAGGGAGTGGAAGAACCCCATCACGTCTAAATTCCAAAATTAGAGATTAACTCTGTGATGAAAAAATGAAGGAATTAATTATAGATCTTTATTCAAACCAGCTTGACCATTCCAAATGCCAAAACAAATTCACAAGAAGTACTGTGACAAATAATGCTTATTAGGTTGTAGATAGAACATGCCAGACACATACAGACATAAAAACTGAATCACAATTAATCCACTTCAGCATCAGCTCTCCACTGGCCTCTCGTACCAGCTGCTTCAGGGAAAAGAAACTCTTTAAACAGTTACTATAGCATAATCTAGGGGGAAAAGGGTTCTTCCTTTTTTCTTATTTACTGTTCTCCTTCTGGAGATCTTGGTTGTGTACTTCCTTCTGAAACACCTCTGTCTATTCTTATTTTTCCTTTTTGAATCTTGCTGAACTCCAGATCTCAAACATCCCTTTGAGGCAGCGAGTTCCACAGGCCTGTTTTCTAAGCCTCCACAAACACTCACTATTTTTATGTGCCAGTTCATGATTTAACAAACTGCTGCTCTCCCCTGTTTATGTTATTTACCCAGAAACTGGAAAGCAGAACCTAGACCTGGATCTGGAACCAAGTAATATATGAAGCTGCTGATCTGGATAAAATTGCTCACAATCCCCAAACTGTCAGTTTTAACCCTGTCTAATATGTTGCACTTCTGCCTTTACTGCTTCCTTCCTTCCTCCCCACATTTCTACAAAAATAGTGTTATTTTGTTAAAAAATTATTACTGAAGCTGTCAGGTTGCTCAGAGCTTTATCTGTCTCGGTAATCCAGCTGGATCATATTCCTGGTGAACAGAAAATATTCCAGATACATACGTAGGATATTTGGTCACAAATGAAAATGATACACAGAGAACTTAAAAAATAAACATCAATAATTTGGCAAGGTAAGCCCCGATGGACTAAAGCTAACAAACTCTTAGGCTGGAATTTTTGTAAGAATCATGAAGCACAGACATCCTCGAATCGCAGACACTGACAGATAACCACCAAGAAAGATCCTCAGCCACCTCAAAGCACAAACAACTATCTGAAGTCCCTTTTGTGGGAAAAGGAGGATTCGTCTCCTACCTGTCAATGATCACGGGGTCAGACGGAGTCTCATTTCTGTTGCCGCAACTTTTCTTCTCACAGCACCGACTACACAGAAAAAGAAAACCAAAGTCAAAGAATTACTGTGACAGTCGACAGCAAAGCAACCAGCTAGAGGTCTTGTCTGCAAACCTTCAGGACTCAATATACGCCTAGAAGAGTGACTGAGGAAATTCTGGCTAGGTTTTCCAGAAGGGAGAACTGAGGGAATTGGGTGCCCAAGTCCAGGTTGATTCCAGCTGGAGTTTGGCACTTGGCTCTGCGTAAATTTTTTTTTAATTCCCAGCCAAAAAGGAACAGCAGTACGGTCACACTTTAGATTAAGGTGCTATTTATAAAGGCTTAATAAACGATTAACAAATGTCATAATGACTTTACAGGCATGAGTATCATGTGTTATGTATGGTCAAAAGTCCATCAAAAGAAGGTGTTAGAACTGACTATAAGCAACGCAATGATTTGTTATATTTGAGTAAATGATCTGCTGATTATTAAGCATCTAGTCACCCCTAAGTTTCATATGCCTACAGGAAACTTCAACACTATAGTAGCACCAGCAAAAAAAACAGAAACTGAGCATACTTAGATCCTACCAAGGATCTGAAGAGATGTTTTTCAAGCTGGCATTTCATCTGTAAACCCCATTGCAATTGTTCAGTGATGCTAAGCCCTTAAAATGAAGCATGTGTTTATACACATTTTATACCGTGTGGTCACCACCGTGACTGTACAGAGGTCAGAACTCTCTCTGATGAGCTCACAACATAAAATAAATATATTTATCTGACTTGGTAAGATAACGCAGGACGATGCTGTGGCCCTCAGGAGCTTGCAGTACGGTACGTATTGCAGAATGAGATGTGTGTGCATGCACATGTATGCAGAGACATGTGTGTGTATGTGCACATGCACGATGTGTACGTACAGATGTATCAGGAGATGGTACAGAAGAGTACAACCTACACTCGGGAACTATTTGATGTTCGTTGCTCCCAGTGAATTAAACTTTCTTCAGGAAAGAACAGAACCAATGCATTTCCTTCTCTCATTTTTAAATAATAATAAAAAAACCCCAACCAAACAAAAAGAGGTCATTATTTGATTTCCACCCATTAACATGGGCGATGCTCCTTGCATATACACCAGCTGAGTACCAAAACAGACTTTAAAATCAGTCCTTGATCTAAAATTCTCAATTTGAAAAATTTGTAGCTTAAATCTTCTAACAGACATCTATGTTGCTGTCTTGATGCGCAGAGAGTTTGTTCCAACCAAAGCTAACATGGGAGGGGGAAGATGGAGGCATCCAAAACTAAGTAGACTGTACCAGAAGTCCCATATGCCTCAAAAGAAGGCAGATCAGATTCTGCCTTCAGTTACAAAAATGCCGTTCCGAATTACGTTTTTCCCATTCTGCTGAGGTTGCTCAAATTTGCAAATATGGGATGAAGAAATTGTTTAGCTTTCTGTACAGTGGTGTAATAGGTGATGAATACGTTAGCAAAATTCTCAAGTCAGCCTGAATCCCACAGTTGTCTTCCAACTGGGAAGCAATTCCAAGCAGAGGAATTAAAAAATAAATAACTAAAAAATTAAATGCTTGGATTCACTGTAGGCAGTACAAAATATGAGTAGCTTTTTTTTTTTTTTTCTTGAGATGCTTAATATTTAATTATAAATACTTAAACATTTAGACAAAACACCTCTGTCTGATATGAAATATTTCAAATGTGTGCATTTTCTCCCTAAGTTACAGCGTGTGCCAGGAACTTCCCATTTGCAAGTTGAAATTGTCCAGCGAGATGAGCTACAACTAGCAGATCTATTTGAATAGCAGCTCAAACTGTTTCAACACTTCTACATTTCCTTTGCCTCAAACCTGCACTTATTCATCGATGCTAGTCCTTTTAAAATAAAAGGATACACTAAATATTTAAAAATCCCTGGGGCAGACCCTCTAGCTGCTGTAAATTGTCATAGCTCCATCGACTTCAGTGAAGCTACAGTAATTCACACTGGCTAAGAATATCCCACTCCCTCCTTCTCCCAACTTTAAGCGCATCTTTTCTGCGTTTCACTGCCTAATGATTGTTTATGAAGGATTGCCCATTTTTGTACCGTAAGTCAAGACGCGAGATATTTTCTAAAGAAAAATAAACAAAACCACAAAAAGCAGAAAACCCTCATTCAGAAGAATATCAATTTGCCATGTACTTCTGACACGTCCAATATAACACTGCACTGGAAATAACACCAGGAATAAATGCCTTGCCGGTTTACATGCCACTATAATAAAACAACAAAAGGAACTCAATTTTTAAAATAGTTTTCTAGTGTTTTGTTTCTGGGGTTTTTTTTTTACAGCTAGCTGAAACAGCAGTCATTTCCTCTCTTTGCAATAACACTAAATGAGATATCCTTTAGTCGTGTTCACTTATGCAGCTGGTCATAAAACAATATTTCTGATTGCACTACCCCACAGTAATGTTTGAGTAGAATACACCAGCAGTACCTCCACCCCATCTCAGCAGCTCATGTACTCTTCCCAGAGAGGTTGCCAGTTCTTGGCATAGTAAGTGTTTTAGAATGAATTATGCGAGACTGGAGTACAACGTGGCTGGGTTCTGAAAGAAGCACATCTTGTTTTATTTTAGTTTGCACAATTATTGCAGTTAACAACTTTTACATTTGTATTACTTTAAAAATTTTCCTTCTAAAACTGTGGCTTACAGCTGAAGTTCTCCAAATATTTTACAAATATCTATATTCTCATCACACCGCGTCACAGATTTTCATTAGAGTGCTAGATTTTTTTTTCCCCTTTGGCCATAATGCTTTTTGAGCCCAAACACATATGAAAAAAATTTCTTAACTGGGGAAAACAGTCACTTCCAGTGAGTGACCAGCTCACGCTTAAGTCAGACTGAGGATGTTTCCCTCCAGCATTTTAGCAAAAGTAAAATTTACTTTAAATCCCAGTTCCCAAGTTTTTCATCACGGTATCCAAGCACTAACATTTCCACTGGGTTTGTTTTACAAGTGCCATCTGTAACAGGATTGACTTGTTCCAATTTAAGTCAATGGCAAAAAAAATCTCAAACTTTGGTGGCCCATGATCAAGCCTATAATATTCTATTAAAGCAAACTATTGGTGTGACTTCACCAATATTTACACTTCTGCTACAATGTTGTGCTACAAACATACCTTTTGAGATGCTCATTTGCTTGAAACAAAAATATCAAGGCCTGAGAGTTCTATTTTCTACCCTTGGTATTATTATGCTCTCCCCTCTAACTAGGTCTACCTGGGAAAAAGAATGGTTTATGAACAGTCCAGGGAGAAAAAAAAAAAAAAAAGAAACACAGAAACCAAAACGCTACCACAGACAACACCAGATCTACAAACTCAATACTCCAGAAGGTTCATGTCAAAGGCAAACTCGCATCCTCACACTTGACTAAAATGGTTTTAAAATTCAGCCCTCAACTTCCCTCCCCTCACCGCCCCCCCAAAAAAAAAAAAAAAAAAAAATCTGTCTCTAATTTCAAACTCAAATAAGCTCACAGCATGGTGGCCTTTGTTTTGTTTTCTTCTCCCCAACTCCTCCCTGCAATTGCATAACAAAAGTGTCTAAATTCACACCATCTGGCCGATAAAGACACAGGCCCCAGTGGCCGCCTGGCCCAGCTGATTAGAGCTCCCGTCTAGTCTGAGCCTTGTGGCGAAAGTCACAGCTGTGGGGCTTGCTTGCACTCAATACAACTCTGTTATTAGCCAGCTGTAGGCCCTGAGACTACTTCTGTTCAAATTATAATACCTTTTAACCCTCTGAGCATTGAGGGCATAGGGGGTTGCTGGCAGCAGCATAACAACTAGTTTCCTCTTAGTCGATAATTGGAAGAAAAAGAAGAGGAGAAAAAAGTTATTCCAGGAGAGGAGACTGTTTACCTTGATTTCCAACCATTGGGGAGGGGGGAAGACTGTGTGTTTAAAATAAACCCACCTAATAGGAACAGTTCCCATTGGGCCATAATAACCCAAATGAAAAATTTCAGATGCGCAAACAAATAAATAGAGCCGCTCAGTGAAAGCACTAATTATTGAGAGTTGAGAGTTTAACTTTCAATTGGTATGACAGATTGTTGTAGCCGTATCAATATTTAGACAACTTTCCTGCTAAGCATGCATCTGTCACTGTCTGGGAGGAAGATGCGGAGTTTCGGATGCACTTGTCTCTATACAGCAAGAATATCTGCGTGTGTGGTTACATACAGAAAAACACCAAAAAAAATAAAAAATAAAAAAAGAGCCTACCTTCAACTAGCGAGGACTGGAAGAGGAGCAGAAAGACAGGCGGACCCTTCTTTTTAAAAGCAGTAGGCATCAATTTGAACAGCAGAGTGGGTACAGTGCATTAAATTTTTATATACTGTTACTAATGCAAACTAAACTAGGGGCTTTAAAAATTGATGCTGCCACTTAAGCAGCACACAATGAGAAAGATTTGATTATTGTACTTAAAAGAAATAAAATAAAATGTCAAGTTTAACTAGAGTTGGATCCGTTCCCTTGGCATTATTCAAAGTGATACGTGTAATGCCTCTCCAGAACACGCAGCATCCTGCTCAGAGGTACTCTAGGAAAACACGACATTTAAAATCAAATGTCTTGATTAGGTTACAGAGCGCTTTTGATTTCCTTCACTAATCTGTGTTTTACATGGAAAGGACATCCCTGAGTTGTAATTCTTCCCTAGCTAATCTATCAAGCAGGAGAGTTCAGTATAATCGGAATAATGGTTTGCATTTGTAGAACACCACCTTAAATCAAGCACGGAATACATTTACAGGCATCAGTGGAGGCCAGGTATATAAAAGCTGAACAGAGCGTTTGATGCTGTAAAGGCACAGGGGAAAAAGCCAAACTGATTTTATTTTGAACAAATACGTTTGGGTGGGAAGGTGCTGGTGTTTGCTGAAATATTTTAACTTCTAAATCCGAACCGTCCTCCATACGGGAACAGTGGAGAAGGACAAAGTATGCCAACTGCTATTTTGTTATCACAGAGCAGGACCCAGCTGCACAGCAAGCCAGAGATTCTGCTTCTCTAATGTTCACGTCGTTACAGTGAAGGCTTTCAGCAATAGGGGTAACGTATATATTTAAATACGTACGCAAGTACTAGATGTGCCAGAAAGTAGCACATATACCTTTGAGCTTTACTACTACATCCACAGGTCCTGGTAAAGCGCCCCGTGCGCATCTCTCATACACGGGACACGCTGTGCTTGTGTATGAATACGTGAATGTTCCTCAAAAGTAACAATGCTCATTTTCTTAATTAGTGAGAGCCAAGCACAACAACAGATAAACACTATACATTTACTTGATTCTTATTTTACAAGTAATGGAATAGTTGATGTAATTGCTAAAGTACTGAAACCGAGACTTTCCCTTGACAAGCACTCTGTCCAAATAAGCTGCTCTTACTACTATATTTAAAGACTACTAAAAAAAAAAAAAAAAAATCAAGTAGCCAACTGCAACGTGAAAAGAAGCAACGTTCAGTCCAACAGCTTAACCCCCTCCCACTAATACAATAAATCACAAACTGTGTTTAATAAAGGTCAAGATTGGTTTTGCCTTTCATTTTATGAAAGAACATTCTATGCACAATTTAACACATTTTAATATAAGAACATTGACTGTTTGCATTGTTATATGTATTGAAAAAAAATTTAATTACGCAAGAACAGGAAAAGTAATAAGTTACCATGGAAGCACGATGTACATACATAAGGTACATGTAACTCCAGACTTACACAAATGTTATTAAAAACATCCTCAACTCATTTTACCCGCTAATTTATAACTTTGCATGCTAAAAATAGGGTCTTCTTAATTAAAAAGGTGGAAGTCCCCTAAATTTTGCTTCCATGGTATAGAAAAGAAGGATTTGTGTTTTGGTTTGAGGGGTTTCTTTTTTGGTTGCAGTAGAACTAAGCAAAATTAAAGAACATTAATGATGATAGTTTAATTAAGAAAATTAAAATAGTTCACCGGAAAAAAAATTACATGAAGAATGCCTTTTTGTTTCCAGGTAAAAATCTGTAGTGTTAAACTGTTCATTCTCAAAAGGTGAACAGGAATCTTCTAAGAAAGAAGCACATGAAAAGTCTCGATTTAAACAACACACATAAAGGCCCAGTTTAAACAAAAACAGCGCAGCTCAGGCTGTGGACCTGGGGTTGCTAAATCTCTTGCAGAAAAAAAAACCCAAAAAACAACCAACCAACCAAAAAAAACCCCAACACACACAACAAACCATCACCACACCCAAATATCTGTATTGAACCCAAATCAAATATTATCCTCATGTAAAAAGAAAGTCTTCCTGCACACAGAATCTGACTCAACAACAAAACAAACAAAAATCAAACTCTTCCTACCTACAACTTCATCGGAAAGGCCATTCTGGCATCTATGGAAACAAATTATATTCTGTTAATAAAGTCATCTTACCTGCACATGACTTCATGGGTTAGCAAAACTCTGCACATCTCAGGATTCTTGTTCTGTCCTTCGTAAGTTATGGGCTACAAAAATTAAGAAAAGGAGTAAGCCAGTAGCATCAGGGGGTTACTTATTTGTCACAATATACTGATCTGAGGTGAAGGCTTTTTACTATTGCTCACCATGACCTGCAAATAAATACCTTCCCCCAAAGCCTTTATGAGCAAGGAAAGCAGCTTATACATAAATATTGATTAAAAGTGGATAAAAACCTACAATCCATAGAGGAAAAAAGATAGTTAAGAGCACTGCTTTTCAACCACCCTCAAAAATAAGGTCTGCCGTACAGATGAACAAGAGACAAAAAATGAACCAGAGAAGAAAAAACATGCAGGGCAACATTAAGAAAGAAGGAAGGGTGAAGCAGGACAGGGTAGCACGGCACGTATTAGCTACGCTCACCTGCTTAGTGACTGAATCGATGAGTCTAACGTACAGATCCTGTTCAGTCCTGACACCTAGAGCGAGAGAGGAGAGTAATAAATAATGCTGTTACATGCATCTTTCCCCAAGATCAGAACAAAACCATTTAGTTTCATCTAGTGCCTTATTAAAGATCCTCAGAACGACCATTTAGGTTTGTTTCCTCTAGTGTGCTTCCCAAGCCCATCCACACCAGGTAAACTTCAGAGCCCATCCCCACACTGCAGGAGCATCACGCAAGGAAATTTCTGTGTATTTTAGAAATCACAGTGAGAGCACCTACTAACCTTGCCTCACTGTGCAACCTACAGAAGGTGACTGGAAAGGGGACTCACCGTTGCTATAAAGGAGCTGGAGTTTGTAATGCGTGCCGTTGTTCGTCTTTTCATTGCCTTGCTCCTGTAAGAGAGAGAATTTAAAAAAAAAAAAATAAAAAAAAAAAATTCTTCCAGAACTTACACTTGGCACATTTAAAATGCAAAAGCTGATAATCATGATGCAAGTGACAACAAAGTTCATTAAAATTCTGAGAGGTGAATCCACTGATTGGGATATATTAACCTTCCGAATGACCCAGGACAAACTACAAAATACTGCTGACATCTTTTCCTGGTAGGTGTTCAAGAACTTCTTTTCCTCCCTTATTTGCTATTACACTCACAACTTTTTCAAGACAATACACTGAGACGAATTTATACATTTCAAGTCAGCGAATATAAAGCAGATTGAACACGGTCGTTACTTTGCAATAGTGTTATATTGAGTCATTACTGATATATATTTCCTGAAGGTTGTGTTAGAGGGATGATTCTTCTTTTTTTTTTTTTTTTTAGTGTCATTTCCTACAATACAGTTATTTATGAGCATCCTTCATAATTAAAAAAAATCTTGTCAATGACTAAGAAAATAATTGTAAAAACACGAAGTGGTCAATATGTGGATTTAAAATCCAAAAGTAAATGCTTTTCAAGTCCTGCCAATGACTTTGGAGTCTTAAGAAATACATATAACCAAGCTCAACACATAATATGACATATTGCAGGTCAGATTCCACTTCTCTTAGGCTACTAATAAAACTTGGCAGATCTGGTAGGTACCAAAAAACACCCCCAAAGCAGCGCATTTGTCCCCCCATTCAATTTTTAATTCTATTTCTAACGGGTGTATGAAATTCCCATTGTATTCTCGATACAGCAGAGGCTTGCAAGCCTTTTTAACTACAGCAGCACACGGAGGGCAACAGCTCTACCAAAGCACCTGAACCCCTGACCAGGAGCTGGTTGTATTTTGGTAGGGGCAACAGGTATTAAAAGTTAGCAGCTCAACGGGGGAGAAGAAAAGATCAAATCCGGAGAGGAAAAGAAGAAAGATAACAAGCCTTACTTTATCATTTTCTACAAAGTCCACAAAAGCTGTCCTCTCTATTTCCACGGGCTGCCCCTGTCTGTCGTAGAGAGCCAGAACAAAGTGAAAGAAATTGGATTTCCTCAAGTTGGAGGGTGGCTGCTTTTCAAAGTGAGCTCTGGACAAAGCTACTCCGCTGTGGAGGAAACACACGGGATGGGGTGGGGAAGGGGGGGAGAGACAAAGACATTACCAGGTTGTGCAGCAGTAACAGCAAAACAACAACAACAGAAAAGGCAGAACACGGTCGGAGAAAAGCCGGGAACGGTCCGACCCTGGGCCAGTGCCACGCGAGGTCAGGACCGGGCACTTGTCACCCCCGGGCCGGCCCCGGCGCTCTCCCACCGCCGCGGGCGCGCAGGGCGGCTCCGCGCTCACCGCGGGAGGGCTGCGGGGAAGCGGCCGCGCCCGAGCTGGAGCTGTCACTTTGCTCCTTTGCGGCTCGGCTCCGCTGGCTTTCTAGTTACGCTCCGAGGACGAAGATTATTTACAGACCCCGAATGTCAGGAGGACGGTTAACCCGACGTGCGGTAAGGGTTCTACTGCCTCCTCTACCTATTTGCTTCTCGCCGGTCACACTCGTTTCTGGAGTGGGAGGTAGAAGTAACATAGGAGAGGGTCTGAAGTGCTATCTGTACACCCCAGCATCCTTCACCTTGCCTGTAGGAGAGGACAAGCAACCTTAAAATATTCCCACAAGCGGACTGTCAACTCGGGGGCACCTACATTTTCGGTAAAAGACAAGTAGTTTCAAGGAGAGCATCCACTTCACTCAGCAGCGAAGTTTGTCAATGCAGTCTTTACTCACTGACCTATTTGAACCGATGCCCGGGTCTTCAATTTCTGATTTAAATTGAAAGAATTTAGACTCAAGTTAATTAGCCTTTGCCCAAATCTTGTCCCTGACCGCAGAAAACGCAGTGACGTTTCCCACACATTTCCCGGCTTGGAAAGATTCAGACGCTTTTGCGTAGCCACAAGATCCCCAACTGCGGGTACATTTCTTCGTGACACTAGTTGTAACTCCCTCTCCCTAACGCCGATTTCTATCTACTGCAGAGAAAATAGGTGCACATGAGCACCTCCGTATGACTCAATAGACTGTCTGTCTGCCAGACAAGTTAGGAGTCAGAACGGCTTCGGTTTTCCGTCCCCAAAATAGCTCCACTCCATTGGCAAAAGTATTTGACTCTTTCGGAGAACTACAGATGTTTCCCTGCGTTTTCCATTGCCAAATAGGTACCGTGTGAACTCACCACATCCGCCACAACTGCACCTAGCTTGGGGCTTCCTCTCATTCTGCATGTAAGAACTCGGATTTCTGGGTTTGTCACGGATCTCTGAGAAAACCCTGGCGATGCCACCCCCAGCACAACGCGACTGCCTCTCCACCGCTCCCGAGATTTGGAGGCTCTTCGGGAGCCGTTTCCTTTTACTTTCGCTTTCCCCAGGAATAAACCTCTGCCCTCCTCCCCCCCATCGTATTTATTAAACCGTCTATCGACATTCATAAAACTCTGATAACTCCTCCCATAGCGCTTGGAAAACCTTGCTCACGGATCAGGCCGCGGGTGGGGGCATGGATGGACTGTTTCTGTAAGGTCCCTGTTCCGTCTGAAGTCCCATCTGCTGTTACATGCCCTTCACCTTGTCTCTATACTAAATAAAACCCAACTTATTCCCGGGACCAATTCAGCCTTCCCCGACGCTACTCTTTTTTTTTTTTAAAAAAAAAAAAAAAAAAAGGTATCCAGAGAGCGAGGAAAACCCAAATATTTGACCAAAAAGGGTTTTTTCCTCGTCTTAACCCTAACGGGAAGAGACTGGAATAACGGTTTCTGTGCCGACTTGGCCGGGAAGAGAAAATAAAAGTAGGGGGGGAGCCAACCCGCCCGGACAAGTGGCCAGCCGAAGAGCCGAGCCCCCAGCTCGGTGTGCTCAGCCCCGCAGAGCTCTCTGGTTCCCGCAGGCAGGTGCTGCCCGCAAACACGCGGGAGGTTTGCGGGGGGCTGAGCGGGCAGCTCCGGGCTCCGCACGGCTGCCCGCCCCCCCAGCTCCCCCTTGTCTTGCTCCAGACCCCGCTCCGCTCCCTGCAGTCAGCTGCCAGCCCTGAATCCACGGGTTAAGATTTCGCCGATGCCTACGGTAGCCACTTGAATTAAGTAAAACAAGATGGGCCGGGGGGGGGGGGGGGGAGGCGGGGGTAAAGATCTACATTTAAGTTGATTCTAACTTGGTCCACTCCTATTTCGGACGCTGAAAACGGGAAGGAGTCGTCTGTATCGCTAGGTACAACCAACGCACCCCCCTTGTGCAGAAAAAGGAAGAATGATCCGATCTCTCTGTCATCTGATCCCCGCAGTGGATTTTAGGGCTCTTGATGTTCTCCGGTTTTGGAGCGCTTCTCCCTAGCTCTAGCTGTACTACCTTCAATTGTCACTGACTAGAGGAGACCGGGAGGGGGGCAGAAGGGGTGAAAATAAATTTAATATCAAATGCAAACAACAACAGAGAGTAAAGAAAAGGCTTGCTTAAAAAAAAAAAAAAAAAAGAAAAAAGCGGGGGGAAAGTGGGGGAGAAATAGTCACGGTTACCTTTGTGCTGCTACGTTTGCATCCACAACCCCAACGTTTCTGACCCAGGACCTGACGGAATCCATTTCAGAACCTAGAGATTTATCTTTCAGAATTGGTCCTCTTCCTAAAGTATCTTGAATCCCAAACATTTAAAAAGTCTATTCCAACTAGCAACAGTTTCCTTTTGGGAGATAAGGGAGGAGAAGAGGAAAAAAAAAAAAAAAAAAAGACGCAAAGACGCAGCCTTTAAAACAGACACACACAAATCCCAGGAAAGTGGAGAAGTTCAGCTTTAAAACCAACTTCTTCTGCTTTTAAGTGCTACGTGTTTTTAATGCCTTCAAATAGGGAAAAAAAAAAAAAAAAAAAAAGTTTTTCCTCTTGCAAAGTAAAAGTTATGCTGATTCAGTCTTGCCTGGTATCATCATCCTTCAAACGCAGGAGAGGAAACTGCATCCAGAAACTGATCGCTGTTAACAAGGATCACCTGTTTCTCAACAGACACGGGGAGAAGGATTGATTGCTGCCTAATCCAGAGGAGGGGAAGGAGGAAGGAAAAAAAAAAAAAAAAAAAAGCAGCGGGATAAATTGTGAAAGAAAGGCAGAAATGGAGCTAAAGAGGTCCGGTTACAGGCGGCGGCTGGCGGAGCCGGTCCTCGCCCCGCCGGTCACCATCAATGGGTTCCGCAGGGGGAGCAGACATAGCGCCGAGGGGGCGGGGCCTGCTCCCAAATAAGGGCGGCTCATTTGCATCTCCGCCGCCGATTGGCGGGCTGCGGGCGGTCCCGCCGCGCCCCCGCGGGCTGGTGGCCCGGCCCGGGCGGCCCCGAACCGCCGCGACCCGCCACGGGCGAAGCGGCGGCGGGCGGGAAGCCCGCGCCGTGGTGCGGTAACGGGGCTCGGGCACGGGTCGCTGGCTGGTCGGCTTTCAGGCGCCGTATTTAAAAAAATAAAAAATTTTTTAAAAAGTGCCGAGAGGGAGCGAAGCGGGTCGCGGTGGCGATGCCCGCGGGGGTTTGTATCGCACAGGGGGACCGAGCCAGCGGGAGGGAGGCGGCAACGCACCCAGGAGCCCCTGAAGTTCTGGCTCCTGGCGAGCTGGCAGGTCCAGCCTCAAAACTTTTTATAACATCCTCCACAGGCAAAATTTCCCATTAAAGGAAGCTGGAGCTCTCCCCAGCCCGCTGTGAACCAGGACGATACCTGCGTCCGCATGTATTTTCATTTTATTTATTTTTTTAAAAAACCACTCTGCCTTGGTGATACTTTCCTCCCGGCCCTTTTGTATTCTGATCCGTGTATAGATCTGCCTCTGAAATCTATATAACACCAACGCGAAAACAGATTTCAAGACAATGAATGCAAATCTGTGCTCAGAGACCATCTGCCAGATGAGGGAATCAGATGTTCGGTAGTTAAAGGGACAGCGCCAGGATTTCCTTGACTCATTATGTGCAGCTCCTCTCTTTAACCTGCTTTTTTTTTTTTTTTTTTTTTTGACGGGACAGAACTATAATTTCCAATTCAGAATAAAACCTAACCCCTTCCATCCGCGTTCTGCCGCATTTCAAAAAGCCAGCTCTCTATTAAATACTGTATTCTTTTCATGGAGTTTCATACAGTTGTCTCTCAAAAAAAAAAATCGCAAATTGAAATCTTTTCATAAAACTTTCATAAAAATGTATCCTTATTCAGCCACGATTGAGGGCAAAGCCGGGACTCTGAATTATTCTGTCTACATAAGTGACAGACATGGTATCGGATGAACTAATACATCTCCCACAATCTTTGTTCAAGGAGATTTACCATGCTAACCCACCTCCCCAAATTGATAAATATGCAGTAAGTGATTTTGCCAGGTTAGCAAAAGGCGAGCCTGGCCTTATTTTAACGTTGAAGAAAAGCAGCAGCAGTTTGATGGTGTTACAGAGTAGAGGCCAACCTTTCAAGGTATGATCTTCGCATCTTTGAGATGCAATTTCTCAGTATAAAAGAACCCAAGCCAACCAAACAAGGGTAAGATATTCAACTTCCCCCCCGAAAAAATAAGTGAGAAAACAAGAACGTATGATGTAGATGTAAGGCATATTTCGGTGGGGTTTGGGGGTTTTTTTTTGGGCGTTTCGCAATAGGCGTGGGTACATTTCCTCTTTGTACTAAGGTCATTTTTTTGGCAATGCCACTCCGACCGTTCCTGCATTTATTCTTAAACCTGGGGCAGGGACGGAAGGGGAGGGGGCGGAATTCCCCCTCGATCTAACCTTGCCCGATGTGTTCCTAAGGAGAAACTGTTTCCTACCAACCCGAGTCCCCCGCTCCGAGTGATAAAGCCGAGCCTTGGCCCCGGAAGGCGTTAAAGGGAGCCCGCTCGGGTCCAGCCCAGATGCCGGCTCCCTCCCAGCCCCGTCGCTTAAGCGCGGCCGGGGGCGCCCCGCGGGGCCGCGCCAGCTTTGGGGACAATGGGGACTCGTGTGCCGCGGCCCCCGGGGAGCCCCGGCCCTGCGGGATTCACAGCGGGTCAGAGGGCAGCGGCGCAGGTCAGAGGAGATGCGCTCTCTTCGCCCCAAACAGCTGCCACCAGAATTTTGCGCTCCAGGGACAGACGAAGGGAGCCTTCTCCGCCCGCCCCAGCGGGGGCTGCTCGCCCTGGGGCGACCACCCCACACTGCGCCCGAGGGGGGAGGGCAGCTTCGGGGGAGCCCCGCGCCGGGTCGTCTCACCGACCCCCGGCAGAGGAAGCGCTTGCGGGGGGAGAATTCCCTCCCCCCAACTAAGTTTCTCTCCTTTGCAGCGCGTCTTAAAAGGAGAGGAGTTCCGAAACACTTCTGAAACGGCACGCTCCAGATCCCCCATTTCGAGCGCCTGGTTTAAATATCGTTCGGGGAAAGCCCACCTCCCAGCCTCTCCTGATGTAAATTCACCGAGTAAAAGGTAAAAGCAGCGTTTGCAGCGGTGCAACCGCCGCTTAGTTGGGATTTGCACTTCAGAGGTTTCTGCGGTTGGGCGCAGGGAGCCCGTTCCACCGGCAGGTAACGCCGTGGGACTCCGGCAGGGACGAGCTTGGCAAAAATCCCCGGAGGACCCGAGGAGGACACGGCGGTGGAGCGCAGGCAGCCTCAGCCGCGGATCTTCCGCGTCGTACCTGCCCCCAGCTCTAGATACAATTTCGAGACAGAAATCCGAGCGCGCCCAGGGCTCGGGGAAGGGGCTCCGCGCAGGCAGCGGGGCCGGGAGCGACCAGCCGCCGCGCCCGAGCCCAGCGCTCCGCGGGCCGCGCACTCTCCGCGCCCGGCGGGCGAGCGGGGCCGGGGCTGCCGCCCGCACCAGCGCCGCTCTGCGCGCAGCCCCGCAACTCTCCCCCGCGGCGCGGTGCGCGGCTTTCAGCCTCGTGAATCGCTTGGAGCGATCCTCTTCCCCGCACTAAAGAGAAGAAGGGGGGGGGGGGAAAAAAAAAAAAAAAAAAAAAAAGCAACTGGTTCGGTGAGCGCCGATCATTTCCTGCTGGAGGAAGAGCTGCTCCCCTCAAGACTGCCACACTCGCTTCCACATGCCGGGGTCAAAATGACAGGTGAGGTAGATTTGACGTGGTAAAGCGAGATGCTTTTCTTTGTTAGGAGGTTTGTAACAACGGCGTTTATACAGCAGAGTCAACTTCCACGACTCGACACATCTCAGCAACTCCCAGCAGGAAAAAGAAATAGAATATATATATATATATATACACTGAAGATAATACTTAAGCTTTTTAAAAGCATAAGCTTAAATTCCTATTGTTTCCTCTCACGTTTAAGGGGGAAACGGCAATGAGAAAGTTAAACTACGCCTAAAGACGACACTTGGAACGAAGCATTTCATTCTTGCTCCTGTTCATTTGTGAGAATTCACCATCCTTCAGGTGTCTCAAGGGAACGGATCGCGGGTTAAAATTATCAATGTCAGCATGGAGAAGGATAACTAATCCTTCCCTCTTTATCCAGTAATCTCACTGGAAGGTTCATTTTTCTGGTACACCTGCACCAAAAAAAATAAACGTGCCCGTTACAAATGGTCCCTTTAAGTTATTAGCAGCTTAAAGTTCTAAGCCATTCGCAATGCAAGTGATTCCCGTTCAAGCACAAATCAATCACATTTTTGGCAATACAGCGGTACCTGACAAACAAAGAAGTTCCCGAAAATAACTTTCAAGAGGCTAACGTGAGCATAAACAAAATATTCAAAATATTGACTTGCACGGGATACCCTGCAACAGAAACGTGGCTACAAAAAAAAAAAAAAAAAAGAGGAGCAGGCTGTGGTCTGAGCTGGTGTCAGGAGAAGCGCACGAAGGGCTCCAGACCCGGGCGCGGAGTCTGCTCCGACCCATGCAAGACTACTCTCGATTTACAAGACCCTCGATTTAGTTGCAAGAAGAACGTAGAAAGCTTAAAGAAAAAAACAGCTTCTTAAGGAGTTTTTCCATACGAAGGGTTTAAAGCAGTTCAGGTGCGTGCAGCTAAATCGTGAAAGCAAATCGAGCTCTTCACTGTGAATAGAAAATGCAAAACAGGGACTTAAGCACTGAAGTGCTTTTGGTTATATTTATTAAAGCCCGGTTTAAATAATCAACGTTCTCTCAGAAGAGAACTCCCCCACTTGATTGCTGGAAAAAGTTTAACCCCCCAAGTATTAAATAATTGATCCTCTTCCCACACACCCTCCACCCCTCCCAAGCCATTAGCACGTAACCAGAAACACGGTTTTACAGCTGTAAAATCATGAGCTATACCTGCTCTCTCCCTCTTTCTCTCCCCCTTCCCTCTTGCATCATAAAGGCTCTATTTACTGGAGGCAACTCTCCACACTGATCAGCGCTTGCAAAATGTGCAAGTTTCAGAGATTCTGCTGATCACATTTATAAGCAGTGAACAAAGGAATGCTTTCAAACTTACAAATGCGTAAGTAAACATTTAATAACTTCTTCTCCACCTCATCTTTCCCAAAAGAGAGAAAATATTGTATCCATCAGATCCTCTTTTGAGTCTCCCATTCATTCCAGTAAGTAGGTGCTTTTTTTCCACTAGAACAGAAAAACACATCTGCTAGGTTTTATATCCAACTTTTTTTTTTTTTAAAGATACTTTTACTGCCTTTTGCCTAGCATGGTTTTTGGAACACATTAGCAAATAATATTTTACCATCGGGAGTGTATGTTCCATTTTATTTTATAATGCAGATTTGAGAAGTCTTAGTGCTGAAGTTTGTTTTTCTAGCCACATGGAGGTTTTGAAGCAACAAGCACATTCAGGAAAAATACTTTAAGTGGGTGTATATTTGTGCTGGGATCCTCTCTCTCATTTTGCAGTTTATGGAAAGCAATCAAAGTCAGCTTTTCAATATGTCTTTGTATATAAACTATCTAAAATATTCACCAGGAAGAAGAGTAGTTTAGGTTATCATAGCCTTCCTACTTCCAAATACATACTTGTGATCCAACTCCAGCTGTCAAACAAGAGTCTCCAAAAGCAACTGGATAAAGGCTGACATACTGGAGAGCAAAATTTAATGAACTCATTAACATACGAACCAAATAAAAAGTGGTCCCCAGTACTACAAACATTCTTATACCAGCACTAAACCTGTATTAGTCACTCGAGTGGTCTTAGAAGAATTACTTGACAACGTACACACGCTTAACCTCATGCTTAAACATCTGTACAGTGAGGGCCTCATTTTTATTTCTTGACTCAACTCAGTGCAGCTCTGTCTTAAGCAGGTGTCTAACTTTAATTACACGAATAGTCACTCGGAAGTGATGCCACAGGGACACTCTGCCTGCTTAAAAGTCAGGAAACCTTAAGCAACTTGCTAGATAAAAAAATTTTAAAAGTGTTTCAAAACAGAAGACTTGCAAACACCTGTAAACTTCTTAGTTCCTTCCTGTAGCACAGCCTAACATTTAAATTTGGACGCTCTCAGGTTACAGTGACACAGGACAACCTTGATGCCAACTAGAACTGTAATAGGAATATGCAAACTGGGTCTAATTCCAAACTTGTCAGTTTTGCCTCTGATTAGTAGAAGGGGGGGAAGGAGGGGGCACATATCTAATGCATATCTTGTTGCACTGTTTTGATTGGCTGGAAGAACAGCCTCCAGCTAGCACTAGCTACCTAGAAAAGCTTCAGCTTCCAAAGTGCTGTCATTATCCAGGCACATACATACATATATATATGCATATACACACACACCAGAGTCTTCTCAAAGAAATATTTATTTTCAAGAAAGGAACTATATTGATTTTCATCCTCACATAACTCAGGTTATGTGAGCAAGTAAGTAGACCCTCCTCAGGCTTTCCACTAACCCTTCACTGTTAGGATAAATCCAGAACTTCACCACACACAAAATTAGTACATTGTTGGAAACATTTTGACTTCAACAGGCTTTGGATCAGATCACTTTTATGTTACTGAGGGATCATTATAACCTCAATTATAGCATTTGATTTTCTTCAAGATGTTTTTCTCTCTAAATTTCAGTGCTCTTAAGGTACTTGCAGGGATAAACTCAGCTAATCCGTGCAGCATTACTGTTTGATAGCGTGAGAAGCTGAGGCACCAAAAAAAGTCACAAGGGTCCAACATGCTCACCACCTGAGACCTATGACGACTTCCCTCACTGGGCCATTTTTCCAACACACAGGAGCCCGTAACAACTAGAAGAGAACCCAGGTCACGTAACACACGTGCACTGAGAACCGTGGCTAGTGTGGGCCCAGGGAAGACCACGCAGGCAGCCTACTTCATGCTGCTCGAGGACACAGATCTATTGCTGAGACAGGCTGTTTTCAACCTCGAGTTACATAAATTAGTGCAAACCAACTCCAAAAGTGGCATCGACCTCCGTGATTTAAAAATAAAACCAGGTTGTATTATTAGGGGCTGCAACTGTAGGCTTCTTCTAGGAAGAACTAGCTTTAACCATTCTGTACAACCTCTATCAGATTCTGAATCCTCGACTGGATTTTACTGGTACAACCATAATACAAATTATTAGGATTAGGAAAATATCTCTTGGGAACGGTCAATAATCAAAACATCTGCCTTCTGCAAAGTTCCCTGTGCCTTCTTTTAAAGCATCTGGTACTGGAAGCTAAGATATAATACACAAGAAGCCTGATCTAATCTGACTAGTCCTACGTTCTTTCCGTAAGACAAGAAAGAGGTAGTTAAAGCTTGGTATATCATAATTAGAGCTTTACAGCCTTGAAGAGACAGCTCATTTCTTCTCTGAAGTATATTAAATAACCCGAATAAATTTAAATTATTTTATTTGGTGGAACAGAACTATTAACACACTTAACTTCATAAAGCCAACTGGACTTCTACTTCAGTAAACGGCATTTCCAAAGCTGCCAAATTACACAACCAGATTCTGATCCTGCAAACATTTGCACTTGCATTACAAGCAGTGAAGCCGATGGGATGTAACACCAACTGCTCTCAACAGATCTTTCCAAGGTTAGGGTCCCATAACTAATAAAATTCTGAGCTTCTGTTTTTGAGAGTTTAAGTCATTAGGATCTAGTTTAGTCTAAACATTATCTTCGAGGAGCTAAGAAATCTACCCAGAGTTTTATGCCTTCTGTGCTATTTAATTATAGCTTACCATCTGAACCTTTTCTTTCATCACCAATTTCAAGTATTCATAGGCAGGCTAAACATCAGTGCTTTGAAATTCACACACACCTAAATGGTTCTGCTACTTAAAAGGATTTGATCAGCCTGGTTGTATGGCATCGCATTTCCATCACCAGTATCAGTTAGGTAGGGAAAAGTAATACATTTTACTAAATAACCCGATACTATTAAATTACTACAAGAGAGAGCATTGCTACTTTTTTTTTTTTTTAATAAAAGAGTTGTACCAAGTGCCCCCCCAACACAGCTAAGCTACAGAAAGATAAAGAAATTAAGTTTGCCAGCTTTGTGCCTCTGACAGACAAAGTGTAAATTTGTATATTTAGTAGGTTTTTACATTAAATCTGTATATAACAATCTTAGATGTGGCTCCTCAAGCACATTTTCTATAACCAGAAACTAAAAGCACAAAGCTGGAACCTGAGGATGGAGAAGGAAATCTGTAGACACCTGTAGAAGATGATGGGCCCGAGACTGATCGGCAGTACTACGCCTGGGCAAGCAGTTATGTCTCTTCCAGTAGCATTCAGCAGAAAAATCCAAACATCAATGATAGATAGCATGAGAAGTAGACCTCTTTCTACAGGCTTGAGGATTCAAGTCGGTTTAATTTAAGAAATCAAGCTAAGGGCACTAAATCAGAATTAGCTGATAACAGGCCAGTACAGAAGTCAGGTTGGACTCACGCTGGTGAAGAATTAACACAAAAAGGCACCTTTATGACGCCCAGCCAGAGCCAGGCTGTGCAGTGGGTAGATTTACCCAGTGTAAACTTCATTAAAAGCCACAAGATTTTTTTAAATCACAGCAAGAGCCACAGTAAACCCTTTTATCAGCTCAGATATGTTTCTCTGTACTTTGTGTTTCTCCTGTAGATGGAAGAATTGCCACATTATCTGTGATTCAGCAGAAGATGCCTCTATTCAGGATGGCCCGCGACAGGCAGCACTAGCTTTAGATTCTTTGCGTACCAGTTGACTAATATGGGGTGGGGGGTTGAAGGGGAGTGGGGAAAAAAAAAGTCTATTCTCTGTGTGGACCCTCCCCTTCAGCTACTTGCTAAAGACAAAAAAAAAAAATAAGCCTTTGCTGCTTCCAAGTCCACAGGACATGAATGACAACAAAACAGATGAGCAGGTTCAGAGGGTTTCAGAGCACCACCCTGAGCAGACACAGTTTTGTGGTCCACATGCATTCTTTGGCTTTAGGGAAGGAAAACACCCTCTGTTGTTTTCAAAAGCATGTGTTCAGAGCATCTGAAGACTAGAATATGTTGAAGCATATGGCATATAATTTCCTTTCTTCCATTCATAATCTGCAGCAAGATCAGTTCTAGTCAGTACAAGCTCCAGCTTTCATTTCAAAATATTTCCAGAGCCGTGTCTTTCCAGCGAGTCTGTTTAGGCATCAGCTTGATGCAGGTGAATACCAGAAAAGCAGTAAGTTACCACTGCTGTGGGCTATACAATTTACTTACAGCAAACACATAACACAGATCCTTCAGACTTTGCATCTGCTTGCTACCTCTGCTCATCTCTCATGTTGGAAGTACAAACATCGTGTGAGGGTGCTATCGGCTTACTCCGTGCTTGTATACCATCCTAGTAACTAAGGTCTATCCCAGAAGAGAGAAAAGCTCCTTCACTGCACTGCTCTCAATCCGAACACAGAAGAAACTACAAGGGGAACGAGAATAAGGCAGAGGCACAGAGAGGGGAGCCAGGAGAAGGTAGAACTTCAACTCTGAACACTTAAACCATGCAGTATAACTACTAAGTAACTGAAGGACAGCCACTTGCTGTTAAAGACTGCCCATTTACTTGGCCCTTCGCTCCTGTCCTCTGGTCAAAGCGTTCTCCAGGGAAAGAGGGAACAGAGGGAAAGAGAACATCAACCTACAGGAGTGACAGCATCCCCAAGTACAGGCCCTGCCTTACACTTAGCCAAGAGCTTCGAAAGCACCTGATGTCCTTTGGGCTTGTGCCCCAACGGCTACAAGGTTCAAGACTCTCTAGAGTCTCTGACATTTGGTTGTCACTTCAGATCAAACCTTCCAGCAGAAGCCTAACGCTAACTTTAGCCCCGAGCTGGGTGCAGGCACCCTTACACCCCGGATTTGCTGACCTTGACTGTGCTGAGAGTGCCGGGTCACTGGAACACGTGGCGTGGAAGGCCAAACCACAAAGCAGCACAGCATGTACAACCTCCAGAGGGGAAAACCATTTCGCAAGATGGTTTATAGCATCTTATTTTTCCCCATGTAGAATATGAATAACGTTAATGGTGACAGAGCCTACAGGCAGTAAAAGGCCTTCACAGGTATCAAACAGCTTCAAACTTTGCTTTGGCTCCCTGCCAGCTGCTACAGTCAGCCAGCACTTCCTACTTAAGGCTAAGACCAGTGTCCATTAAGTAATTACACAGCCTTACTGGTTTCCAGTGAGAAAACAGATAGAAAAATACTCTATTTTGATTTAAAAACAAATAAAATAAAAATCACATGAAAACCAGAAAGGAAAAAAAAATTTGTGGTTCATGCACACCTGATACCGTTTTAAATACACATTTCTAATGGCCAAGGAAATCTTATTATTCTCATATTCTGAGAACTGCTGAGGCTCAAACCAAGAACATAGGTTGGAAAGCCAGACAATGAAAAATCTCTACTTTTATTATCCTCCCTTGTTCAAACAGCACGTGAAGACTCAAACCAAGCGTCCAGGGCTCCCCTGTGCTAAGCTGTTCATAGCAATTTGTAAACGAGTTCCAAAGAGAGTGGCAAGAAATAAGACTACAAGATGAAATAAGAAAGAAACAAGAATTTTTCTAGACATTATTAGTCTTGCATAGCATGCAGCTTAAGCAGATTTGGCCAAGAGGTAAGGACCTATTTTTCAAAGAAAAAAAAAAAAACATATCTCACTGTTTCCACTGCTATTCAATTTTTTTTATCAGGCTGGGTAATCAGCATATGACACCATCAATTAGGCAAAATATTTAGTATAAACTAATAAGTCATCTTAATAAACACTTCGTTTCACATCTCCAAGTCATAAAAGCAAGAATCAAATTTTCTTCAGTGATTAGTCCAATTTGGAAGAGCGCTTTTTGAAGACCTGACCCAGTTAATTTCTTCGTGTTTTTCCATTTTAATTTCCTGATTTTTTTTTTCCTGTTTTTGTTGATCACTGCAAACTGGTTTCCACTGAAGTATAATTGGGCAATAGTCAAATGGGTTTTCTTCATTGTCCATACACAAGTTGACAAAACCCACTTCCATGAATACCCAAAGCATAACACATTTATCCAACACCCCACAAGTTTTTCCTCCAGTCAGGTTAGCACGCGTGTCGAATGCCTTCGGTCAGAAAGTATCAAGAAGCCCTACAAAGTGGGTTGTTTGATGTGCTTTTCATGATTTCTTTTTCCCTTTTCAATACAAGCACCTGCATTAGGTAAACGCTGTTGGATGGTTCCTATTCGCTAAGAGGGGAAGCGGGAGCACAGGGAAATCCAAGTTGCAGCAGGTCAGCTGCAGAGATGGGATGGGATCTCAGAAGCTCCTGGATTCTGGGACAATGCTATCCATGAATACGTGAAAATATTTCCCCAAGGCTCAATTATTGGCACGTTTGCCACATACCCTGCAAAATAATAACATTCAAGAAGTAAGCCATCAACAGCCAAGATGCAAACATCTGTTTCAAGAACACGCTGTGGGCTGGGAACAAGACAACCTTTGCCTTTCCACCAAGTATTGGTTAAATGAGCCAAGTACAGTATTTACAGTGTTATCTAAAAACTTGAATCACTGCACTTACACACTAACATGTGCACAGTATGCATGAACTTATGCACATTTATAACATACACAATTTTATGTGTTCAACTTGCCACTAGAGGTAAAACTTCAAATACTGATAAAAGGTTAAGAGTTCTACTCAACAGTTGGAAAGTTTCCACTTCCACACTTTTTTGTAAAATGGGGAATATAGTTTACAAGTCTTAATAGTGAACAGAACTGCTGTTTTACACCTGGCCTTGTTATTTTGTAAGATAGGACCTAAATATTTGATTATCTGACACGTTTTAACACCTGCACTGATTTCCTGTCCCCTAGTATGTTAGGTTGTTCCTAAGTACAACAGATAAAGAATTAGGGAACTGGATGAGCTGTGAAAGTTTTGCCATCAATGTCAGCGACAGTGAAGCTGCCCTCAGATATCTGATCACTGACTTCCCAACGCATGCCAGCCTTATATTTTTCATAGTAGAACCCCAAGCATAAGATCAAATTCCTCTTGTGCTGTGCAGTCAGGTCCAGAAAGAAAGTCCATGTATCCAACAGTCCAGAATCTGCATGCAAGTCAAGAAATACAGGTTAGAGGAAATAAAAAGCCATATGCCTGTGGGTTAAACGTAAAAGCAGCAGTTTGTAGAAAAGCAGAAGTCCTTCCTGACCGTTCAGTTGACAGATGCCAAATGTAAAAGATCTAAAAAATCACAATTCTATTATTTAATCCATATAACATGGTTTAAAGCTCTTAAAAAAAAAAAAAAAAAAAAAAAAAAAAAGCAGATGAATGCTGACCTGCATTTCCCCCCCACTTTCCTAAGCAGCTCATCTTCTGATCAAGAGAATTGCTGGGAAAGGAAAGGGAAAAGATTACCAGTCTTGTTATAAACTTTCCAAAGAGTTTGGCAGACAACTTTCTCCTCAGGCACTGATAGATGATCTAGAAGGAAGGGCGTGTGCAGGGAGGGGGCGAGTTGAACTAAGCCTGCACCACTGTGGGGGTAAAGGTGATGGTAAACAGGCTGATAGGGCAGCGGCTCTGATAGCACTGGAGAGAGGCCATGGAAAGATCTTGGAAAAGGAGCAGGGATGAAGGAGCAGAAGAAGGAGGCAGCTGAACCAATGACCTAAACTGATCCCACCAGTAGCACTTTCAACAAGCTGGGAAGGAGCGTGGGGAGCACGGCATCTCCCCCAGAGGCAGGAGATCCCAGTCCCAGAGCAGAAGCCTTGACAGTTCAGGTAGGAAGACCAAAGCCAGATCTTTAAAATACCATATGGGGGTAGGGAGGCTCACTCACAGTTCAAGTCCCCAGGTCCAGGAATAGGGCTCAGCACCACCTCAGTGTGGGCTGCCCACTGGTGCACATCTCCACCGAGCCCCTGTCACTCAACTCAGTTGTATAAATCCATCAACAACAAATTAAACGAAAGACGTTTTGGTGGCGTAACTCTTGATTTCGCAAAGATTGCGAGAG
This sequence comes from Athene noctua, assembly GCF_965140245.1. NCBI lineage: Eukaryota > Metazoa > Chordata > Aves > Strigiformes > Strigidae > Athene > Athene noctua. Next base: position 3,721,396 of record NC_134064.1, on the reverse strand, counting down.
TACTTTTAATACTCAAGAAGAGACAGGATGGAAGTGAGTCAGGCACTATAGGCACATGCCATGCCTGAAGAGGCTGCACAGTAAATAACAGGAGACCAGAAGGTGCAATGGTATATTCCCAATTTACACATCAGAAACAGAGGTCCACGAGATTTAAGCCACTTGCCTGAAATCACAGAGGAAGCCAGGAACTCAGCCCTACTCTCCCAATCCCCCAGAACTCTTTTCCAAGGCACAAACACATTCAAATAGAACAGGTAGATGTTATTCAAATTGCTTAATAACTAGAGTTGGGGGAAGCAGGACAGAAAAAAACATTATAAAGGAGAAAAATGAAAGTCCCTCCCATCAAGAAGTGTATTTCACACTCCTAATTATGCAACAGATTAAATTATTAAATGTGTGATTTCCTTTCCCCAAAACAAAGCTAGCACATGAGACAAACCTGCAGCAGAAATGAAAAAAAAAAAAAAAAAGATTAAACAAATCAAGGCAGGGCCTTGTGCGTGCCGTTTCCCTGGGCAATGCCGCCACCGTGTGCCGCAGAGTCACACCGCCACCAAACCCACAGTAAATCAGCCCAGCGCTGCCTGGCTGTTCTCTTCTGAGAGAACTTGGCTTAGAATTCATTCATGAACAACCTTAACGGCTCTGTCTGGTACGCACTGATGGAATATCATGATGTATGATTAGCTGTTGTTAATGCAAAGTCAATACTTGTCCTCAACACAGAGAAAGCCACACTTGCTGAAGAAACACAACACTCGTACTCAGGTAACCTGCAAAAAAAGGCTTTCCTAGTACTGGTATTTGGGTATAGATGCTCTTCTGTCCTCTGAACCATACTGTACTTCAACAAGCTTTCCTGTCTAAACTTTTCTTTTTCCTTACAGCATCTTAAGGTCAAACTGTTTCCTATAAAGTTTTGCCACTCTGAGTAAATATACACTCTGCTTCCCAAGTACCCCTTCACAGAAACATTTGCTCAGTCTTTATGATCAGAGAAGATACTCAGGATTCTGCCAGTTTGCTCGCCTGGCATTACTGCTGAGCAGTGCTGCCCTCTCTCCAAGCGGGTAGAACGTGCAGCGTGGACACACAGAGGACAGCATCTCTGTGCGTGCAGACTGTGGAATTACTTCAGCACGAGTGGCAGAGTCCGATGAATAGCCCCACAGAAGTTAATTCTCCATAAACTGAAAACATTGCAACTTCCAGCCTGTTTCCTACCTGTCACAGAACACTGGTGCCACCACCTGTTAGTCAGACACTACCTGCAGATAGGAAGCGCTTGGTCAGCTGCTGGCCTTGGGGGAAAAAAAAAAAATAACCCAAACAACTCAAAACTCCCAAACAACCCATAAGAAAAAACACACAAACTACCATCCACCTTGGGAGTTCTAGTGGCAACCTCTCTGGTGAATTTAAGGGATACCAAAGATGTAAGATTATGGACGTGCTACCCATTTCAGGTAGGAGATGATCTCCAATAAGCAGTTTCTCTAAGACAGTAACATCAGCAACATGCTCTGTGTAACACACCTGTAGATTCCACAGACTGCTTTTACCATGGCACCAATGCTGGGGTCAGCGGGGGCAACTCTGCCACTCACTAGAGCAGGAGCCCAATTTTACAGCCCTACTCAGGAAAATTTGTTGAAACATGAGGACCTCAACAAAACCAATTTCCACAGAGTCTGGTACCTAAGAAGCCTTCCTCTGCCCTGAGGCACTCTGCCCCTCCGAGCACAGAAGACCTGAAGTTTTGCTAGGTACAGAAGAGAAAGCACTATCCCCCACCACCCCGCAGCAGTTCTGCGTAGAGCAGAATTATCTTGTAGATGAGTCCCAGCTTTTGGTGCCTACACAGATCAACAACAACCTGGAGCAAAAAAATGGGGGATCAACAATCCCAGGCCTTGCCAGTGAGGCTTTCCACAGCCTGAAGCATGTCCATCTCCTTTCCCCTACCTTTTAAATCAGTGTATCGTGCCTCCGCAGTGTGACTACAGATCCGCAGATAATGGGGAGGGAAAAACAAAAAAAAAAATTTTAAAAAATCAAAGTTACCATATTTGGCCACATGACTATTGCAAAATTCAGTTCTACTCTCACTAGAAAAAAAAAAAACATATCTGAAACCACCATAAGGAAATAAAAATACTTTGGATCTTGCTACCGATATAATCAAGACATCCTGTATGATGTAAACCTAGGCTGCTTTCCAGGATACTACCACACACAAGCACTTACAGCAATTTCTCCTGCAGTGACCAGCACAGAACTGGTTCAGGGTAACATCAGAGCCAAGAATACACCTTTCAGGAACTGGACACTGACAGCCTGCAGTAGCCTCCTCAGAGGCAGAATTAAATCCTGCATTTGGACTACAACTCTTTGATGTAACACATGCTATCTTGCTGGGTTTATATTTCTTTCACCCGTTAATTTTGCAGCTCCACTACTCAGTTTAGCTTACACTTGCCAAATAGTCATGGACCGCAGAGCTTTACATCACGGTCAAACTCACTCCAAAAATATCAAAATCCACTAGCTTTCCTCTTCTTTTACCTTGCTGCTTCCTTCAGGTCCATGTGGAGCCGCTTCAGAACTCTGTTAGTGAAATAATAGAGGCTACACTCTACAGAGAAGGATGACTGGAATGTTTTATTACAGAATCAGCCGTTTTACAACCACTGCTCTCATTTTCTCCAAAACAGATCAAGACAAACGAGGATTTTTGGACTGAAAACATCTGCTTTGGGAGTGATTAAGAACAGTTATGGAGTCATTCCTGTCACTTTTCTCACTCAGATAAGCTCTAGGGTCCAATTTCTATAGGCATTTGAGCACCCTATTCCCTTGAGCTCGTTTTGAAAGTTTTAGCCCATAAAGTCTTACCCCAAATCCCACTAGTATTTGCTACATTCACACACTATATTTAAACCTTTTAATCTAAATTACAAACACTACAGCCTCTTCGCAGCATTCATAGTACACTTAACACAATAGGATCCTCATCGCAACATGCGTTTGTGCAGTTATTAGCATTAAAAACATTCATGGGGAAAAAAAAATTAATCTTATGGTATATGGCTTGAATTTAATTTGCAAACATTGTAAATACTGACAGAACAAGTAGTCAGAGGAAACGTTTTACCAAACGGAACACATAAGAGTATGTCTGACTTTTGTTATATGCTTACATTTAGTATTTCTAGGTGCATGCAAAACTCGGGGAAAAAAAAAAAACCAAAACAAACCAACAAACACATCTTGGATTATGTGTTTGAGGACTTGGCAGCAATAATAATAAAAAACCTCCAAATCTCTAAGAGTCTAGAATTCACCAAAGAGGCGTCCCATTCACAGAAAACTAAGAGCACAGAAGCGTTGGTCTCACATCCCATGAGATGCAAAAGCAGAACGTGAGTTCAGATGACAGTCTCTGAAAATTCTTCTCTACTACTCCACCACACGCTGCAGCTAAACGAAGCGTGCAGTCCTCAGGCTGAAGAGACACTGACTCACTAGTGTGCGTTCGCACATTCACCAACTACTTGACTTGCTACACGATAATCTATGAGATGGGTCAAGTCTTTTTTGTGAAATAATTCTCCTTGCAATCAACCAGGCTTCATTCCCAGTGTTACTGTGGACCATTACAGACACCTAATTTTTCCCAGAGGAAGATCATAAATTACCCCACCAAGGCTTTCAGACCAGTGCTTCTATTTTGTTGGGGAGAGCAGCAGAGACCCCCTTAGAGATCAAGAGCACGTGACTTGCTTGCCTCGGACTTGCCCCTGGACCAGAGTTAAAAGGAAAGGCACTCAAGAGAGAGTATGTTGGTTTTAAGCCTTGCCAACACCCCAAAATACCAGGTCAGAAGCAGATGCTCTGGGAATCAGTGCAGAATTCTGCAAGAAGCAGTAGGGTCATAAATTCTGCACACTACAGAGTAAAGCGCAGGCCTCGGCGTGCAGCTGTGTGCAGCGTATGGCTAATGAGATGTGCTCAGCATGTGGCCCGGCTCTGCCACTTATGTTCAAGGTAGAGTGGCACATGCTGTTGTTCCTCACCGAGGTAAAAAGCCAGACCCTGTAAGCAGAAGGCACCACTTAGTGTTCAAAACATTCAGACCTGTAATAGCCCCTTCTCCAGGAACGCGCCTCACTCCATCCCAAAGAGAAACAGATACATTCCATCCAAAGCCAAGAGCGCCTTAGCCAGCCTCCCAACTCCTGCACAGCCCAGACTCCCCACTGAGGCTAGACAGATTACCTGACCATGCCTGGAAATGTCACCCTCACCCCTCCGGCAGTCCCCTGCTGCACACAGGAAATAAACATCTTCTTCCCTCAGCAATAAGGCCAAGACTTATTATCAAGGCAGGAAGACATCGATGCTGACGGCATCCTTACTCTTAGGGGACTATCTTTTCCAACACACTTCAGAGAAGGGCTGACACCTCCACTCATCTCCAAGTCGAAAGTTAGGAGCTTAACGCAGGAGAAGGTTTCTGTAATTCAGAGCAGCCCCAAACCACATCAGTACAACAGCTCATTCTGAGTTTTCCAAATCTAGACTCATTACACCTAGTGCCAGGAACCAGAAACCTCTCGTGCTTGGCACCACACACACACAACACAGGGACATGCTCCCAACACCCAACCACAGCCACCCTTCTGTTACTTTTTATTCCGACTCTTCCTGCATTTGGCTTGATGCTACACTGAAAACGTGACAAGATATTGTTCACCTTTGTTACCTCCCTTCATATCCCTTGGCTCAGCAGGATTCTTGTTTGAGAGTCTCAGATGATGCATTAACACAGGGCAGCTTAGATCATTATATTTTTAACCAAAAACTGCTCAGTCTGGATAAGTCTTTAATGCCATCTAATGAAAGGCTAAGAAAGAGAAATCTCTTGGCAAACCAACTTGTTATGCCTTATTATAAGGAGACATGAATTACTGTAACATTTCTGTACAACACATTCGATTTTTAGATACTTTTCTCAATAAACAACTTGCACTTCTGCACATTGAAATATTTTAAGCAACATATGGAACAACTACCCTCCTTTGAAATACATTTAAGAGTCAGACATAATTAGGTCACAGCCATACTGCAGTATATTCAAATAGGTACAGTTCAGTCTCTACAGTTTTTATCCTGCATTTTTTAAAGTGTCTACAAAAGATTGGAAATACCTGTCTTTTTTTTTTTTTAAATGGGATAGAGAGAAGGAAAAAAAGAAGTTTGAAAGTCACCCAATAAGAATAGAAACCAAGTGTTGCAAGCCCAATCTTACCTGAAGCAACTGAGCACCAGATTTAAAGCTGACAAAAAAGCCCATGATGATAATTGCTGAATTTTGTCTTACAAGCACCACCTGAGTATTTGAACCTTGCTACTAGTGCGACAGCAATGCCCTGGTTTATGCCAAATTGGACTTTCTTGTGTTCCTCCTCACATGGGCTCCAGTGCTTAAAGTGACAGCACTGCACAGATGAGCTGAACAGCTGCCAAAGCACAAGCTGCTGAGTATCTGCTTCAGGAAACATTAAACAGTTTGCAGGATTAAGGCCCCAATAAATACTGCTTCTCCAAGAGAGTCTCCAAAAGAGGTATCATTATATATGCAAAGTAAATATTTTATACCTCCATTTTCCCCCCATCTACGCACACTCAGAAAGGCAAGAAATAGAGCTTTAAGACTGCTCACAGAAAAAAAAAAAAAAAAAAAAATCAGAATTCCCTCCCTGAGGAAATGCAAGTAGACCAGACTTGCTTTGAAAAAGTGAGAACTGGACTAAAACAAAACAAACTTCATACTCTGGAGTCCACTCTGTCTACTACATCTCCACAGAGCAGCTAAAATCCTACACCCATCGTCAGAGAAAACCATAATAAACTGTGCCACATTTCTGCCTTAATTCTCTGTGTAATAAATAAACACCCTTCTTTCTGTTTGGCATGGACAGAGCAGGAGACATAACCCATCCACACTAGTCTTAAAAACGAGAGTAGCAGAATGCCCTCTCTCATAGTACTATCTCATTAGCTAAAAGTGAGGGGCAAGAGTCAAAACACAACCAAGAAAAACTTGTAGAAGTGATGGTTTACGCACAATGGAATATTACTTTGTATTTAGATAGATAAGAATACAAATTACAGTCTACTACATGTAGACGCTTTTTCTGTAATAAAAGCATCTTTTATTTGTCGTATTTACTGAGAAACAAGCTAAACCAGAGAACCAGAACGCTTCTAAATATGAATAACCTTCTCTTTCTGGGGGCCTTTGTGCCTTATCTCAAGATACCCACACCAACACTCTGGAGAAGCTTTGACTACCCGTTATTTCACCATTATACTTAATTACAGTAAACTCAAACTGGCAATCATACTATACAGAACGCTGCAAAAAGGGCAAAGGAGCTATTATTAACCAAAAAAAAAAAAGAGCAGCCTAGCCCCTAGCACAGCCCTTCCCAAACCATCACAAAAGCCCAACAGAAAACACCCACAGGCTGCAAACCACAGAGTCACCCACAACCAGAAAACAAACTTCAAGCACCAGCAAAAAGTGAACCCCATCCCACCACCCTGCTGTAGCAAACTGAAAGATTGTCCCTTACCTGGAAAACATCCTGAAATAGTTGTTTTGTGACAGAGAAGCCCCCGGCAGGCAGGCAGGAGCACACTGTCCCTCAGCAGCTGGGGCTGCCCCGCCTGGCTCTGGAAGGTTCTGCAGCCCCCCCCTCAGCACCAGCTCAGTGGAGACACCTGAAGTAACTCACACCTGAGGCTAATTTTGCTTTTCTCCCCTCACAGCCTTTAAAGCTGCTTTTTTACTCCCCTATACAACACAAAAAAAAAGGGTATGGATATATTGCTCACTTTTCCCTCAGAATTTTCTGTTCCAGGGTCATGTGTAAAGTGTGAGGGGGGACAAGCTGTGTTTTCATCTGAGGAAAAGGCCCTTGCAGGTGTAGCTGTACCTCAGGCCTTTGGGGTTGTTTTTTGCTGCACCCCGTCACGAGGGAAAGGCACATTTTCATCCTCTTGCCTTGTGTGCTGCAGGTCCCAGGGTGGGGCAATGGGCAGTAATGCCAAAATATGCTTTTTGACTGTAGAGCCAGCCGCGCGAGCCGAAGACATTCCCCCTCAAATGTCACCTCTTCTCACGCCTGACCCAAAACCTGTCAGGTTTCTACTTGGACGCACAAAATTGCACCAAGTTACAGGGCGAGGCCCCACCGCGGTCTGCAGTGCCACGTGAACTCCCCCCCTACTGCCCTCACGTACACGAAGCAAATATCTATGCATACAGCAAGTAAGGTAGATCCCTGAAAAAGGAATTTTTCCTGACAAGTTCTGCAGGAAAGATGGGGGCTGGAAGTGCTGCCCAGCTCTCTCTGATGTTTTTACAGCACTTAGCATAATGGGAGCAGTGATATTTTGCATCGGGGCCTTGAGAAACCACTGTCGAGCAAAAATATTGTCTTAAGGACCAATTTCCGGAACCAATTTCAATTTCAAAACGAATTTATTTGGAAGGAAGAGAATCTGAGCCACCTCGTGTCTAGATTAACAAAGATCCAGTAAAAAATACGGAGTTTTATCAGCAGATCAGAGGTGCATGTTCAAATCCTGTTTTCACAGCTGCACAGGCATTACCCAGATTGCAAAGGTCAGGTCTGTGAAATTTTCCATAGGTGGCAGCATTACTGCAGAGTTTCAGTGAGAAATACAGATGAGCAGTATGGTTGCTGGAGCATGGATAGAAACCTCCCTTATGGGAAAAATCTTCGAGGAATTAATTACTTTTCCACAGCGTTGTCACCCAGAACAGGCAGCCGTATGAACCTAGAGGATGAATTTCTAAAAAAATCCAGTACAAAGGCTGTAATTGTGTCCAAACAAGGCTTAATAATGAACTGGATGTGTATCGTTAATTTATAGCTCTTAATAGGCCTGTTATTACCAGTAAAGCCAGCCTTTACTTTCAGAGATTTATTAAGATTAAGGGTTATTATGAAAGTGAAAGCGCATATTTTTGCAGTGTCATCTCTGCGGTGTCTTTGCCTTTGGAAAAATTAAATCCTTTCGAAGGGTCGCTGTGTTCCATGAGATGTACTGTTTGAAATGGCTCACAGGTTGGACAGAATTTGGTCATTCTGACATCCCTTCACTGGATGCCTGTATTGTTTTCAGTGGGCTGATGAACAATTGGTGTAATCCCTGTGAGAAGCTGTTAGCAACCGCCACCAAATGAGGGTTCATGTAAAGCACCGCCTTAACCACAGCCTCAAGCTCCCTGTTTACATCCATAGTGCCTGTAACAACAGAGCAACCTTCCTCAGCTGGCACTGCTAGCACATCCCTCACCACGCTCTAAGAAAAAGACAGTATCCTCTGTATGCTTGGGAATCACTTATTGCCGGGTGCTGGGGGAAAGGAATAGATCAACACATCCACCTTTCTTTTTTTTTTTTTTTTTTTTTTAGCAGAGCTGTTTCACATGTAAATAAGCTTTGCCCGAACCAAAAAGATCACCATTACACCAATACTCTCAAAATATTGGTCCAACAATAAGTAGCTCTTCTTAGGGCCAAATAATCCTGTATAGTGGGTTGGATTTGATTTATGAGCAGCCCTTTTTGCGGAGTCATCACCCAGAAAACGTTTCCAGGGCTCATTCTTTAGCTTTTCTGATGTCACTATGAATAAAGGGACAGCTATAGGACAGATGAGGAAGGGAAGGAGTATATAATTTCAACCATCATCTTTCAGCTGCTTGGAAGATAAATAATCAGTGGATGTATTTCACTGCATGTCTAATATGAGAGTATAATGCAACGTTATCATTTTTATGGGTCAGAAGATCTCTCAACAATGGGAGAGCAAAGTGATGCGTCTTTTCTCAGTTGAAAAAAACAACATAGCACAGTTATATAAAACATTTCCCACCCAAAATTGAAGGGGTAGCAGTAAACCAGCAGTGATTCATGAATCTAGCTCTGATTTAGAAGTTAAACCATCAATTTTATTCAACGCTTCTGTAAAGATAAGGAAAAAAAATTATAAAATGCTTTTTCTACTCTTCAGCTCACCTTTCCCAGCCGGTTTCATTTCCCGTTTTATATGTCAACACAGAAACCTACGTAAAATATAAGAATTTCTGAAGTCTCTCACAGCACTGGAGAAGAGTCCTGAAAGGTGCAAACCTCACCGGAATCAAGACCACTATTTGCAGTATTTTACACCAGTCAAAAAAACCATTTGGAGTGTCAGCATTGGAAGCAGCTGCTACGTGCCCCTAACACCCATGCAGTAGGCATTACAGTGCTCTGAATTTTATCATCACTGCAGAGTTTCACTGGCAGGCATTAAACAGGAGTTAAATACACTCTTAAAAACTGAGTAGCAGCTTTGGAAATACGTGCTCTGTCTTCTTCAAAGACCTTGCATATGTGTACCTTTTTCAGGTTATGAGTAAACCAGGTTCTGGAGCTACAGAGCCCAGCCCACTCAGAAAGCATCCTGTCAGTAATGAACCTGACCCTGCCAAGGCTAGGATTGTCTTTGTATTGTGTTATCTGTAGAGCTGCTCTCACCAGGCACCCTTAATCGAACATTTCTGCTTTTTGGCATGGTATTTTTTCCTTCACCACTAATCAGGGGAGCAACAGCTCCAACACCAATGCAATTCAAGTATCACAAAACACATTTTAAGCTGGTACAATTTAGTTTTCATTGTGAGACTTGAACTGGTTGTGCTGGCATTCACATATCTTCAGTGCTATGGTTGGCTATGGGTGGAGAGGAGAACTAGACGGGTTACTCCCCAGCACAGGCACACTTACAATATAACTTCTAACTGCAAAGCCAGTGTCCCACTGCAACCCGCACAGCAGTAGCAGAAGACTCTACATGCTGCTTTTCCTCAGATACCGAGGCCTCTGCTTAATCAGCTTCATATGTGCATGTGATTCAGGATTCCTGCTTACCCTTTCACATCTTGATTTTAGGATACTGTAAAAAAAATGTCCCAAAGGAAGCTGCCTGTTACCTCACTGCTGCTGTTTCACTTCTGCTTCATCTGGTTATGCTTTTGCTTCCCTCTCCTGGCTGATTTCATCCTAAAAAAAAATAAGGACAAAATTGCAAAGCATAAACCAATACTTTTAGAGAAGGCTGAAGAGAAGATATTCCCTGTTCTACAAGCCCTGCTGGCTCATCGTTTGACAACTGAGACTTAGAATAGAAATTATCCAGAACTTGTGAACTCCCATCTCAAACCTCCTTGTCATCCTGATATAGCTAACACTCTGTCCTCACACCAAATGTTAACCTTACGTACATCAAGGACAAATACCCTGAGTTGTTCTGAAGAACTTGGAAGTATTCCTGGATGATAGTATTAACTGAAATGCCACATACCTTTGCTAACATGTAAATGGGAGAGACTTGACCAAGCTTGCCTAGGATTTCTTTTTGGGGGGACCCAAAACAAATTTCAAAGAAGAAAGACAGTGTTTCTACTTCAGTTTTCATTTGAAGCATTTTGAGAAATTTTTTCAAGCCTCTACCTCAAAAAAATCACAACTGAACAAAAATTTAACGTTAACTGGAGGCCGCACAATTTCTCTTTTTGACAGTGAATATTTTATATTTTTACTATACAGGTCTGAAAGTTAGTTGTAACTTCTCTAGGCTTCCCTCCTGTCTCATAGCGTTTTAACAAGCAGCCCACATTCCCACTAAAAATAAGGGCACATTTGCATTTTTCCTTTAGATATTCCTAAAAATTAAAAAAAAAAAAAATCTTATTTTTCTGCTTTGTTTTCATGACTCTCCAACATCTTCCTTACAGTTAAGTTCTTTTCCCTAGTCTTCTTCCCGCTTCAACTATTACACTGAAATTCCCTCGTTTAAAAACTGACCTGAAACAAATTGCCATTGCTATTTTTGTACATTTTCCCAGTCTTTTCTAAATATTCTCCCTAAAGCATGGGAATCTCTTCTACCATGACCCATTAATACTACAAAGGGCAGCTACTATCTGTCACATCGATTAGATCAGTGCTCTGTGAGGTAAGCAAAATTCAGGGAATAATGATGAATCGATTTTTGTTTTCTTAAAACAAATTGAAAAAGGCAATGAGCCCACAATTAGTTGTTCTATCTAGTCCACATACTGAACTTAATTAACTATTTAATTAAACAATGAATTAACGCTGTTAGCAAAATGTGATATGGGTCATGCCGTCCAGTCTTCCTCTTCTTTGCCTCCCCTCCTCCATGCATCCACTCAAGTTTTATCTCCACAACAAAACAGAAGCCTCTCTTTGTTACAGCTGCAACACTAGCGTCATTGACTAAAGTCCTCATGTGTTCAAAAATAACCCAGCAAGTGTCCATTCTGCTTGGAGCCATCCAGCATCATGTCCTCACGCTTGGCACATCCCTCGAAATTCTACACCTTCTCAGAGGGGAATTAAAAAACAAGATCCTGGTTACTTGTACACATTTAAAGTGACAATGACTTTGTTTTCCTCCACAAGTTAAGCATTTCTGAAGCACTTGCATTACCTGCAAGCAATGTTCAAAGAGTTATTTTCTTTGCTCTTGGCCAAATTCCATGAAGGGTAATTACTCCCTACCTTGAATTTCCCAGATAGCTTTCTATGACGTTTTTGGTTTCTTCCCTTTTATAATTTTTCTGGCATCACGTAAAATCTTAGCCAGCATACATTTTATACATAGATCCAAAACAATTTCAGGTCTTACTTAGTAAATAGCCATTACAGAGTCATTCATCTGTGTAGCACAAAGAAGTCAGGCTCCTTAACGTTAGGTACAGTACGAGAACCCAAATGCATGAACCTAGCTAAAGAAGCCATTATTGTTCCTGCTTTTAGAAAAAAAAAAAAAAAAAGGAAGGAAGAAATTAGATGATTTGCTTAGCTCAGGCAACAAATGTGAAACAGAACAGCGAACAAAATCCAGATCCCTTAAGTTCCTTGTCAGTCTTCTAATTAAGAATTTACCCTTGATTTTTATTAAAAAAACCCCAAACTATAGGATTGGTCCTTTTTTGGTCTGTGCTGTAATCTTTTTCACGAAACAGATTTCAAAATCTACCCCAGAAATGGCTTCATTTCAGTGCTACGTGAAGCAGATGCTACAATCGATACAACTTGCAAAGCAAAAAAAAGACAGTTTCAGCTTAAAAAACGTTATATAATCATTTGGATTGCAGATCACTAGGGAATAAAACTTGTTTCCAAGATCAGTTAACTTTTTTTACCTTCACATTCAACTCTGGAATGATTTTTGACAAGATGCAAGTGGAAACATTTGCCTGGATTTATTTTTTTGTTGTTGATGTGTATCAGAACAAAATGAGAAACAACAACAACATTTAACAGTGCGCATAGCTGTACCCTCTTTAGGAGTCCTAGAAACATCAGACACTGGGAAAACAAAGGTTTGATGGTTTATTACTGCTGTCAACAGAAGTCCTAGGCAGGTTGGAATGCTTCTCATGGAGATCTCGGTTTGAATTGTCTCATGGCCAAAACCACATTTCTAAATGCAGGGAGTAACACTGGATAAACATCATTCTGGTTCACGCAAATTTATGGCTGTCAAGTTGGGCCCTGTGGATGGTATTTTCCAATTCACTGTTTATTGCTTCCCCAGCCTCCCCCTCAAGACCAATGTCACATCATTTACCGAGGAATTTGGTGATGCATCCAGAATTAATATATTTCAGAATTCACTCACGGTTGACAGGGCTTTCCTGGTAAATAAAACACCCATCAGTCACGACAAAAGCAAGGTACTTATTCCACAGGAGTCCCATGTTATTTAGAGCATTCTGCATCACATAATCCATGCTGTGTAGATGGCAAACATGACACTGAGATCAGCGGCTTCCTACAACTCGGGAGGGAAGGAGCGCGGCCAGGCTCTGTGGAACTATAAATTTGGCAACATTGGATGAAACTAGTGCTACACCCAGGCTGCTTGCAACAGTTATGCTGATGCTGGCACTACACAGAGAAACCAGAAGAAACAGCAAGCAGAGAAGGAATCTATTTCAAGCTGCTGCTGCAAAAAAAACACCTCTGCAGATTAACACTGCAGCTTCATTTTTTGTGATGGCTGTTCTAGTTTCTTGTGGCAGATCCAAAGTCCAGTTGTCTCATACTCACTGCTGTTCTAAAAGGACAATAGAGATGTAGTGTTTTAAGCAAACAATTGCCTCCTTATGCAGTGTTCCATCTAATACAAGGAGAGGAACACTGAGCAAAAACATGGCCAAAAAATGAGAGAACAGGAAAAGGAAAACGGGTATGTAGATGACTTAAGAAATAAAAGGGACATTTTGAGCAAAAGAGCAGAGAGACAAGAGTGCAAAGGAAAGAGGAAAGGAAGACACAATTTGTGGTCTCTTCTTGCCTCTTCCATAAATTACCAGAGTGATTCGTGTAACCACAGGTAGATTTTCAAGTGCTCAAAACCTGCAGCTGAAGTCAGATCGAAGGATTTCACAAAACACGCAGCACCTTGCAGCTCAGCTGACCTCGGTCTGAGCTCCTGGCTACTAACCCACTCAGAACATCTGCAAAACTCCCTCTTCTGCTCTGTAGGTAGGACACCAGGTGGGAAACTCAGAAGGCTTCGCTTTCTAGCGCTGTCACTGACCTGCTCCACGACCTTTGCCGAGCCATGAGCGGTATTTGGGCTTCAGTCTCATACGTGGCCTGTGGCCGTGCCCCTGCCACCAGCCCCCCGTGGGCCACCTTGTGAGGCCATTAACCACCAGGGAGCAGCTCCCCTGCCCACACCTTCTCCTCCCAGGGGGGCCCGGGCCAGCGACCGACGGGGCAGAACAGGGACACGTGCCATCACGTGCCATCACGTGCACAGTGCCCATAAAAACTCCAGGTGAGGCTGTGGTTGGTGTTGCAGGTGGGTGGGAGGGCTGTGATCCTTTGGGCTGGCTGTGTCCTCCGAGCATAGAGTTGGGTTTTTATGTGGACTTTAAAGTGAAGTCATGGTTAAAATAGCCTGGTATGCAGAGGGTATGAGATGTTAGCTTTTTAAAATGACCTGATTTGTAGAGGGTCCAGGTAAAACAAAGTTCTGACTGCAACAACTTTATTGTGTCATCATTCTACTGAGGATCCCTAAAGAGTCTGCCTGTCTCCATAGTGTCGGGTGATAGTAGGCAAAGAAGACTTTTAAATTTTATTCTTCTGCTGTGTGGAAAGGAAAGTTTTCCAAGGTTTGAAATGCACATTTTTACAGTGTAGTGAAAAACGAAGGCCTTTCAAAACCCTTTTGTTGTTGTTTGGCAAAGTACAGAGAAGGAAAGAAAGAGACTCAGCCTTTACTGATGACGGCCAACAAGAAATGTAATTAGGGCACTGGTTTGCAATGTGACAGACCAAGTTCAAAATCTTGGACAGAATCAAGCTGAACAAGAACTTATATTGAGTCTCTTGTGGGAAACATCTACTAGGAAAAATCAAATTAAAACATTGTACCTTGCATTCTTATCTTAGATCATTTCATGGAGATTACATCCTTTCTTTACATAAAATGTTATCATTAGCTTTGTCTCCAGGTATGGTACAGTACAATTGCCATCAATGTGTTTGAATAAACTCGCTATTGTGTTCACAATATTGATAAGAACTGCTCAAACATACTCTGAGAAACCAAACGCCGTTTTGCTGAGACTCAAATGTTCCATTTGAAGCAGTGCAGGCTGCAGCTCCATCAGCCTTCATTCTTTGTCCGATTTATTGTTCCTGTCGCCTTCCTTCTCTGTGTGTCCAGGTAACGGCAGAACTGCCTTGTGAACCAGAGCACTGAACTTTGCTACTGTCAGAAACAGGGATGCAATCACAGCCTCCCTTCTGCTGAATCTGGACTGATCAGAAGAAGCAGAGTTTTGTTTCTGCAAAGTCTGTGGAGGAAGAAGTGTCTGATCCCTTTGGCACAGAAGCCAGCTGGGCTTGGTTTAAAGACACGGATCATGAAGGCTTATGGTGTTTAGCAGCAAGATAGTTATCCTGGCACTTTTGCGGGAAGTCGGCTATCATGGAACCCCCTGTAGCTGCTCAGTGAATTGATGTTCTTGGTAATTTCTTGCCTGCTGTTGGAAACATGGCTGGTAAGCTTGGTGATTTCGCAGAGCCCCTGCAGAGTCCAGGGAACTTCCAGGTTGTGGGAAATATTTCTAGCTGCTGTCCAGTTTGAACTGTAACCAAGTTTTGGAAAGGTGAAGTTTCTCTCAAACCAGAAAACTTGTTTATTTTGGGACTGAGGGTAATTTTCTGGCACTGATTATTTATGTGCACTCTTTTGTGGCTCAGGCTCGCCTAGAGAACAGCTCTGTATTTTCAGAGTATCTCTCATTTGCCTTCCATTTTCTTACAACCTTCTGCTATTATGATAAAACATGGAATGTGACAAACTGACTTATTCTAACCTTGCGGTTCTCTGCCTTGGGGCTATTCAGCCTTGGGTTCAATGTCACCAACAGGAGGCAAGTAGAGGAGGCTCAACACAGCAAAACCAGAAACAAGCAGCTTTGTAAGCAGAGAACTTGGAAAGTCTCATCTCCAAGACATATAGGCCTTGCAGTTGGATTCTCCACTGCCTAGTAGGATGCAAACTTTGATTAAGGTCTTTCCCACAGATGAAATATTTTAACACCACTTTTCCAGCGTGGATTCTCTGGAGTTTAATAAGGGCCAAACTCACTGCGTAGCCTCCATCAGAGCAGGCGAAACATCAAGCTGTACCACATCCCCTTGGAGCTGTAAGCAGCTGAATATCCTTGAAGCATCCATTAGTACAAAACCTAATCAGAACTGTTCACTGAGTCAAAAGCTACCACAGGAAAGTGGACAGGCATAGAGCATGAATGTGTAAGCCTCATTTTGGTTTAAGCAATGGGGATGGGAGAAGATTACTTTCTACTTCAGCAAACACAAAGGAGAAACAATGAAACTGCAGAAATGCAGCTTTACCCAGTGGTCTGGCTTAATGCTAGGAATAATACTTTTAGCTCCATTCAAGCTCTCAATCTACTGTTAAGCAAAGTAAAAGGAGTCAACCTGAACCACTTTTTAATAATTAAACCTTGCACTAGTGGCTCACATGAACTCATTTCACTTTGCATGCAACACACTAGGCAAATACGATGTGACTAATTATTGCACCTCAGCGCAGTGACTGGTTAGACGTATCAACTGGATTGTGTGTCCTCATGTGACCACGCTCTAAATTCCACAGACAGCACGTGTCAAAGCTACCTGGATGTCTTTTGGGTCTATCTGTCCCTGTTTACTACACTGCTCACTCTCACACAGATATGCCATGCAAGTATTAAAACCTCCATTGTTTTTGCTTGAAACAAATGGCAATACTTCCACCTGTATATGTATTTATGAATCCTGACCAAGATTTCCCTCTTTGTCCTTAGCAAAACATCCTACTCGCCTGTCAACACCTGATTGTAAAGTTGTCAGCAGGGTCTGTGCGTAAAGCCTGATCTAAATGTCACTGAAACTACTGAAGATCTGTTTATATTGACTTCTGTGAGAGTGGGCAAAAGGCACGATGTACTCAAATCACTATTACTTTTTGTGCCAGGTTAGCGGTAACTTTTCTAGTTCTGAAATTATCGCACGTTCACATTTAAACGAACACTGCAGCAGTGATTGTATCAAGAACAGTTCAGGTTTGTGTGCCCAGTCTTTGCTTGTGTCAGAGAAGGCACCAGCTCCCCCTTCCAAGGACTCCGAAATCAGTGTTTGGTGACAGAATGATGAGAAGGTGGGAGTCTAATTATAGATCATAAATGGCTGAGGTGCCCCAATGCCAAAAGGTCTTGGGGTTGTGCATCTTCACTCTCTGAGACTTGACCTCCAGGAGGGAATGGAGCACAGCTCGTGTGTTTGTGCAGCTGGGGTGACCCACAGCCAAACAACGGGCAGTGGTTCTGATGGAGCTAGAGAAAATACCAGGGCCTTATGGGAGGAGGAGTGGAAATCCATTTTTCACTTTTTTCTCCTTCTTACTATTTAAGCTGCTTGCATGCCAAGAAAGGTCAGCTTTAAGTCTAAACCTGAGTGTTAGAACTGATGTGGTTTTTTTGAAGGGCGAGCTATTAGCCGAGACTACAAGCATTTCTCCATTATCTTTAAAATACCCTTTTGAGAGTACATTGGTTTTAATCAAACAACAGAAAATAGAAATAGAACAACAATAACAAAAATGGACAATTTGATGATTTAGAAGCAGGAACTTCTAGTATTCTCCTGCATACTTGTGTTTGCGCAAGAGCAGGGTCCATGTAGTTTAGATGAATTGATAATCAAGTATCAGTAGAGGAGTTGTTTATTTTTCTATTCCTCTGTCCCTCTTGGAGTCTTTTACAAAGTACCTTCTGGTTTAAAAAAATAAATGCTATCTTTTTTTTTTTTTTTTTCCCTAGGATAGAAGTACCCAGATCTCTCTGTTTACTGTCAGAGAAAGCAAAAAACAGGCTCATGTCAAAACCAGTATGTAAAGGGAACCTCAAAGGGAAATGTGTTCAATTCCAGGTAGTGAACTAAGTGCAAAGAAGATAAAGGCACTGAAAGGGAAAAGGAGGAAGGTCAATAAGCAGAGTGATGCAGGGTTTACTGTTGTCTAGGATTTTTAAATAGTCTCTAGGGTAGGCCAATTAAGTATCACTGTTAAACAACTTGCCCTTTCCCTATTTCTCAGGGGTTCTCTCTACAGAGCTACTTTAAGCCGTATCTCCTACTGCAGACCTTGAACGCGTTGCAGTTCCGGGGTCTTTGAAGAAAGGGATACATTTTCCTCCTGGATGGCAGCAGTTGTCTGTGGCAGTAATACGGAGACATATTGGCAGGTTTAATTCCAAATAAC
Organism: Athene noctua; assembly: GCF_965140245.1. Taxonomy (NCBI): domain Eukaryota; kingdom Metazoa; phylum Chordata; class Aves; order Strigiformes; family Strigidae; genus Athene; species Athene noctua. The sequence continues at coordinate 3,703,420 of NC_134064.1, read as the reverse complement.
TGTTTCTTTCATTGGTATCTTGTAATTAGCTTCCCATTTGCCAAGCGGAGAATGACTCTGTCTAAAGCACAAGCATGTTATTTAGTGATCAGAGTTCTGATCTTGAAAACCACCCGAGAGTTACTTTGTCATCTGCATGCACTGGCGCATCCATGAAAGTAACTTGCACAGTGGAGACCAAATGAAAAGAAAATGGCTGGGCCTGCTGCAACTTTTGTTCTGTTCTTGCTTCTCTGCGGATCAAAGATATGGTTTGGATTTTTAAGGGGATGGGGAGGAAGTGAAGTAGGAGAAGATGTGGAAAATACATAAGAAGGAATGGAGAAGCATGGGAAAAACGGCCTGCAAATATTGGAAGATGTCTTTGGACTAACTAGGGAGATTCCCACCCGTCAGATAAATTCTTAGAATTAAGCAGTAGAAGAGAATAGAGTTCTCCACATGTAAAACTCCATGGCTAAATGCAGGATAGCGTATCATGTTCAGAACAAATGATATGCAAACCAGGACAAAGTTTCTTTAGATTATCAAATTGAGGTGTTTTCAAACTAAGCCTAGTTAGATATAAGGAAGATATTTTAGACCTAAGGCAGAAATTGTTCCCTGTGAGGGGGGTGAGACCCTGGCACAGGCTGCCCAGAGCAGCTGGAAGGGTTCAAGGCCAGGTTGGACGGGGCTTGGGGCAACCTGGGCTGGTGGAAGGTGGCCCTGCCCGGGGCAGGGGGGGTGGGACTGGATGGGCTTTAAGGTCCCTTCCAACCCAAACCATTCTATGAATCTAGTTTACAAATCTTTTCAGGGCAAGGATTAAATGGGTTTTTAAATAAAAGTAGTTACAAATAAGAATACTGAGAAAGTTATTCTCTCTATTTCAGCAACAGTTACCAGCGATTCTGACAACTCAAAATACTTGCTGCTACATGAAAAGCCAGCAAGCTTTGGTAAATAACAGACAACTGTTTAATGAGTTTTCCTTCTCTAATTATGTGATGGAAGAAAATTGTCTCTTGGTTCTAGAAACATTCCATGGGCTCCTCTGGACTAGCATGAGTTGTGTGCGCTCATCAACTCTGAAACTCCAGCTGCAAGCACTAGTTACAGAAAAATGTGAGAAACCTGAGGTGAAGGCATACTTTTTAGGATCCTGGATTTTCACCTTTCCATGCTGCTGTTAGCAAACCATGTTATTGCAGGTTCTTCCTGATTAAAGTAGGGTAAGACTGTCAGTCTGATTCATCACTTACATGGTTGTTTACATCGATACAGAGAATCTGCACTAAAAAAATCAGAATCTCTGCCCTGACTGTCACGCCTCCAGTCTCTATGTTTCTTCAGTATTCCCAGCCCAGCACCATCATCTGCTGGTTCCAGGACCCTTCCCATCAGACACAGCTGAACGGCTTGCCAGACAGCTGCCTCTGGTACGCGGGGTCTCAGGGCACAAGGGGCTGCCACGCTGCTCAACAAACCAGAGCGTGTGCCTTCTAATGAGGGCCTGACACACAGAAGAGCCCTCTTAAGGAACATACTCTCCTCGCACATCTTCACTCGCAGGTGTGCTCCCTGCAACCCCAGGGAAAAAAAAAAAAAAAAAAGAAAGTTAAGAAATCTGTTTACAACAGGGCTAAATGCAGCCACGGTGTGTACGGAGCACGGCAGAGCAGACTGCCTGACCACAAATGACACCAGACAATGGCGACTGGCTGTGAGGCTGCATTTCCTTATATCCCTGGTAAAGCATCTGCTTTGCATTGTTGCAGGTGAGAAAAACAAAGCGCACTGGTGACTTGGGCCCCCAAAGGTCCCTGGCTCTCAGAGCAGGGTAAGGAAATAGCCTCAGACAAGTAGCCAAGCTGTGTGCCATGAGCTGTTTTTAAAGCCTGTTATAAATGTTTTCACTGAAAGGCTGCTCCTATGAGCTAGTTAAGTGCTATCATCCCCAATTTATTTCCAATCGAAAAACCCAGAAAAACAGAAAACAGAATAGAAACAGAAAATAGAAAACAGAAAGCATTTACTCAACGTCTCCGAGGGACTCAACAACACAGCAAGGATTAGAACTAAGGATTTCCTGTCCGATCTGCAAACCGCACCTCTCTCCTGTTTACAAAGTTAACTTATTCCCTAGCAGAAAAACCATGTGAATGGAACAATTCATTCTGCTATTTCGGCCTCCCTTCCTTCCCCTCTCAGTTCATTCCTGGCATTACCTTCAGATCTTTACAAAACCTGTTACCAGAACTGTGCGGCAAAGCAAAGCAAGCAAAGAATGTTTCAGAACAGTTTCAGCTGCATAGTGCCTGTTAAAATAAAGTTTGGAACTTTTAATAAATACCCTAGCAATATTATACTCTTGTTAATGAAAAATGAAACCGAAAGGTAAACTCATACATCAAGAAGTAAGTTAATGAATGACTAAAGCCAATCGTGCCAGTTACCTGCACACGTCATTTTTTGCATGCATGACTCCAGCAATACTAGAGCGATAGCGTTACTAATCAGAGTAAGTTACTACTAATACTTCTGCTTACAGTATGGCTTAAGAAACAAAAGAGTTTTAAAGAAATATTATCTTTAGGGTCTTTGCATTTTCTTTTTTTTTTTTTTTTTAAATTTAGAAGTCACATTTTCACATTTCTCTCTGGAATCAAAAGCTAAAAACTCCTTGAAAAGTACCCACTGAATTTCTTATGTCCTTCTGTGACTGCAGGGTTTAGGACATCAATCTGTTCGCACCCTTTAAACACCACGAGAAATTAGCAACACCGAGCTGATTGAAAGTCCAAGATTTGACTAGAGCCTAGGATCAAGAGCAAGAATGCTTGAGTTCAAAGACTATAATGGCATTTTATTCCAAATGATGTGTGTAATCATCACTTCCCACAATCCATGGTTCTTAAGGAGCGTTCCTCCTGGCGAAGTCGGATCATCGATGTGATAAGTTCATCCACCCTACACACAGAGCTAGCAATGAACTTCGTACTGCAGAGCGCTAGTTAAATTACAGGCTTCTTCAAAGTACAAAAACATGATTCCAAAAAGCTGATTGTGCTCTTTTTAGATTAGTTGGCTCCATATGTATGTTTTAGTAACAATAGCTTCAGTGATACTCACAAGATAACTACAGGGCTTAAGCTAAGACTTATATTTACGTATCCCTTTCGAAATAAATGTGCGCAGGTGTAATTCTTCCATCTGATACTGAAGAACAATAGCTTGTTAACTTAATTAATGGATAAAAATGCTTCGCCTTAGTAAGAATCTAACCTAGCAGATGCTAAACCCCTATTAAAAATAACAGGGAAATCCTATAGACGGCAGTGTTTTTAACACGCTTGCTTTCAACTTCCTGCTTTTGTTAAGCAAAATTGTTTCATAAAAGTGTCTGAGCCTTTCACTTATTTAGCTCACCTATGTAGGTTTATCAGTAAGGAAAAAAATGAACACTTCTGTTCCCTCGGTAACACCACACCCTTTCCCCAAAAAGCAGCATTTCTGTGTACAGACCATGAGAGTTTGGAGATTTCAAAACCAAACCAACCAACCTCAAACAAGAACTAGTCAAGGCCCTTTACAATTCTGTATCTCAGCTCCTCCCCTTCCTGCAATGTGCCTCATAAAGGTGGTGACAAGGAAGGCTCTTCCCACCTGTGAGTGCCTCTGTGCTTCCTAGGGATGCAGCGTGTTATCAGTTAAGTCTATGCCCAAGTGTTGTTTCTTCCCCCTCTTTCCCAAAATAATTTTTTGTTGTGATTGTTGGCGTTGCTGTTACGTTTTTTTTTTATTGATTTCAAGGTATTTAAAGAGACTGAGAAAAGTTAATTCTCCCCCTTCCAGAGATTAATAAGTGGAGAAGATCTTGATGCCTTTTAAAGTATTCTCTGAGTAGGGATTTAGTGGTTTTGGTGTACTTTGATTTGGTCACTGGCACAAAGGACCTGTGTTTTCAAGACAAAGGATGTGGTTTCTCTGTAGAATGCTGAAAACTGGGGCTGGAAAGGACTGAGGCCTTTCTTACCCTTAGGCAGGGAGCAGCTCTACTTAGATGATTCCCAGTAGGGGGTTATCTAATTTGCTCTTAAAAGTGCCTGGTAGTGGATGTACCGCAGATTTTTTTTGGCGATGTAGTTCAGTGTTAAATCATTCTTGTTAGAATAAAAACACTTTCTGAGTCCCTTGCTTTGTGTTCATGGTGCCTAGGTTATGATGACCTCATTTGGTTTCTTCTTGTTTTTCCTACTGATACTAGGTTTTAGACTTCCAAGTTCTCTCCAAATTATCCTGAGGTGGAAGATTCAAAGTGCCAGTTTATCCTGAACTGTGTATTTTGTTAAATGCAGCTACTATGTTACAGGAAGGGTGAAGTCTAAGTCTTGGGAATCACCTATGGCTCCAGTTTCAGTTTCAATAGGATTGTTGGCCTCTCATAATAGTTCTCTTAGTTTTTAGTTGGACTCATCCTGCCATAGAACTACCTACAGTTTTTGAAAAATGTAGTGGGAGACTTAATAATGTAATTTTTCTATACATCTCAAGTTATCCCTCTCTTCTTAATTTTTAACTCCAAAATACTGGGACACCTCTTACCCTTCTAAACAAGCCCTCCTAGTTGAAAAGTACTTATTTTCCTCCCCCCAAACAGGTGCTTCCCATCTACCTCTAAGACCTTTTTTTTTTTTCCTTCTTTTCCAGAAGCCTTGTTTTCCCTGTATGCTTGCAAATAAAACCGCCAAAATTCAGGTGCATGAGTCCTGTACAAATTGTGCTTAAATAGTCTATTAAACTAATATTTTGCAAATTGTGGTTTCAATCATTGCAATTTAGATCAGCTCTAAACAAATCAACTTCAGAGCTGGTTTTAAACCTGTCTTGCAAACTACTACTTTAATGAGCAGATGAAATTCTTTCTAAGCCTAATTAGCTTTTTTGTTTGCTTGCACCAGGCTAAAGTTAAGAAAAAAAGCCTTAGTAATTTCTGAAAGAAAATGTTGAGGCTTCCCCTTGTAATACCAGAGCTTTAATCCAATGAACTTCACGCTTTTGAGATGACACAAGCTGTTTCTTTACCAGAAGTAGGGAGCATAAGTTTGCTCGGTGATGAGCAGTTTGGGGCGTTTCGTTACAGAACCATTAGATAATACTCTTACAGTGTTTTGTTTGGGAAATGGCTCTCTAGAAAATTGCTGGCAGTGGCAAAGGGAATAGGAAGTTATGTACCATCCTCTTCTGCTTTTTATTATCGTTTATAAACTGCCCAGTGACTGAGCAGGGGAGGGTGACGTTTTATGTCACTTCTGAGTATTCCCCCAACAGTACGGATGCTCAGAACTGCTAGAAACTTTAATTGCATATTTGCCCTTTCCAAAAATAAAAACCAGTGACTTTGTTGGAACTGCTCTTGGTGAAGTAAGGCACAATGTATGTCTTTGCAGTGTTCAAGTTTAGGATAGTGAGGCAGGAACTGGAAATGCTTAAAGCTTTGCTTCAGTCTTGGTTTTAGCTGAAAATCTCTGGCCACTGGCTGTTGGGGCTTTGCAGGTGGGACCTGGTTAAAATGAACTGGGGCTGAGTAAAGCCTGACTGTCAGAAAAAAAAACCCAAATGGAAGTTCTGCATCTCCACAGAAGGCTTCCTGGCACGGCAGCTGGCACACTGCAGGTGGCATTAAGGGCTACCTGCTTGAGTGGGGCTGGTGTTGATGTAAGGTGAAGAGATCAGATGGGTCGGGACTTGCGCCACGTGCAGTTCGCCCTGGGTGAGTTTACCTGAAACTCGCTGCAGAATCAGGGTCTGCCTGACCTTCTGCTAAGCGTGAACTTCCATGTGACTCAGCACTGATTTGATAATGGTTGTTAATTAAGTGGCTACATACCTAGAGACAATTACGTGAAATTAAGAATGGGGAAACACGGGGTGAATATTAGCAAACATCTTCTAGGAGCAAAGGCTGCTAGGCTGTGAAACGCTCTCCCAAAAGGCAATGGAAAACTCTTGCTGAGACACTTCAAGCTAGACAGAATGAAGTACAGAAGAGAATGCTGTAGGGAATTATAATGCCCTGATGTTAACCTGCATGTGACCTCAGATGGCTTAGCTATTACTAAATCCAGTGATAATTTTGGTGATAATTACTCCCTTTATTTCTAAACGGGATTGTTGTAATTCATTAGTCCTGTCTAACGGGTCAAATTACTGGGAAACTAAAGCAGATGCAAAATGAGTTGCTGATAAGAGTTCCTTTCTGAGGCCTTAGCTGTTTGATCAGTGATTTGACATTAATATATGTATTTTTTTATTGGCTGCCAGTCATATTTTATATTTTGATTTTCAAGTTGTTCTAACTTCTACAGCTCCTGATTTATGCTGCTGTGAACCGACCACTCTGTATGTAGTTGGCCTTTAACAAATACAACCAGAAATGCTTTTCTGTGGATCTTTGTCCCTATATGTCCCTCCCATTTCCTGGAGATGCTTTTTAGTCTGAGCTGAAGGGGTTTGTCTGTAGAGTAAGAATTAGTAATTAAAGCATGATCAGAATAGAGAAACATTCATGAAAGCTTTCTGCTGTTGGTGGTTGTGTAGAAATTTAACATAATACAGTTACTATCCTCCCCGGAGCACCTGAACAAATGCTTAAATTCCAGTGAAATCAAAAGGACATAAGTATGTGCTTATAAACTTTGAATCAGCAAAATGCACTCTTGCTAATTTGCACTAACAATTCATGCTCGTGTGAATGCTTGTGTTGTCTGAATTAATAAGCAAGTGAACACCCAAGCAAAGACTGTGATTCTCAAGATGTCTTACTAATGACCCTGGCTGTGATTTAATGTTAATTATTTATTATACGTCATTATAGTCTGTACCTCGGTTCAAAACAAAAACCTGAAATGTTAGAATTATGATCCATCCTTCTGGCATCATGATATTAAATCTCTTCTAAGATGGATTTTGTTTTAATTATAAGGTATGTACTAAAGCTTCATTAATTTATATTACAGAGCTAATTGCAGGTCTTTTTGCCGGTTTTTTTAGCAACAGAAGTTCATGAGACAATGCTCATTCTGCTCTGAGGGCCAAATTCTGAAGTAATTGTACAGAAGGCAATGGGTGAATTTTAACTTTATTTGCAAATTTTCCTGCAGGACAGTTCTGTTTAGGGTTGAAAAGGATGTTTTTAAAGAAACATGATAAAAGAGAAATGCCAGTTTTCATCCTGAATTCGGTATTGACTAAACGTGGCCACAAATTTGCAGAATCGAGTGAATTGGTTCTTGAGCTCTGGGAAACATGGACCTGGGTGCTGAGAAGGGCCTTAATGCTGTAGTGATCCAGAAAGAGCCTGTCTTGATTGTGAATGTTTTCAAACTTGCAGTGTGTTCACTTTTAGATTTTGGGACTGCTCTCAATATGGACTAAGCAAAATACTTGGTTCCAGATATTCTCAAATTGAGGTGAGCTGCCGTTCTTTAGAATGCATTTCATTTATGTGTTGAGTGCTCTTTCAAACATCGTTGTTGTTTCTAAGACTGATTTTAATTGCATGTGCAATCTTTATCAGAGGTGTAGAGATCCATCTGCATTTGTCCAAAGTAGCCTGTCATCCAGGCCAGGCAGGGGTTTCTGGTGCTCACTCTCAAACGCTGGGAGCCTGACTGTTTGTTTGAAGGTGTTCGGTTCCCACAGTTCTGCGTTTTGTGCTGTACTTCAGTAGGAATTCAATGGCCTTCCATTTAAGCAGAGCAGCCTCTTAGGTGTTTTGAGCTGGAAGCGCAAAAGTAGCGTGTGTGATTTAGGAAACTTGAGGCACACCGCGAGTTTGCGGCAGTGCTGGGATTGCAGGATGAGCTCATGAATCTCAAAGTGAAATCTGGATTATCAAGCTTTACCCAGCCCGAGAAGAAAGAAAACGTTTGCACAAACATCTGTGAAGGGAAACTGATGACTTTCACAAGATCTTAAATAGATTGTACTGAATCAATTATCCAAGTCCTGTATGTTAACTACAGCTGAGACTTTAACAGGGACCCAGTGAGCTAAAAAGGAGCCTTCCTCCTTTCTGAGCCAGCAGGAGTGGTGCCAAGCTGGGCTCGGCTGGAAGCCTTTCTTTGTAGATCTTGCTGGCTGTCAGTGTGAAAGGTGGAGGGAAGCTAAAAATGGCTCAGAAGCATGGCTGGTGTATGCAGGGAATAGCAATGAGAATGGCAAAGTCGCGCCTGGGTTCTCCAGCGAAATGAGAGCCCGAGCCTGCAGACATTATGGAAAGCATCCAAGAGGGTGGCAAGTGTGCATCAAACAGGTTATGTGGCTACAGCGAGGGAGTGCTGCGTGAGGAAATGGCAGGAGAAGGAAGTGAGGGAGCGGAGGAAAGTTTAAAAAAAAAAAAAAACAAACCAAAAAACCCAAACGACGATAAGCAAGGGGGAGACTCGGGGAATGAGTGAAATAAAGGGCGAGCCCCCGGCCGGGCGGGGGGGGGGGGGGGGGGGGGGGGGCCGGCGCCGCGGGGCGCTAGGAGGAGGCCCGCCCTGCGGGGACGAGCCCCGGGCACGGTCCGGCGCGGCGGCTGCCGCCCCCCGAGCGCGGAGGGGCCGCGGGCCCGCGCCCGCGCGCCGCCATGCCGCCGCGCCCCCCCCCGCCGCCATGCCGCCCGCCCGGCCCGGCCCTCCGGGGGGCGGGAAGGGCCCCGCCCCGCCGTGCCGCCCCGCCCGCCGCCCCCCCGCCGGGTGACGTCACCCCCAGCTCCGCCGGCGCCATTTTGAAAGTGGAGCGTTTGGGGGGGGGCCGGAGCGAGGCGCGGAGCGGGGGCAGCCCCAGGAGCGGAGCCGGCCGCACCCCCGCCGCCATCCGCCGCCATCCGCCCGCCGCCGCCGCCCCCCGCCCGGCACCGGCGGCCCCGCCGCGCAGCGCCGAGACCGCCCGACCCGCCGCGGCCGCTATCGCGAGCCCAACATGGCAGGTAAGGGCAGAGGCTGCCCCGCGGGGCACCGGCCAGCGCCGCCGGGCGGGGGGCGCAGGTGAGGCTGCGGCAGCGGCCTGTCGGCCGGGCGGGGGCTGCCGGGCGGGGGCACCGGCCCACGCCGCCCCCGGGCCGCTGCTCGCCGGGGTTCGCCGCTCCCCAGCCCGCCGCTGCCTTTCCCTGAGCGGCGGGTGCCGGCTGCCCCTGCCTCGCTCGCTCCCGCGGCCCCGCTCTCCCATTCCGCTCGCCTGCGCGTTCCTGATTTATTATTTTTTTTCCCCCCCCTTCTGGGAAATCGTGCTTTCCTCCCACCCACCCCTTCTTCCTTTCCCTCCCTTATCGGGGGGGGGAGGCATGGAAGCAGCGATGTGGAGGGGCTTCGAGGGGGGAAGCGGCGTGTTTTGAAGTTCAGTATGCAGGAGGCTTGCAGACAGGGTGGGTCTCTCGCCTTTTTTTTTTTTTTCTGTTGGCTGGTTTGTTTTTTTTTTTTTTTTCCCCTGCAGGCTTTTTGTATTTGTATACCTGCTTTTATGTTGCATTTATTTCTCAGGTGGAGTTAGTGAGGACTGTGCAGAGAAGTGCTGCTGTGCACGCTGGGGTTTTCCGGGGTGCAGACGTGCTTGTGTCGAGAGTACAATTGCACCCTTCTGTAGGGTGCAGCTTTTAAGCGTCTGCAAATGAGAGTTAAATTGGGTGCAGGATGTAATTAAATAATACAGGTCTTACTGTGTCTTCTTTCTCATTCCTTCCTGTGCTTGCTCCCCATTTTGCATCCTGAAGCGCTCTTGGTAGGCTAGAAGTGTGTATGCATGAGAGATTTTTCTTCTTACTTTTCCTTGCGATTTTTTCATTTGGGAATATATTCATCCCCCTCCTCTGTAACTGAATTGTCTTTTCAGCGCTTTGCGTTTGGAGGAGCAAGCATGAGAAGCTGTGTTAGGTTTGTGCTTTGCCTTTTTCCCCTACACCATATGCCCATGCTCCACCCTCCTCTTTTTGTTTTAGTTGGGGAGGGGGCAAGTGCCAACTTCTACCTAGGAAATTGTATGAAAAACAGAATTTCAGCCTGAAGTAGAAAGAGTGGTGATTTTTTTTTTTTTTTTGCAAGCTGTCCCCTTTAAATGTTTCCATAGTACCAGCTGCTAAATGACAAATGAAGAGGTTGGAGAGAGGAAAGAAAATGGGTTGTAGGGGTTTTGGGGAATGGTAGAGATGTGTGTGGCAAACCTCTCCAGTGTGTCTGCAAAAAGCATTTTGACGTCTCTTGGCGTAGATGGATGCTGGTACCTGCCTTCACCTTCTCAGGTTCTGTAGCTCTCATGTCTTGTAATCCATCAGGAAAGAAATGAAGGCAAGCAACAAATGCAGACCGGACTCTGATAGTATTCCAGCCTTTCTCTTAACATTCTGAGACACTTGGTCTTTTTTGGGAAGATTATTTTGGGACTTCTGATTTCTGACTTCCCCCCCCGGCCCTTAACTTAGTGTAGAAGAGAGAAGCCCTTTCTGTATTCTTTGTTATCCCAAAAGCCATAACAGGGCTCTGGATTAATGTATAAATGCCATCTGTTGCTCAGCCTGTTTGAATTGTGTTGAGGAAAAGTTCCATTTTGACAGTGGCTTTAAAAAAAAAAAAAAAAAGGCAAGCCCATTTCAGTCTCTTCCTGTATGTACTCAGCCCTGCCGTGATTTGCTCAGAATGAAATGCAAAAGAAATGGGTGGTGATTTTTTGGTGTGTTTTGGTGGCAGGGTTCAAATGAATCACTGCCTTCCGCCGAGGCAGTAATGTTCCTGAAGTTTTCTCTTCGATCCGTTTTCTATGGTAGTAGAACTTGTTAACATCAGATTGCTTGTTTGCTTTTTCTGCTCGGATTTACTGCTTTTTTTTTTTTTAAGGCTGATAACTGCTTTCATTACTTCTGCGAAGAGACTCTAAAATTGTGGTAACATTTTTTTTTTTCAGCCTTTTAGCATGTAGGTTCAGTTCAGTGTTTTTGTAGAAGAAAGGAATGAATAGCATGTTTGGTTTATATTGATTGAAAGACTGAAATTTTCCGAAAACGTGCAGCTTTTTCTGAGCGTTGCTGTTTAAGGGGGGTGTGTGTTTGTGGAGGGTTTTGCTTTCTAAAGTAGGAAGAAGCTTCGTGTGAAAGGAGACGTTCATGCACCCGCGTTGGAAGTGCGCAGTTAAAGTTCGCCCTAGCAGCGTTCCCGAGTCCAGGAGCTTTGGTGGTGGAGGCTGTGACACCGTTACTCCTTACACACGGTGTTTTTTGACAAACGTTGCATTGAACGCTGGCAAACCACTAATGACAAAAACAATATCGGTAAAGGAAAGAGGTGGGGAGGGGCGATTTGTAATTGTGTGGCCAGCGCTGCTGAGGAAGTAGGCGTGTGTAACGTTGTCTGAAATTTTCGATTGGGAACTATTGTCTGCTCTTTGTTACTCTGGGGGGTCTCATTTTTTTGATTGTGTTTTTTAGGAGCTGGAGGAGGAAATGACATTCAGTGGTGTTTTTCTCAGGTGAAAGGCGCTGTAGATGATGATGTAGCAGAAGGTAAGAGCAATATTTTTTTTACTTAATTTTTTTCTGACTTTTTTAGCTGCCCCTTCGGTAGGGAGATGTGAATGCAATCTTGCTAAAATATCTCGGTGCTGCTGTATGCAACTTGAGCAAAGCAAACAGACGTTTAATGTGCGTTCAGATACCCAGATTCAGGATTAAACTATGGTTTGAGAGTACTGTTCAGCACGCTTTTAAGAAGGGCAAAATTCAGGCTTCTTAAATATTTTGTTGGAATTGTTTTCCAAGCTTGTTTAAGATTTTCCTGTCTCTCAGCTTCTGATTTGTGTTTTTTCCTAATCTGCAAAATGGGGAATGTGATTCTTGCATTCCACAGGGAGGTGGTGTGAGAATTAATTAATATTTGTACTCTTTGAAGATCTAAGTACTAGATAAAGATCGAATAATTTTTCCAACCTTTCAAGCTTCTGTTACTCAGAAGAGGAAGAAATCTGAATATTTGTGTACGCTTACTTATTAAGTAAAGAGAAGTTTTTTGTTTGAAATAGTACTGGAAATTGCCTAAAAGTTCTCTAAGCTGGCAGTGACAAATGTCATTTTCCACTAAGATGGCTGCCTCTGATTGTGACTGCAAAAAATGTACTTGTTATCTTCTTTTACTTGGATTGGGGGTCACTTAGAGGAATCATACTTTCTCTGTGCTGCTCAATTGCTGTGCTAGAGAGCAAAATTTCTTCTGCAATCTTATTTGAGGAAAGTCCCACTGACTTTTAAATTTCTTCCACCGTAAAGTCCTGTTTGCACAACACAGCCTGTAAGATCATGAGTTAAATTTTTTCTTTGGTAAGCAGTTGGCCTTGTCGTTTATGTAATTCCTAGTTGGTTTTTTTTTCCTTTTTTACATATCTTGAATACTCTGACTTACAAGTGAGGTTACTGTTGTACTTAGAAAAGTGGTAGCTACAGTTTCTATTATTTCCCTCTTTCATATGTGGTTCAAATTAACTTCCAAAGGCAAAAAAATCAGTATAAACATAAGTGATTTGTTCTTATTGATTAGCTCCAACATGGTGCAAATGATGCAGTTTGAAAGACTCCTGTCATTTACAAGGCTGAAAGATGGCTTTTGGAACCAAGAAAGCAGTAACAATTTTTATAAAGTTTAATTTTAAATTCTTCAGGAAGTGTATTTTAAAGCTTGAACGCAAAACTGCTGTTGAATGTAGTATAATTTTTTTTCCCTGGCAGACTTTAAATCCTGTAACCTTTATTTTAATTACATCTCAAGCTAAATCCTTAATTAAGTACAAATATTGAAGGAGTTGTGGTTGTGTGGCAGGTGCTTGCAAATAATTCTTCATTAAAATAGACATGTTGATGTGTGTAATAGTAATGCACTTTTTATATATATGTATATGTATGGTAAAGTGGCTTTATAGGGATCTGGAAATGCAGAAGTCAGGAAATAGTCTGTTCTTAACTTCTTAGCTGTTCTGAAGTATTCATGTTACGAAAGATGACTTGCTAGCCTTACGCTTCCTGACAGGCTGGCAGCTGTACTGTGTGTTGCTGGAGTCATAGTGGGTGGAGTTCAGGGAAGCCTTCACTGTATGTGAAATAACTAGCTTTCAGCATGCAGGTCAGGATGGTTCCCCAAAAATTGTAAGAATGTTCAGTTTATTTTATCGAAGGTGTAACCTTCTGATTTTGTGACCCAAAGTGGTTTCCTTTCATTGTTAGCTATAGCTGACATAGGATGAGTCTTGAGGTCCCCTGATATACTGCAAGGTGTCCTGAAATTTAAATGCCTGGAGAGAAGTCCCAAGGTTGGTGTTACAGTTAGTTGTAAAGAATTTCTTGAGCTGAAATTCTCTCCTCTTCCTGCGTATTTGGCTGCCACAATTCATGCTGGAAATGGTTGAAAGCCAGCTGTCTGATCAAAGTGGAAGTTTAGCTTCCGTGCGATCCTTTGAGTTCTTGTTTTGCTTCATAATATCTCCCTGTTGTACTATTGGAAGGGTTAATAACGTATCAAGCTGGTTGCATTTTTCCTTTTATTTGCTGTATTTTTGGTGTTAAGGTTCACTTCAGTGGTGTACGGTTCTTGCAAACATTGGAACAGCAGCTTTGCATGCTTCTGGTCCTCCTTCAGAATACTCAAGGACGACTGTGGCTCTAGGTGTAGCCTGAGGACCTTTTTCCCTCCCTGCCCTTCTCTCTGCTTTCTTGTGGCAGGCCCCATGGTGAAAGCTAAAGAACCTTGCTGCCTGCAACAGAAGTGTTTAACCATCGTGGTCTGCAAGCTGACAAGTGTGGACTCTAATCATGTCTGTGACTGAGGACAGGGACCAATTTGTGTACGGTAGTGCCTAAGGTGTGGATTTTTGGTTTTGGAATGGCTTTAGAGCTCAAATTCCAAAAAAATAACTCTTGTTGTGGAATGCTGAAACTTCACTAAAAATAAAGTCAGGAAAAGCAAGCCTGAAAGAAATGGGAGGTTTCACTTTCTGTTTTCTTCCTGTTCATAATACGGTGTTGCGATATTGATATTGGAAAGCTAGCCTAAACTAATAGGAGAAACCAAGGAAACTGCATCCATTTGATTGCATTAATCAGTAGAACGCAAACCCAGTGGTCTCTCTGTGATGTTGCCTCTGAAACAGACCAATGGAGAATAACATTTTTAAGACAGTAATAGTGGCAGTAACTTCAAAAAGCTTGCTAAGAATACTAGTGTGTAGCTTCCAGTATATTTGAGGTCAGATCTGACCTCGTAACCTTCACATAATATGTATAACCTATAATTCTTTAGATACTTAGGCTAGAATGGCTGTCTATTACTAAGTCAATATTTGGTGGCTTTGATGGCTGAAACATGAACTCTGATACATACAGGTTTTAATTTTCTGGCTTTCTAAGCACTGTGTGATAGATGGATGTGACTTTCTTTTAGAGCTAATGAGGGTGGAAGGGAGAAAAGGGGAAAGCTGTTACTGGCTTGAGGAAGGAAGATGGCAGTGAGTTTATATCTGGGGCCTGCCTGTGTCATTCTGCTGTGGCGTGGCAAAGCTTTTCTAACTTGGGGGGTGTGGATGTGTGAGGAGCAGAGAACTAGCCTCTCTTCTCTTGGTATCTATGGAATTTATTCTTGGTTGTAAGCTGTGGCCTGGCCCTATTAGATCACAAAGTTAAGCACAGAAATTGGGTTATAAATGGAAATCAAGAGTGTCAGCTTCATTATAACCGGGGTCCTTAATTTTAACTGTTGGCAAAAGTTTGGGTTTTTGTGATTTAGCAAGCCATTGCATAAGGGCAAGGATGTTGTACCTTGTGCTGCCTGTTTCTGAAATAGCTGATTCTTTGCTCAACAGAAGTTCTCCTCCCCTCTTCATGTTATATTTGTTTTGCTGGACCCCAGTCCTATGACATTATGTGTTCAACTTATTCTGTGTACTCTGGAGAATCCAGAGCCAGGCCATTAGATTAGGCAGGACTTCTCCAGTGGAGAACACAGAGTCACTGTCTCTGAGAAGTTCAATGACCAGGTTATCTGAAGCATCTGTAATGCATGGTTTGTTTTTTTTTCTGTATGCCATCACTGTTTCAGTGCAAGTAGGACTTAACTGTCCAGAAATACTTGAGAGCAGGCATTGCCATGTTTTCTTAGTGGATATTTCCTTTATGAGAATGATTATAGAAAGGATTAAAAAGATTTTCTGCAGCAGTTGCATTGTTTTGGGAATAGTTTCTACTCTTCTGCTGTTAGGTTCTCCAAGATGTGGCATAATGGCAACTCCAGTTGGAAACAACTAAGACTTGTGAGTTTAAACTGTCTCTGAAAACTAGACACTTGCTTAATGGAATGAGTTTGTACTTCAGAACAAATTAAGTCAAATTTGTTTAATTACTTGGCAGAAGGAAAAGAGTCAAGCTGCTGTATCTAAATGTTCTTTCAAATGTAATCCAAAGACATGTAGAAGTCTGATAGTCTGGGTAGGAGGCTGGGAGCCAGGAATTTAGGTCCTAAGCTTAACCCTGAGTGATTACACTCGTCTTTGACAAGACGTTTAACTATTTTGTGCCTGAATTGTCTCTGAAAGAAGCACTGGAGTATCTGCTGTGGGTGCTGTTTACTGACTTAATTTTAAAGTCTGATGCTTAACCATTCTGTGCTGCTTTGTTAATAATCTATGACTTGTTTCATATTTCCTCTTTTATAGCCAAAACATTGCTGTAGTCTGTGTCAGTTTGTGCAGATGATGAACAGATGAAGTCTCTTACGTTGCTATCCCTAGCCAGCTCCTGTGTGTGGTCAGAGATATAAACAAGATTTGACTTTTCCCTTGTTCAGGAATGCTTTCTGTATTTGATTCTAGGTATGTTAAATCTTTCAAGTGTAGTTTCATGTTTATTTTTGGCAGACTTCAAAATTGTGGGGCAGCTATGGGAACTGTCCAGTAGTGGTAGTTTGTCTTCAGTGCACAAAAATAGTAACCTCAGAGTAAGGAAAACTGAGGCCAGGAATGAGGAGAATGAGGACTGCTGTGAAACGCAGTTTACCATGGTCTGGAGTTCACCATCTTCTCTTGCCTTACCAGAAAACTTTCTCGTCGTCAAGTAGCATGTCTCTGTAATAGTGGATTAGAGCTGCTGAGCCGCCTTCAGAAAGCTGCTTACCTCTTTCTTACCAGGCTGTTACTCCTGGTGGCACATCTGGTTCTGTAGGGCCTACCAACAACTGCCTGATGGGGACCTGTGCCTCGTAGATGGAGGGGTGTTGCTGGGATCAGCTGGGATGAAGGGCTTCTACCGAGCTGTGTTTTTGGGCAGGAGTCACAGAACAGAAACAGTGGCGTTACTGTGGAAGTCACTCGTGGGCTTATTTAATGGGAACTGATGGAATAGGAGGGGAGGAAAGAATCTCAGAGAAAAGTAGCAAAGGTGTGAGAGGTTGTGATTATAACACTAAATATCAGGGTATAGTTGTGGGAGGGAACCTAATTTGTGTTTTTGAGGGCTGTGGTTATGTTCTGTATGCTCATAGGGCAACATCAGTTGGAAGGAGCAAGGACTAGTAATGGGTTTGTTTTTAAGGGGTAGTTTGAAATAATGGTGTGGATAAATAGAAAGACCCAAGGTTATAGCCCTACTCTGTATTCCGAAGTCTGCTTGTGTATTTTAGTTTTTTTTATCTTCACCCATTTGTAGAATGACTGTCTGTATCTAGAGAGAGAAATAGGCTACTGTGCTCTAGGAACTGCTGGTCTAGATTGACTAAAGCATGCATTTAAAGTGTGAAGTCCCCCAAAACAAAGAGCATTTAGCAAGCAGCTAAATAGTAAGTGGCTGTTCAGCTCCCTAGAAGTTATTCAGTACTCTCTCTTGACGTGGCTTTGGTAGCTAGGGCGCTTCAGCTTGTCAGTCATGCTGACCAGTATTGTTCTGTTAATTCTGTGATGCTTTGCTGCTCTTGGAATCTTTTTGGCTTAAATTAAAAGTTAGTTGGAAAAAGAAGGGAGTTTTTCATATGGCAGTTACAGAGATCAAGCAGTCAGACTCCCAACAGTACAAATGAATGCAGCTTGGCTATCAGTGGCAGTCCTGGTGGATTACAGCTCTTGATCAGCTTTGTGAAACTTCATAGCTTTTAATTTGGAAGATGCTACCTAAACTATTTTGGTTTGGATATTTCTACCCTGGAAATGGGTTTCTGTGGTAGCTGTAGCTTCATGTTTTGGAAGAACTAAAATGAAGAGGAAAACTCCTAGTGGGTGCAATGCTGAAGTAAGAGTTAAGAGCTGGGTGTTCTAGCTGTATTGTCTGCGCTTTTTTTTTTTTCCCCCCTCTTCTTTCTGTTCCCTTCTGACTTGCCTATTTAGGCCATGGCTACATGTTTGGCAGCATTTCTGCTTAAAGAGGCACTCCTTCCCACTTTGCTGGCACAAGTGTTCATGTAACTGCACAATGAACTTGTTCGGGAGGCTGATCCTGCTCAGGAGTACTTAAAATTGTGGTTTTGACTGGATTATTTTTCAGCTGAATTGAACCCCGATCTGGTTCTCAGTGCTCTGTGTGTGCTTGTGCCAGCATAGTGTGGAGTGGTCGAGTGGCTCAGAGGAACGCAACTCTGGAAGAGGTTTGGTCTCTTTATAGGACTTTATGTGCAGTCAGCCCAAGACCTGGATCTCTAAGTGCTGTTCTACTACAAATGGCAAAACCAAGTTAAGGCTACCATTTGTTCTTTTCTCTTAAGGAAACACTGTGCTCCCAAAGCTACTTCGTTAGTGTAAGATGCTTTTATAACCGCCTTAAGGGTATTTTCCAGACTTTTTTGATATTTTCAATGCTTTATAATATGCAGTACCATAACTATGTCTGCAATATTTGTAGTGTGGAGTGAAAAGTTTTGCAGAATAAGCTGGTGTTCAGTAATCAAGTGAAACGGAGGTTTACCCTTCTAAAGAAATGATTGAAATGAAAATGGTTGAAATGTATGAAAAGTCTTGACATAGGTGGGCACTTAGGTTGTGAATGCAAACAGAGACAACAGTTAACATTTTTCTATGAAAATAATAGAGAAATATGGGAAGTATGATACTAGATGCAAACCAATTTAGAATAATCTCTTTCAAGAAGCAGTGGTAGGTCTTCTAGTCAAAATAATTACATCCGGACAGTTTTCTAGATTTTTAAACAAGTAGAATATATGTAATTATAGCTTTGTTATATTGCTTTATAGCTCAGTTATGCTCTTACAGCACATGCTAGCTAAATGCTACTTTTGTAGGATTAGTAGGTAAGGAAGCTGGAGATAGAAGGGATGTTGTCATTCTTTTATGCGGTTGCATGAGATGAGGGAAGCCTAAAAAGGTGTCTTAAGAGGTAAAGTATTAATATTTTGTGTGTGTTTGTGTGCACTTGCTCATGATTTTATATAGCAGGGCTTCCTTTCTTCAGTATACTGTTGCTCACTTTCTGGCTTCCCAAACAGGACTGCTTCAGGACATTGCTTGGGCAGCAGGTAGTGTTACATGATGGTGGTCTTGCTTTGTTCTTTTCTGCCACTGAAAGGTTTTGGGTTGTTACTTTTGCCTTTAAAATGAAGACGCTGGCTAATGAGACATCAGGTACTGCTACTGTGAGTTGACAATATTACTGAAAAATAATAATTTGAGGTTCTGTGCATGACTAAGTTACAGAAACAGAAGTGGCTGTAAGCTTCGCTCTTTTTTCTTCTAACTTATCAAGCTTTTGTTAAGCACTGAAGGAGAAATTATTAATTTGGTCAGCCATTCTTTATAAAAATGTATTTTCCTCTTGGCGATCCACAAGTGATAGCACCATTAAGAAAACCAGCATATTTGGGTCACATGCATGTTAAACCCCTGAGGCAGTTACGCTTGCATCTAATTTTGGAAGACAATTTTAGGGTCAGGAAAAGAGGTTTTAAAAGAGTTGCGTTGTAAGAAAGATGGATTTCCCAGGTATGTAGGATGCATTTTGTGTGGAAATGTTTCTCTTTGCGTTTTCAATTGCAGTTCTTTAAATTAATGCTCTGGGAATAATGTGATATCCAAACACACACAGTTGGCACTCTCTGTTTTTGAGAACTTGAGAAAAGATAATTGCATATATTCAGGAAAAGTTAAGGTAATTGAGACTTCAGACTACAGTTGCTTATTTAAAATTTGGAGTAATTTCTAATATATTCTTGTCTCTTAAAAGCTAGTAGCTGTATTTTCCCTTTTTCCTGATGAATATAAAAAATACTCCAGGGACCGTTCTTTGATTTTTAAAAGTAGTGATTTCATCTGCCCTTTTTTCTGTTAACAGAAGGTTAGAAGAGGATTTGCAGAAATTGGCCTACATGTGTTTTGTGCATAGTGCTTATAAATGTAGTCTGAAGGACTTAATGTTTTCAAGTAACTTAAATTTTAAAGTAAATCAGTCCAGCAGACAAGAACTACATACTGAAACAAACCTTTAGCATCCACTTATATATATATATAATAAATATATATACATAAAATAAATATATAGGGATTCTCAAGGACATGAGAGACCCTGGACATTTTTCCAATGGAATTACATAACAAAACCCTAACTTCTCAGGTACTGTTCTTGGTGTATTGTGTGAGAACTCATTTATAGAAATATTGGAGATAATTTAAAAAAAAAAGAAAAAAGATTGGGTTGTATTTTAATAATTGCCCTGTTCAGCTTGTTTTGAATTGTGGCCTTGGTATGGAAAGAGGAATTACAATTCACATTGCATACTGACTTGCCTGCAGGTTTGTTGTCACCTCAGGTAGCTGCTGTTTCTGCAAGAGGTTGTCCTTCCTTGCACCTTTACCCCTTACAGCTTTGAGCCGACACAGATGTTCACTTAGCCGCGGAGTCATCGCTTTGGGAAACGGACCTGAAAGAAAATTACACGTCTTGGACTAATTGCTATCAGATTAATTTTATCCTGAGTTAGCTTCCACAGACTGTAACATATATTTGTGGTGGAATAGGTGGTGGTGGTACAGAAATGGGACAAGAGATGAGTGGATGGATTGCCTCCCTTGGAGATGCGATAGTGGTTTTAAGGCAATGTCTGCACCTGCAGCATTGGGAGCAACTGCCTCAGCCTCTTCCTCAGCCTTTAGGTGCTTACAGCTGCCGTGTGCTTGTTCAGAGTGCCTTTTGTATGGAAAACACTACTCGGTGAATTGAGATTCATGTTTGAGGACATCTCTTCTAAAAGATAATCAAGAATAAACAGCAATTGAAGTTGAAGCCCACAAACTTGTTCATTATCTAGTGTGTCCATGAGGAAATGGCACTGTTTCATAGAGGTGATAGTGAAACACTCGTAAGCTATTTTAGTGGTTAGCGGAATGTGGATCTGGCAGGAATGGCTTTTTGACCAAAACTTTAAAACTTTCTGTGTAGTCCTTCTGCCTCTTGTCAGTCAGTTTTTACCACAGCATCATATTTTTGTTTTGGTGTTGGTGTTTTTTGGTTTGGTTGTTCTGTTGTTGTGTGGTTTGGGGTTTTTTTTAGCTGAGTTTTACTTTCTTTTTGTTTTCAAGAAATATCCAGGCTCTTTCATTTTACTCCAGACCCTTTTGGAAATGATAACCCACTCTTGAAAGTGTTGGGGGCCGTTAACATACCAGTTCTGTTACTGGAGCAGAACACATGCTGTGCTTAACCCAGCAATTTTGTCTCTGATGATATTTAGATGCCTCAGAGGAAGAGTGCAGTAGGAAGACAGAGCATTTAAGACAGAACAAAACAAACCTACTCTGAGATTCTGTGTGTCAGGTTGTTGACACCCTGGAGCTAGTGGATTCTTTTCCTTGATTTGACCTGTAGAAGTTCATACCAAGCTGGGGAATAACAGACATCCGCTTGTTTCTGTAGCATTCTCATCTTTCTGCTGTTTCTGAAAATAAGGGGAGTATGTTCTGAGTTGTCATCTACAACTGTGCTACTAGGTCAGCTCTGTTGCGTTGCTCAGTGTTCCTGCACAAGGGTTATTAAGCATGTACGTTGTTTGAAAAAGTGACATGACTGATTGCATCCTGTGTAGGAGCACTTCTGGTTTAATCTTTCCTTCTTGCTGGTTGCCATAAGTTTGAAGAAGTCAGCAAGAGAAGATCATGTACACAGCCCTCTCTGGTCTTGTAAGCTTGTTTATGTATATGTTGCAATTATTTTTCCAGAAGCTACACAGTTATGTAACCTTCAACTGGAAGTTGGTTGGCACCTTCCAATTCATGTTCTTTCTGACCAGTGTCTTTTGACTGAGGCTTAAGTTTCTTATGGAGCTGTTACTACTCTTACTTTTTACCAAGTTTAAAGTTGAAATTTAAACTTCATTATCAGGGGACAGGACAACAAAAGAGGACTAGAAATGGAGATAACTTTAAACAGTCATTAGAGTTGCTTCATCTGGAAGGTCACTAAGTCATTTTAACCCCTCCCTTTGTTTTCCCTATCTGTAAGATTAGTGTCCCTGTTTTCCAAAATGAAGTTCCAAAACTTTTAAAAGTTATCACAAGGAACTTTGAGATCCTTGCAGGACAGCAGTACTACTAAATACTCCTATCTTGTTTTCAGTTCTTACACAGCTCTTCCGAAATACAAAGAAAAGGTTCTAATCTATAAATAGAGAAGGTGAAAGGTGTAAAATGATTAACTTAAAAATAAAGGTATTTTGCTCAGATTAGTAGACTCTGTATATTTAAGATGTGTTATAAAGGTCTGACTTAGAGTTGTCAAGATTTGTAGGTTCCATTTTGCATCATTATAGAAGTGAATGTTAACAATCCCTGAAAGTCCAGACCAGAAACTAGTATTGGCCTCTGTTTAAAAAAAAAATTTTTTTTTATGAAGCTGAGGTATGTGTGCTTGGGCCAGAATAGAAACGCACGAAAATACTTGCCAAGTGGTGGGGGGAAAGAAGAGACAACTGGTAAAGGGAAGACTATTTTTTCAGGTTCCAAGTGCTACTTCAAAATGCATTAAGTATTAAAATGAACTGATAAAGGAGTGAATGTCCATAGTGAGTGAAGTACCCATGAATTTTTATTCCACGGTCACTTAACAGTCAGAACTGTGTATTCATCTCTGCTGGAAACTTCAGTTGTACTTGTGACCTTCACAGGCGCTGTGCTCTCCGGCAAGCTGCCTGAAATTCATCTAGTGAGTGTGCCTGCCTCCCTCCCCTCTCCCCCTCCCGCTATGGTAGGTAAGAGTGATTTTTGCTTTCATTTTCCTTCCTTAGAAGGAGGCACTTTGCACGTTGTCTGAGGTACAGTGGTCTCTTGCATTCTACACGTGAAGATTAAAAGCCTTAGAAATTTTTGGCCTTAGCTTTTGCACCTGAAATAAAAGCTTTGGTCAAAGAATGTATCCCAAGAGTCTGAAACAGCATGATAGCTTCTGGGAGTTGTTTTTTATATCTAGAGCAGAAGCCCACACCAAGTCACAGAATTCTAGTAGCTGATTTTGAAAGGCGTTGCCAAACTGTGATATTTTTTCTAAAATACTGCTACTGATTTTTAACTTGGCTGTATACGTTTTGGAATGACTTCAGCAAAAAGAGAACATGAAGATATTCCGGTGCTCTTAGTCTGTAGCGTTCTGGGTGACAAGAAAGGCATTGCCTGAAGGCTTCTGTTATGTACATGCAAAACAATAGCACAGTATGTTATTTCCAAACATATTGTTATTTGCAAACAGAAAACTAACCGCTGGCTTTTCTGTGCTGTGCAGCCTATTGAAATTCTGGCCGTGATTCCAGCAGAGATTTTTCCATAAATAGCTCCGTACTACTTTAGAACACAAACAAGCCCCTGAAAAGATCTAAAGTAAGGTCTTCTGAGGGGACTGAGCCTCGGTTATTAGTGTGTACTTCGGTGTAGATACGCGGTGGATGTGAGGGGTGGTTCTGTAGGTTGAGGTGGGGGGGCTGTTGGCAGAGATTGAGAAGTAAATAGTTACTGATTCAAATTCATTTCGAGGCCTGGCTTGAGTGTAGGAAAAAATAATAAAAATGAACAAATGTAAGCAGAAGCAGGTATGTTTTCCTTTTAGTATTGAAATTTGTTTTTAAAAATAAAGTTAATTAGGTAATGACTTCAGGCATTAGGTAATAGTTCAAGTAAGTCCAACTTGAAATAGAAATTATTCTTTCAATGAACAGACATACAAATCAAAGCATCCTTTTAAAATTTTTACTGATTGGATGTTTGGTTATGTGAATTAATACACAGCTAATTTTGTAGTGCAGGTTTTCTAGCACTGTGTAGGTGAACATCCTCTTGAATAAGTAATACAAGGACAACTTTTACGTAGGTATCTTCAGTTATCGGTATAAGCCATCTTGAGTAAGGTAATTTGTAGTCTTGAGGAGAAGCTTGTAAACATTTTGTGAATTAGAAGAGGTAAATACTTCAGTGTTTTGTCCAGGTCACAGGGCTGATTTTCTGCTAGTCCTGTTGTTCATAAATATTTTTTTTTAACAAAGCTGAAATCAGCTTTTAAAGGGAATCGGCATGAAAATAACTTTGGCATTTGTGAAATCCATCCTCTTAGTGGTAGAGTCTTCAGCGTCCTTCTCAGCCCCTGGTTATCAAGCATATGTGTTTCATCTGTCACAACAGAGCGAGGATGGTATGACAGAGGGTAGGGCTGACAGGACCTTGGGAGCTTGTTAGTACATTCTCTAAATGCAGATCTTTCAGCTATACCTATTACCCCTGTTGGATGTTTGTTAAGCAACCTTCATCTGTGGTGATTCTGCAGTCTCAGAAGCATGTATTTGAGAGTTTAGCTACCCATAGTCTCAAATGACTTTTTTTGTAATGTCTAAAATCACTTGGTGAAGGAGCACTTAAAACTTCTGTGTGGGGACTGCACAGTGGTCTTCGATGGAAATTAGCCCTGATACCCCTACAAGGCAGTGACTTCACGCAATTCACTGAATGTAACTTTGTGGGAAGAACAGCTTAACTGCTGACACCTTTTTTTTTCTTTTTTAAGGCCTAGATGGTGTTTCTGAGCTTGTTGAGATTTTTTTTTTTTGTTCCATAAATTTATTTTTTTTGCATTCCTCCTAGACATATTGAGAACAGTTCCCTAAGAAAATGGAAGTATAAATAAAACTGCTAGGCAATACAGCAAAGCACTTCTGCTACCAAGGGATAATTAGCCCCATTTTAGAAAGTAGATTCATTACTAACATGTTTATCACAGTGAGAAAAAATAAAACTTGAATAAAACTTAGTTCCATTCTTTTAATGCATTTTGGGGAATCCTCCTGCTATGTATAACTTGGATTTCATAGCGTGTTTAATGAGAATTATGGAGCACTTCTGTAAGCATTATGTACAAACCCTGAAGGAGCCTGGGGAGTATGTAGGTCTGCGACTTCTCTCTAAGAATACAGTTTTTCCAGCGAGCAGTGCCTTGAGATGGAGTTCAGGTCTCCTGAATAGCTCTGCTATGGTTAATAGGATGTCCTTTATCTGCAGGTCAGCAAGAACGTTTTCGGAGAGGTCAGAAATGGTCGCGCTGTTCTCCTCTGCGTAAAGGCTATTTAATTTATTGGTTCCAGCATAAAGTTTATTCTGGAAAATCAGTAAACCTGAATTTTTGTTCTTGGCAGTGTTAAAATTGAGATGTTACTTTCCTTGGAGATAAGATATGCAGAAAACAGTTTTGCTGCAGCTTTATTAATGACATGTTGTAAAGTAAAGCTCTGCAGGCAGAAAATATGTTGGAACAAGTCTCATACCAGAGCACTAGGGCTAGATAAATGCTGTGTTAGAGCAGAAATAATAAAATCTGTTATCTGTAAGCCTTTTTGTCTTAATTCTCCTTGTATTGCTCAGTACGTTCCTCAGTTTTGTGCTAGTGACAGAACATTCAGGCACCTAAAGGGCATCTTAATATGAAGCAACTGGGGGCATGAAGTTAGTTCCTGCTAGAGTTAATTTTGTTCCCCTATAATTAGATATGTATAATCTGTATGTAGTTGTACAAAGGACAAAAATGATGAGTAACTCTCCAACTAACCTAATTCTACACAATACAGATATAACTTAACCCTTCTGACATCTTTGTCCAGGAAGACCTCTCATAAATCAGTGTAGGTTTTGCTGTCTGAACTGTGTTTCTGTAACGGAAATACAACTAGTATGGATTGTGTCTCGTACTGCTTAGTACAATTACTTTGGTTAAAGGGATCATGTGTGGTTGAAAGGCACAATCCCTGTGACAGCAGATGTTTGAAACAGGAAAATTCCAAGAGGAGGAAGCTCTTTTTCTTTCTGGTGTCATTTAGTCAGGTTATCACCATGTCTGCAGTAATACTTAAAGTGCTTCCTTTATACTGTAAACAGTAGAAGCAGAGAACACGAACATTGCCAGTTTCCCCCTTCAAGCAAAGCCTTAGACTTTATATTCTACTGGGTTTACATATTAGCTAAGATTTCACTCGGGGATTTTAAAAAACCCGAGTTGTTTTTAGGCAGAGTTTTTTTGCTACAGCACCAAAGAACATGTGTTTGTTTTCAATTTTTTAGTGTATTTAAGCCACTCAGGAAGGCGTGGTTATACGACTGTTCTGGGCTGTTAGAAACTTTGTTTGTTGCCAGAATTCTGTGGCACTTGATTGAAGCCTGTGTTTGCATCTAAACAGGGACACTTGATTTTTCCAGGTTAAGTGTAACTGATGTGTGCTGTGACAAGAGCAGGACACAAGCATACCTAGGCCTGGTATCTAAAATACCAAATGGCTTTTTATTTAGTAGATGATGTTTTCAAAATGAATAAGTTAATTATAATGCATTTAGGTTTATTAAAGACAGGTGTTGCTTAGGCAGTTTGTTCTCAACTTCATGTTTCTGTTCTTTTTGTTTGGATTTCACAACGAAACCATCCTTTCTGACAGTGTTAGATTGCAACTTAACTTGGGGGTGCATAGCCTCTGAAGGTGATGTTACCCAAAAGCTGTAAACGACTGTTCACAATCTTTTTTTGGTAATCCTAAACTCGAGCGAAGAGGAGATTTCACTGCAATCAAAAGGGGTTCAATGCAAAACTAGATGTGACGCATTCTGAGTAGGAGGACCACTCTTCTCCTTTCCCCACCTGAAAATAGGTTTAAGCTTCATAGGTTGGAAGCTCTCAGTAGCGAATTTTGTCATGTTCAGAAAACTGAACCCCACAATAGCTTTCACATTGGACAACTGACTGGTATGGTCTGAATGCTGGATTTGCTGTCGATTACTTTTTTTGTTTAAAAGCTGAACAATTGTGCTGTTTGGAGGGAGAGAAACTTGTGGACAGACTTGAACTTTGTTTTTTTTTTGTTCTATAGTATTGCAGTGGCTGCAAAGAACAGGCTCAAGGAGAAGCTGTGATCTTTAACTGCTTGTTCTCCTAGTTGTGAATAAATGTTGTAGTTCCACAACCTGTACGATTATTCACCCGCCTTTCTAAGGTTATTTAGGACGGGTACCAGGAGTGGGTCTGGATTTCTGCCACTTATGCCTCTTATGTTTATGATATTAATAAACTGGTGTCAAATGTCCTGGGAACGGGTGATGCAGGTTGAAAGACCTTTGTTTCAGCCAACAATAGACCTGAATTAGTGTGAATAGGAAAAGCAAATAGGCACTTCCTGTCATATTTTAAGGGATACTTCAGTTTGGGGAAGCATGCCTATTAAGAGATTTAAACTAAATGCTCATCATTTTCTTTCTGTCTCTAGTCAAATGTTCCCAGTGTATGTATGCATGTGTGTTAGTCTTTCTAAATAACGCTTGTAGTACTAATAAGGTAAAATTCCATTCATTTGAATAGATATTTTTTTTTTAGGATATTCTTCAGGGGAAAAACTCTAAACCTATGTAATGAAGATCTAAAGAGGGGAAATTGTCTTGGTTGTTGCTTTCCTAACTAGGTTTGTTCCTCAGTTAACACTTAGAGCCCTCTTGCAAAGACAAGAAATTATTTGAGTAAGAAAGATCTGGGTGATGCTTCAGACCACCTTGAGGTTCAGCTGCCTTTCGTAGGGTATTGGAAAAGTCCAGAACAATACTATTTGTGGTTTCAAGGCACAGGATGCCTTTAGAGACTCAAGGAATTCTTGTCAGGTATTAAATAATCCCTTATTATTGAGTTTGAGGTATTCTCAGGCTGGTCTAGCTTGTGTTGAGTTGAAAAATGATTGTCTTGGACTGGTAATGTCTCCGCTTTGCTGTTATGTGCATATTGAATTATTTGGATAGCGGTGGTCTTCCGGAGTTGTGGAGGACTGTAAGAAGCTTCACCACCACCCCCCCTTCAATTCCAGGATGGGAAGGATCACAGGATAGATCAGCTTAGGCATATGTCTAAAATATACCCTCAGAGGTCCTAGTAATATGTGAGGGCAGCTCCCACAGGACTCGGAAACGGCACTGATAGGGCTACAACTAATGTTTCGCCAGTTCCACAGCATGTTACGTTTTCTACATCAACTAATGCTGGAGCCAAGTTAACCTTATTAGTTAAATACGCAGTGCCGAAGCGTGGGCAGCCAAGTCAGCAGTAGTTTTTCTGTGGCGTTTCAATCTGGACTGATCTCTTGTAAATGTATTTAGCTTCCCGCTTCTCTGAATGCGATTAGACTGACGGCTCCTTCCTCTGTGCTCTCAGCTAGATGAGGTCTAGCTTAGGGGTGGACAAGGTGCTGGGAGCTTGGTTGGTTTGCAGCTTCTTGTGAACTAAAGGTACTGCTGTGGTCAATTTATTCTCATTCACCTGGTGGAAGAAGGGAATTTGCCTGTTGGTTTCCTATGCGTATGTTCTGAAAGGAACTGCAGTAATGTCTTAAGGTTTAAAAATAGAATGTAATTAATCAGGGTGATGAGGGTTAATGATTTCTATCCAAACAGCTTTACATTTGTTTATATAGAGAGAGCATTCTTCTGCCTGCTGTTGTTATGAGTTTAATATCAGAGGATTTTTCACAGTAATTTTTGAAGCACTTTGTTAATAACTGAGGGTTTTAAAAAAATCAAACCCCAAACTTTAATTCACTTACCAGATGAAATGGTTTCAAGGCACCAGTTCAGGTTTGTTTTCAGCTAACATTTACTAGCCCTAATGGGTTTTTTCCTCTGTAGGTTTACAATGAAGTTTGCATAAAAGGAATTATAGAATGCAGTGCCAGATTTGGTGAGCGGAAATAAAACCTCTACAGTGAGATACAGCCCAGTGGTTACAGTGGTTGTGGTACAGGTATTGCTTCACCAGTTCATGGTGGATCAGTTTTAAATTAATTTAAGGTGTAAACATTTGTTCCCAAATACTAATTTTTAATGTGAATGCTTTAGCTCCTTTCACAAAGATGAAACTTTAAAGCAATTTTATGTCATTTTAAGTGGTAGGAAGCATGGACCAATCAGTTCGCGTTGGTGTATGACACATCTGTTTTCAGAGTGCTTTGACTTGCTACTGTTTGTCATCTCTGTTTTTCTCTATGCCACCACAGGTGTCTTGGAGACGTGTACTGGAGACTTTGAATTTCCTACTATAGATGGAGACAGGAAGCCAGTGGTCTGAGGTTTAAATCAATTTCCTTTCTGTTCTAGCAGTGCTGAATTCTGACCTTGTTTAGGGAACTGTTGTAAGTGTCAGCTTGGAGAATGTGTACATATAGACAGAAATGCAGAAATTGAGTTTTGGTTGTTAGCTCAATAGCCTTTTGCAAATACAATTGTTTTGTCTGGAGATGGGGTTGCTCCTGAGTGTGTTCCTTGTCCTGCCCCCTCATCAGATCTGCTCATCTGATGCCTTGAGTTCAGTCTTAATGAACTCCGTTAGCAAAAACCAAGCTGCTTAATGTAACAAATGTGATCGGGATCATTGACAAAAGTTTGAGGTGGTGGGTAATGTCTGTCAAAGGTGGTGATTAGTGTTCCCTGTAGTGATTCCTGCTACTTCTGAAAGTTGCTGTTGTGTTAGCAGGCTTGTTGTTGGCCTCTTGCCTTGGTCTGAAAAGGGACCATGGGGCAAACTAGTGATACATTTGATGGTGGAAACTTGACCTGAATGGAGGTATCGAAGCTTACTGATGTTGGCCCACAAACAGCAGTTGCCCAGTGAGGCACAGCAATTGTTTACCAAACACAAGAATTAAAATGATCGGTATGCTACTCCCTGGGCAGCTTAGATTGTAAGATTGAACATAGAGTGTGCTTTCTGTGAGTTGTGTTTCTGTGAGGAAGCTGCTTTGATATCCTGGTTAACTTAAGATCACTTAAAGATTTCTGAATGCATAGAGTTGCTCTCAGATGGGAGGCACTGTGTTTTACTATTCCCTGCTTTACTATCACCTTGGTAAAATATTTCATCTGCATATTCGTTATTATTGCAACTTGTAAAGGGTTTTGAGAGTCACTTCTATTTCAGTTCAACTCTCTGCAGTTCTAATGCCATCTTCTCACTATTGCTTTGCAGTCAGGAGCGGCTTCTGTTGCATAGGGCAGATGCATTTGGAGTTGTTTTCTTCTCTGAGCACTGAGCCTAGTAAAGCTGTTTAGGAGAATTACTAGCCTTACATAAAACCAAAGGCAACAAGATTAAGGCTGGTATCGCTGTATTATTTCAGTGGAAGGGAAGTTTGCTGTTCAGTAACTGTTGTGTTTTCGAAGAAGTCCCGAGGCTTAACAAAAATAGTTGTTTGCATAAATCCACAAAACCACAGAATAACATTGTTTTGAGCTTAGTATGTAAGTTGTGTTATCTCCAGACTATCGAAGAACGTGTTCTAAATGCATCTGTAAATTCTAAGCCATCCTAATAATGTGTGTGGCCTATGAAATAGTTGCCTTACAGTCCTGGTTCCTTCCCTTTTAGCTTGTATTGTTCCTGCTTCCATTAAAGTGACTGAATTCAAGCTCCTACTTCTGAAGGCTGGTGATAAGAGTTCTTACTGTCACTGCTGGTGTGTCGATGTGACAGCATAAAGCGTGGTCACGGGCGGATGTGGTGTCCTAAAGGATACTGTCTGAGCCTTGCTTTGCCTTTGAGTAGAGCCCTGCTTACCTGTCAGCCCCCAGCAACCTGAATCAGAGTTGCAAGGTAGGCATCGGTCATGTTAATGTAACTTAGGAAGCTGTAGGAAAAAGCTTTATCAAGAGAGGCCTAACCTTTATTTTAGGGAACTGAATAGAAGGTTAAAAATAAGATGTGTAAGGATGAGTAAATCACTCAGGCCTTCAAAACTGAACTCCTAGTTGAACTAGGACTTGCCTGTTCTGGAAAGTGTTATTTTTTTTCCTCAAAGAACTGGCAAAGTTGGAGAGAGAAGGGGAGAAGAAAGAGTGAATAAAAGCAAACAAGAATATAGCGAAGGCCAAGAAACAGGGGGGAAGTATGGGGGTTTAGGACTGCTTGACAAGGTTTATATTCGGTTATTTTACTTAAGGTGAATAATTTATGCAGTAAACTTCAGATGTGCAGTACTACATGTATTCACTATTTGGAGACTGGTACCTTCTGTGTGTCTGTTACACATAGATACGTACGTAAACAGGACCAGGAGAGGCTCAACACTTAAATACATCTTCACCAAACAGGACTAGAATGCTTTCAGAATCAGCGGGGGAAATGATGAGTTCGTGATGGTCGCATGTTTTCTGTTTCCAGCATCACAAGGCCTGGAGCACTTGGAATGAACGCGGATGCTAGGGAACACTCTGTCAATCTTTCTCCCTGTGTGTAGATTTCCTAGATTTGCACAAGCCAACAAAACCGGCTTAATTACTGTCTGCTGCTTGAACTGCGCCTTCGGCTCCTGCATGTTTGTGTTCTGACAGTGGTGGGGCCAGCAGCAGTGTGAAGGTGGCTGGCCATCATACAAATTCCCCTCCCCTCCCTGGTAAGGAGGGGAGCTTTGTGCTCTTTGTGTGCAGCAGTACTGCGGGACTGGTACTTCAGAGAGAACAAGGAACCAGCTGGCTCTTGCAGTGCTTCACGCACAGGAGTGAGAATTTTTGCCACAACGGTAACAGCTTTCTTTACCTCTCTGTTGCATGTATTTCATCCTGTCCCTATATTTCTGAGGAAATAATATATTTTTAATACGCTCCCCTAGTAGAGATCTATTTAAAGGACTTCTGGAATGACTCTTGAGAAGTAAATTGAACAGTAGGAATGCCTTGTCCCAGCTGCCTTTGGTTTTGTTGCCTAGTCACTTCTGAGAGACGGAATGAATGCGGAGAATCACTCTTGAAAGTGAATGAAGAAAAGGGAAATGAAGTCAATAGTAAAAGCGGTCATGGTAACTTTAAAGTATACAATCCTTGTGTTCCCTTCCCCCTCTCTACATACATAAATTAGGCATGAGGCTGGAATGCAGAGGGTGTTTTCTTTTATGCCATCAGTACTAAATAGGGCTTGCCATTTATTCTTTCCCTGGTGCATACAGTTCTGGTATCCTGTGTTGGAAGCTCTCTTCTTTACAAACACATGTGTAGCCACTCTTAATCTTGTTTAAACAGCCTTCCTGTTCACTTTGAGATTAACACTTTGCTATCTAGCTTCAGAGACTTAATACACAATATATGAGGACTCTTGATAAGGTGTGGTAAATCAAAATCATGGAAACAATGGGGTGATGGTGGGATGACTCAGACATGGAGTGCATTGTGTGGCGTTTTAAAGTATTTGAAGCTTGGATGAGCTTTTGTGTTTTCTCCAGTGTTTTGGTTAGTTTTGTTTTTTTTTTTTTCCCCCCAACAATGAAACAAAATCATTACTGCAATCAAGAAATTCCAATAAAAAGTCACAATTTTCCGTCACTGTTACTTGAGCTCGAATTTTTGGAAGCTGCATCTGTTCAGTAGCCTGAAACTGGAATGTTTTGCTTCACCCTGGATTAGAAAGCACCAGACAATTCACAAGGGTTTTCCAGACACTTAAGGTCTGCAAGTTCTCCTGGGTAGATACTCTTGCTGAGTTTTGAGCATGTTGACTTTATCTTTAGAGATAATCTGGGAAGAATGGTTCAGGTATGCTCAGTAATTGTGGGTTGGATTCAAATATTTCACTATCTTCGTCCCTCAGGATGTTTATCCATTCCTGTGCTGCTTCCTCAATTTGAGGATTTTGGAGCTTCCTTGGATTTAAATAATAATCCTAAAAGTTAGTTTCTTAATGTTTCCCATTCCAGACAGTTTCTGAAGTATCCTTGGAATGATCAATTGATGTTTAGCTTGATCAAAATAGCTTCTTTATACTAAGGCTGACAAACTGAGGAAGCAGGCTCCACATTTGGTCAGTGAATTGTCTTTTTTCTCCTTAGGACAGAATTACCAACCTGTAAGTGATACGCTCTATGTTATGGATGAGACTTGTTTGAGTTGCTGCTTTGGAAAATTCCAGAAATGATATTTTGAGCCACTGGGAAGGTGTATAAACAATGAAGAAGTACCAAAATGCTTTTTAAATACTACAATTCTTTGTTCAGTCCTTGGAAACATCAGGAGATTGCTCCACTTGTGTAAACATACTGATTTACTTGCTCTCTGCTTAGGCAGCAGATCAACGTGATTCCAAAAACTTGCACAGAAACCTTTTAGGTCTAGTGAAATAAAGACGCTCTTTGTTCAGTGCCATGATTGACTTGCTGCTGTAGAGTAGGTGACATGTTTTGCCTACCAAGCATGTTTTATAAGCAGAGTTTATATAAAGTTCATGGTACATTAAAATAGATAGCCTCTTCTGTACTAATAAAATACCTTTTATTCTATTATTGGAAACAAATTTAATACAGAACTGCTTTTCATGTTCACAGTGGGCCTTCTGGAACTAAGTCATTGGATTACAGTATTTTTTTGCTTGTTTGGATTGATAAAGCTGTTTTACTCTCTTATTCCACAGGCTTGTTGACAGTGGTAAAACTTCAGCACAACCCTTTCTCTAGTATTTCAGAAAACTTGCTGGTGATAGTGCATGTGTGGTGGTTCTTCAGCATTCACTGAAGAGTGTGGAAGGCCCCCTAAGTGAAAAAGTTTTTTAGTATCTGTTATTGAGTTTTTCTTACTTCAAACACTGCTTCCTTTTAAGAGATCTGTCAGATTCCTTTATCTTTGAACAGTGTCATCTATTTTCATTAGAATTGGTCATCTTTCATAAGTGCACTGGCCCAGCCCCTCAGTTTTTCAAACCATCAGTATCCTGTCTGATGCAACAGCCGAATTACTCAAAATAGCAAAAAAAAATTGGTGTAATAACTACTGACTAAAAATTCTGGAAGTCTGATTATTTTCAGAAGCCCACTAGGAAACAGGTTGGGTTTGTGCTGAGTGGCTGTTCTCTTGTGGGATGATTAATCAGCAAAAGTGTGTCTGCCACAGGTTGAGAATGGCTTGGGAGCTTCTGGTATGTCTCCCTTTCACATGGTGAGCTGCGAACATCCTACTTTAAACATTATCAGAACTTTGAGATAAAGGTCTTCCCTGCCCCACCCCATTCCCTGTGAAAGCTGGACACCCTGTTTTGATCCCTTTGGTTCTTCAGGTTCTTGTCTCCATGTCTACCATGGGAAAATGTACTCTTGAATCTAGTGAAGGGAAGTGTCCAGACCTTGTCTCGTTTTGATATTAGAGCACTGAAAGTGAAGATCTGTTATTGGAGCAATACAGGAAAAGCTTAGAGCAGGTTGTGAAAATAAAGACCATGTGTGAAGAAAAAGCAACCTTGGCAGCAGCTGCAAGGAACTGTAGGTGCAGTGTCTGGGAGAACTGTCAGGAGGTTTTGAGGACTCCTGGGAAAGCAGACTCTGCCTGTGGGCGTGCTGATAGGTCAGGACCAGAGGCTTTCCTGTACAGTTTGGTGGGATTTTTAGGGTCACTGGCTTGGTTTGGCTGTAGTGTTGAGGTAGGGGTACAACTGTGCAGTAGTTCTGTGTTTGAGTCATAGCATTTCACTCAACCAGCTGCAAAACACTTTCCCTCGGTGATGTACATGTACAACAAGAGTAAATGGACTTCACGTTGTGTAGGTGATTTTTTTTTCTTTATTTTTCCCCCCTCCTTGCTTTCAGATGACTGAAAACCATTATCTGGAAGTATTTATTAGTCTCAGAAGTGTTTCTACAGTGTTACAACAAGTGTCTATGAAGGGATATTTAAGTGAAACTAAAGGACAACTGTATCCCTCTGTGCAAAGAAGTACTTTTAAGTAACCCCTGAGCTATCCCAAGTTATGCAAGAGGGAGAAACTTAGGACAGGTATTGCAGGTACACCACAGGAATGTAGATACACACTTCTGTTAATGTTTTTTGCGTTTGTCAGAATCGTGTTGTCGTCTTGTATGTTTGATGTTGCCCTCTAGTGCTTTAAGCATTTCAGTATTTAAGTATTTCAGCACCTGAAATGCTGCACTTCATGTTTGGTGTCAAAGATGGCTCAGGATGCTTGAGGAGAGGCACAAATCTGATCTCCAGGGCATGGGTAACTTTGTGGAAGTCTGTTAACAGATAATGCTGTCTAACTGTATCCTGTGAGGGGTATGGTTATCAGATAAGGTTTGGGTGGTTATTTATCTGATACTGGTACTTGAAGAAGAGAGAATTGAAATTAATTCAGCAGTGAACAATAGAATGCATCATATTTCCAAAAACCGTTGGTGACAATACATCTGCTTCTCCCTCAGATATTCCTCCCTAATGCTCTTGGCGTATAGAAGGGATCATTTACAAGCTTCTGGGCAGTGAGAGAGCCCTCTGTGTTTGCAAGACTCCCACCTAGAGACTGTAGCAAAAATAGCATGCACAAAAGGGAGGAGGCAGAGAGAAGGCAGCGCGTTCTATAGATGCTCTTTTGCCCGTTGCGGTGCTGAAGGACTAAAATAACCCTACATGTAACTATCACGGGAATTATAGTTACCATTTGAAACGAAAAGGATAACATTGATTTATTTTTTTGGCAACGAGGGTGTTAATACAGATGAGAATACACAAGCGAATCAGTGCACTGCGGAAGATGAAATGCTTCCCCTGTCAATTCTCAAACACTATTAAATCCGCCCAGTTCAACACCAGTGCCTTGATGTCTGTCTCTTTCTTTGACCAAGGTATGGGAATACAGTATTCTTAATGGTGAGTTATTTGGTTTATAAATGTATGATTTGGTTGCTTTGCTCTCCAGTACCGATTTTTGTTTAAAATATGCATCTCAGCCCTGGTTTGGGACTAGTTAAGCAGAAATAATTTTTCTGCCTACTTTTTTAGCATGTTTGATTTGTCCTTGGAAAGGTCCAAGATTATAATGTAGAAGGCACGTTGGATTCTCTAGATGTATCTTGAGTTTAAAAACTAATTAATAATTTTCTTTTATGATTGCTGCTAAGGAATGTATTTTGTTTCCAATTTAAACTGATCCAAGTACTTGAAAATATCTTCTGTGTAGTGTCGATCAGGCACTGGAGATTGAGTACCTTGTCACCACTGACTGAGCCTGCTGGACTTTTAGGAGGTGTGGGGATGGCAGTAACTGAAAGTTTGTTCATGCAGTTGAGTCTGTAGACAAAGAAGGACTTGTATCAGCTTGGAGATGACCAGTGTGAAGCTTGGATGATTCTGAAAGTTAAAATTAATGCAAAAAGTCAGAATGTCTGGAACAGTTACTGAAAAGTGGTTAGCTTTCTGCTGTATATGAGACTTGCATAATTATTTTAATAATTATACAATATATTACTTATATGTATATAATAAATATACACTATGTATTACATCAGCTAACCTAAGAAAATGGAGGGTTTTTTCCCTTAAATTAGTATTTTCTGGCTGCTGTTGTTGCCTGTTCTAATGATAAGCCTTCAAGCTTAAAGCTTTTGACCTTGTAAAACTTTTCAGTGACTTTGACCAAATAAGTACCATGATGAATTTATCCATCTATTCTTAGATGGATTTATAAGGTGTTTAAGGCAGATTTTTCTTTGGTATTTGCTATTCTGTTCCCACCTATATGTATATGTTTAGATCTGCCGATAACTTGCTGTATCGTCTTTAAGACTGGTATAGCTTAGTGTTAAATCTCTCACTTTTTAAAAAAAGTAATTTTTCTGGTTACTTCTCTTTATTGAGAGATGAGTTACCTTGTTTTTCTTCAATTAATTGCTAACTTCCTTAAGGTCTCAGCCTACCAGAGGATTACAACAATGTGGTTTGCGTTGTACAGAATAGTCAAAATTAGACTGCTTGGTTTGCACTTCACTCTTCCTGCATGCTGGATTTGATTAATTGTATTTTATCTTTATGCCCTGTTCACCTGGGAAAGGTAGATAGTGAATGCTGTATCTTCATCTGAACAGCAGGCAGTCTTACAGACTTAATCTTGTTCACAAATACGTGTATGAATGGCTGAAGTAATGGTTACCTTCCAGGGGGAACACACACACACACCCCCCCCCCCCCACTACGTGCACTCAAATCAAGGTTTTCCTATGTGTGATCTGGGTCCTTGGTTATCTACATAGAAGCTTACATCGTATTTATGTCCTTAACATGGTGGTTTTGAGAAATTTCAGCCTGTGTGTGTTTCAGCAGTGCCAGGTAATCATGGCAAGGGAAGGTCGATGGAGAGAGGATAATCCTGTGTTTACCCTTTGTTATATGGCAGCTTGTGCTGTATGTATAGAAAACTCAACCGAGCTGTACAGATCTGTTCGTGCCAAGAATCTGACTCTGCATCTTTTGCCTCTGAGGATTTTGTGGCTCAGTTTGGCCTGCTTGCCGAGGCTGTCTTTGCACTGTGCAGTTCTCAGGCAGATAGGCTGCATGCTGTAGTTGCTGTGTAATGCAGTTATTAAAGAAGGGCTTGCTCATGTCCTCAGAGGCCACCGCCCATGTGTTTGGGACAACCCGGGAATGATGTAAGCTTTGTTTCGGTATGAAAATGAATCAGAGGAAAATCCTGCATATTTTGCTGCTTCAAAATGAAATAACCCTATTGCTAGCTGTGATAAGATAGCTTCTGTGATATGCTGCACAATAGTGCCAGTTTAAATTCAGACGGAGTAGCTCTTGTTTAGCAGTAGCTTTCAGTCCATAGAGCAGGTACCAGACGTTTTTTAACACTAAAGCCGAGAATGAACAACAGAAAACGTGGATACATCATTTATCTACATTAGACTGACATGAAAACAAAACAGCCTGAAGATTTGCATATGTAAAAATCTCAGGTACTTTCTTCTGCAGATTTATATAGTTGCATTGCAATTTGAAGTTGGTGAAGAACGAATGGTTTGGCTTCGGATTTTGCCGTTTGGAAGTACGAGGGGCGTGTGTGCATTTGACAACATGAATTGGTGTGCTTGGGCTTAAGTCATAACTTGCCCTTCTTTGTCTTTTTGCTGTGTAAATAGATCAGTTTGATACTAGGCATGACTTGGTTGTTTTTTTTTCAGTGTATATTCGCAATTTAATTTTAGCACTCTATATTGAAATATTTGTAGTAACATAGACCTTCCTCATCCAGAAGAGAAACTCGAGTTTTTTAGAGACAGTCTGTTGAATTTATTTCCAAATTTTCTGTAGCTATTTTTGTTCCACTTCCTTTCATTCCTTAGACACTGATGTCTGAACATCTCCACCCTACTGTTTTGCCCTTCAGCTGTCAAATGTGTAGAGTCCTTTAAAAAAAAAAAAAAAAAAAAGGCTTTGAGATCAGATGTGTAATGATTGTATCTAAGTCTTCTAGCAGGAGAAAATAAAGGTAGGAATATGTATATACACAGCCTCTGTGTTACAGTCAATACTGAAAATCCATTTCTATACTAGAGTAGTATTCATAACAGAGAAACAGTAAGAAGTGACGATATAAAACCTTTTACAACTATTTAGTGCACAACAGTGAACTTGTAACTCTGGCATGGTGAACTAGTAACTGGTTTTCAAATGTACAGCTTGAAAAAAATTACTTGTGTAGTTTTGAAGAAATCCATACTTTTATTTTGTAACATAAATGTACTTAAACTGAATTGAAGTATGCATTTTCTTTTTTACTTATAATCATGCTTTTCTTGGCCACTTGGAAGAATTATTAACTTGTGGGGTTTATTTTTGTTCTGTGCAGCGGATATAATTTCTACAGTAGAATTTAACCATTCTGGAGAGCTGTTAGCAACAGGAGACAAAGGAGGTAGAGTTGTCATCTTTCAACAGGAGCAGGAGGTGAGTGTTAACTATTCAAAGTATATTAAATATGTTCTATTCCTATTCATTCATAAAGAAAAGGAGCATGCTTTTACAAAGAACTTTATACAAAATGCATGCCTGTGCAATAAGTGATTAAGAAAGTGAAATTTAAGAGTGAAGAAATTGAGAACTTTGGGACTCTGTGAGAAATTAATTTCCTCTTTAAACACACTTTAGCTGTGGTCTTAAAGAGTGTTTAAAGTGAAAACAAAAAAGGGGTAGGCACAAAAAGACCTTGGGGAAGCTGAAGTTAGTTGTTTTACAATGACTCAGCTGTGATTATTATTTCAGATTTCACTGCAGTTGGGGAAATAAAAGGTGTCCTTAAGTGAGTATGTAAATATGACCTGAGATGTCCTTTTCTATTCTGGTATCAGTCAGGGAAAATCATAGTGTCACAGTACCAACAGTATCTCTTCATTTTATACTTGTTCTTTTGGTCTTTGCAGAATTCTACAGATAAATTTTCCACTGCTAGGAAAGGGCCTCTACTCCCACGTTGAAGGTGGGAAAGCTGAGATGGAGTGCTTGATTTCTGACTAAGGCTGTAGTTCGAAGTTGGCTTGGTTGGAATTTATTTCAGGGAGAGGATAAAAAGGCCTTTCTGTCATCTCACTGCCTAGAAGAGCCACGCTGTTACTTCTTTCCTTAGTGTTTCGTTCCATTTCAATTCTAAAAGCCCTAAGCCTTAAGAACTCGGCAGCACCCAGAACAAGTTGGGTTCTGCCATTCGAGGGCAGCCCCTCTCCTGGTGAGGAGATCCCTGCGGTCAGTTGGTGCCATCTAGTGGGGTGCTGCCGCCCGGCCACCCCTCCCGAGCCGCTGTGGCCGGAGTCCGAGATGAAGGGACTGTGCAGAGTATCCTTACTGCGATCTTCCCGTCATTCCAGGCACAAACTCTTGTGTTTGGTTTTGGTTTAGGTTTTTTAAAACTCTTTGAGATTTAGCTTGCATCCTTTAAGGATCCTTAAGTGCAGCTTAAATAGTTAACTGCCTGTTCTCAGGTGCAGTGTCTCTAAATGACTGCTTTTGGGTTTGATGCATAACCCGCGGCTCATATCCTTCCAAGCTGTGAATCTGGCTCTCGTGAGAACCACCTGAGTTATCAGATGAAGTTGCACAGAATTGGTTTTGGCATCATTTGAGTCCTGGGTGTTTAAGGGAATGGACAATGGAGACTGGATTCCCTAATGCATCAGTAGTTAGTTAGGCCACGTGCACTACTGTCTAGAACAAGTTTTATATGTAAGAGTTATCTAAAAGACAATTGTTTAAGTATTTTGGTTGGATTTCTGTACCACCTCCTATCACACTGCACCCCACAGCGCTTTACAGACCACACATACAGGGAGGAAAGCACGAGTACTCTGTATAGAGTTACACAAGCACAAGTAACTTCACCCGCTGCCATAATGCTGCCACCTCTGGGCTGGAACGTGGCAGCCCTTCTGCAAGGCGAAGCAAGTGACATTACATAAGTATCAGGCAGGAAATGAATACTGTATCTAATTGAAACCGAAGGAGGAATTTGCGTAGGCAGCCTGTAATTACCTAAATTGGAATTTAACATAAGGCACTTGGGCCAACACCTCTTCTTGTTTTGATTTTTTTTTTTGAGTGCCGTGAGATGGTCTGATGGTTTAAATCTTCTTTTATCCCAAAGATGGATTTCATATATTACTGCTTTTATATATTATTCTAGTCCTGTAGAGTTTTACCGGAATACACAATAAGTATATTTAAGACTATTATTATGGTAAGTATGGAAGTGAAGGAAAGTTCACTGAATCATGAGCAGCATTTCCTAAAGCACTATAGATTGACTTTAGAAGTTGCCTGTTCTAGGCAGCAACCCTGCTTAACTTGTTAGGTCTAACTGAAGCTTAGAACACTTCCTTCCATTCCCTAGGGTGGAAAAGCCAGTATAGTTGGTATTTCTAAGCATTTTGTCCACTTTTCCCTTCCCCACAGTTTATTGTAAAGTGTAAGAATTCCTGCCAGCTATAAATGTAAGGGTATGAAGCAAGAGAAAATGATGCAGGGAATGTGACAAACGTGGGCTAGTGAGGATCGTATCGAGTCTGTTTTAGTGAGGTATTGAGGGATTAAATGGATGGATGGACATGAGACACATGAGAAGGAAGGAGCGAAGTCCGTAGTCAAGCACGTATCACAAGAAAGGCATCTGATGGTGCAACCTCTTCAAGTGGGTGGAACAGGAATATATCACAAAATTAAGCTTGAATTGCTTTCAGGTACACCTAGTGAGTGCTGTTTCAGAAATGGTGCCAGTTTTCTGTCACCTTACCCACTGGAGGGAATTTAAGGTTCAGTCCATACCGTGCAGTACTAGTGCTAGGAAGCCACTGCCAAAAAAATAGCTTTTAGAAAGAGGAATTGTGCAAGTTTGAAGGTTTTTCAGTTTTCCAGACAGTTCCATCCTGAGCAGGCTAACTGCAGGTATGACTTTTAATGTCAAAGATGTATTCAGCAGAGGTGTTAAGCTTTGTTTTTTCCCCCCACCGGTATCTCCAGAACGAGGAAGAAAAAGCTTCTTGAGCAGTTCAGAAGGTCTCAGGGACTGTGGAGATTATAAACCGGAATAGTGGAACTGCCTGTGTTAAATTGAGGTGGCACGTGGGATTTCCATAGTGTGCCTTGCAAGCTGAACTTCCCCACAGAGTAGATTTGCCATACGTGTGGCTGTGTGTTTCTCTTGGGGAATAGTCTCCTTGAAAAAGCAAAGGTGGGAAAATTAAAGATGAGAGAATGGTATATTTTTAAAAAAAAAAAAAAACCCAAACTTACAATGCCTAGAATATTTAGGCAAAGTGTTAGTTTGTAAGTTCAGCTGCTGGGAATTAACAGGAGAACTTGCTGAAGATATTATTCATGTGGCTGAGGGGAGTTTCTGGAAACTTTAGGAATCAAAAGCTGCTGCAATAACTGTCTCTTCTCTGATGCTTTCTTAGCCAAAATAGTAGAAACTCTAATCAAGTTCTTGCAAAAGAGATGACCCTCATTTCGTCTGTTCTACAGGCTCGTTAAAATAAGGCAAGTTGTACACCAAAGGATATTTGTGGCAAATCTGGCATAGGCAACAATAGAGTGTAGAAGTCTTAAACTTATTCTTATGCTAATTAGCAGCCTGCCTATGTATCTTGCTGTATAAATATCTAGTTCTGGCTTCTGCCTGCAGCCTTGAAAAGCATTCTGTAAACTGCATACATATCTTGATCGTTTAATTCTCTTTTTAGAACAAAACCCAGTCTCACAGTAGGGGAGAATACAATGTTTACAGTACCTTTCAAAGCCATGAACCAGAGTTTGACTACTTGAAAAGTTTAGAAATTGAAGAGAAGATCAACAAAATTAGGTGGTTACCCCAGAAAAATGCTGCTCAGTTTTTATTGTCTACAAATGGTAAGTTCTGACTTCATAGTTAATTTTGTACCATAACCTACTGTTGGTTTGCTGTTAGGATTTTGTCTGATCCTCTCCACTTTGAAAAGGCTGGAAGCAAGTTGGTTTGAAATGCCAGTATTTAGGGATGTGGCTACTCCAAGAGTTGTGCTGTTAAACTGCTCTGCTGTTCTGTCTTACCTGGATCCAAAGTCCCACAACACGGAGTGGTATATTAGTCACGTTAGTCATTCCTGATGCGGTTGCTTCATAGCGAAGGGGCTTAGCTAAGCTGTCATTCAGTACCTTCATATGTGTATAACTAACTGTGTGAGAGCTTATATTAGTCATTCATAACAATCCTGATTCTAACTGAAACTTGATATAATTTTATAAAAAGAACAAACTGTGGAGGAGGTATTTTTAATGCTTTTTATCTTGTCATGTTTTCTCCAAGGAGTATTTTTGTCTTTTTTGGTACACGTAGGTGGTCTTGTCTTGTTTGAAGGCTTCATGTTAAAGTGCATCAACTGTGAAGACGAGTATCTTTGCCAGAGCTTTGAATTTAGACTGTGGCTGTTTTATTTCAGATAAAACAATAAAGTTATGGAAAATCAGTGAAAGGGACAAAAGACCAGAGGGTTATAATTTAAAGGAGGAAGATGGACGGTATAGGGATCCTACTACAGTTACAACACTACGGGTGAGTAGTTCATTAGCCACATCGGAGTGACTCCTCCTCTCCCTGCCCCAGCACACAGATTAGCCTGTGGCTCAGTGAGTACCTGCCCCATCAGACTGTTGAATTCACATTTTCTGTGATGCCGGTTGGCAGACACATTTACTTCTGAGGTGATTTTGAGGTATTTTAATCGGTTTGGTGTATTGAAGGACTGTTGATGATGACTGCCAGCGTGTTTGTGGTACAGCTGCGTCTCAAACTTCCCTTGCTTTGTATTTTGCAGGTGCCAGTATTCAGGCCCATGGACCTCATGGTTGAAGCTAGTCCACGAAGAATATTTGCCAATGCTCACACGTATCACATCAATTCCATCTCCATTAATAGCGATTATGAAACATACTTATCTGCAGATGACTTGCGGATTAACCTGTGGCACCTAGAAATTACAGACAGAAGTTTTAGTATCTTTTTTGCATTGTCTGATATGATGGGAACAGCTTGGTTACAACTAAACTTGTTGGATTTTATTTCCTTTCATGATCAGCTTCTTATGTAGCGTGTTTCTCCACTTGCTGGAAGTTTCTCCCTAGCAGTTGTACAGACTTTACCTCTGGAGAGGGAGCTCAGCATGAGCAATATAAGGAGTAGTAGTCGTGTGTGTGGTGAAAAACAGATGCTTTAAAAGGAGAGAAAAAAAGCTTAAAGTTTCAAGTTTGAGCCGTTCTGGAAGGCAGCATTACAGTAAACTATCTCGTGAAAATTTTCTTGACTTGCAGTAGGAAGCAAGTCAGAGGATTACCAACCTTGTCTCAGCAATGTTTATTCTTTTCCTTCTAACCTAGCATGTGCACCTCCAAGTGTGGCGGGCAGTAGGATGACAGAAACAGGTATTCAGTCCCATTGCTGAGCAGAGGTGTGCGGACAGATCAGTGGGATCCTGAGCAGAAATCACACATGCGTTCTTTATAATGTAGTAGTGTAATTAGAATTTAAGCAAAGTAAAGTTCTATGTGAAGAAACTTGGGTGACATATATGTATTAATTCAGCAGAATTAATTACTGCTGAAGTGGAACAAAAAAATTAAGCAGTCTTGTGCTGTAACAAGAATAACAAACTGATAGAGAATGCCATGTTACAGTCTTGCTTTCTAGAGAAATTGTGGAAGTTAATTTTAACTTTATCCAGTTTTGCATGGAAGTTTTGTCCTGCTTCCAAATTTCCAGCGTTATTTTGCTTTTATTGGCTTGTTTAATTCTGTTTCACTATTTCAGATGTACTGTGGTGAACTGAAGACACATTGCTGAATACATTTAAAGCTGAAAAATGTTATGAAAACTGGATAAAATTTCTTAACAAAATGCTGTAGATATTGTAGATATTAAGCCTGCCAACATGGAAGAGCTCACAGAGGTGATAACAGCCGCAGAGTTCCACCCAAACAGCTGTAACACATTTGTATACAGCAGCAGTAAAGGAACGATTCGTCTCTGTGATATGAGAGCATCAGCACTCTGTGACAGACACTCAAAATGTAAGTTCTGTCCTGCGTTGTTTATTGTCTTCTTGTGGAATATGGTATCTTGCTGCTAGATGAAACTAAGCACTCTGAGAATCTATTCAACACTGAAGTGTGTGTATTTGTATTGGATTTCTGTACTATATTGGATAGATCTAAACCACAATTTATATTAATCTTAATGTTAGATGCATATTTTGCCAAAGTAGTGAATAAAATTATTAGCAACTTAAGCTGGGGAGTCTGCTTAGACAACAGGACT
Organism: Athene noctua; assembly: GCF_965140245.1. Taxonomy (NCBI): domain Eukaryota; kingdom Metazoa; phylum Chordata; class Aves; order Strigiformes; family Strigidae; genus Athene; species Athene noctua. Next base: position 3,659,319 of record NC_134064.1, on the reverse strand, counting down.
AGGAGTGGCTTTCTGCAGATGTCAGGAGGTCAAATACTAGCCGGGTTTGGTCTGTAATTGATGCTTGATCTCTTACCTGTGTGAATGAAGGCTGAATATTAGCAAGGAGTTCACTTTAGAACCTGACCTCGACTTGCTACAAAACCCAAAATATTTCAGAGTGTGGCAATTGTATTCTAAGGCTTTCTCCTTGAAAGTTATTTCATATAATGTGGGCAGACTAGCCCAATGTGGCAAGCTCATTGAGAAAATGTTAACCTAACTTGGATGTGTCTTGTATCAGGAGAGACATAAACTTACCTCTTGCAATGCCTGTCTTATTTCTATACAGTGTTTGAAGAACCAGAAGATCCTAGCAACAGATCATTTTTCTCTGAAATCATCTCTTCCATATCTGATGTCAAATTTAGCCATAGTGGTCGATATATGATGACTAGAGATTACCTGTCAGTGAAGATCTGGGATTTAAATATGGAAAATAGACCTGTGGAAACATACCAGGTATTTGGTGAAGATGATGTAGGCTAGAAAGTAGAACTTTGAAGGATGCTGAGTCTTACTAATAGTCTTGATGTGGCAGCTAAAGTTTTGTGCATAGATCACTCTGTCCAGGCAGAGCATCAGTGAGATTTGTGGGTTCCACACACGTGCTGAAGGACCTTGCAGGGTGATTGCAGAACCCAAACCCACGTTTGGGTATGAAAAAGGCTCCCTCTTAGACAATGGAAATGTGGAAAGGTAATCTTCAGCCATGAGATAGTGCAGCTCTTAGTCTTCAGTTGACTTGATATATTCTCCTGTTCTTTCCTGGAGAAAATAGGAGGTAAAACATTTCCTTTCCAGAAAATGTTTTTAGCTGGCACCGAAAAGTGCTGTGGTGGGTTTTTTTTTATAAGAAAATTTGCAAAGGAATCCTCTTCGTCTTATGTAGGAGGAAGATTGGTCACCAAAGCATGATTTTTAGAAAGAAGCAAAATCTGATAAATCCTTTCAGATATCTGAAAGGGTAGTGAGGGTATGACGAGTGCTCAGAGAGAGAAGGCATTCTGAAGAATTGCTGAGTTCTGGGAGATGTCTCTTTCCCCACCCCGTGTGACTTGCAGCTATTTGAGTTCATGTGAAATCTCTGTAGAGCAGAATATGTTAATTGATGCATCTGTTCGTTTTGCTCTTTATCCACAGAGTCAGAGGAGGGAGCTGTGTGTGCTCCTGTGACTAGGGTGTAAGCACTGTCAGATACTGAATTACTTTAGGAACAGAATTTATGAAGGTGGTTTTACAGGTATGCAAGTTCAGGATTCATTCAGTTTATTTTTTTTCCAGGTGCATGAATACCTCAGAAGTAAACTTTGTTCACTGTATGAGAACGATTGCATTTTTGACAAATTCGAATGCTGTTGGAATGGATCAGACAGGCAAGTTTAATTCTTCTCTATATATACTTAAGACCTTTCCCAGTTATTCTTAAAAGGGACAACTTGAAGCATGACCTCAGATATCTGTCTAGTTTTGTTCATGGACTGGCTCGGACAATATTTCAGTACTTCATAGACTTTAATGTATGTATATTAGCTCTTAACCCCTGACGTTGTAGCATAGGATTATAGAGAATTACCTTAGTGTTCTAAAGAGATGCAGAATTCGATTAGAAATTTAGTTTTGTTACTGCCAAGGCGAAATATTAATCAAATGCTCCAGCCACTTAAAGTGGAGAGATGCACATAGCAGTGGGATTAGAGATGGTTTTCTGCAGACTTTAACTGCAGGCTACTGATACCCTAATCCCCTAGGTTTGTTATCCCTAGTGTTTATCTTTTTTTGGGTTTTATGGGGGTTTTTTTCATGTCATCTGTTATGATCCGACTTTGTATGAGAATGAGGCCCATGTCCTCAAACCCTGTTGTCTGACTGTATGTTCTACCTGTAAGAATCTGCACTGGGCCTGTTGGAGAAACCTCTGTGTGTGTGTGTGTTTTCTGTTGAAGCTGCCTTGTCAAAAAGTAGAACACTTCTAGGAATTTTCTTTCTTACAGCGAGTTGTCCAGCTTGCCTTGCTCAGGCATTGTTGACTAGCCAATACCATTTAAGATGGGTATTGCTTTTGTGTTAATAATGCAATTACCACTTATTTTCTTGATCTGGGATTGTTGAACGTAGTTCTTTGAGTTTTTTTTTAACTTGGTATCCGTCCAGATATTTTTTTCAGGCAAAGGAAGGACAGGGAAACTTCTATTAGTCTTACTGAAAAGCTGATACAGAATAAGGATTCTCTAGCTAAGATGATATCACAGATTAGGTATGCCAGTACCTAAATTCATGTGACTTGTGTTTAACTAAAACTACATGGCTACAAATCCGATGGATTTGGCTTTCATTAGATCGCTTCCCCGTGTGTGCGTGAGCAGCACATTGAATGTAACGAAGGTAATGAAGTGTGTACCTTAAAAGGTCAAGTTAAGGAACAAGATACCTTTGTTTCTAAATCTATAAAACATTCAAATACTTCAGTTCCACTTCAGATTGTAGAAGGTAACGGATGAGGCTGCGTGTTTTCTGCTCATATAATAAGGTGTGATCTTAGCTGGGACCCTGAGGCTTCATAAAAAGAAAGGTTATTTTCAACTGAACTGTTGCTTTCTTCCTTCCCCCTCCCTGCAGCATTGTCATGACAGGATCTTACAACAACTTCTTCAGAATGTTTGACAGAAACACAAAGCGAGACATCACCTTAGAGGCATCCCGGGAAAACAATAAACCCCGTACCGTTTTGAAGCCACGTAAAGTATGCGCAAGTGGTAAGCGAAAGAAGGATGAAATCAGTGTTGACAGCTTAGACTTCAACAAGAAGATTCTACACACAGCCTGGCATCCTAAGGAAAACATCATTGCTGTAGCTACTACAAACAACTTGTATATATTTCAAGACAAAATGAATTAGGGTTGGCATTCCTAACTGAAGAGTCCACTTCCTGCATAGTTGAAATAGTTGAATCTAGCATTTGTACCTGTAAACGAAAGAGAATGAGAGGTCCATTATGGCACCCCTTTCCAGTGTTTAAAAATGTGCCATATGACAACACACTTTTATAGCTACATGGAGAAAGCTCTGTTGATCCGTCACTGCGTTCTTCTCCATGTCTGCTAGCCATTTAGGTGAGGATAGGGCACTTTTTAATTTAAATGACTACTTGCACCATCTTGCCTAATGGACTAGATTGGACTGTATCAACATCGGTTTACTCCACTTTTTATGCCTTCCATTGTGATGACGTCAGACACAGGGAAAGCCTTCAATCATGCTATGGGATTTAATTGTGTAACCTCATTACTGTATCATTCGTGGCCCCCTTTTTTTATTAAATACAGCTCATTCTTGCTGTGGCTTGTAGCATTCCTCCTCCTTCTGGCCTCCTGGACTCCCCCTTTCCCCTTCATCCCCCTCCACCTGGCCTTGGTGGTGGTGTATAGAAAAAAAAAAACAAAAAACAAAATAAAGCACATGAAATGGGTCCGTTTGGGGTCAGTGGTAAAGGGGGTCTGTGTTGCAACAAATGTTTTAATAAACAGTTGACTGTAATCACTCCTTGCCATGTCTGGCACCAAAAAAAGAGAAAATAAGGAGAAAAAAACAAACAAAACAAACTACTGAATAAAAGTGACAAAGAATGGAGAATCTGTTTTCTTTTTTTTAATCTACCTCTTTATACAAATACTCTGTGTTTTACCTTAGATGCATGAAAATAAAATGATGTTTTTTGTAATGATTTTAACCAGTATTAATTATTTTTCACGGGAACGAAGAGAGGGAGGGATTTCACAAGTACCTGCATTCATTCATGAATGACAGCAGTACCTGCTGTAGGATGCGTTGACCACTTCCATTTCAAAACCATACGCTGCTGTCAGATTTTGCCATAATCTGAACAGGTCAGTTACTGTTCCAGTAGCCCTGAAGGCTCTTTTTTAAACTGTTGCTTAAATTGGAACGGGACTAGAATTTTCAGGTTTTAAAATCCATTTTATGGGACTAATGTCTTAATGGTTAGTTTCGTCCTGGTTTCTTCAATGCCTTGTTTTAGGATACAATACCTTTAATGCCTTGTTTAGAGTACAAAGTCCCCTGTGGCTTTTTAAAAAGTTGTCCGAGTTCTTGTCTGGCAGTATGATGTGATGTAGTACAAAATACCAAGTGATTACATAGATAATTACGACGCTGCATTCTGAGATGCTCTATTTTCTGTATTTTATTGCTATCAGTAACTGAGTGGAAATGTGGTTTTACCATGCAAGTGTTTCTTCTGGCTTTTGGCTTTGCAAAGTTATTGCACTTACAGAAATGTTAAATGGTGCAACGATCAGAAAATGCGTGGAGTACAGAAGCTGCATGAAATAAATGTTCATAGTTATTTGAGAGATTTAAACTCTTCAGCAAATAAGGCTTATCCAAAGATTAACTAGATATCGATGCTTTATAAGGCTCATGAGTTTTTACCTCCAGATATTTTTGCTAATTGTGCTTTTAGGTTTTACTCTTCCTTCACGGAAATGTTCAGAATGAAGTGTAAAGTCGTAGTGAACTTACCTTGACTGGGAGAATTTTCACTTTTCAGTTATATTTAAATTATTTCTGTGGCTTAGTTATAGGTAGTTATTATAATGCCTCTATTTGATCAACTAAGATACTGTTTCTGCTGTAAAATTATGGCTGGGTTAGAGGTTGTTAACAAGACTACAATTGCAATCATACTTTAATTTCTTTAAGTCCTTGTGCAGTGGTTTGAAAATGTAAAAAAACTCAAATATTTATCAATCTGGTTCTCTTAAATACAGTATTTGTCTTGTAACATGCATGCCTGACCATGAGCCTTTGTAAGGATTTAACCTTTTTTTTTCACCTGTTAGCCTTGTAAAAAATTTTAACTCCCCCAGGGACAGCAACTGTTTTCCAATGGGTGAATAAACTAGCAGGCCCTACTCCTACTTACGTAGCATGTGACTAATTTTACTCAAATGACTATACTTGCTAATAGTTAAGGAAACAACTTGAGTAACGTTAATCATGTGTATAGGTGTTCAGAGGATCGGGGCCAAGGTTTATTCTTTATCTTGTCGCAAGGGCAAAGAAGTAATTAGACGCTTCTCTTGCATCAGAGCTGGTACAATTCATCTCCATTTTGCAAAGAGCGGCGTAGGTGGAGCAACTGCTATTTTGGGAAGATTGAGGGTCGTGGTATTAAGACTGCTGCTTTGTGTGTATCTGTATCCCGAAGGATGCACTGAATGCCTCAAAAGTTGCTTAGCACAGAGACAAAAGGAGGTGAGGATGTGAAGACGACACGGAACTGAGCAGGTAGATCTCACACAGAACACAGTGCAGCCTTCTAGCAATACTACATTCAAGCGAAACTGCCTCTCGGACCTCAGCTGTGCGTGTTGGGATGGAATCCGGGGTTTTGGAGCTAGTCTTGGGAAAGATTTTTTTTTTTTTGGTTTTGTCAGTAGCGGTGATTCCTGGCATGTCACCTGAGGTTTAATTTATCCTCACCAAAACCAGCTACTGACTTTGGTGTCATTACTATCCAACCAGATAATTCTCTAAGCACACTGTCCATTGACATATGCTGTAAATCTTATATTTTATTAATAAAAGTATGCATAGAATACGTTTTGTCAGGTTGCTTTTTATCCTCTTCCCTGTCCCTCTCATTTTCTCTTTTCTCAGGTGTTTCTAAATGACTGATCTCTCCCCTGCTGCCTGTTGAACAGCACCCTGTTCTGCTAGCTTAGGTTGTGATTTCTGGGCCTTGCCCTTGACAGTGTGTCAGGCAGGGGGGTGTGGGGGTAACTGCAGGTTACAGGTACAGAAAAGCAGCTGCTCCATTCCAGCAGCCTCTTCAGTACCCAGTGAAACCAGTACAAATTCTCAGTCCTTGAATACTCAACTAGATACAGAAAAGGAGTTTGTGTCCTGTCTGGAAGGCATTGGTGCTACCTAAATGCCGACAACTACCACTTAAGTGGTTAATATCTGCAAAATTGCAACCATGCTCTGAACCACAGGGATGCTGTTGCCAACAACCAATGCTCAGTGTAAGCTGGTTATCTGCCTGGTACCATGCTGAGGTGTAGGCAGGTTTGATGGTTTAAGTCCATTTATTTCCCTCCCAAGAAGTGTCTGCTGCCTTGAAAACATGCTGAATGTGCAGCGACACTCCTACTGTTCTCTTCAGGCAGGGACTGTACCTTCTAGGCCAACATTTATTATTTAAATACTTATTTTATTCTCAGCTGAATTGGAGAAAGCTCAGTGCTAATAAGCAGAAGCCTGTACTTTTCCTCTTGAAGAGGGGCTGCTGGATGATGAAGTACTAGTATTTTTGTGGTTTGGTGTGGGGTTTTTTTTTGGGTTTTTTTTTGGTTTTTTTTTACTGGTGGGTCTGGAATTGGTTGTTCTTAGGCACGACACAGCTAGGATGTAATTTCCTGGGCGCTGATCTTCAGCTCCTCATCTCGGGCTGCAGAGAAGGTGCAGAGCCTGCCATTCACAGCATACACCTTGACTTCAATCAAACAGATGTTCCCCTTTGCCCTTTCCCATGTAATCAGCTGCTGTAAATGGAATCACTGGCGTACTGAATTGGGGTGGGGAGAGGAATGCTGGATGTGAGGTTGCTGTGTAATGACTATTGGTGTCTTGAGTCATTTGTCTATGTTTGCTCTTGGCAAACATCTTACTTAACCTGGTATAGAAAGGTTTGGGCTTATAAAAATGAGTGGTGGAAGAAAGCAGTAACAGTGGCTGGAATAAAACCAGCATTTCTTTCTCCTGTGATACAGCCGAGAGACTAAGCAGCAGCATAAATTCCATTTCTCTACACAATCTACCCTTGAATGTTAATAATCTCAACCTTTTGCAAACAATTCACCTGTTGTTTGTCTTTCACAAGAAAACAGCACTCACGTTTTTTTCTGAGATGCTCTCACTAGGTGCTCTCCGCTAGGAGGCAAAACGTTCCCGATGAGGTGCGTGCTTCAGAACCGGAGGGATTGAGGTTAGATGGTGCAATGATCCCTTGAAGTTGTCCACAAGGACTGATCAATGGTTGCTAAATAGAAAATACAAGGAAGTGTAAGAAAATATAAAATACAAGAAAAGCATTCCGGTACATGTCATCACTACCTCCAGCATAAAGAAACCAGCTGAGGCGTGTAGGGGAAAAACTGCCTTCGTGTTTGCTGCATGCTGGGGTGACATCCATTTTAGCAATTTTTTTTCCAGATTTGGGGCATAGAAGTACTCAGTGAAGAAAACAAAAGTAATTGCAGCATGTTTAAAACTAGACAATACTTAAATTACTTAAAACATTTACATCTTGGAGCTGTGAGAATAAACCAGTGGGATTAGCTTCATTCAGCTCTGAGATAAATGAGGTGCCTTGTTAACTCATTTGATTTCAAACAACTTAAAGGCTTTTTATACCTTTCTCGAAAAAAAAAAAAAAAACAAACCCACCCCTTTTTATTGCATTTCAGTACAAAAGGTCTTTCCCAGGAGTTTACGGACATTTTCTCCTCTATTAACATGTGGTTTTCTGTCCCTTCAACCTTGCTATTGTCATTGCATTTTCCATCCAGGGATTCAAATTACTTTACAAACATTAATTACATCATTCAACTGCCTTAAGGAACCTGTGTAGTGGTTAGAGCACTGGGCTGAAAGTCAGGACTTGTGAATGCTATTTCTGGCTCTGCATTGACTCACTCTATAATCTTGATCAATTTATTTCTGACTCAGAAATGCTAATAGTCCCACTTTACTGATAAATATTCATGCCACAAGTATTATGGCAGATGCTTCCTGAATGATGGAGGTGACAAATACTCATGATGCTCGCCTGTGATCGCTGGGGTTGCAAAGGAGGATAGGGTTACCTAGTCAGGTTTTCTATTCAAAATCTTAAGTAGCTCATTGTTCTGATTCCAATCTAGAATGTATCGGCAGCCCTTCTATCTGTAAACAGCTGTTTGATTAAATTATTTAAATTACTGCTTTCTTTTTACTCCATGTAGCTAATTCTATTCCAGTAATATCCCAGAGACATCCAGATTTTCCCCGAGATTAGACATTTGGTACAGTCATGCAGGGTATGCAGGCAGTTTGGTAAGAAAAGTCAGTGTTACGAAAGGCAGATTTCAAATGTCCACACTTCAGCGTTTGGATGCTTGTCAACATAGCATAGATGAGTAGAAGATGAAAAACATTTGAAACCAGTGTTCTAGTATGGGACGATTGTGACAGTTGTATGTATGGGCTTTTTCTCTAGCTTGAAATAGTTCTGACACAAACAAAAAAAGGGATTTCTTTGCTCGTGTAATGGGGAGATAATGAAAGAACAGTAACAGAAATGTATCTGCATGACTAGGGTCTCTGATGATATTACTGTTACTGAACTCCTGCTGTGGGTACAGTAATGTAAAAAACCACAATTTACATTCTCGTGGCTGCTGATGGGAGGGGTTTATGATCTAAAGGACTCCTTTACTACTGTTGGGAAGCAAAATGCTTATATATATGTGTGTGAGATGGGACTGAAGTTACAAAGTTTCACCTCAAAGATTCTAGGCCTCAGAATAAACCTTGGAAGTCTAAGTGATGTCAAATGGAATGAAGTTAGTGAAGCTGTGAAGGCAAATAATCATCCGTGAGGAAGTTGGTCTCGCTGGTTCTTTTTGTTAAAGAATGTGAGTGAAAAAAGACTAGAAACAGAAGAAACTTAAAGATTGTGCTGTCATATCTAGTATCTATGAGAAGTTGCTTATTTTCAAGATAAAAGTGGCAGCCTTAAATTAATAAATTAGAAGAACCCTATTTTCTATGTATGATAATTAAATGAAAGCAAAGAATAGGTAACTGGTACAGAAGCTACTCCTGACTGAAGAAATCTCAGCAGGGTAGGTAGATGTTTGCCTCTGTATCTCACTGCATTTGAAAGTCTCTGCTGTGGAAATCCAGTGTTACTGCCATGTGCACAAATAGCCTGAGGTTGCCTCTTCATTTTCATATTGAAAGGAAACTGTGGTGCACACCAATAATTTCACTTTTTGTAGCCACACTTTTGCATCCCAGTTAAAAAAAAGTCCCATTGTTACACAGATGCCATCTTTTCTGTCTTAACTGCCAATAATTAAAAAACCTGCTATGCATGAGGTTGCTTTGTCTGCTAAACACTGCAACTTCAGATGGGTATTACTCTAAATCTTAGAAAACGTTAGTTCTTTCAGAGTGTCTTAACTACACTTTATGGACCTCCTACCTGACTTAAAATTATCTGAGACAAAACAAAAACTGACGAGAGGGGAAGTGTTTGCAGCCTTGTAGCATTGTGCCATGGAGGTGTGACGAGTTACCTCACACCCGTCACGCTTAGGGAAGAGGATCTGCTGCAGCGTCTCCTGTGGAAACATGTCCGAGCCAGAGGCCTGATGGGCACTGCCAGAGGGGCCTGGTGACACGGAGCTCCGAGGCTGATCCGTCCTCCATGGAAGCGGAACAGGCTCCGCGGGCTGGGAAAGGGCTGGAGGCCTCGGGGCTGTGCCCCCGGCCTGGGTGCGGGAGCGCCGTCAGCCGTCTCTCCGGAAGAGCCGTGACGGCCGATGGCTCCAGCGATCCGCGGGGGAAGGCCGGACCCTGCGGCCCGGTTCCCCGGTGACCCGAGGCGCTGGGGGCCGGCACGGCCCAGGCCTCGCCGCGCTCCCGCGCCTTTCCCCTTCCGGCCCGCCCGCCCCTCTGCGCATGCGCGGCGGCGGCGGCGGGACGTGCGCAAGCCCGGGGAGCGCCATGGAGCGCCGCACGCGCCCCGCGGCCGGCGGCGCCTGCGCGGCGGCGGAGGGCGGGAGCGGCGCGGCCCGCGCCTGCGCAGTGCCGGGAGGCGGGGTGGCCGGGCCCGGAGCGGAGTCCAGGTTTGTTGTTGTTGTCCCAGCCCCAGCGGCTCCTCAGTCGCCTCAGCCGCCGCTCCTGCGCCGCCATGTCCAGCCCTCAGGAGCCGCCGCAGCACAACAACAACAACAACCCGCCGGCGGAGGGGACGCACACCGAGCCGGGCCTCAACAGTGAGTGCGGCCGCCGCCGCCGGCTGCGAACGGACGCAAATGGCGGGGCGCGGGGGGGGGTGTCAGTGCGGCGCGGGCTGCCCCGGGGGCCGCGACCCCCTTCTCCCCTTCCCCGGGCCGCGATTGGCGGAGGACGGGGCGCGCGAGCCGCCGGGGGCCAATCGGCGGCGGCCGCCGGGGGGGCGCGTGAGGAAGAGGCGGGTGGGGAGGCCTGAGGGGGCCCGGGGCGGGGGGGGGGGGGGGCAGCGCCTCAGCGGGGGCTGCGGGGCGAGAAGGGCCGGCGGCTGTCCGCGGGGCGCTGGGGGCCGCGGGAGCCGCTGCGTGCGGGGCTGGGGAAGCGGAGGGGGCTGTGCGGAGCGGGGGCTGCGCGCCAAGCGATGGGGTGAGAGCTCGGGGTGCTGCGGGGCGTTTCGGGGCCGGGCTGCTCCTGACGGGAGCGCGGGAGGCTGAGGCGGCAGCCGGCGGGGCTGAGGCGAACGGGCTCCGGGCGAGCGGAGCCGGAGGAACGAGCTGGCGCCGGGGCTCGGTGCGAGCCGAGGAGAGCAGGAGCAGGTTTGTTTCGTGGTTAAACTGAGTTTATTCGGTGGCTGGGATTAACAGCTAAGATGGGGATACAGCAGGGTAGGGGGAGGAGCGTGACTGTGGGAATGAGTTTATTCAGTGGCTGAGTCAATACCACTGACGTGAGCTATTTTCCTCTATATCCGGCATCTATGTCAGCTGCTCTGCTGCATCCTTTTGTTCCTAGGATAACACTAGTAAGGCACATCGGTGTTTTTTATGTAGGCTCTCGTACTTACTTGGCAGATGCTTTTCTTTCGTTTTAAACAGCTACTTCGATCTGTGATTTCATTTGTTTCTAATTATTGAGGATACTGCTGTTGAAGAGGTGAATAAATGGCATTAATGATTAACTGTTACCTTCGTGGTTTACAATGAAGTTAAACCGACCACGAAAAATATTGGTTGGTTGATCTCCTGTAACTCAATGGGAATTGTATTAAAGAATAATAAACTATGCCCATTTCATAATACTGCTATTGTGTTATGGTAACACGACATCTTGTGATAACGATAGCAGTTTACAGCAGTGTCCACCTGAGTCAAACGGGTATTTTTAGCAAAGTATTCAGTGCTGTTACCGTACTGAAATAACAATTGAGCTGTTTTAAAGTTTGCAACATGCCTAGTGCCTAATTCGATGCTTACTTTAGAAACTGCATCTTGGACGCTTCGATATTTTAAGATTTCCTTTTTGTTTTCTGTTAATATGTTGACTTACTCTGTGGGACACGTTAATCTGCTGTAAAATAGGAGCAACAAGAGATGAGTGCGCTGTAAGCCTCTGCTGGATCTGCCCACGTAGATCTTATTGCTGGATCAGCACGTAAAGGCTTAGCAAAATCAATGTGATTACTGAAGGTGGTGAGCACAAGGTATGAGAGGAAATGTTTGATAGTCTGTGTCCCGTGAACAAAACAAATGCAACCAATCAGCTCCATGTAGGCTTAGTGCTGCTTTCAGATGTTCAGCCCCTCCACAATGCTTTGGTGTTATAGGTACATTTTCTGCCATTATATAAGCTTTTCAGTGAACCTTTTCAGGCTAATGAGCTTAGACACTTATTCATTTTGTTCTGTATGTCATTTGTGCATGTTTAGGGCCTTTCATTCAAAGATCCCTTAGCACTTGAATCGAAGGTTAGAAGACCTGGGAATAAAACTAGTAACTGCACTTAGGCTTTGTCGGGTTCACAAAAAAAGGCTTGCTTGCTCTGGGAATTCTAGATGCTTCCTATATTTTAATTATTATAAAGCTCTGTTACATATTGACAAAAAGAAGGAATCCTACCTTAGGCAGGAACCTATCTAGCTCTGTCATGGAAAATCTGCTTAATAATTACCATTATGGGAATCTGAACAGCTTGCTTTTCTTCTATCTCTCTCTTTTTTTTTTTTTTTTCCTTTGGTTAATAGTGTACTTCTATTTCTTAGTTTATTCAAGTTGACCGTGGCTTAGATTTCTTGTGGGCTACTAGTCTGGAGTATTTTTGTATCCATAAAATGTATATGTGTATATAATTTATATATTGTCCTTGATCTCCCACCCACCCAAGTGAAATCACAGAGTGAATAAACACAGTGAGACCCCCTCTTCCCCCACACGTTTAGCTGCTGTTGTTTAAGCAGTCCAGCAGTTATGGAAAAACATGTCATTAAAGTCAGTGTATATCAGTTCGTAGTGAAATAATTAGCCTTAAAGCATGGCCAAAATTCAGACAATTTTGGAGAAAAATAACATTCATATAAACAGTTGTGGCTTGTTGTTTTTTCTCCCCAAAGCGTGTGTTATGTGATTTGTGAAGGGAGGAGAATTATACTGTATTCCTAAATTCTACCACTCTTAATTCTACAATATTTCCTATTTTAGTGTTAAGTAGAAATATGCTGAAATGAAGAGTTGTCACTCATGTGGGTGATTAACGTAACTTCATTTTGAAGAAGGCTTGGGGCAAAAAGTAGTCCCTATTACTTGGGCAGTTTATTCTCAAAATATATTCCTGTGCATCATTTTAAAGAAGCAGAGACTGATGTCCCTCTAATCAGGCTTTGAAATTGCTAGGGCTCTTTGGCTCCCTCTCCCAAACCGGTTGTGACTGCCAGTGGGAGTAGGTAGCATGTTTTAGCTTGATGTCAGATTACGCTTCCTTGAACGTATTTCGACTCATTAAAAGTGAGGTCAGATGGAGAACGTGCTGCTTGCCATGTAAACTACTGCTCGACTTGTTGGGACTCTTTACTCACAGTTTAATTTGGGTGTTCTTCTTAGTATGACCACGACACGTTTAGATAAACGGCAAGTTTTGTCAATTCAGGAGAAATGTTAATAAACATTTTATTTGTGCATAATCTGAAGTGCTGTGGGGGTGTGTTTAGTAGATGTGTACTAGAGCAACCAGTTCTGACCATCTTCTGCTGGGCTTTACTCTGCCTGTGCTTGGTGTCAGAGGAAGACATCCCTTGCACCTTTGCCCTCTGTTCTTTTCACATTGTCTGTCCCTCACAGCTGATTTTATAACAGGTGTCCTTGCAGATCCTGAGCATTCTAAGTCTCCCAGTAGATGCTCTCTACTCCTGATGGTGTTGGGAAGGTTGTAGCTTTCTGGCCTAACTGTCTTCTAACTGCGGTTGCCACATGTTTTTCTGCAGGTGTGGCCTCTTGCTGTGAAGGTGTTGCTACACAGCAAATCTACCTTCCTGATGTCGTTCTTACAGTGTGGCCTTTTTTATTTTGAAATTTAGACACCAGCAACCATCATAAACCTGAAGTAATACAGTCTGTGTCTCACGCTGACTAGTCTGAGCAAAGGCTGCCTTTTCCCAGTTAACACTTCATTATCTCTAAAGCCCAGTGTGTAGTACAGAGTTGGTGTACACTGTGTGATTGTGCACAAGAGCACTGTGCACACCCTACATTCCTTGTTTGTGAATACAGCTTGGGGAAACCAAACTGTAAACCACCAGGACTCTTAAGAGTATGATGCTTCCATGGTCATCAGTATAATGGTGTAGTTAATAATCAGTACTAAGGATAAACTCAGTTTCAGCTTCACAAAATCAAGTTGAACATAGGTGAGTGAGTTAGGACATGCATCCCTTCCCGTGTCACTGATACAGTTTACAGAGCCAAAACTTTGTTATAAAAAATAAGTGCAGACACTCTTAAGGCGCATTTCAGAAGTGAAGAAATCAGTGTTAAAATTTAGAACCTGTACAAATAATGTTTAAAAAATAGTTTTAGCTTTTTTGTATTTTTATCTTTAGGCTTTCTTTTCTTTCTTGAATATTCTTACCTCAGTGGTGAAGATGTCAAGTCTTTAAAAAAGAAAAATTAACCAAACACAGACCCCTTGAAAGCAACTCATCTTGAGCTGGCATAAATTAAATTACACAGGACTTGTGATGACATAATATACACGTGTGAAATCATTATCTGACCAATAATGGGAAATATTGTTGCATTGAAAACGGTGTACTTTTGACAAATTGGAGGTCTTTGCCTCCATGATCATGTCTAATAAAATGGCTGTATGGTCAAATGATATATGCCTTAATGAGAAGGTGGGAATTGCAGTTGGGTAGGGAATGTATCTAAATATTTGGAACAGATAGAGCAGTAGAAGTCTATTCTATCTTTACCCCCCAGGACATTACATGGTATGTTAATGAATTAAGAATATTTCCAAAACCTGTTTGTTTCCAATTGAAACATGGCACTAATGAACATACCGGGTTTGCATTTAATTAATCTGCACACCAAATACAAGTGAAGACATTTAAAACAAAAATCCTCCAGCTTCTGGGGTTTGAACTGTGGTACAAGGCGCTCAGGTTATGGTAGGACAGGAGAGGTGGCAGTGAGTGGGAAATGTTTGTTAGACAGTCAGGGCAAAGGAAATCAGATGAGGCCTGAGAATGGCAGCCTGCCTGATGTATGTAAAAATTAGGGTTTGATTCAGGTCCTGTGGAAGTGGAGGGAAGAAGGAGAATATAGAATCGCAGATGGGGGTGTTGTATAGTAAAGGGCTGGGGATGAAAATTTTGTTTCAAAAAGGAATGTAGAAGCAGAGCAGGGAAGCAGGTGACTAGTGTAATTGAGTGACACGTAGATAATTGAAGCTTTAAACTGCAGAGAAACGTGGCCTATTAAAATATTAATAGTTGAGGAGAGAGGGGACATTTTATTTGACTAGCTCTGTCCACAGGTAGGTAGCAACAAAACATAACTTTTTAGGGGTGTTTTTGTTGACGAAAGAGGAAGAAACAGGTCAGACTTGTCTACAGTGCATGTTTATGAGCTTTCTCCCAGCAGCAGTGTATGTTATCTGAATTCACCATATTCATACTTTTTTTTCCTGCGTGTAATTGATAAACTTAAGATGGGTTTTAGTTCCACTGCTTTTAATGAAATGACATCTGCCTGACCCAACAGGTTCCTGGGTGGAATTACAGATGAACGGCAACGGCAATAGCAATGATAACAGCAATGGGAAGAACGGAGGTCTGGAACACGTCCCTTCATCATCCTCCATCCACAATGGAGACATGGAAAAAATTCTCCTGGACGCCCAGCATGAATCAGGACAGAGCAGTTCAAGAGGTAGTTCCCACTGTGACAGGTGAGGAAATGTTTGCTGTCCTGCGTGCAAATTATTGCAGTTTTTATCCTGTAGGTGCTAGTGGAGGGGGTAAAGCTTTTTTCTCAGGATTAAGTTTGTCACGCTCCAATATTTTGAGTACTTGCTGGCTCATGGTTACTGGCTACCAAATAATACATCTGACTTGAAAAATATATCAGAAACCTAAGGAATCCAGGAGTGGGAAAGTCACATCAACACCACAGTTGAAATTCACATTGTCATAAATCACATCTGGTATAAAAACATCTTAATTTTACTGACTCAATAATGTTATGTACATGTGCTTTATATTTAGTCAAGCATAATAAAATATATCACTGGACTTAACAGAAAAAAAAGGATCTCAGAATTTGTACTCCTTGGTTTTAGTATTCTACTTTTTTCCTTGTGAAGGCAAAATATTTCTTACCTAATAATATAACCCTTTGAGGCACAAGTGAGCATTGGGATATTCTTACGTGTTCGTTACACCTTTTTTCTAGAAAGTTTTGGGGCAGTTTTGGAAATCCTTGAGCAGTTCCTATATATAATTTTAGCTGTCCTTCTGCTCATTCTTCCTTTGGTTTTCCTGGGTGAATGTTGTTTAACTGTCATGTCTACTGCGGAACTTATGTAAGTGGTTGATCAGATATAAAAGCTATTTAAAATTAGTTAGCCCTGATTTAATTACTGAATGTAATAGACTGAAAATAATTCACACGAGCATTTCAAACAGAGTGGTTACGTTTAGAGAAAATAAAAGTTTATTACATCTATGTTGCTAAGAAACTAGCTATCAGTAGGTTAGTACTTCACAGTCCGACCAGGAGTGTTTGCTAGATGATGGTTGTATAGTCTCTTCTACTAGCATAGGTATTTTTCAGTCATTACCCATGTTTTAAGTGAATGAAGACGGATTCCTCTTTTTTTTTTTTTCAACTTTAATTTTCCGCTTGTTAACTGTTTGATAATTCTTTTCCCCTTTTGACAGTTGAAGTAACATACAAGAAAGGGGAGGTACTTTGGTATTTTGCATGCTTTTCTAAAAGTTCTAAACAGTAAGTCGCTCTTAAATGTGGTATATTGGGTTCTATCTGGGTATTTCTAAAATACACTTTTTTTCACGAAAGCTTAAGTCAGGTTAAAGATACACACCTAGTGTTCTAATGAGAGGCCTGCATTGGTGCATCATACAGCGTTTGTACTGCTCCTGACTTAAATTCTCCAGCGTTTCCTTGGTTGAGGTGTGATAGTTAATTAATTTCTAAAGTAGATTGCCAAATTTCTAACACTCAAAATGAGACTAACAAGGGAATGTGTATTCTTGCCGAACGCTAAAAGGTGTTTTGATGTGTGATGTTTCTGCTTGTAACGCTGCAAAAAGAGCTATAATTCACAGTATTGGCAGTGGTACCTAAAAGGAAGAAGAGATCTACATCTTTTGTGTAGCAGTTGAAATTTTGGGCAATGCTTTCTTTGCTTCAGTGGAAGGATGGTCAACCCTGTTGAGAAAGGTAGGATTATAAATGGTGAAAAAACCCTGAAAAGATGAGGAGTTTTGGAAGACTTTCTAATGCTGATATTTGTGATCTGAAAGGTAGTGTGGTCTGTAATGCATCTGAATAGCATGCAGGAGTGCATGTGGAAATGATTCAGCTGAGATGCTATTTGCACTGATTCTCTGGGTGACAGAGTGTGGTATGACAAAATGACATAATGAAATCAATTTTTCTTTAGCCCTTCACCTCAAGAAGATGGACAGATAACTTTTGATGTGGAAATGCACACAAGTAAAGACAGTAGTTCTCAGGTATTTTCTTCATTAACCTTTAAAATACATTAACTTTAAAAAAAATATTTTTTTAAGTTGTGGCTATTGTATATAGTTCATATATTTACGTAGATCATTATTGGGAGTACTCGAGGGGTAGAGCAAGCCCTCTGTCATGTCAAAAAGATCTAAAATGTTGTGTATTTTGTATGTCAAAAAAAGTGCATTAAACTACTGCTTTCTAGCAATTATTTTTTTTTTTCATTCTGAGATGGTAAACTTGGCTGTTAGCTGCAGTACAAGCAAATAATTATGTAAACCTTATTTATTCAAAATTCAGAGCTGTCCCTTAGTCATTTGGGTAAGGCTGTTTACTTGTCTTGTACTTTGTTCTTGCAGGCTTTTACTCAGTCTTTTTTATTAGAAATTTTTATAGTACTTGCCTGTAAATAGGTATAAGAAGTAATTCTTGTGCACTCAAGCTTGTCGGTTTAGCTAAACTATATTTTCTTTTAAGGGGTTGTTTTCAGAATAAAATTTTATTAAGTTAAAAAACATCCCAGAATAATTATTTTTAACAATGAGGCAGGGTTAGTAAACTTTGTTTAGGCTTACGTTCTGTATTAACTGAAATTTAACTTGCAGAGATGAATAGTTTAGGAGTGAGGGGAGAGACGAGGCTTCATGTGTTAACTCTGAGAAATGCCCTGTTTAGTAGCAGTCGTATTATTGTTTAACGCTGCTTGCACCGCGTGTGTCAGACTTGTTTTGTTTTTGAAATGTTTATGTTTCTGCACAAGATTTCAGGGTGTTCATTGCTCTACAGATAGTCAGCTCACATGATAGTGAGTAATCTCCATAATACAAACTGAGAGGAGATTAATGCTGAACTCTTAGTTTGATCATTTAATAGAATTTGCTGTCTTCAGCAGTATAAATAAAAAAACATTCCTGGAAGAATGAAACCTTGCATTTAATTTTGTCAAAGACCTGGCCGAACAGTAGGACTGTTGCAGCTCTGCCCTGTAGAGCCAGAACGATCTGAAGTTGTTGGTCAGGTCTGCCATCTCACTTTTGTGACTGTCAATATTTGATTACTTCTGGTTTTGATATGGTTCCTACTTGAATCCTCATAAGTATTTTATCTTGTTTTACTGAGGGTCACTCATGAAATTTTTTTTTAATCCTAAGGAGGAGTTTGTACCAAAGTCACTGGCATTTTCTAGTCTTCCTAATTAATTTTTTTTCCCATATGGTAAGATCAGCATTTAATGACGTAATGTTAAATCATTGGATCAAGACAATTGTAGTGATGCTTGCCTCTCCCTGCTGCATCTGGGACGTACCCAATAGAAGCTACTAGTTGCAAGGACCGTAAATTTTAAATGACTAATAAGACCTTTAAAAAAGTAAAAATAGTGGTTTTGAAACATTTTAATTTGGCTGTCTTTCCATGCTTTAAGGTGAATGCCACCAACCTAAAGGTTTTGCCATTTGTAAAAACTTGGTTTAGTATTTTTTTTGCATAATGCTGATTTACATTTAGGATTAAAATAATCCTTGTTTGTTTGTTTTTTTTTTTAAAAACCAAACAAACAACTTGGAATGATGTGGAAGTCCTGGATGTAGTAATAAAATTTGTGGTGTACTGACTTCTGCAGATCCTCTTGTTAGCATAATAAAATCTCTTCTAAATAATTAGGAGTCCAGGAACACTTGCTCGTTTATCAGGTGTCACCATTTGGTGCTTATTTTGCCACTGTTGTTGTTCTTGATTTAACACCATGAGGAGCTAATTGAGTGTTACAAGGCTTGTCCCATGTATATTTTCAGTCTGAAGAAGAAGCAGTAGAAGGAGAGAAAGAGTTGGAAGTCTTGAAGAAAAGTGCTGATTGGGTGTCAGACTGGTCAAGTAGGCCTGAAAACATTCCTCCCAAGTGAGTTAAACTTTTTTTTAAAATGAATATTCTTTTATGTGAAGGAGAGAAGAATCATAAATCACAATTGCATGGAACTTACTCTGGCTCTCCAAGTAAGATCATCTTAGAAAAAGATAGATTTGTTGGAAAATCTCATTAGCAACAGAATTACCTTTTTATTGAAAGTAATATAAATCCACAGCAAGCTGATTACAAGGTTTCTTGACAAAATTATAATTCTTGGGAGAGCTGGGTACTTGGAGCTGGGATTCATGGGATTTAGTTTTGGCTTATTGAATGGAATAGTGTTGAGCAAGTCTCTTAAATTCTCTGTACCTTTTTTTCTTTCTATGTAAAATATGTAATGTTCATCCACGGAAGGGGAAACGTTGAGATCCTTGAATGCAAAGCATTTTTATTAAAATAGAAGATGCTGTCTAAATCTGGCAGACTTCTGTATCTCTGTTTGGAACAAAAAATGAGGCTCTTGCTAACAAATCACATCCTGAAATTCCCTCTCTCGGACCTACCTCTCTCTTCAGCTACTGCTCCCTTTGTCTCTATACTGTCTGTGTAAGTGGTCTCTCCACAATACCTCCTATTATTCTCTTTGATTCCTTACTGTGTGTAAGGGATCTCTTGCTTTTGATCTCTAGCTCTTTGTACTTAAAAAAAAAAAATGTTCCTACAGAGATCTGTGCATTTGTGTGTGGAAAAGAAAAGAAAAAGAAAAAAGAAAAAAAGAAAAAAAACCTTGTTGAATTTTTCCTCCCTCCCCCTCTTCTTTCAGGGAATTTCATTTCAGACATCCTAAACGTTCAGTGTCTTTAAGTATGAGAAAAAGTGGAGCAATGAAAAAAGGTGGCATTTTCTCTGCAGAATTTCTTAAGGTTTTCATTCCATCTCTGTTCATATCTCATGTTTTGGCTTTGGGACTAGGGTAAGTATTAACCTAATTCTCACTTCAACTTTTGCATCTGGCTTTGCTTTTCCACTTGTATGTCAGATACCTGCTGACAAAAGGGCTTTATCTAGAATAACTAGAGTATTGTTGCACCTTGCTCAAGATAGACTTGGTGCACTTCTCAAAATGCAGGAAAACTTTTCAGCGATTGATACTTTTCAGCCATTAATCTGCTTTATTTCTAGATTAGATCAAGTTTTTTATATTGAAAATGCATGGTTTATCGTGAATTTGCAAATAACCTTTGAAGTTATAACGTGTTCAGTTTGATTATCCACACCTGCTTTAATGCTTGAGGTTATAACGTAGGGAAAGTAAGAACAGAATCGGTGGAAAACTGCTGTAACTTTTACTGACCATTTCAAAAACACATTGTACAAATAATGATGCTGGAGTTCTGTGTGTATGGCACATACTCTGTAATTTTCAGTGTCTAATGCTGCAGTTGTGTGGTATTACTGAGTCAAGGTTTGAATACTTAAGATACGTGAAATGCTGGACGTGTCCTGCAAGATCAGCTACAGCTCTGCTCAGCAGTATTTTCATTGCCTGTGTAATCCAACATAATCGCTCATCTTGCTTAAGTCTTTATGTTTTGTTTATCCATCTTATGTTCGTCTGTGATGGGGACAAAGACATGTACTCAAAATACGTTCTCATTAAGCTTCCCACTTGTTTCTGAGGGTGTAGTTCAAGTGCTCTTTAAGTTCTTGTAAACTATCAAATAAATTAGGAGGATAGAACATGCTGTAAGATATAGCAAAGTGTGTATTTCTGCGATGAATTAAACTCTGCCTGGGTTTATTTGTTAGAGGTCAGCGTTTGTACAGTGTTTTACACCCTCCCTTTATAGGCAGCGCTTCCTTTGTTTTATGTAATAATCTGTGAGTGTTGCTCGGCAGTTCAGGAGCCCCCGTGTCAGGTACTCTACAAACAACACACAAACTTTTGGACTGGGGTTTTCAAATGAGCTTTGGACTGGAGGAAACTCACTTCTATTGAACGTAGATAGCGTCGGTCCTTCTAGGCTCATCTGAAAATCTTGCTCTTTAAGTAATGTTATAGGAAAGAAGTCAAGTCCTTGGAAGAATCTCATCAGACATACTTGACAGACAAATTAGAATAGCTGAGTGTGTAAGGACTGTTTGGAAAGCGGGAAGTATTTCTGTGAAATACGATATGCATTTATACTTTTTATTTCAGCATCTACATTGGAAAACGACTGACCACACCTTCAGCCAGCACTTATTGAAAGATGTGGAGTGCAAAACCTGGGAATCCACGTGACCTGTGAAGGTGTTACTGTCTCATTTAGTACATTTGACTTGAGACCATTTTAAGCATGACCCTGACTTCACCCTTTCCTTACATATCCAGGTTTTTGCTAACTCTGGAATTCAGTATTGTGTTGGAACTCTGTTGAGGTGTTTCGCTATCCACATTCTTTCCCTCTCTTCTCCCATTCCCCTGCCTCTTGGCCTGCAAGACACGTCAGAGTTGCTGAACGGAGTTTACAACTGTCTATATGTTGCAAGGGCTTCTCTCAATGCAAAATGCCACCAGCAAGTTTTAATTTTTTCAGTGATGATGCTGTTGCCTCCTTAGTGCAACCTGACTTAAATTGCAGTTGTGCATGGTATAAATGTTGACTGCATTATGGTGATAAAATTAACAGTCTCTTTGGAAGAAAATTATTGATTAGAGTGAAAATGAATTTTTCTTTTGAAAAACAAGCTGGTTGTGAAATAAAGTAAGAAATCACTGGCAATAAAAAAAGAGTTTAAATCAGCTTTTGGGGGAGTTTACTTGGCCCCTTGTATTGGCTAACACCATTTGATTTGCAGGAGGCAAAGACTGCATAAATTTTAAAGCAGGATAACTAAATCCATCAGCATATTTTAATATTAGGTAATTGTTGTAATCTTGTCTTTTCTATGAAGTCAACTCCTTATTCCTTGTAGGAAAACCTGTCCGATGCCTAGAAAATGTTAGAAAAATTGCATTGTTTGCATGTGAAGAAGCTTTTCTTTTCCTTACCTGTTTTCTTAAGGGAAAATTTTAAATGTGAAATTTTTCCTTTTAAAAGTAGTTTTAAATTAAGGAAAAACCCAACAGCAGTAGGTGTAGTTAGACCCTGTATAAAAGGATATGATTCTGTTTGTTGTGGAACCATTTACAATTATGATGATATGGCAGTTTCAGAAAGTAAAGCATTTGACTTATCTTTAAGGGGGACAATCTTGCAGGTGCGTAAGGATTCAGGAGTTGTAACGCTCTGAAATGTCTTCTGCAAATGAGTTTTCAATATTCCTATCTCTCATTGTTTACTGTACAATCTCCTTTTGGGGATACATGGAATCTGAAAGTCACTCGTGATGTCTCATGTTAGATAGACTTCTCACTAATGTTGTTGAACTTTTATCTTAGGGAACATTAAGCCTTGTCCTCCTTCAGTGACACTTCTTTTCAAAATGTGAAGCTTTAGTACCAAATTGTTACAAAGCATTGGGACAGTCATGTCCTTAAATAGATTTTATTGGATTTCAGAACATGTAGCATGACTCTGAAGGATAGAATACTCTTTTTTTATATATATATGAATATATTAAAAAAAAATATGATATAGACTTTAATACTAAGTATTTAGGGAACCAATGCTAATTTTAAGACTAGCAAAAGTCTCATTTAAATAAAAACTTTAGTTAGGCTGACTTGTAGAAAAAAATAAGAAAATAGAGTCAGCCAGTTTGGAGAGAACAGCTACCTATAATTGTTTGCTTGCATCAGACTTTATAAAGTTGATTATTTGATATAGCAGTGATCGCTTGAAACAGTTGATGCATAGAAGCTAAATCCCAACTGAGGTTTGGTTTCAAAAGAACTTAGCTCCCAGGAAGTAAAAAAGTTAGGTATAAATCCACTGCTAAACTGTATTTATTTTTATTCTCTACTTCTGAATGCTGTTAGAGAATGCTTTCAGGGTGAAAGAGCAGTCTAACAAAAAACTTCTCTTGAAATCATCTGCTTTTTTTTTCTTCTAGCTGTGAATCCTAGTGGCACTTGAGTTGCCTACAGCTGCATATTTGATTCAAGTGTGGATATTGGGTTTCACCCAAAGGTGGGGGAGGTTTAGGGGGAAGTGGTGAAGGGTGTTTTAGATAGCATCAAGTACATCGTTTTACAGTCCTAAAAACTGAGGGATGGGAGAAAGGCTGAAATACTTTCAGTTCTAATTACAGCACCTTGTTTTGTATGGAAATTGGAGTAGTGGAAAAATAGATTTTTTTATTAAGTAGGGAGTAATTTTTTCAAAAAAAAAAAACCAACAACCTTTCTAAATTAAAAGGTAATTCTTCAGAATATCTGATAAATAATATTACAAGCTTGTGGCTAGAGCATCAACACAGCTTATAATATTTGAAGGAGCCGTGAAGTAAAAATTGTGAAAACTATAGATGAGGAATGAATACATGATCACTGTAACACTTGCTATGATACAATGCAGTATTTATTGATACCCTACTATAAGCTTTGGATGAAAGTCTACAACTTCTAGTTTTACAGTGAGCAGAAACAGATTGTTGTATAATTTGAAAAGGGGTTTCAACTATTGGTAGTTGAAGTTTTGTTAGGATAAATGTTGTTTAAAAAGCTTTATACCTGTTTACAGTTTTGGAAAAAAAAAAATAAAATGCAGGCTTCATTTTTCTTACATTCAGTGAAAACTGGCCTAGAATATTTGTAAATAGATCAAGAAAAAAAATGCATAAACTCGCACATTAAAAATGCAGCAGGCTAACTTAACTGCAGCAAATGCGTATTTACTTACTGTTTTAAAAAAGTGAAAGCTGAAGATTGTTAGAAATTCAAATTTTTTAATTGACATTTGTTGAAATATTGGAGTTAACTGAGCCAAAGTGATTATGCATTCTTCATAAATTAGTTAGCACTTTGTAACATTATATACAGTTTACAGTACATGTATAAGTTGTAGCTTATAAACATTTTGTGCCATTAAAGCTCTCACAAAACTGGTGGTCTGAAATTACTTCATGCTGCGCCTTCTCTTTTTCTTCCTTTTTCTTTTTTTTTTTTTTTTTTACAGGACTGCTTTGTATAATGTTTCATGAAACCATTGTGTTCTGGGTTATGAACATTGAAGCTGCTGTTTACAGATTGGAATAATTTTTTGAAAGATTGCTTGGGTTTTGGGGTTTTTTTGGTGACTTGGGATCATCCGCTTCTTTTCCTGAAGCACTTAATAAAAATATTTCCACTGTCGGCATTGTATAACTGCGCCAAGTCCTCCAGCACCTTGTCAAGGAAAACTTCTAAAGCAAAGTAATGTAGTGGCCTATGAAATGTAAAGTAGAATTGATGAGATTTTGTATGATTGGTCAACTCTATTGTACTTACTCCTTGTATTTCTCTTCTGTTTCCTAATCCTGTTAAATTTGCAGATTAAAGAATAAGGGACATAAACCCTAATTGTTAATCTGCCTCCATATTCTTGATTCGAGAGCACTCGTTATTTCTAGGATTATCGTGGAGAGTTGTTCATTCTAAAAGTGTGACATGTCATCATTCCGATACTGTTACTGCCCTTTTTAGTTTACCTAGTGATTCCTTTCCATGTTTTTAACGTAAAAATACACAGCTTTGTGAAAATGGAATTTATTTATTTTTTTCGGAGGCATCGGATGGATAAAATTGTAAATCCTACTTTCAGAAAGTTTAGATGTCTGGGACTCAGAGTGAAACTTGAGCTGGGAAGTTTTCAATTACCATTACTGCTTTGGAGAGGAGGGTTTGGGGGGGGGTTTCTCTGCAGCCAACTGAGATACACACATTTATTTAGTAGGTGTTGCAGGAAAAAAAACAATCGTTGTGTGAAAGTGTAAAACTTTTTTAGTTGTCATGCGATGTTCTGCAAAAGAGTAACTCCGAGGTGATATTGCTCAAAGCGGCGGTGTCTTTGCACTAAGATTATTCTGGTATAAATCACATTTTGATGGAGTTTAGAACTGTCTTCAAGTTTCTCCTCATTCTAGAACAAGAGTGTTCAAGTAAAGACTGAAGAGAAGCGATTTATTTGCATACTTAATTGAGAGCAGCCTAGTGATAGTGCTTATTTGTTCAGCTGAGTGCAATGTAGCTGGACAAACGAGCTGCATAGTGTCTGGCTTTCCTCTGTAATCAGCACCAAGAAGTGTGTTTCCTGTTACATTCTGGGAAAGTTACCTTCTACCTTCCCTCAACTCCAGTGCACCTAGAGATTTAGCTAAGTTTGAGACTGACAGGGGATGTTGAGTCCAACGTCTGTTTTCAGACTTAACCGTATACATATGAAAAGGTCAGAATTTCCTTTGAATTCTGTGTTTTATGCAAAAGTTCTATATAAAAATGTTATTTATACATTTGTGTGTGTGTGCATACATGTAAAAATTTTATCTAAAAATGAAATCCTGGTTCTGTGCAAGTGTTTGTAGGATCTTTGCCTTGTACTTAGTTATATATGAAGACTCCTTTGTGCTTTGGGTCTTGAAAATGAAATAAAATGGTAGGACTCCTGAACTATGCTGTATAGTTCAATCATCACTTTAAAAACAAAACAAAAAACTTTAAGAAACTGGAAAAAAATCTCGTTCTGCATGCAGCATCCACATAAAAAAAAAGAC
Organism: Athene noctua; assembly: GCF_965140245.1. Taxonomy (NCBI): domain Eukaryota; kingdom Metazoa; phylum Chordata; class Aves; order Strigiformes; family Strigidae; genus Athene; species Athene noctua. Next base: position 3,633,698 of record NC_134064.1, on the reverse strand, counting down.
AAAAGCTAAATTAATTTCTGTTTCATTGCATTACTCTTCGTGTCCTGCACTGTGTGTCAGCTTGGCTGAGCGCAGCTGACTCAGCCAGACTTGTGCTTGCAGTACTTAAAGCATGATTAGTCTTGACATTAGGGGGAGAGCGAGTGGTGGTTTTCCATCAAGGAAAGTAAACATGACTTAACTTTTTGAGCTGCTGCCAGAAAATTGAGAGTATGGAAACTAGCATCTTCGATTTTACACTGTTTCCTAATAATTTTCTGATAAGAATGTGGTGTTTGTTTAGAAAGACTTTTTTTTTTTTTTTTTTTTCCCCAAGTTTGTTTAACTTGCAGTTTGTTGCCTAAAGACAACTTAATGAATTTTAAGGCCAGAAAATACTGTAAGTGCTTATTCTGGTGTATATAATGAAAGGGAAGAATAGCGAGTCCTACAGCTGTTTAAGTTGTTACAGTTAAGGTATATAATTGAAGTCACAGAAGGACATATATATCCTTGCAGAGATTTCAGTGTATGGAGTTGTGCTGGACCTCCCACTTGATTCAGCTCTTACAGCCCTTAATTTACATCTTACTTTGGACTCAGGTTTAAGTTTCAGCCACTAGATGCCGGAATACCTTTCTGTGGTAAATGAAGGAGCCTTTGACTCTCAGGTGCATACTCCTCATAAAGTCTGTTTCCTAAATGACTGTTTTAATGAAAATCTCTGTATTTTATGACAAATTTTCTCTGGGAATTTTCACAACCTTTTACTACTAATGTGTAACAGGCATCTAAATACATGCTGGGAGGCAGTTATTTATCTGTTACCAGTAGAAAAACTATGTGTGCAGAATTTTCAGTGAAACATCCTTCTTACCCTGCCTTTCCTTAAAAAAAAAAAAAAAAAAAAATGACATGAGCTTTTTGACCAAGCTGTGTGGTATTTCAAACAGAAGCTACGCTCGTCATTCTGCCAGATAGTTTTGTGAGCAGGAGGAAGCCATTTGATTGTACTTCAGGTAGTGTAAAGAGCTTTTGTGGGATCGTTCAGACAGATGTGCAGCTGGAACAACATGTGTCCTCTACAGCTCACTATTGATTGAAAACCTCTTGCTTCTGCTGTCCCATTGTTCACCGTGAAGTTCATTGCTTACATGCTTCTGTTCTCATCTTGCTTCACTGCACTCCTCCTTCCTGTGGTCTACCCAGTCTTCTCTGTTGAGTGCTCCTTCCATTTTCTGCATTTGCTTATATTTTCACGCTGTTTCTTGTTTCTGGTTAAATCACATGAGCGAGCAGACTCTCTGTGTACCTATTTCAAGAAGAGTTTCAGTTATTAAGACGATATATTGCTTTGCTTTGTGGTGTATTTCCTGGTTCCACAGGATCTGCAGTTGCTTCAGGTGGGTATGTTGTCACTCACAGTTTCAGATCTTGCACTTGGCTAATCTGTGGTTGATCTGTGTAATTGGATCTGGTAAAGCCCAGGAGGGTTTGTGCTCCAGAGTCACTGTTTTGCTTTCACCTCAAAGGAAGTAGGTTATAAAGAAAGTGGTCTGTCGTGTTTCTGGGTGAGAGGGTGATGTGGGCTTAATAGGCAAGCTAAATTGGGATTCATCTCCAAACTTGGAATCTTCTGGGCTTTTCTGTCTGAGAAGTCCTCCCAAAGGCCTGGAGGATGCTTTGTGGCCAGTGTTCACTTCGTGGTGCTGGTTAAAACAATCTCTTCCAGCTCTGAATTTCACACAGGGGAGCTCACAGAAATAAATCGCTATTTCTGCCAGTGTTTCGCTTGGAGATGAGATAGAGAAGAAGTTATAGCTGCCAATGTTTGAACTTCAGAAAGACTAGTTAAGTGTCGGGGAGAGGATAGTGAAACGAGCAGGCACTGAGAGAAGTCCAGGGCTGCCTGGAGCTCTGCAGTCTGGTCCACGATCATCCCTACCTGCACCCAGCGGCGTAGCAAAACAGCCGAGGGCTGGCCCCGCTGTGGGAAGTGGCCTGGGACAGGGCGGCAGGGTTTGGCGTGGCCGTGCTGGGAAAGAACAGAGTGTTCCTTTTCCTGAGGTTATCAGGCAGCTCTAGTTGCAGGATTCTGCTTTTTAAAAATACAAGATATTGTTGTAAATACTGATAAGGTAGGAAAAGCCCTTCATGTCAGAGTCAACAAGAGCAAGGTGGGTACCGGAGTTGGATTTTTCAGCTTGGTCTTTGTAAACTTGGAAATAAAGCCATGTAGCGCGTGTGACTCTGCTATCTGGAGTTGGAGCACTGCTCGAATACTTTAGCACTGAGTGTGATGTAAAAATCTATTTGTACTTTGGCTGAGTTAGTTGGGTTTAAAGTTGTGTACCTACAGCACAACCTACAGTCTCCCTTCGAATTCTCACAGAGAGGGCCTGGTTCTTTTCCTCTCACAGGAGCAGGCTGTACCAGAGGATTCTACAGATTTGCTTACTTGATGTACCAATTGTCATTTTATTTCCAAGTGAGAAGCAATTGGTAATTACAGCTGCTTCTTTAAGAGCACTGTCTGGCATGCAGGTAGAAGAGATCTCTGGGGTTCCTACCAATTGCTTTAATAGCTTGCTTCATCTCCTGGATAGTAAGCATTATGTGCCCATTTTCTCTTTCTCCTAGACAGCAGCTGCAGTGAGGTATTTCTGGTGTACAGCATGCACTTGCAAGCCTCAGTTTGCAGCACTGCAGCTTGCCCTGGTCTGATGTTGGGCTTTGCTTCTGTGAGCTAAGAATTAGCTCTTGTCTAGTTAAATTAACAGAGATACCTGGGGAAAGTCAGGACATAGCCCTAGCTTTAAATTCTCTGCTGTCTTTTCACAGGGCTACAGGCATGATTGGCCTGTCTGGCTGGAGGTGAATTGCTTTTAATGTATTTGGGGTAGAAATACAAAGACTGAGCTGCACAGCGTCATAACAATGAGTTAAAATAATCAGCGACTTAGGAGAGGAAGCTTCTTCCTCCCACTGATATTGCTGAACAAAAATACGAATCTCCAGGACCAGCAGGAAGTTGTTCTGTGAATCACTGCCAAAAGCTTAATACACAGAAAGGGATTTTTCTGCTCGACGTGGTTGTTTTGCCTCCGCTGTGTTCTCTGTGTGTATGTGTGTGCGCACGCACGCCGGAGCGGGAAAGGGGAAAGAGAGGAGGTGTGGCAAGATAAGCATCAACAATGAGCGAGTGAGTCCTTTCCCAGTGCTGTAACATTTTCCTATAGGCTTCCCTGCTAGGTGAGAAATAACGGCTGCAGGAGAAGCCTCCCCAATTGGCTGGGAACACAGTGGTATGATAAGTGATGTCACCCCAGCAGGCTATTCACAAGATTGTGTTCTGGCACTTTTCAGGCTTGGGCGTTTATTTCTCAGCAGAAATGTGCACGAGAGAGAGAGAGAGAACGGTACCGAAAGGTGCTCCGTTCCCTTTCCTGCTGCGAAAACGAGTCGCTTGTAAATCGTTACGGGTCCTCTTAGGAGTGCAGTCAGAGCAAAGTTAATGTAAAATTAGTTAGGGGGGGAATTAGATTTCAGTACTTCTGCACAAGAGTTACGGGTTTCTGAAGAGTAGGCAAAGAGCTGCCGGAAATACTTACCTGCTGAATGCGTGAGGAAGGCAAATGCCGTGGCGCTGAAAGTCTAACGTTAGTCGTGAGCGTTTATGAATTGCATGAGTCTAACAAAAAAGAAGGAGAAAAGCCACGACAGAAGAGATTTTCTTCCCGGCCTATGTCTCTCTTAACCCTCTGACTCGGATTTTGTGATAGGGAAAATGCTTTTTTTTGCCCCAAAGTGCTTGTGTGTTGATGTACACACCTAACTGAGCGTGCAAATTTGCATGCATAATTGACAAACCCACTGAAAGCTAAAACAGCACAAGCTATACAACTTCACCTTCTACACGTTTTCCTTAGCAGATTATTTTGCTATTTACACCTTCTGGTGAATTTGACCTTTTTTTTAAGTATGTGATTTACTTTGAATTTTTTCTCCAAGTGTTAAGGATATATTTTTTTTAATTGGGCTAGAAACAGGAATTGTGGTTTTGTTTTCCAGGATGAGTACTTAAAGCTCCAGCCTTCTTTATGCCACTGACTTAATACTGGCTTTAGGAAAGTTTTTTGACTTGCTTCTCATCTCTAAAACTGAAATGTTAACCTGCTGTCAAAAGGTGTTGATGATGTCATTTTAAAGCGCAGGATTTCTGTAATTATTTTGTGTAAAGATCTCAAATATGAATGATTTTTTTTTTTCTCCCCCAGATTTTCAGCCAGTGTAGATAATTTTAGTGTCAGCAAATTGTATGTTGGTTTGTGCTCTGTGACCTGTTCTGGTTTGATTAGGGTTTGGATTATACGGTATGTCTGTCTTTGCTTATAAAGCCAGATTTGATGACCAATGAAGCAATTACTAAATTTGTATTCCTATAGAAGAATATTCCCACGAGACTTAAATTTGTGTGGAACTCGATTTTCAGTGAGCTGTTTTCATAGGCCATATCTTAGCGAAGTAATGAGACGATGGTCTTTAAACTTGAGTCACTGAACTGGGCTCACATGTTAGCGTGCTGAGTCAGTAAGGTATTTTTAATCTCTGATAGATGAAGCATAATGTGAATATTTCACATTCATATACAGTGCAGCACTGTATTTGTTGAGTGGGATCAGGCAAAGTGATTGCTGTATGACCTGTACAGTGGGGGTCAGCATCTGAAAATCTATTGCCTCCTTTCTGCAGTTAATGAACATACGTGGAGTCTCGCTGGAGAGCAGTGGGTCTGTGTTCAGTGTCTGTGGGTATCAACTTATTTGTGTGAACCAAACTCTGGGTTTGGGGCTATTTCTGTCCTGCAGCATAGCTGAAGCCTATAGACCTACTTGTGCATTAGAATGCAGATGATACGAAGTGGGATGACTGCTGTCGTGTTAAGGTCCTTTCTCTTTCGGTGCATACACAGAGCCTCTTATATAATCTATTCCCCACCGGTTTTATCAGCGAGGAAATCTGCATTGTTCTTGAGGCAGAATCCAGTGGCCTTCCCAGACCTCCTATGGAGAGCCATGAAAACCTCCTTGGTGAGCCTGAAATGCTTTTATCATATGCAGTGGGGCAGTGAGCCAGAAACCTAATGATGATCTCTAGAGGTTAGGCAGAGTGATTAGAATATGGGTTGGACAGAATAATTTAAACCTCCTGAAGGCTTTTCTCCAGTGCACCACTAAATATCTTCTTTTGACTTTAAGGGAAATGGGGCTTGATTAATGTTCAGATGTATTATGCTGGCACCACTGGTTTCTTCCCTTAGAACTATGGTCATGTGAAATCATCAGCTGCTTTTTTTCCTTTTCCGGAAGTAAGTTTCTATGTCTTTTTTGGTCAAGTTTCTAAAAGCTGGCTGAATATGATTTCTATCATCTCTGCATGAATTTGCTTGCAGCCCAGAGCAGCAGCTTTTGCAGTTTTTTTGATGAGCTGTCCCATGGAGGACTCTGCTGGCTGTAGACCTGCTCTGCAGGGGCTCTGAGTGGCCATGCTCTCTGCAGGACAGGCCTAGAGCTGGGCCACGCACCCCAGCTGCTGGGGGAGAGCTGTGCAAAGAGGCTCAGGGTGGGCAGAGTTCCTGCGGGGCCCCGGAGGAGCAGTGGATGCTCTCCAGTCCCTGCTTCTGCCGAAAGAGAACTGGTCTGAAGTACCGGGAGGAGAGGCTGAGGCTTGTGGGCAGGCTGGGCGCTGGGTTAGGGTTACAGTAACCCAAGTCTGGGCTACGCCTCGTCCTTCACTGGGAGTTGTAGGTTTCAGCAAGGTGAAGCAAAGGCTTATTTTCTGAAGAATGACTATATGAAATATAAGCAGCTCTAATTCATCAACTCTACTGATAAGAGACGTGGGTAAAGTTCCCCATGTACAGGCCTCCTTTTGTGGGACTAAGTGCTGCCCAGGCCTTACGCCAGATCTCTGCTCGGAAGTGAACCTCACTCAGGCTTCTTGTGGAGCGAATGCAAAGCTCTTCTCCAATGTTGTGACCTCCCAAGCGATTCCTGGTTGCCATGGCCACGCAGCATATTAGTGGCAGAGAGCCTGATTCAAAGCCAGGGTGAGTCTTTCCACCGGCTTCTGCAGGCTTCGGAGTGAGGGACGGAGCATCGGAGTCTCAACTGATGGCTCTTCCTTCTGCCTTCTTGTTAGCGATCTGTATTCCCCAGCCAAAAGCAGAGATTTAGTAGTCGTCTGGCACTCGGGAGCCAGCATGCTAACACGCTGCTTTCTGCGGGCTCTCACGCTGCATTGAGTTCAGCCCTGCCTCCAGATGCTCTCCACACAGCGCTCAACATGCTGTGCTGCAATTAGTCTAGCAGGTGCCCAGCACTACGGTTTATTATTAGCTGTCCCTAATACCGTGCTGCAGATGCACATGGTGCTTTGCAAAGAGAGGGATGGACGTTCCTTGCCCCAAGCACCCGTTTGCCTTTTGTTCCTGAAACCTCTACTCCCTAGCAACTCCGTGCCTCACAATGATCTCTTCCCCACCCCATGTGCATTCTGACGGATAATTAACCTTTCAGCAGCTTGATTAACCAAGAACTCCTGCAACCTGCCCTTCCTGGTAAAGTAACAACTTCTCTAGAGAACCACGCTTTACGCTTCTCTGAGCTTGATTTTTTTTTTTTTTTAAAAAACTTAAATCAATGGACACTGATTGTTAGAATGTGACCTCTGTGTGTGTTGGTCCTGTGTCACATATGAAGGAAACCCAACATCTGGCTTGTGGCTAGAGCAGATAATAATTCTGATTTTTTAAAAAAAAAAAATCACTTATAACCTGGGTAAAACTGACACCATATGTTCTCACAACTGTAGAGATATTCTACCATTACTATTATGAATGTTTAAAACGAAGTCGGCAGCATTTTTTTTTTTTCCCCTCTTCAACTGGGGGGATACTTCTTCAAGATAAAAGTTTCACTCAATGCATAGGTTATGTTGTGTTTTACTTTAAGGATGAGTACAAGGAGATTTGGCCCAAAATGAAGGGGAATAAAATGAGTAAAATCTGTTATCTATTTGACTGCTCATATGAACAAGGAAGGTGTGATACACGTTTGTAGTGTTGGGATCCGTCAGGGAAATAAGGAATAGTATTTAGCCTAAAGATGCTTCTGTAAAGCATCGAATCACAGCAGCCTGGACAGCCTTATGTTTTACTCGTTAGGTCGTGTTTTTTCTATCTAAACATAATTGGGGTGGGATAACACAAATTTTCAGAAGGCCCTTTATAGATAAATTGCACATAAAGCTTGTAACAGCCGTGTGCTGAGCTGTAGTCTCCGGCAGAGTACTGGTAGATGCATAATTTTGGATTAATGTGATGAGAAAGCAGGGGCCAGCCTAATTGCAGGCCCAGGTGAAGGTAGACTTCCTTGAGACATGGTCTAGATTGTCAGATGACGGCTCCACGCAGGTTCACCGAGCAGTCTGCAGAGGGAGGGCTAGCAGCTAGGAGACGGATGGCGTCTCCGTGCAGGTAATGGCTGGAAAAACCACAGTACAAACACAGTTGAGTTTCTGTCCTGCTTGTCAGCCCGCTGAGGAGCCTTTGTTTTCTTCCCTTCAGCCAGTTTCTTGGTAACCATTTAAATCCAGTGACATATATTGCCACTGCCTAGCCTTTATTTTTGCCTGGCCAGGTAGCAATCAAGCGATGTGTTTGTATTGCAAAAGAAAGCACTGTTGTCTTCCCTGGGTTGCAGCTGTGTTTATCCTCCCACCGAGGTATTGTTCTGTCCCCTCCAAGAGGGATGGAGAGTTCCCGAGATTTAAAGCAATAGGCAGCTTTTCATTTACGTGCTTTCACAGAGATGCTTGCAGATGACTTCAGCCTGAACAGCATCTTGTATCTATGCTCTGCCCGTTAATGCCCTGATCTTGCTGTAGGCCATTCTTTCACTGGTTGACTACTGATTCCGAAAGGTAATTTTCCAAGACATTTATAGGAAAAAATTATAGATAGATTCCTATAGATTAGAACCTGTTATGCCCTCGGTAGTAATTTTAGGGCATCTTGGGTTTACGGAATAAGCTAAACTCTTTCAGAGGGCTGTTGGAAAACTAGGCCATGTGCATTGCTTGGACTCGTGCTTCTCTGCTTTTTGTATTAGCAAAACCATGCAGACTCTTACCACCGTTTAAGGTTGTCTCCAGGGCTTTAAAGCTCCCTGCAGCTGAGGCCCTTGTTTAGTGGCTTCCTACCTTTTACAAGGTGTCTGTCTGACCAATGAAGGGAGGGGAATAAATATATAAAATTAAAAAGCAGTACCTCTTCCTTCCCTGTTTTTCATCTCTCTTTCCTTGCCAGGGAACAGAGAGGTGAGAACATCTCTCCGTTCCCATGTGCCAGGAAATTTACTGCACGGTTTGCTGGAGGCAGGCACACTAATAGTCTGGGCCTCTAAGACGTCTCAAGTTGGGAATCTTAATTGCTAAGTACTTCTGAAATCCTTGCTGTAAACACTTAAGGGTTTTTCCTGTCAGGATGGGCGTCTGGCCAGTGGGGTTTTATTCTGCACTTTTTTTCCCTTTAACATCAGGATCTTCAGAAGAGTTCTTCATGACAATGGTGTTGAGTGTTGGGCTGCTCCCAGCTGTTACTGCTAGGATCAGCTGCCTGACTTTTCCGATTCAGAAATCATAAGAAAAACAAACGCCATGGCAGGAAGTTGCTGCCCTCCAGCGCTGCAGCTTGGCTGTCAGACCCAATATTTCCGAAGTGTCACACTAGATCCACCCATTCTGGTATGTGGGTCTGTTTGTACTGGCTTGCTCGTTCTGCTGTGCACTCCTCCATCAGGCTTGTGTCTGGTGCTGTGCTCTTGTTGAATTTATTTGCGCTTATGCATTAATTTAGGGGTGAAGGAGAGGTTTTTTTTTTTGGTGTTGAGCTTTACACAGAACCCCATGGAATTATTAAGAACTGCAGGTTTTAGTGCCTCTCTGTCTCATATGACAGGGATGAGTTGACAGAAGGACTTGTCCAGCTGAGAGACTCTCCTTTGCCTATGTCTGAGCGAGCAAAGGGAAGGAGGTCAGTGCAGAATGAGTCATAAACTGGATGAATTGTTCTGGCAGGGCCTGACCCTGATGTATTCAGATGTATCCAGGCATAGCTGAATGAAATGTAATGGTCTGAAGTTCTGTGCTGATCTTTGCCTGAATTAGGGTGCATTTTTTTTCAGTGGCAGTCTGATATTTCAGTCCCTTCTGTTTCTTTACTCTATCCAAGGGTTACTTCCCTCCTGCCCCCGGAGTTTTAAGGTTAGAGATGGCCATGCAGGTGCTGTCTTGTCCTCCCACAAAAAAACCCCAAACCTGCACGTTTGCTACATCCAGAAAGAGCAGGCAAACCAAGTGGATCCCACAACTGTTCACTGTGGAGTTCAGTGAAGCCCAGCAACACCCAGAGTGTTTTGGAAATATGTTGTGAGGAGTATAAAGGCCTTAGGTGATTTCAAAGGGTTGCTTAGGATTTCTTTTTTAATTTTTTCCCCACTAGAAGTGAAACAACATTGTCACTAAGGTGGAAAAAAATCCTTTTTTCCTCACAGGCAGGCATTCCTGCAGCAGCACTAGTTCATTTTGTTGGTTCTAACATAAAGGAGGACGTTTCTTTTTTTCAGCTCTGGAGAGTAAATAGCAAAGTGTGGCCGTTTTCAGTAGCTCCTCTTTCAGGATGATTTCCATGCGTTTTACTAATGTGATGCCATGGGGGAGAGAGTGGCAACTTGAGTTAAAGAGGGAACATGCAAGAAGGCTGGAAGCTTCAGTGGGCTAAAGTAGGAGGAGAGACTTGGCATCCATCAAGGTCTGCATGGCAGTGGGAGATAGTCTGAAGAAAGAGCCAAGCAGAAACAGTAAAAAATGTCGGTATCTCTGTCAGCAACAGCAGTTTGATGTGTTGAAGCAAATGATAGTTTTAGGTGATGAAGAGTTTGGAGCAGGCTCAGTCAGCAAGGACTGTCTGCCACCCAGCGCAGTGGGTTTGCACTTCACAACTAGGATACAAACAGTTGCAACGAAGATGTTGATGTCCAACCGGTAGCAGCACGGACAGCTCAGCAGAGCTTGGTTTTGGTAAGGAAGATCCGGCCTTGATCACAGCGTAGATGTAGCTGCTTTCTGGCGCGGTCCTGGCTGTCACTTCTGAGCTGTAGCGCCTGCTTGAGAGCAGCGTGGTCAAGTGTTTGTCCACACAACAGGAACGCAGCGTGGCCAGCAGCCACGTTACAGCACCTGGCCTGCACCTCTCCTGGAGAGGAGAGGGGGGGCCCCCTCCTTGTGTCTAGGGGCCGATCATCAAAAAGGGGTGATTTGTGATGCTGAGGAGAGCAGGGGAAGGGACTCTGGCTGGTGTGATAAGTGCGTAAGAATGATCATAAGCTGGGCCCTTTTGGATAATTGATTAATTACTCTCATTTTATTAAGCAATGTATTAAGTAGGGTTCAGTGCACTAAAACCTCATTAACTAGGGCAACTGGGGACAAGCACAACGAGCACATGCAATTTGATTTTTCACAAGGGTTGCAAAACACCCTCACGTATACACAAAACCCCTTTGAAGTCTCAAGTCATCCCATCCCATAGCCTGCAAGAGCAGCACAGCTAAAGTGCTCCACCTAGTAGCGTCTGTCTTGCAGAAGGCCTTTGCTGGCAGGGCCCTGTCTTTGGAAGTTAGCAGGGCTTTGGCTTTGACATCTCTGTGGTTAAAATGAAAAGCTGCTTGTAAACCGCTTTAGAACTGTAGCGGGAGGCAGGCATGTGTACGCTGTGGGGAGAGCTCCGAGTATCAGCAGCTGGGTGATTTAGCCTGCATCTTTGGTAGGAAGGAGCAGCTGAGTTGTTTGGGTGAATGTAGCAAACGGGCACGAGTCTGTAGTATCTGCCTGGCTTGGAATAAATTCCTGCTGAACTGAACTGAACTGAATTCAGGTTGGAGGTTCTGACAGTCTGAGCAACAGGTAACACCCGAGTCAGATAACTCCCCAAGAAAGCCACACCACTACACATCACAATCACAGAATCGTCTCTGTTGGAAAAGACCTTGAAGATCATCCAGTCCAACCATCAACCCAACACTGACAGTTCCCAACTCCACCACATCCCTCAGCGCTATGTCCCAACTCATTTTAATACACGGCAGAGCGCTGCCTGATGCACCTGCAAGCCAAAGTGGGAGCTGGATCTTCAGTCCCCTTGGCAAATCTTGGCAGTCTGTTGTCAACCTTGAATATTCTGTGGAGAGTGGGATGACTTTTGTTATCATAATGAAACTCCTAATGAAAATATAGTTTGTTTTAATGTGCAGCGTGGCTCAGTGGACCATTTACCATGCCCTCATAGACATTAGTGCAGTACTTGGAGAACCATTGACTTAATGCAGTGCTGAAAGGTAATTTTGCTGTTTATGGTGATGGATACAGCCCAGTAACACAAGGGTAGAAAATAGTGTCTATTTATAGGCCTCTCATCAGGATATATGAACTATAGAATGAAACATTTTCTCGGACAATCTGAAGAATCGTGTGAGAACTGCTGACAGCTTGGACTATGGCCTGGAGTGGTGAGGTACAGAGAAGCAGGAAAGATGGATGCAGCAATTACGATGAAGGCCAAGTCAGCTGACAAACTGGCAGTTTCTTTTTTTCCGTTCAGCTAGGAGTTTAATTTATATTACTTCCTTACATTAAGCTACAGCATGGCCAAGTGCCTGGAGATTAATAACAGTCTACGTATGGATCTTGCAGCTCACATTTATTTTCATGTGTTTTCTTTTTAAAGGTTCATGGTGAATTCTGGTTTGGGTTCTAGTCTGTTAGGTCCCTGAAATGCAGTGTTTGCAAGAAACCTAGCTGAAAGGATTACAGTGCAATTAAAATTCCTTGTCCTTTTCCTTTTTCCTGTCTGGCACTCCTGTGTGTAGGGTGGATTGTTTCTGTCTGTAAGATCTCATTAAGCTTGCAACACTGAGAGAGACGGTAGAGACTTAGAGGTGGCCCTTTCAATTCAATATAGGTGGAGCATGAGAACTGCATGATATCTTATTTATTTAATATTCTTACTTAATTTGCACTTGATGTGACAATTTGAAATACCATAATCACAGATAGGAATGCTTAAGGGAGTCAGATTGATTTACAATGCTGAGAACATGGCCCGTACTTTCCAAAAAAAGGAATTAACTGAGTCTAACTTGCTCTCTACACAGAAGAATGCAGAGACCCGTCTCAGTATCTATTAACATTTTAGTGGGCCCTCAATCAATTCTCCCAGCCAGTGCTAAAAAAAAATAAATCAGATGTTATTTTTTTAACTGTGTTAATAGTGAATACAGAAATTTGCTAGATTCTAGGCACAGGAGAATAAACAGAAACAGTAAGCATTGATTTCATTGGATTTGCTTTCGTTTCTTCATCAGATTTATCTACTGACACATCAAAGTTTTTCTCAATGTTTATCAAAAGCAGCCGCTGATTAATCTCTCCGTGTAGTATTTGGTCTGTGCTGTGTTGATGAGTGTTCAGCTCTCTTAATCCAAGCTGGTTTGAGTACCTCTGCCAAATACACCACCCACCCACCCGCCTTGCCGAGGGGTGTGTAGCCTTCAAATCCGATTTAGGTGCTTTTTTGGAGTTGAAATACTGCAGGGGCCCAGAGTCGGCTGCTCTTGACAGAACAGCAGTCGCGTGTCAGCGGTTCCCTGTTGAGGACGAGGAGCTGCTCAGAGGGGGACGCTGGTCTCGTGGCTCGGGTGCTGGGAGAGGACCGGGCAGACGTGGTTTCAGCCCGGGCTCGGGGCGGGTACGGGCTGTATGAAGCGATGGAGCGCGTGCCCCTGCAGAGGATCTCTGGCTACGGCCTTGTTGCTTTCCTGCCTTTGTCTTTCACTTTGCAAACTTTGCAGACTCATCTGCTGTGCTCTTTAGACATCCTGCCTCTGAGCTTCCTTTCTTCCTCTCTAAAATGGGTATAAACGGGATTTCTTTCCCCCCTTGCCCTCATCGGACTAGGAAGACTTGGGCTTTGTGCAGCAGGGACTGCCCAGGACTGGAGGCACACGCAGCACCAGTGCTGCCCCAGTTTCAGTTCTGTCTTGCTGCCACCACTGACAGCGGAACGAGTGCCGGCTCCTCGGGACGTAGGCTGAGTTTATTTTGCTGTGAAACCCACTTGCATAGTCTTTGTGGCTAAAGTAATACTGCACTGTGTCTTCTGCTGCTGGTTTTGTTATTTCTCACTGACCTTGTGATTTCTGTGAGACCTCATGAACGATGGCACGTCCCAGGGCATTTCCCTCAGGTTTTTTATTTCTTTAATTTATTCATTTAAGTCCAGCTTTCTGCTGCACTGTCTGAGAGCAGAAATTTCTCAGTACTACAAAAACCAGGACAAAACCAAGGCGAAGGTAGAATCTCGACAGAGCTTGCAAAGGCCTAGGCTTGATGATTGGTAACCAAGGCAACAAGGCCTCTTTTGAAATAAGTGCTTGCTGCAGACCCCCATTTTGTGCGGAGAACTGGTCAGCATTAAAAATTAGAGAAGACAAGGTAAGCTGTATTAGGCAAACAAAGCCGTCAGGCAATCAGAAGTGCCTGCTGTCTCGCTGACTAAAAGCAGGCGCCACGTGGGGACAAATGTTTGCTGCTGGTTTGTTTGATCGTTGTCTTGCAAAGGGTTAAAGAGGCTGTTACTGCTAATCAAGAAATGAAAATATAGATTGTAAGGAAAAGTTTTTATGTAAAAGTGGCCGCAGTCTGCTCTTTTTTTACACTGTAAATCTCTGGCAGAGCTCAGGCTGCAGCTGTTGTAATAGAGGGTGCAAATGTAGCCCAAAGCCTTTACTGAATGGGAAAACTCCTACAGGTCTGATTTTAATTGCTCCGTTTGACATGGGGATAAATGGGAGGGAGACACAAGTGACTGTTTTCAGCCACTTTTGTGCTCCCATCATCTGTTAAAAGACCTGGGGGTTAACAGGTATTACGGCTACTTTAATTTACATTGGTAATGTAATGTTATTTGACTGATAGTCTCTTTTTTTTTTTTTTTTTTTCACTTAATAGCCCTTCAGCATGCCCTGCATCTCTCCTGGTCAATCGTTAAGTTGTGATTTTAGTCTTTTAGAAAGTGATCTGTGGTGTAGGGAGGGGATCTTGTACGGGTGCATCTGAACCAACCTCTGTTGTGGGGTTGTTTGCGATTGCAGGGCGCTGGTCCCTGGTCTAGTCAGTCCCGGCCCAGGACTCTCCAGGGCTTTTCCACGTTTGTGTCTGGACAGTTGGATCTGCTAAGGGATGAGCTTAGTTTTGCCTGGGCACGTATGGAAACTTTGATCTCTAGAGCTGAACCAACAATCTCATGTTCATTTCAGATGAGCCGCATCCAGGACTCGTGTGCTGCTCGAGCCTTAGCTCTGTGAATCCCGTTGTGGGGGTTAAGCCGGTGCCTGAGTCGAGCTCTGCGGGTACTCTTATGGCAAGGTTTGCATGTGGTGCTGGACATCTGTGCTGCAGAATCCCTTGCCGTGTGCTTGTCACACTGCTGGCCAGGGTGGCCACATCCATCCTCCAGCAAAACTTTAACGTGTTGGAAGCGGACAAATCTGTTCCAAAGGTAAATGTGTAATGAACTGTCTGAACAAAGGCATTAGTGGAGGGGTCTGTAGCCACAGATGGTTTTACTGCCCAGGGCTTCGCATCATATAAAGCGAGCCCAACCTTTTTATTGTGCAGCCATGGGTTAGTTTTTTAGCTGCTTCAGCACCTGGAAAGTAAGTAGGTGGATGGTGGTCTTTTGTTTTCAGCTGGGCCTCCTTTCAGTGTTGTTGAAGCTAAAATTCAGTGATCTACAATAACCATTCTGTGGAGAGGGGGGGTGTATTGGCGACCTGGAGCTGATCAGGGTTTGGCAACCCCGAAGGATGAAGAGAAACAGACCCCTGCGTTTCTTCCCGAGCTCTTCCTGCCCTCTGAAGAGCGCCTGTTCTGCATTCTGTTGCCATTGCTATAGTAACTTTCTGCCTCCTGATTTTGTTATGAATGGCAATGGGAAAAGCCTCCATGCAGGCTCCAGCTGATACCCTGCTGTTTCAAACATCCTCAAGGCTTGCTTTCATTTTTAACCCGTGAATGGACGGTGCTTTTTAGCTGGGGGTTCCTTTCTTCCTTTTGTCTCTGCATTCAACAACACGCCATATGTCCATTGTACACAAAGAGGAGAAATTTGGAGGCAGCAGCTTTCCACAGGCGAAGGTCTGGATCTTTGGAGGAGGGAGCACTGGGCATTTTTGGGAGGTGGCAGCTTATAGTGGTGTTTTTGTGAGATGAACGAGGGCCAGTGGGGTTCAGCCCCTACCAGTGCTGGGCTCTGAAGACTGACTTTGTCTTCCTTTATCATGATCCAGGCATCCCCTCTCCAGACACAATGCAGCTCTTTTCCTTCGGCCAGCACGCTCTCCCTCTGGGACTCGCTGCTACCATGGAAAACAGCTAAAGCCCTTGTGAATCTATTCTTTAACCAGTTGTGAGCAGCAGGTCAGTATTATCGCTGCCATTTAGCAAATGTTTAGATGGATCCCACAGAAGGGCAGTGGCTTGCTCAAGTCAAAAGAATGACCATCAGAACTGGGGAAAGAGCTCAGGAATTTGGGGATGCTGGCACATTAACAATTTTTGCTCAGAACAGTACCAAAATAACGTCACCTTGAAAATGACCTAGTGCTAGAGGCTGTGCATATAGAGGTAGCTACCAAAAAAAGGATGGTGGAGAAAGCAGTCAGCCAAGGGAGAGACTGAATTATTGTCTCCAAGTTTCCAGAGACAGACCCTTGTGTTCTCACACAGGAATCAAACCCAGCTTTCCAACTTCAGGGTTGTTCCTAGAGACAGTGGGAACCATTTCCTTGCAGCACCCTGCGGTTTATCCTCAGATAGAACATCTTTTCTGCACGACCAAAAAGTTTATCCCCCCGTGCTGCCCAAGGTGCTGTTAAAACATTTTTCAAGATTTGCCTTAACTTGAATTTTGCTGCTTCTTGTTAAAGTTCTAGGGCGTGAATATATTTTAGGCTTGCATAATCTACCTTAAATTGAAAGAGAGAGGTCCATTGAAAATTGATGTGCTTGAAAATCCTGCTCCTCCAAGCTGACTGGACTTTCATGGATTTTCAGATGATGGGTATACTGTTTGTGCCAAGTTGTGTACACGCTCCTATTAGAAAATAACTGCTCAGCTTAATGCTAACGTTTCTCAAACCTGATTTTGGAGATGCTGGTTAATTAGTGTATGATGCAGTAGACCGCTTAAGTAATTTAATTTTGTAACTGTGGGGTTTTGTTCTTTAATCTCCACATCTAAAATAATTTTCTGCTCACTAAATAATTAACTAATCTATCATCTTTGCAGGCGATTAGTACTATTGCCACTTTAGGCACAGGCGAGTGCAGTGACATGCCAAAGGTCACAAAGTGACTCAGTTGCAGAGCCAAGTGAGGAGCCTGAGTTTTCTTTGCCCCGCTGGTGTAGCAGACAACTAACAGTGCTGCTTCTCCTGACAGGTTTTGGTATGCAGCGTGGAACAGAGAAGTAAGTGTGCTAAAGTAGCCTGGTTTGCTTGTAAGGACTCGCTCAAGTGTGTGTATTTATTTCACTGCGGTACCTAGGCACAGAAGCCTGCAGATCAGTCCTCTGCCTCGCTCTTACATTTGCACACATTAGCAAAGCAAACAGAAATTGTAGAGCAGCCAGTGCGTGTTTCCCACTGTAATGCTAATTTGTTGGTTTCTGTTTGGGAAATAAAACGGTGAGTAATTTATTTGAGGGAGATTGTTTGGTTTTTTTTCCTCTGTAAAACTGGAAAAACTGATCCAGATTAAAAACTAATTGGGCACTATTGGACTTGGGGAGAATTCTGCCGTATTCTGGGGCTCAGACTTCAAAGCGTGGAGCGTTGGATTCTGCAAAACACCTGAATGGTAGCTTAAGGCTCAGGGGGAGAATTGCTCTATCAGTACTGCTGGGGCCACCGCACGTTTCTGAATCGGGGCTGGTGGTTTGCAGGGAGATGCACGGGTCAGTCAGGAGACGGAGGTGTGATCCATTTTCTTTCACGTCTCAGTTTCAGTATTGAAGCTGCTGAAGAGTGATGTGTTTCTTCCTTAGAGCCCTCTAAGATACTGAGGCCATGCGCATTGTTTGGCAATGTTCTTAGGCTTGCAGTGGGGCAGGGTTAGCACTGCCGGGATCCCTGGAGCATTCCCTGCCTCCAGCTGGCCTGGGTCTGGGCATTGCCCGTGCTAGACTGGGGGTGGTTACAGTGTGAGACCTTTGTGAATATCCTTCATCCAAATGTGTGAAGTGACTATCAAATCTGTCTATTGAGCCATGCTTAAAACGGATTCGAACACTTTGTCAGAATGCTTGAAAATGTCCTTTTTTTTTTTCTTACTAAAGGGTTAAAATATTCATGCTGCTTCTTGAAAAACTTCATTCTGAAGTCAGAATGTCTTTCTATGCAAACATTTCCTTTGATCCTACAAAAAGTACAACTCAACCTTAAAAAAAAAACCTGCTTAGCCCCCAAATGAGATGCTTCATATCAGCTGGAAGGCAGGCCAGTCTGAAATTTTACATTTTGATTCACTGAAGTTTGTTTAACAAATTGTTTCATGTTGACCTCGGATCATTAAAACAAAATACAAGGGGGAGGAAAGGCTGTTTTGTACAGAATGCAACACAGAGCCTGATCTCTTGGTACTGCTCTTGGGGAGGAGTTAGTAATACCCTGCATTTTCGCTGAATTACAGCAGACTTTTTGGATGATTTTAAACAAATGTTTCCACATATACAGCCCATATTGGAAGGTATGCAACTTTTAGGCTTTCTGAAACACCAGTCAAATTTATGTGGATGTTAAAGCAGCATCTCAGATGCTCCCATCCTCCTGTACTGTTGAAAAGAGAGTGTGTACTTCACTGCTGGGGGAAACAGTCGCCCTGGGTGTCACTCCTCATCCTGCCCAGGGAAAGTGGGGGGTGACACTGGCATATACCTCTGGCCGTGCAGGGACACCCTGGCAGAGGAGGACGAGGGGTCTCCATGTGCTGGTGACACAGTTCCTTTCAAAAGCAGCAGCTGGCAGCCCTCTGATTAGTATGCTGCAGATGGCAGCGAGATGCAAAGGGCCTCTCCCATCCCCTCACCGGAGCATCCTCCATGCTGTCGCCTCCCTCCCTGATCCGGGGGAACCCTCGAATCCCTTGCTGGGTTTTTTTCCTCTCTGGCGGTCTCAGCTGCAGAGCGATGGGCTGTGCTCAGGGTCTGTGCTGCACGCAGAGGGCTCGGGGCCCGGGCAGCTCCCCGGGAGCACCACGACCCGCAGGGATGGTGCTTTGCTCAGGAGTGACTTCTGCAAGGCTCCACAGCAGAGTCCATTCAGGAGTTAATTCTCTGGGTGATCTGGGAGGCACACAGATTTATGAAATAAAAGCTTGTAATGCAGTTTAATAAGATTAGATTTATTAAATAAGTGCAACATGAGGACGTTGGTTCATGTTAGCAGCAACTGCAGTGCCCCCAGACTTAATGGGTTCTACAGAGCAGCACAAAGAGGTCTGGCTTTTGCATTGCTTCTTTCATACTACTACTGTTATTCCTGACTTTAGAAAGAAGGGCTCAAAGCTATGGAGGCAGAGTGAACAGAGCCGTGGTGGTGGCTAGGAGGATCCCCAAACAGGGCTGACCGCAGACAAACAAGAGCCTGGCTATTGCTCCACGTGACAGGCTGCCCCTGCGGTTTGAGGTGGGCCATTTGAATTTCTATGCCTCATTTCCCATGTGTACAGTGAGGCTAATAATGCTGCCTTTGTCTGTCTCCTCTGTTTAAAATGTAATGAGATGAGATTTTCAAAAATGACAAATGATTTTCGGTGCCTCGTCTGAACGCGTCTTCAGAAGGGACCGAACTCTCTCCTGCTGGGCCGTGTGGCCGGGTGAGGTTTGCAAGCTGTGTCAGCAAAATGAAGAAATTGAGCAGTACAGAGACAGCCCAGTGCAGGTTTCTGCTGGAAGCTTTTTCTTCTTAGCTTAACTTTTAAATTCAGCGACACCAATGCGTCTTAACAGTTAGCGTTGGTTCTCCCAGCCATCACACTTGGAGAGAAGCAAAACCTTTGTAGGAGAGAAGAAAAACCTTTGTAAAAACAAGGAAGAAAAGTGAAGATTCTCTCTTTCTTGCTTTCCAAACAGTAGGCTTTGATGGTTTGATTTTTGCTTGGAAAATTCCAGCATGAAATTTTTGTTTTAACTATTTGTCCTTCACATTCCTCTTTCTGCCATTGAACCAAATCCCAGTTCAGCACGTCCCTTGGAACACGGGTCACCAAGAAAATCTTTGCTGAGACCTTTGGAGACGACTGCGTCTTCTGTGTGTGTTTGGAATATTATATAGCACGTGACATGCTGCGATAGTAATATGGAGCATATTGGGAGGCTGTAGTTCTATCTGTTTCACTTGAAGGTGTCGCGCCACTTGGAAATCTGTTTGCTTTAGAAGGGTTATTCCTTGGTTTTTACAGTTGGAAATGGTATCAACCTGGCACGGTGGCCCAGTTGAGCCACAGTGTTCATTAGCTTTCCAGTGCAGTGATTCTCTCTTCTGTATTATTGTCTCTGGTTGGCCTTTTTATTGCAGAATAAGGCATGACGGTCTATTTGCATTTATCAATGGGCTTTCCCTTTCTCTCTCCTTGGGTTCACCAAGTCAGTCACTGCCGTGTGTAACCATGATGAACAGCGTATTCAGAGCTGTGTTCTAAATGTCTACCTGTGCAGACTGGTGCGATGCGTTTAAAACAGGCTCTAAAGCCATCACCAGACACAAGAGTCCGTGAGGTGAAGCTGCTTAATGCAGCTTGAGGGTAAGATGCTTTTGTGCTATGAGCCGGCAGAGCTTTATCCAGTGATGTTGATAAACAGAACCATCCGCATAGGCAACATCTTCTGAACTCACCTGGGCATTTTCATCCAGTATCCCTTCTTTACCTTCCCTTCTTTTACCTGGACCCTGGATGTGCTCTCCTTCTCTTTTAACTTGTGTAGCTCAGATCTCTGCAGTGAAAAAATCTCGTGTCTCTGATAACACATAGAGAAAACATTTCTGTGCTCACGTGTGTCTGTGCATGCAAGTGTAATGAATATTCTAAGCAGAGTTCTGATCCAAGTGTTGCTTACATCGCTGCCTGTGAGTGCAGAAGACGGTTTCAGTGTCCAAGGAAACCTTCTCTGAGCCCATCATCCTGTTATGATGAGTGCAACGTGGCAGATGATGTCCCAGGATATTCTGTAAAGTATTTCCATTCCAATGAACCGGGAGGGAGTTGCACTTAGTGCCAAGTGCTGCAGGAATTGCCAGGAAACAACAGGGACAGGCGAGAGCAATTCTAGAGCAGCTGAAAGGGAAGGTGAAGCTGGGCTGTATCTTCAATACAGTAGCAGCGTGTTAAGCCAAGGAGCATTTGTGTATGGTGAGTCTGGGATATGTGAAGTTTACTGCTGATTTCTATTTTTAGTGCTATTTTGTCCTTTCTTAAAGGAAACCAGAGAGCTGTAACACTCAGAGTCGAATGAGTGAATCATTCATAGAGCATGATATGCTTTATGACCCTTACTATTATCGTTGTCATCATTATTTATTAACACAGTGCTTAGAAGATGTGTGAAGCCATGTGCATCACAGCTCTGGCATTGCAATGGAAAGATCTTATCTGGAGAGAGAGAGGAGCAGGCTGAGAGGTCCCAGGGACAGGACAGAAGCAGTAATATTGACCCATTCTTCTCCTTCGCTTTTGGCCAGAGCTCCCTGACTTTGGAAGGTCACTGTTTTAAGCCACGTTTCAATAGTAAATGTTATCATTGTCCATTTTGGGTACTTTGGGGAAAATACTGGTGAAATTGTAAATGATTTCCAGTCCATAAATCAATAGCCATTTCCTGTCGAGTCCCAGTTCCATACAGATTTTAATGCTGGTGAGCCAGTAGCTGTCATATTCTTAGAGGAGGTGTTCAGAGGAAATGTTAATATTTAATGATGCCTTTTTGTGGCTAGATGGGTGTGTTCTCTTAATGACGCTGTCTGGCAGAAGCACACCTCAATCCTCAGCTGTAATCAATCCACACGACCCATTGCAAGGCTTCAAAATGTCGCGGGGCATTTATGGACCTTAATGAAACCAGCAGTTTTGCTGGAACTTTTGTCTTAAATACTGAACACTTCAGAGAGATTCCTATTGCTTCCATCCATGATTATCATCCTGAGAATAGCTGAAAAATGTCTGATTTCAGAGCAGGCTGGCACCTTTCGCATGCATTTGTTTTATAAAGACTGAATTAGTAAGGAGAGGTTTTGAAGGCGGTGAGGCTCTCCACTGCTTCTGGAAGTCAATGGGAGTTGTGTGCCTAATTTCCATTTGTGCCTTTGGAAAATCCCCTTCTAATTGACCAAATATTTGTACTATTGGCTGTGGGCACGGTGGCACAATGTGGCTTTCAAACCATCTGTTTTCATGGACTAAAACCCACTGGCAACAAACCTTGATTGGCAGAAATTCACCAGGGCTGGTTTACGTTAGTTGAGGTTGCTGAGGACAAAACCATAAAGGAAAAGAGAGGGATATGCAGAAATAAAAAGGACCATGGAAATAAATGAGCTTTGTTTCAGCATTTGAATGGACTTTACTCATTTATCAAAAGACTTTCTTCTGGTCTTTAATGTTTCTGAAATAATGTGTCTCGTCTTAGAGCGCTCAACGCCAAGAAAAGCTGTCAACCACTCCAGCAATTATCATATCCCAGAGGGAAGCTGGTTAATGATTTCTCCGTAGACAACTTGGTCTTTCAGTTTTTTCAGTCTTTCAGCTATGCCAGAACAATTCCAACCCAGTGAAGCATTTTAGGATTTGGTTTGATTCTTAATGTTCAAGGAATATTCTGGTAATATAGTTATTCACTGCCACCTCCTGATAGTGGGCCTGCACCTTAGAAAAATAAAATTACAGGGTCAGATGGAGGGATCAGCAATTGATAAGGCAACAGCCTGCGAGAGGAAAGATTGCTTTCCCAGCTTGTGGTCAGGCAGAGAAATTCACAGGCTACTGCAGTGGCAACAAGTGGTATTTTTAAGGGCTGCATACTTTTGTAAGCAGCGATGGTTGCAGAGCTCAAGCACAGGCTACCCCAAGCCTTTGCTCAGAGCATCCTTGAAATTTGGTTGTGGGTTTATATTCAGGCTTTGTCCAGCTTCTCTTTGAAAACCACTTGTGTAGTGTATAGGAGTGGTCACTGGCTCTCTGCTTTTAGCCCCATGCTCCCAAGCATCACGGAGATTTTTGCTCTACATTCAGTAAAAGCAATTAGCTAACTTGACCCTGGAGTCTCCTCTCAGTGGACCCAGCTAAAAACACGGTATCAGCTTGATTTAATTCTGAGGACAAAACTGTGTTCTTAAATTGGGACCCGGTGAAACTTAACTGAAGGATTGTCATTGACGTAAAAGCACCCTAGCATTTCACTGAGTGCGGATGTCAGCCGTGCTTCTGCTAGCGTAAGCCCGTGTTTTGCAAATACACCTTCTTCTTTCACATGGGGAGCTGCAGCTTCCCCTGGTAAGGTTTGACCTGTGCTCCCTGGCTCTCCTTCGGGTGTTGGAGGCACTGAACACCGTACCTCTGCAGCCAGGGACAGGTAAATCTCCCCTGTGGCTTGTTATGCCCGTGGCTATCTGCCAGGAGAACCCTGGCCCTGGTGGGGGCTGTGTCCTGCGGAGGGTCCAGGCGAGAGTTCTCTAAGCCATGCCTTAAGATGGCACGGTGGCTCAAACCAGTCTCTTTCTTTGCTCATTTTCACTGGAAAATGGAGGTTTTGTGGAGTTCTGCTTTTTGCAGATATCCAAATTTCGATGGGATCCTGCTTTGCGTGATGAATTTTGTACCCACTGGAAGTATTAATAATTCATTGTTTGCAATAGGAAGAGCCCCAGATTTGGAAGTAGTTGCTGTCATTTATTTTAATAATGGCACATTAATGGCAGAGCACACTGCTGTAATTTCTGCCTGGGTTCTTAATCTTCAAATAATGAAGAAAATTGTGGATTCACAGCAATTGTCTCACCTAAGGATGGTAGGAAAATAAAGCAACATAGGACATATATCGAATTGTTTCTAATTCAAATCAAGTTTGATTGTTCAGCCTTACTCTGCACATGTAAATAACGACAGCAGTGAAATGTAATAAAGCATCATTCATTATTTTACGGATGAGAAGTTGGCACATCTTGGCCAGACAGAATAGACCAGAAATCACTAGAGCTATTGATGCAGCGCAGGTCAGTGGAGGAGCCCTGTGCTCCTGAGCTTTTCTAGGCGAGCCACGGAGACCAGCAGAGGGGGAGTGTTAGGATTTAAGTAAAGAGACCTGATTTTCCACTTGTTCGATGAGGAGCCTGCCTACTTCATATCTTTGTGCTCATATTTTCCCCTCTATATCACTACTTTTTTTTTTTTTTTTTGGAGTGTGTGTGTGTGCGAAAGGATCCTTGTGAAATCCTCGTGCTCTTCACACGATCCTTTTTCTTGTCTTTGCCAGGGCAAATCCCCAGGCAGGGATTGTCTTTTGTCCTGTGGTACTGCAGCGCTTAAGGCAGTGAGTACTTCTGTCGCTTAGGACTTTTGTGCACCAGCACAGAAGAAGCTCAAATTAAGCCAGTTCTGCCACCGCTCTCCTCTGCAGTTTCAGGCAGACTGTGCGAGCTCTCTATTCATCCCCTTTTCTGCAGCATTGAGATAATTCTACTAGAAGTCACTGGCCTAGAGTGTTATGATGTTAAGAATACCTGATGTTGGGATTCCACTCAGTTTCCCTCTTTTGTTCCTGTTATTAGATAGTGTGTGGATAATACTGGCTGATAAAACTAACTCATCTTTCATGCATTGCTTTCCTGAGATTATGTTTACGTAACTTCAGTGTTTCTCCACCTCTGTGGTCAATAGGGCTAAATATGAGCTGGTACCTGAGGAAGTTTTCTTATTGATGTTGGGTTTATGAAATTCAGATGAGGGTCAGTGTGACTTTTTTTTTTTTTTTTTTAAGTAATATATGTGGTTCTCAGTGAAAATAGTCACCCTATGGGATTATTAAGCACAGAGATTATCAACTCCCTGTGATTTTTTTCAGCAAAAATTGGTTATTTCCATGCTTAGAGCAGGGGCATATCCAATTGTGCCATGCTACCTCTCTGTAAACCAACTCAGACTGAAATGTAAGTTGCATCAGCCTACACTCTTTTTATGATAACGAAGTTGATAAGGAAGCTGATGTATCTGGCTGGGAATTCTGGGATCTTAAACAAGACCTGTGTGTCAGACGTTATTGAGGCTCAACGGGACTCATGTAGACAAGAAGTTTCTATGGCTGGTCCCAAAGTCAGAGTGATTTTGGGGCTCTAAGTTCTCTTTGCACTGGCTGGTTGAGCTTTGCTCATGATAACACTCTTGCTGTAGGAAAAAGAATATACTGGGAATAAAATATGGAGTCGTAGGTGTATCAAAACGTTTCAGTTCAAGTGTAACAAAAAGAATGAGTAGAATTTGCTACAACTGGACAGTTCTTAAGGTCTGATACTTGAGTTTCACAGGTTGGAATAACAACTTTTGAAATGAGCCCAGTATTTTTTTTCAGTGTCCATAAAAGGACCGTAAAGACAGAGGGTACTATAGAAACACCCTATGAAATATCTGAACAGGAGAATACAAAGGAGGGTTCCTTTTAGTAGTTCAGTGATTCTTTTGGAGTTTCCACATGGGCGATTGAAAAATCATCTTTGATTTGATACGTGAGGCCGGTCAGGGACTCCGCGGAGCAGCCTGTGGTGAGGAGTCTCGGATGGAATTCCCGTGAGCACAGCTGGAGCTGAACACAAAATAAATGAAGACGCTGCTGACTGCGTCCTCAGGTGCGTGTGGAAAGGGGAAATACTTGGAGATGGCTGTTCAATATGTGATTGTTGTTTTGAGGGTTTATTGGAAAAGAGAGATCCGTATGGCGGGAAATCTCAGCTTTTGGGAGAGACCTTTATCAGGTCTGAAACATTTGGAAGTTGTGGCCCTGTCTGCAGGATTTCATTCTTGTCTCAGTCACTTCAGAGCCTCTAGACTAGCTTATTGGCAGGTCATTCTCTTCCCGTCCCGCCACAGAGGCCTGTGTCTGTGGCCATCAGAGCATCTTCCAAGGATGTGCCAAGTGATGAATGAGCTTTATTTAAGGCTATCCCTGAAAGCCTCCGCATACGTTTCAGCAGACTGCAGAACGTGTCAACACAATCGCTCCAAGGCTTTCAGCTTGCGGGAGCCTCTGTCAGCACTCTGCAGCTTCCGTGGGCTGCCTGATCAGCAATGCTATGACTATTAATATTTATAAACCTTAAATAATACAGGACTTCAGTGTACCTGAGAGACCATATGTTGGCTTCCAATCCCCAGCAAAGCACCTGAGATCAGTGTGGCTACAACCCTGGCTGATCCACTGTTACGGTCCCAGAAGGGGAAGGAGGTGGAGCTTTTCCCCTGAGGGCCTTTGGATCTCTTCCTCCTTCATTAGTTACCAGAGCACATCACCTTCATCCTTCAGGGCCAAGCTGCAGGCTTATTTCTTTTTCCTTTTAGTCTGGAGTCTTTTATCACTGTGCTGTGTATATATTACAGGGCTGCACTTGGTTGTGGCCTTGGTTTGGTTTTTTGTTTTCCCACCTTTTAGTAAAAACGCATTGATTTGGGTGTGGTTTGCAGGGAGAGAGGGCTCTGAGATTTTGATTTTTATTTATTTATTTATTGCTTTTGGCGTGGTGGTTTTGGTTTTTTTGTTTGGCCTGAATCTTACTAAGGCGCTTGGTAACCATTTGGACACAGATGCCTCTAAATTAATGTATGCATATCGATGAATAATGCATAGTAATAAACAGCTTGGTGATTGGGCTAGGTTCAGAGCGGTATTGCATACGGATTAGCCTTAAGGACCCGGCTCAGCCGTGTTAATAACACGTATCAGGTGCGGACAGCCCATTGTGTGCCGCACCGCTTACCTTTGTGATGAAAATGTCTCTGCTCCCACGGACTCAGCCCGAGCCAGACTCGCAGAGCCGTGCTGAAACAAGCCCTCCCTCCGCCTCGCCAGCCGCCGGAGCGGTTTATTTAGGTACAAACCCGAGAGAATAAGTTTAAAAGAAAAAAAAATAAAAAAAAAATCCTTGACACATGCAACTGGACCAGCCACGAGGAGCAGGAGGGTGTGTTAGAGCCCGACGGCTCTGCGCTGCGTGGCGGAAAGGGGGGCTCGGGGAGGGGGGTGTGAGTGTCTGGAGGGGTCTGAGCCCCCCCGGGGCCGGGTCTGAGCCCCCCGGGGCCGGGTCTCAGCTCCCCCCCCGGGCCGGCCGTGCCCCCCCGGCCGTGCGGAGCGCGGCTGGTGCTGAAGGGACAGCGCCGGCGGCCGGCCCGGGGGGGGGGGGGGGCTGCCCCGGCTCCGGGCCCGCTCGCCCCCCTGCCCCTCGCTTTCCGTCTCCTGCCCCTCGGCTCCGTGCCCAGCGCAGGGCCGCTGTGGGCAGGGGCAGGAGAGGGGCCGCCGCTCTGTCTCCTCCTCCAGAAACCCGCACTCAGCCGGAGCCGCCTTCGGCTGCCTCCCCCGATCCCCCGCGGGGAGAGCCCGGGGGCCGCCGGCACTGCAGAGCTTTAACTGACTCGCAGGGTCACTCATTTCAGCTCCTGGAGGTAAGTCCTGGCTCACGGCTCGTTTTCCTCCCTCCCTCGGTTCCCACACCCTTCTCCCAGCTGTCTGTCTCTCTCATTCTCTCTCCAGTGGCATCAGGCAGCCCTTTCCCCCCCCCCCCGAAGAGGCTCTGCCCGAGTCACGGCACCGGCGGTGCCCCAGAACCCCGAAAGATGAGTCAGCATTTCGCCTCCCACTAGCCCCACTAGCCCAACCGCCAGCTCCTCTGCTCCCCGCCCCCGGCTCCGCTGCTTGGGGACAAGTGAGGAACAAAAGGATTCCCGGAGCAGTCCCCGGCTCCACCATTGCGGGGCCGGGGGGGGAAGGGGAAAGGGGGGGTCGGAAGGAAGGGATCCTTTCTCCCCCGCCTCGGGAACACGCCTCCGGAGCAGCCGGGGGTGAGGGGGGTGCTCAGGCCTCAGCAGCTCCGTGCAACTCGTAGCAGCAGCCGCCCGCCGGGGAAGGGGAGGGGGAAAGGGTGTGTGTGTGTGATGGGGGCTGTGGCTCCAACCTGATCGAGTCCATTTGCCAATTCACCACTCGCATCACTTCCGGATCAGTCCTCAGTTTCTGCTGCAGAGTGAGGATTTTTTTTAATTTTTTTTTTTTTTTTTTTCTTCTCTTCTCTCTCTCTCCTTTTCCCTCCCTCCCCATCTGGATGCTGGGAACTCGAAACCTCCTCCCTTGATTGCAGCAGGATCTGCCCCAACCTTCCCTCAACTTTGCGCTGCATCAAAGAAACCAGAGCGAGCCACAGGCTGTGCTGTACCGATGGGGGCAGGGGATCTGCCAGGCACAGCCCTTTGCAATTGATGCTGCCGTATCTCTAGGACCCAGAGCCAGCGAGCTCTCTCTTTCTTTTTTTTTTTTTTTTTTTTTCCCCTTCACCTCTTTGCGTGTGTGTGCGTGTGTGTGTGTGTGAAGGACCCTCCTGGTTACCGCTGTTATTATTTTCCCTTAGCAGGGAGACCACACAAGCCATGGCTGAGAGGAAGCAGTCTGGCCGGCAAGGCGAGGAAGAAGAAGTGCCAGCCTTCTTCAAAAACCTGGGCTCGGGCAGTCCCAAGCCCCGGCAGAAATTCTGTGGCATGTTCTGCCCGGTGGAAGGCTCCCTGGAGAACAAGACCATCGACTTCGACTCCCTCTCGGTGGGCCGCGGATGTAACAAAGTCGTGGCAAAGCAGAAGGATGTTGCCCACCTGGGTCCGGATGCTCAGTCCGTCTATTCCAGGCAGAGCGGGAAGGGAGGGGAACCATCTGTTGATTTCGGGAGAAAGGTGGAGATCAGGAGTGCCACTGGGAAGGAGGCGCTGCAGAACCTGAATGACAAGGTGGGTGCATATATATGTGTGTGTGTGTGTGAGAGATGCAACTTGAACACACGAGAGGCTGCAGAAGGATGTGTCCTTTCCACCCTGCAGCTTTCTTGCTTTTATGTCACCTGCATGGATTGTGGCAGTCGGTGTCTTCCTCTAAGAAGCAGCATCTCTGCTAGAGCGTTCTTGCCAGACCTCTAATGTTATCCGTGTGCTCTCTGCAGGTGTGTGTGTATGTGCACAGGGAGGAGGGCAGAAGAAGAAAGGAGCCCCTGCACCCACAAACACCTTCCCTTTCCCCGCCCTGCCTTCCTAGTTGGTGATAGAGACCGACTTTTTTTGTTTCTTAGGCAATTCCCCCCAGCACAACGGTAGCAAAATGCCCCACCCAGCTAGTGAATGCAGCTCCCGGGAACAGAAATGCAATTGTTAGCAAAAGAGCATCAATGAGCCTCCACCTACAGGGATCAAATCCCTGCGGGCTTCTGCCAGGGGAACCTCCTACCCCCTCTTCCCAGGGGAGGGCAGACTCCAGAGTGACCCCTGGGAGCTGTATT
This sequence comes from Athene noctua, assembly GCF_965140245.1. NCBI lineage: Eukaryota > Metazoa > Chordata > Aves > Strigiformes > Strigidae > Athene > Athene noctua. Next base: position 3,604,974 of record NC_134064.1, on the reverse strand, counting down.
TCAATACCAATTTTGATCAAGGCCTCTGGCTACAGTGGGAATTTTTGCCTCCGGAAGATCTGGGACTTTGACAGGAATGTGGCGTTCTCTTAGAAACCCACTGAACTCCTCCCAGTCTTTGAAGACTCCTGAAGCTATTTCCTCACCCTCTGGATGTGCCATGGTGTAATAAACCCTATTCTCTTCCTGAGGCAAACCCCATTCAACTCACAGGTCTGGCTGACCGTGCGCATTTGCTTTCCTCGATAAATAGATTTTAGCAAGCTTTATTCTGAGATCTGAGCCGTGAAATACTCTGGGTGTTCCTCTGACAATGCCGGCTCCTGGGCATGGGCTGGAAGAGCGGAAATGAATGAAGCAGCGACCAGCAAAGCGATAAACTCCTGGCGTACGGGGAAGGAGTTTCTGTGAGTAGTCCCTCAGCGGGTTGATGGAGCAGTCTGCCTGGAATTTATAATATGGGCTTGTCCGCCGCTTTCTCCTGCTTTCAGAAATGTGAAATATTACTAAGGGTATTACTGGGGGCTCATCCTCCCCAGGCCAGACCGTATTTGCTTCTTCCTACTGCCGTAACCCAAGGGCTCCATCCAGCCATACTTACGTGGGTGAACAACTGCTGTTTACGGTGAGATCCCAAAGGTAGGCCCTGATTTTCACAAGTGCCACGCACCAACCTTTAATTAGGAGTGGGATGTGCTCCACGCCGCCTCAAACCCGATTTGCCAAACCCAGACAAAAGTTTGCCACTAGAAATGCCTATGGGTTGATGTGACCATGTTGAAGTGCCTACCAACTGAGTAACTTCCCATGATTAATTAGTCGTGTTGGCCTAACCAAAGTGCATCTCGGAAATAAAGGGTATACGCCTTTTCAGCTTTGTGAATCAAAGGTTTTGCAATTCAGGACGTTTTCAGAACTAATTTTGGACAATTTGATGTGGTGATGGCCTGCAGGACATAAGTATAAACAGGTGATATATTAATTCTGAAAAGATTCATTATTTTGTGATTGAAGGGTACCAATATAATAAAAAAACTCGAAGTGTAATATGGTGAGAAATCAGAAGTCCACATAGAATATTAATCACATTTTTTAAGAAGTATGTGTTTTGTTTCTACTTTTAAAGATTGTTGTATTAATGTTCACTGAGTGTGTGGAATAATGGGATAGTGCAAACCATTTGAGTTGTTTCTCATTAGCTTTACACAACACTGATGCCAGCAGGTTGTATAGTGAGGGGTTGTGAGCGTCTGGGTAAGTGCAGCCTTTTATTATAAATGCCTTGCTATGGATTGGCATTTTATTGCAGGAGTGTTTTAGCTTTGATGGTTTTCCAGCAGACTGCATCTAAACTTGGATCAATGGTTAGATCCTCAGCAGGCAAGACTGGCTTCACTTCAGTGTAGTTAACAGAAGTGTCTTTCGATCATAATCAAAGCTCAATGTATTAAAAAAAAAGGTAAAGAAAAATAACGCTGCAGGAAGTGGCATTAAAGGAAATGGGGCATTAAAATAATTTCAGATCGGAGTTAACAGGCTTCTGAAGTTTTGCAACTGAATTTGGCCCGTTATTTTCAAACCTCTGTTTTAAGCATTTAATAACACATCTGAAATTGGTTCTCCCTGGATAGACTGTACACTGTTTCCATGCGATAGGAATCTAAACTACAGTGGAAAGGAACAGCATGTTATGTGATCTTGAATTTATAACTTGCATGAATTATTTCACAATAGGCCAGAAATCTTACTGCTGCTTTTTCCTTAGCTTGAGGCTGGTGATAGTTGCAATTTTTATCAATACATGTAACAATCAACACACAGGACGGTCCGTGCTCTGTTTGAGGAACCAAAGGACCCTGTCGTGAGCCGATGGCTATGGGTGCCCATGGCCTGGAGGCGATGGAGATAGCTGGAAGTATTTTAGCCAGTGGCTGAAGCCAAAGCGAGTTTAAAACAGTCATCCTCTCTGTCACTGTACAGACGGATCTTGTATTAATCTCCACTGAAATAATTAACAAAGGATGGACAAGCTCTGTCTTATTTTCCTGAGTTCTTAACTGTTCAGAGGATAAAAAAAGGCATCCGATTATTCCACATTAAATCGCAATATATTGTTCTGCAGGCAAAGATAAGGGTAATCAAATCTCTTTGCGTCTACCCTGGCGAGGGTATTCTACAGGCATCTATCACGGCCTCGCTTTATTGCCTCTGGGCCACGCTGCCTCATCATTCAGGGTTAAGATCATCTCTAGAGGCACTAGGAAGGCTCTCTATCTTAGTTTAAGCAGCTCTTTACAGTTAGGCCTCTGGAGGCAGTGTGACCTATTCAACAGGTCTGCAACTCAGCAGATCGGAGCCAAGCCACTTCCCAGCTGTCAGGCCTTGGAGAATTAACTGTGCTTCTATTGCCCGTCTTAAACTTTGTCGCCTTCCCTGTTTAGGCTGCTAATGCCTGGTCCTGGAGCTACTTGTTCAATGTCTGAGCACCGCTTAGTGCTTTGAGGCCATGACCTCAGCTGGGCCACCACTGCAGCCTAACAAGAATGTGATGTTCAAATCCAGGATTTCTTGACTGAGACAATGAACACCTGGCCTGGCTTTCATGAACTCCTGTGCACCTGCAAGCCCATTTCCTACAGCGCGGTTGGTTTTCAGACAGCACCAGGGCAGGGACCTGTGGAACTTAATAGCGCTGCTTTGTAGTAGTCAGCGCAGAAGCTGCAAGTTACCTCGTCTCAGAGCAAGGGGACTGATAAAATGGTTTCCCAGGGCACTGGTCCTCTGTTCCTTAGATGAATGGTCTTGAGACATACACATTCACCTGGATTTTGGAAAACCTTGGCCATTGCTTGCTTGACCTGGGTCATTTCCCTCTGTATTTCCCAGATTTCCCATGTGTATAACTGGCATTGCTCCTGTCTTGCTCATCTGTTGAAATTCTTCGGGACAGAGACAATCTTTCAGGGACCATCTATAGGGAAAAGCAAGGTTTGACTGCAGGAGGGATCAGCCAGCCTGGGGCTTGCTTTAATCTAGTTTGCATAGAGAGCCCGAGTAGGAGCTAAGACACTTCAACACTAACACAAGCCCCGGGATCCCAGATCCCTTCTTAAATTGCTACTTAAAGTTCCCGTTGCCACCTTGTCGTTATTCCAGTGATTCGGGTGGTTCCCCTGTGCAACAAACAGTTACCTTTACACACCTTTTTTGCATCCTTCAGAAACAGTTCATGGACCTTTGGGAAGTACAGAGCACTGGGTGTAAACTACTGGTCTAAACCAACAAAGCTATGCCCTATTGTAATAAGATAAATCGCAATCATAAATAAACAGACTAGGAAAAATATTTTTATTTTAGAACTGACAGGAGAGGAATCACTTGCAAAACACAGTGTCATGAAGCTTTTGATATGACTGGGCTTTTTGCTAAAACCTCAAAGCTCTTAGGATCATGGTTGTTCATTCCTGGAGAGAAATAATGAATAACAGGGCGTTGTTGAGAGCTCAAATAATCATAGACTCTGGAACGTTAATGGAACTGTTGTGTAAAACAAAGAAGCTGTTCCAGACAGCTGGAAATGCAGTTCTGAGTTTAATTTCTTACAATGCCTGCAATTTTTCTAGCCTTGTTTCGACAGTCATTGCTTGCAAAATAATCATACAGGAGGATGACTTGCATGTTCCTCCAATGGATTTTAATAGTTTGTCTGGCTACTGAAAACAAAAAAAGCCATAGAGAAACTAACAATAATGAGCACAAATGCCAAATTCCTCTTAACTTCTTAGATCCCTCTCAGAACCATCGATCTGTGTAGCTGGAACGTGCCACGCATCCAGTGGGTGTCTCGTGGAGCGGTCTGTTAGTACCAATACCACTCTCATGCAGAAATGAGCCAAGAGGCTTTGGTACAGAGCCAGCTTATTATTTGGGCTAAAGACTGGAGGAAAAACTTAAAACACCTGGGGCCAGATCTCCCCACTCGCTTTGGAGCTGAGTCGATTCAGTTCTTTCAGCAGCGCCTTGCGATGCAGGCTTTATCTCGGGGGATAGACTCAGGACCTGGCACGATGAGCCTGGCAGCTTTGCGTGCCACCCTTATGCTGTGGCCATCGTTTGACATGAGCCGTCTGCTTTTAGTAGGTGCTGAGCAGTTGTGTAGGTCTGCCTGAAACCTTTTACCTGCAGGACCACGTCTAACTCCCGTTATCACTTGTCTGTCTTGTGGCACGTGAAATCTGAGTCTGCCTTCTGTGGTGGTGTTATAAAGTTGGGAAATGATGGAGGCAGCAAAGCTCATGTGAAGTTGCAGTGTGTGTTCTGCATGAACTCTCCTACCCTGGGAAGGGACAGTACTGGGTCAGTCCTGGGACCGGCGCTTTGCTGGGGACACGGACAGCGGGATCGAGGCACCCTCAGCAGGTTCACTGACGACACCGAGCTGTGTGGGGCGGGGACAGGCCGGAGGGAAGGATCCATCCAGAGGGACCTGGACAGGCTGGAGAGGGGGGACGTGCCAACCTCAGGGAGCTCAACAAGGCCAAGGGCAAGGACCTGCCCATGGGTCGGGGCGATCCCAAGCACAAATCCAGGCTGGGCGAGGAGTGGGTTGAGAGCAGCCCTGGAGCCCGTCTGGAGGAGGCCACGGAGATGCTGGGGGGGCTGGAGCCCCCCTGTGAGGACAGGCTGGGAGAGTTGGGGGGTTCAGCTGGAGGAGAGAAGGCTCCGGGGAGACCTTAGAGCGGCCCCCCAGGGCTGAAAGGGGCTGCAGGAAAGGGGGGAGGGACTCTTGATCTGGGGGGAGGGATAGGATGAGGGGTAACGGGTTTAAACTGACAGAGGGGAGATTTAGATCAGATCTAAGGCAGAAATTCTCCCCTGTGAGGGGGGTGAGGCCCTGGCACAGGCTGCCCAGAGCAGCTGTGGCTGCCCCCTCCCTGGAAGGGTTCAAGGCCAGGTTGGACGGGGCTTTGGGTACCTGGGCTGGTGGAAGGTGGCCCTGCCCGGGGCAGGGGGTGGGACTGGATGGTCTGTAAGGTCCCTTCCAACCCAAACCAGTCTGGGATTCTGTGATGTGGGACCTCTTTAAGACTGACACAGAAGTGCAATGTCCTGTTCTTTGGTCACCTCCTAGAGATCTAGAATGAATCTCAGGGTGGGAGAATAGAGGTCAGAATTTAATTTTCTCATTGCCTGGAGTAATGATTGTCCTGTACATCAGAGCTAGGCAAAGCTGCCTGACACAAGCAATGACAGCAATTGCTGATAGCCTGATGCTTTGGCCTCTAGTTTCTTGGGGAAGGGATTATAATGGTAAGAAACAGTCCAGATCACTGTGCTAATAGCTATTTTTTTAGACCCTACCTGCAGTTCCCATGGGCCTGGAGATGCTAAACTCTCTCCACTGGGGAGGGGCAAGGAGAAGGATGCCCGAATGTCCCATGCCTTTGTTCCAGAAATGCTGTATTTAACCAAAGTGAAGGTCACAGCATGAATGTAGGCTCTGAGCTGCTTAGAGAGGAGAGCACATTTTTGCTCTGTATTGTACTGCCCATGACAGAGCGATCCCTGTCTAGAACCTGAAGAGGGCTGCTTCTGTCCTGATAACAGGACGTGATAGTAAATTAACTGGGGAGCAGTGGCTCGGGCTTGCTTAAGGACAATTAAGATTGTAGCACACCTGAAATGCTCAGGACGTTTCCTCTACGAAACTCACTATAACAGTAAGTTGTCTTAGAAAGTTATTTCTGAACCTTCTCAAGGTTTCCTGGGATTTTAAAGGAAACAAAATCAATTGGAAGGTTAATTTTAATTTGCAGATCAAATGTACATTTTTATCGACCTGTTTATGCAGCTAGAAAGTGAATCTCCTCATCATAATTTAAGATAGTCTGTATTCAAAAAAAAAAAAAAAAAAAAAAAAGTAGGCTGTTTCTCTGAGAAGTTGTATGGTTTTTACCTCATAGTAGCATGTTTGACCTTTGTGGCCATCTCCATATCATGACACTTAATTTTAATTTTCTCCCGTAAGATAATAAAACAAATGAAAGATGCCCATTGGCGAGTATAATTCCCCTCTGCAATTTAATTTATAGCGAATAATAATGGACAGTTCTTTCATCATCTCTTGGGAAGGACAGACGTACTCCTTCTGCCCTGTATCAGCCTGTATTTAATCCTCCCAACACTTCATAAGATGCAGGGGGTTGCTGGATCCATGGGAAACTCCTTTCAAGTCCCTGAGACTCGGGGGTGATGCAGCAATTGGCATGGGCAGAATCATGACAGAAAATCAGGGCCTGATGGGTGACCTCATGAAAGCTCTTTTGGCCCAGTCCTGCTGCCTGTGATGACAATAACAAGAGCCTCGCTGGCTTTGGCAGGGGGTGATTCCCCAATAGGGAGTGGGGGTTATTAGCATCTAACAAGCCTAAAGGGAAATCTAGAGCTTGTTGATGTGCTAGAATTTCAGATCCTTCCAGGAATGCTCTAAATCCATCTCTGATCCCTCTTTTCGTTACATTCTAAAATGTATATTTCCATTTGCAGGTTTTATAATTTCATAGCAAAATGTCCTTGTGGATAAACCTTTAAGAATTCAGCAATCGGGTGTTGCAGAAATTCTGTGCGGTTTGTTGCATTACACTAAAATTCCACAAAGAAAGAGACTCTTTGAATAGTTTTTTTTTCCCCAACCATCCACTAATTCCTCAGTGAGAATAAAATTCCTTGCTATGTGCATTACGGTAGTCCACAGAATCTGTAAAGTTAAGATTCAGAGCTGATGTAAATTGATTTCCACTGTTGTCTGTGATGATTTATTTTAGCATAGATTATCACTGTACAGAGATTCTCGTATTCTTGTGCCATTTTTCCCTCTAGACCTTTCCAGAAGACAAATTTAGACGCAGACGTTCCTTTAACGTGAAATGCATTTCTGCTGCAATGAGCCTGCACAAGATGTCCTACACCAGCTGATATCTGTGCAGAAATGGCTGATGGCACTCGCGGGCATCTGCTGGCCAATGCGCCCCCCAACTACCCGAAGCCTCGGGCCGGGCCAGAGACACTCAGCCGGGGCAGAGCACAGCTCTGTATGTGGCTGGGGTGGAGGCTGGCAGTGCATATGTGGGCATAATGCTCCATTTTGTGCATTTCCTCCCCTGTTCTGCCATTTGGGGAATGTTGTCAAGGCCCTCAGAAGTGCTGATAGAGCGTAATTGAAGATATTTATGTTCCGTTGCGGTTCCTCTACCGCTGATGTGACTTGGCTGCAGCAACCTTGTTGGTCCTGTCGTAGTGGCTGCAGTCAGGGAGCTGGGCTGGGCTGGCCAGCCATCCTTCATCGCTTCCATTCGTTAATGTTTGGCAAGGAAGATTTGGCAGTGCTCGTTCTCTCTAGCACCTTCTAATTTTAGCCTGCTCAGCCTGCCGCGTGCATTAATAGACTGATGGAAGACAAAGTGCATCAACATTATCTAGAAATCGCATCGCTTCCCGCAACACCTTGGCAGGTAACGGCACCATCATGACAGCTGGGCTGGATACAAACCTGCAAGGATTTAAGAAGCGAATTTAACCCTCTTCCTTTAACCTAGGACCTGACTCCTGCCCCTGACATTTCACAAATAGTTATCTTTCTTCATTTCACTTACAGGCGGAATTCGTACATAAACTATAGCTTTACCAGGGGAATGAATGAGCTTTTGTAAAAAAAAAAAAAAAAAAAAAAGCAGGTCTACATCTTGGTATTTTCTGAGATGGTTCCCCACTTGTTCTCATCCCAACGTTGTCCTTTAGTTTCAGTAGCTCTTCTCCTTCCCTCCTGGTCACCTCCCCTCATGTGTGTTTATACAACAGATAATATCCATTCATTGCCTTTGTTTAGCAAGGTTAAATAAGCCAGTTTGCAACTACATTAATAATTTTCAAATTATTTACTTTTTGAGAACCTTTTAGTTCATCGCTAAGAGGAAAGAAAATTGGGATGTATTGCCAATTGGTGTAATGGAGCTTGAGGATACACTTGGGAGCTCAGTTCTGGTCCCTTGGGTACACGCTAAATCATATGGAAGTTTTTAAAATTCAGTGCTGTGTAGATGTTGAATATTGAACAAGCATGTTTTTCAGCTCTTTAATCTCTTCATTTATTTTATCCTGTACTACTTAGGTTCTTGCAACATGGTGATGGGAAGGAAAAAGCTAAGTGTCATCTGAAGATTCGTTATTACTTTCTGAACCTAATTACTATTGGACTCAAGTTATGGAATGTACTAAGAGTTCAAGAACTGCTGTTCTGAATTAGGCCCGTATGCAGTAAGGATTGCCTTTTTAAAAAAGTATTTTAAATAGCTATCTTTGAGCAGATGAGAATAGCTTTAGAACTATTAGCATGCTGGTGACATCATCCTCTTAAAGGTCCTATTTCTTCTACCAGTATTCCACAACTTTTAGCGTAACGTGGAGAAATGACCTGCCAAGATCAGGGAGGCGAGTCAGTGCTAAAGATGTAGACTTCCCTGCACCTGTTTTTGTGTTCATTCCTCTGTAATCATGTTGCTGCTGCCAGGGCAGGATCTTTAAATGGTAGCTGGACTTAGCACATCTCGGATCGGCTGCCCGAGGGCCTTGATGCAGTCTCTCAAACCTTCAGGCAGTGTTTGCTCCCTCTTTGATAGCTGAAGACACTCTTTTACCTGACAAGCAAAGGCAAGAAACCATTCAGATATAAAATTGAGGAGGAAAGCTAGCATTAAAGAGAAAAAAGGAACAGTTGCACTGTCTAAATTTAGAAATGTGATGTAGATGCTTTCTTCCATGTTCGGAGCAAAAATACGCTGAGGTTTTGAAATTTCTTCCAGCACAGATCAGAGAGGGGCAGGATAACTCATTTAGTATTGTCTAGTCTAATCAATACGTCAAAATAAAACCCTACAGGCTAACAAATTAATCATTTTGCTACTGTCGTAACGAGCTACTTTTTCATTTACTACAAATTGGATATTAGCTCCCTAAATGTTGCCTGATGCCCGACCGATACCCAGGAAAAACTCTTTTCCTTATAGCCTCATGCGAGCTAATGGACATAAAAAGTGCCGATAGTCACCTGTTTGAACAGATGTTGCCTTTAGAATCATTTACTGCCGTAATATGCCGCAGGTTTTAATTTCTTACGGGCTGTGCCCCGTGTTTCACGGAACCACTTGGGCGTGTAGAGATCACTACATTTTGTGACAGGAGCAGCTTGCAGTTTGCTTTGTGTGACTTGGAGTTCACTCCTGATTGAGGGGAGAAGGTAAGTCTCTGTCGGTCGTTGATATAACCTCCAAGCAGAAGGGAATTTGTGCTGTTTGACTTCTCCAAAAGGCGTTTTGTACCTTTCCCCTGAGCAACTGATGGAAGGGGAACGGGGGGGGGCTCCGGCGGCCTTTGGGATGGTTATCCCACACTCTGGCCGTGACTCCCCAGCTCTCCTCATTGCGCTGGAAATAACGAGGGAATATTTGTGCGATTTAACACATTTCCTTCCTTGAAGTACCAAGGGTTCAGGGACCGAGAAATGTGAGGCTCCAAGCGTGAGAGAAACGCTGGACTTGGCACCCCTGGGATGGTGAGACGTGGCCGGCGGGGACCACCCTGCCCCTGCGCTGGCTCTGAGCCCCCATTTCCCAGGTCAGTGACTCCAGGAGGGGGGGCCTCAAGCCGGGCTGTTTTTTCTGGTGGATTTGGTGCGGGAGAAGGCACTTCAGAAGCCTGACAGACCGCAGGGGGCTTCAAACCTCCCCCCCCCCCCCCCCCGCAATTTGCTAACGCTTCCGCAGCGCTTCCCGCTCCGGTAGCGCCAAGAAGGGCGGGGTGGGACAAAGAAGATGGAGGGCAGCGCCTTCCCCGCTCCCCGGGCACCCCGCTCTCGCCGCGGCGGGGGCAGGAGCAGGGGTGGCCCCGGCCCCGCCGTGCCCGGGGGTCCCCGCCGCGGCCCGGCCCGGAGGGGAGCGGGGAGATGGCGGGGGGGGGGGGGGGGGGGGGGGGTGTCCGCTCCCTCCCCTCAGCGCCACAGGCCCCGCCCCGCGCGCGCGGCCCCGCGCCCGCCCTGACGTCTCCATTGCGCCACTTTGCATATCAGCGCCTTCGCCTCTCCCCATTGGGCGGCGGCCGCCTCTCATTTGCATCCCCGCCGGGTTTTCGGCCAATGGCGCCCCGAGCTGAGCCGCTCCTTTCCCCCCTCCCACCTCCCGCCGGGGAGCGGCGCGGCCCAACGCGCATGCGCCGCCACCGCCCCGCTCCGCGCCGCCGCCGCCGCTGTTGTTGCTGGCGGCCGGGGCTGGGCTGGGCTGGGCTGGGTTAGGCTGGGCTGGGCTGGGCTAGGCTCGGCTGGGCTGGGCTGGGCTGCGCGGGGCCGGGCTCCGGGCAGAGGGAAGAAAGGGAGACGCGCAGGGGTGGCTGCTTCTCGCTTTCCTGCCATTGCGGAGAGCAGGGCTCGCCTCCCCGCCGCGCCGCGCCCTCCCCGGCGGACCCCGCGCTCCGCTGCCTTGTGATCGCATTGATTGGGGCTTGGGGGATTTATTTTTAAATCTATTTTCTTCTTCTTCTTTTTTTTTTTTTTTTTTTTTTTCCGGTGGAGGGGAGATCGTGGGGAGCAGTTGCTGCACGGGAGACAATAGCCATACAGCAGCCGCCCCGCATCTCCCCCCTCCCCTCCCCAGAAAAAAAAAAAAAAAAAAAAAAAAAAAATTAAATAAATACATCGGGGAGTGATTTCCCAAGATGTCTTATCAAGGGAAGAAAAATATTCCACGGATCACGGTGAGTTGAGTGCACGGGAATAAAAGCGGGGAAGGGGGAGGGGTGCGCGGGGATTAAGCCCTTTGTGTGCTGGGAGCGCGGTGCAGGGGCTGGGGCAGGGTAATAAGATCAGGGGCTAATGCAGCGCTTCCTGCGCGGCCGGGGGGGGCACGGCGGGGGGGGCTGCCCTTGGGGGAGATGCGCGGGAGAGCCGCGGGGCACCGGGGGCCGGATCGCCTCGGGTGTCACCGGCATCGGGGGCTCCGGCTCGCCGGGGCTGTACCCGGGGCGGGGGGTTCCCCCCATCTCCGTCCTGCCCCAGCCCGGCAAAGGGCGGCCCCGGGGAGAGGGGGATGGTGTGGGGGTGTCGGCCGGAGCCCCCCCCCCCCCCCTCTCCCCCCAGCGCGGCGGGCTGGCGCTGGGGATGCAGCAAAATTCCCTTTTCTTCCCCAAGAAGCTTCTCGCAAGGCGCGCGGTTCGCTCCGCTCCTCGCTGCCAGCCTGGGGGAGCGGGGAAGGAGCCGTTATATAAACCCCTCCCTTGACGTCGTTATTGTGGGAGCCGATTTAGGGCAGGTATTGCAGATCCGAGGATACTAACTTTTCGTTACGTAAGGCAAGATACTCGCATCTAACGGACTGGTACACCCATTTATTTATTGTATTTTTTTTTTTGACACAGAGTTTTTCATTATTGGCAGCGGCGCCGCGGCTCCTTCTCCCAGCCCCACGGACACACCCATCCTAGTCCTCCTTCCTCAGCCTCGGAGGCAGAAAAGTGAGCTCTGAAATGGAGCTTTGAAGTGTGACATTCGTGCAGGAGCCGCTGGGCCGTACAGTTAGGTTTGAAAGGATGTTTAGGAAAGGCAGGGGATGCACAAAATTGTTACGTGATACATGGAGTATCCTCTTTTTTTTTTTTTTTTTTTTTTTTTTTTTTGGAGGGGAGGGTGGATAGTTTCCATCCAAGAGTCCAGTGGTAGAGAGTTTAAAAAACATGCCTACGTTTAAATAAGGATGAAGGTTACTGCCGAGTCGCTGTCACAGGCCCAAAGTAGCCTTGACGCATTTTTCTTACAAGTGAATGCTCTGATTTACGTGGTGTGCACCCGATGCAATTCTCCTCTAAAGAGAAGGGGGAGAAAAAATCAGATTCTGGTCTTACTGGCGGTTGTATAAACCTACAGTTGATCTACGGAGGCTGATGCTTGAAGAAGGAGGATGCTCGCTGTCTAGCTGTCCCGTTTTGAGTGCATCAGGAGGGTAAATACATACAGATTTAGGGGCAGGCCCCTCGCCCGGTTGCAAACTGCGTGCGCTTTTGTCTCCAAGGTGGTTGAAATGAGCAGAAGGATTCGTTCTGATTTCAGATCCTACCGCTCAGCCGCAGCAGGAGACCTGTTTACTAGCAGAAGCATTCAGAGCATCATTAAAATGGCCCAGGCTGCATTTTGGTTGATCACTATACATATATTTTTAATTTTTAAATTTTTTTTCCTTCCTAACTGGTGCCCACTGCATTAGGACTCGGGCTGTCAGTGACATCGATGGCCAAACTAGCTGGTTTCGTCTTTTTTAATAGCACAGGGAGGCTGCACTAGAGGTGGGCATAAATACCGCAGTGTTTCTGGAAATGGTAAACATGTAGGACAGTTTGCTGTAGAGGCTGGCATTGAAAGACAAGTGGGTTTTTCACGCCCCAAGTTAATTCATTCAGGCTTATTGGCATTCACCGCAGATCCTAAATTTAAATCTTGGGGGTTTCTTTCTTTGTTTTTTAAATTGGTGGTGTTATTCAGGGAAACTCTCCGTTGCATCGGTAGGAGGAAGGAGAAGGAAACGAGGACGGGGAAGGAGAGACACTTAACATCTCATAGGTGTTTAGCAGTCGTATAAAAGATGGATATAATGGTGTAAATCAGTAGCTGATGCAATTTGTGTAGCTCTTTGGTGTTAAAAGAGCCATGTCAACCTGTGTCAGCTGAGAATATGGTGCTCCAGCTCTTCGGTTTTATTATAAGCTCTTTGGGAAAATGCCTGATTCTTTTCTCCTGTTTGTCGAGCGGAGTCCCAGCTCAAAATAAGGATCCTGAGCACCACTGTCACTGTCTTACACGTATTTGCTGTAAATTCAAGGCACCACCAAGTAAAAGTCCTGCGTTCTGCCCCTTTTTGAAGTCAGCTTTTGGTTTCACCAGTCTTTGGCAGTGCTGTTCTGGTGTAGCTTTGTTCTGTTAAAAAGATGGTTTGGGGAGGAGGAAGGAGGATCAGAGTGCAGACGTAAGGGCCAAGGTGTAGTTTAAACTGAGCACTGCATACCGTGTCTGTGCTTTGCTTTAAAGGTGCGCGTCTCTCATGCTGGGAATGAAGGAACCAGAAGAACGTAGCAGTCGCTTTGAACTCCCCTCCCCATCCAGATTGAGTTTCACTCTTGTTTATGACTACTGCAAAAAAGGATAAATTTGGTTTTGACCTAAAATCTTGCAGAAGCGAGGTGTAACCTGGGCTGTGATAAAAGCACATCTCCCGATAGCTGTCTTGTTATAATTACCTTCCTCTTCCTGCCAAACTGTCTTCTAATTTTAATAACCGTTTTTTAAGTCCTTCTCTTAAGCACATATTAGCAAATTAAAGTTTATTTCCATCTGATTACGCAGTAGTGCTCTGGAAAGGCAGTAAAAGTGTCCACTGCATCGAAACATCACTGAGTTGGACAAAATGAGTTTGTTTGTGTGGTGTAACCCGTGGCAACAGACTTTTGGTCCACTTCCCTGACAGCAGTTGACTCACAGTTAGCCAAGTAGTGACTCCAGTGTGTGGGTGCATATAGGAAATTTTGCATACGACCAAGGCAGAAAAAAAATAAGGGATGTGGCTATTACGCATCGCTCAAAGTATTATTTAATGCTCTTGCTGTAGGTGATGGTGGCAGACTGCAGGTAGGAGCGAAGCTGCCAAGTAGACAAGCCCAGTGGAACCCAGCTCCTCTTCTGCTCGGACTTTTTTTTTTTTGATCATTAGTGTGATGAAAGGACTTTTCAGATGAAATAAAATATATTATCTTTCCAGTTGAAAGTGCAGCAGTTGACTTGCGTTTTGACGTGCACTTTTGAATAATGCAGAGGTTGTTCCTGTCTCTACTCTTTTATCTCTGAAGTGACACTGCAGACTGTCAGCTTTCTCACCGAATAATTATGTATTGTTGTATGCTTCTTTGTTGCAGAGTGATCGTCTTTTGATCAAAGGTGGTAAAATAGTTAATGACGACCAGTCTTTTTATGCAGACATTTACATGGAAGATGGGTTGATAAAGTAAGTGAAGCCTGAAACCGTGTTGTGACTGGAAATGTCCATAAATGTCCTGCAGGTTAGCAAGGAATAACTTCGTCTCAGTGAGCTATATTAAATTGCAATGAAAAATGAATATTTCACATATATCCTGGTGTTTGATGGAAGAACTTTAAAAACAAGTCGTTAAATTAAATAAACAAATGGCCCAAACCCCCACTGTTATTAAAGTGTGGGTCAGAGGAGGTACTTACATGTGTTTAATTTTAGCCATGTGAATAGCCCCATGCTGAGACAGCACATATGTTTGAAGTTATCTGTGTTGTAACATTTTACTGAGTTATGACTTAAAATATTCTGAATCCAGGGGTCACCATCCAAATACAGTTTCTTCTGGTTTAGGGTAGGAGGGTGGACTTAGGTGACCCCTTAAGGTCTCTTGTAGTTCTGTCTTCTATGAATCCATGATCCAAACCCCCTTAATGTTAAAAATGTTCCTGTAGTTTAAGGATTGGCGTTCAGACCTCTTTCCAGCATGCTTCTGTGTTTTTCAGTCCCAAAACATACGTTTCTGGCACGTTAAACATATTACAAATTTCTTTGGAAAATTACTCTTAGGAAAAAATGGACGAGCCAGAGGTTACAAACAGGGAATTTTCCTGTTCTGGCTACATGGTCAGCACATGTGCTTTGTTAATCAAGGTTGAAAGTTATAGGAACGAGCCAAAAAGAGCTCATTGATTGCAATGTGTCATCCGACATGGCACTTTTCTAAAAATACGTCTGTGAAGAGCTAAACTGGAGAGACCTTTGAGAGTCCCATCAGGAGTCTGGTAACCAGTATCTGCATGGGTTTGTGTTTGTGCAGAGACTACGTAATATTTCTACATGAAAGGAAAGTAGACAATATAGAGGCAAAAATTTTCCCGGTGCTCCCAAAACAATATGAACATCTAAATTGCTGTTAGATGGTAAGAATCAAGTATTGACCTGCCACTTGGCAACCCCAGTCCAGTCCCAGTAAAGCTGCTGACAAGGCTCTGGCTGTGTTTGGTGCAGCGATCATCTGATTATCTGCACGGTCCCTTCTCCAGCTGCCTGCCAGTGGCTCCTTCTTTTCCTTCCTGTTAAGTCTAATATTGCCCCGAGGTCCTGAAGTAATTGCACACTTTGCTCTCAATTATGCAACTGCTTCAAGGGGAAGAATAAAACGTTATCAGCTGTGTATGCTGATCCTGTACGTGTCTTTATACGGAAAAAGAAAACGCTAGCCAGGTTAAGTAGCAGGAGGGTGTATGTTTACAGGCTCTTGGCCTTGTTTGTGTCTGATGTGCTGTTTGAAACCTCTTTACCCAGGCAAATAGGAGAGAATCTGATTGTGCCTGGGGGAGTGAAAACTATTGAAGCCCATGGCAGGATGGTGATTCCTGGAGGGATTGACGTTCACACCCGTTTCCAGATGCCAGAACAGGGGATGACATCTGCTGATGACTTCTTCCAAGGGACCAAGGCTGCACTGGCTGGGGGCACCACCATGATCAGTAAGCTGACTGTTTTGTCTCTTCCAAGAAAGCTTTACTTTTCTCTTCCTCGGATAAGGACAGAAACGGTGGGTTGTGTAAGTCACATGATATTTTGGACCAGGTACCAGCAGTGGATGATGTCTGTCCAGGTTGCTGAGAAAAGCTTGTGTAGGAAAAGGGATGGAAAAGCAAGACCCCAGGATTTGCCCATCTTGCAGCTGTCAATCATTTCACTCTTGTCCTTTCTGTTGGCAGGGGTTGCCTTGCTGCTTGTGTGACTTTACCAGATTCTTGGGTCTGCTCCTAGTGGAACCAGTGTCACTTTGACTTCTGGCTCCAGTATGAGCAGCAGATTCTCCACATCCCCTGTGCCTCGGTTCCCATTCTCTGTCATGTCTCTGACTCCAAGAGGATTGTACTCTTTGATCTGTGGAGTTCAGCCTTTCTGGCACAGCGGTTGCTGCACGTACAGAGAGGAGGACAGGTACTTCATACAGGTTTGTCTGGGGATGGATAGATGTCCGTCATATGGTTCACACCCAGAATCTTGATGCCAGTGTACTATGTGTCTTTGAAAACTGGGCCACTTACTTAGGGATTTGCACATGCTCACTCATATACACGGCTTTAGCACCAGGATTTTTGTTAGCGTTGTTCCTTTTGTGCTCATATCCTCTTTTGGAGGAAGAGAGAAATTGGGAAATGAAAATGTCTCAAAATAAAAAGACAGACTGACTTAACACCAGGATCAGACACTCATGGTGTTCCACTCTGGCTCTGAAATGCCTCGTGAATGACTTCCAGGCTGTCTGTCCCTGCTTGCATTGGCTACAGATGCTTGGCTTGTCAGACCTTAAAACTCTGTGAGTGAGTCATTGTCGTTAACATTGTCTGAGCTAGAGAAAAAAAAATAAAAACCACTGTTGCAGTGCAGCTGATCACATGTAAGCTGTAACACGGCGCCCTGGAGTCTGTTGCTGCATGTGGGAGTCAGGGATAAAGGTGTAAAGTGATAGAATATCTGAGCATCTTGCATTCTTTCGTGTACTCTGAGGTGCTGCCATTTCACAGGAGGGGAGTTTAAGGTGCAGAGGAATAAGAGCGTGGTTCAGAACATATACTAGTGTCTCTTGTTTGATCCACAATATAAAGAGATCTTAGGCACAGCCAGGAGTCAGACTAACTCTCCTCGGTTCAAACCTAGCTCCTTATGGACTAGAACATCCTCATCTCTTAGAGAATGGTTATGAGCAGTCTTTGATCCCTGGCCTGGTGGGCGGACTCGGATGGATTGACATGGAGATTGGGAGTAGGAGCTGGTCCAAACACAGCCAGACTGTCTCTCTTTCAGAAACAATCATTTTCTGGGTCTGGACCTTGAAAGAGGTTGTGTCTAGCCTGTGAACTTGGTCTAATGCTTCAAATAAATAACCTGAAAATAACCCAGGACATTATTTTTTATAATGTTATCACTTTAGAGTATGAAGTTTGTCTGTGAAGATGACCTCACACACAGAACGTAAAGTGGGAATGTAGCTGTGGATGGTCTCATTGTGCATACTAATATCTAGTTTTTCTTCAAGTCTTTGCTGTCAATTTAAATTAATAACACTGAAATCGTATTTTCTTTTCAGCTTCAGTTCATTGACTTTGTTTCGCTGGTTGTTCCTTTGTTGTTGGTACACCTGGTTCACACTTGAATTATCATTTTGTTCTTCCTTGTTAAGTTGGATTAGATCAAAATAACATTTTCTGTCATCTGCATCTGACCTTTCAACAGCATTATTTCCCCCAGTGGCACTTCTTAAAACATTTCAAGCAGAAATTGCTTAGGCAAAATTTTCTGTAGTAACCCTTTGCTTTTGTTGGCCAACTTCACCTATGTGGAGCCTCATGCTTCAGAAATGCTTGGACCTTTCTGTTTATGCGTACATGTACATTGCCTTTTTGACTGTAGTAGCTGAACATCTCACTAATGGTATTTTTTGAGTTAGGGAAGTTGGAGGAGAGGCCCCCAGTTTATAACCTCTCATTTTACAGCTCTGAAAAATGAGCACGATGTAGATTATGACCATGGGAAAACCATGTAGAGAAGGCCGATGGCTAAACTTGACCTTAATGCCTTCCTGGATTAGGATACCAAAATCCACAGTCATCTCTGAACAAAAACCATTTTGCATAGCAGCAAGGACACTAATGGAACTGCTTAGGATGATGGAGAGACATTTCTGATGGGTGGGCATCAGCAACTGGAGGTGAACAGTGGAAAAGCAGGGTAAATAATCCAACCAGACTTCAAAGCTTCAGAGTCTCTGCTCTGTGTCAGCCCAGCTGTGTTCTCTTCTGAGCAAAATTATACCATTTTCAAAAATGTTTTTCCACAGTGAAGCATGCAGAACTGCCCTCGTGAGCATGCTCTTGGTGGGTGGCCTTTGGTTTTTCCCAAAGCAGGTGGGAGTTGCAGTTGATTGCAGCATTTTTTGCTTTTATAATAAATAGGACAACATTTAGTGAGCGAGATTCATAACATCACAAACAAAGTGCAGCCTGAAAATGACACACTAATGTTTATGTCATGGTATATTTTAAACACCGTGCCTGTGGCTTTTCGAAAGAGAATATGCTTCTCTCATGGGAATACCTGTGTGCCTCCGTTCTTCAGGCTTTTATGGGAAAAACTGGGCACACAAATGTGAGCTTTGTTGGAAAAACCCACCCATGTTTCTTCATTTGTGCTTTAAGCAAACGTCACGTTATTTATTTACAAATACCTTTGCTCCATCCGTTTTTTCTTACGTAGCCCTCATTTGGGCAGGGTTAGTTGGCTTCATGCTTCGCTTTGTTTCACGTTTGCACACAGGAGGGCACTTTACGGCTGTTTACTTTACAATCGTTGCAGGGAAATGTTTGTTTTATGTACATTTTTCAGTGAAATTAAAAACAAGAATCTTGGATAGGTTTCTACTGACTGTTGGTTTCATAAAAACCGTGGGTGAAATCCTGGCTTCGGTGAGGTAACAGAGAGTTTTATCGCTGACCTCAGCAGTGCCGGGAATTCACCCTGTAGGTCTGGTTTGGTTTCAGTGAACTTCATTTTCAGCTCAGCTCAAATTCGGTGTTGTTCCTTTAATACTGATGGCAAACACATCCAAGGGAAGCACACAGGAGTTCAGGAATGTAACCTATTGTTTCCAAGCCCTGTTCTCATTTACTTCCGTTCCCCTTTAAAATAAATTCGTTACTACAGCATCGAGGAGAGGAGAATCCAACTCAGCTGGTGGCCAGTGGAGCAGCCCCGTATTCTGTGTGGGACTGGCGGAGATTGATCCGGGTGGGAAGCAGATCTGGCTCCAACCCAGTGTTTCCCAACTGATCCCCTGCTCAGCTGGGGTGAGGGAGAGCGGCTGGAGGTGATGAGCTGAATTAGCCCTTTCCTGCCCTCCAGTCCTCACTTTCCTGAGCCCTCTTCTAGGTTGCTCCACTCAGGAGTTAGGGCTGGTTGTTTTTTCTAGCTACTCGTTCCACGGAGGCCATTTGAACAGGAATTCCAGCTATGATCCTTCTGTCTCTACCCCCTTCAGTGCCAAAGGGAAGACTCCAGCTGACTCTGCTAACGCATGAAAAAATACAGTTGGTTTTGCTGTGCGGAGCCGCTGAGAGGTGAAGTGACGTATTGTGATATGATTGTTTGTTTTTCTGAAACAGCGATTTGCATGATCCTTTCTCTGTCCCTACCTTAAAACGATATTAGTGTGGGTATGTCAGCCAAGGGTGAACAGCACTGCGCAGGCTTTAGGATAACATTACTCCGGAAAAAAACTTGGATTATTGCCCTTTAAAAATGTCAGAATGCAGTGTTTGGGCATTAAGTTGAAGAGAGGATTCCAGGGTGATCCGCAGAAGACTTTGGAGGAGAGAAGAGTCTTAGATAGGCTCCAGCTCGTTCGGGGTAGCTTCCCTAAGCTCCCCCCTGTATTCCATGGAAAGAGAACAGTCCTTCTGGAATTTTGGAAGAGGACTCTGTCTGAAGTTGCCGTTTACAAGAGACTCTTTCTCATCCATGGAGCCTATGGAGCCACAGTTCTGTTGAGCTGAAGATGGCATTTCTGAGCCCCTGTTGTCCCAACTTGAGATAGGTTGATGCCCCAGGATATAGAACAGTCTCTGGAGCTGTTAGAGAAGGAAGATACCACTGCTAAGAACAGGGTGGCCTCTCCCAAGTCGTTTGATGATTTGGTCGCTCATTAACTGTGATGGATGAAATCCCATCAAAAAACAATGGTAAAACTCCCCCTGATTTCAGCGGAGGCAGGGTTGCCTTTCTCTGTTCCTAACCCTTTGGAAAGGATGAAGTTAAGCCGTGTATATTTACTAGCTCTCTGATCCCTCTAGCATGTTTAATGTCCCAGTGAGCACTGCATCTATCCAGGCCATCTCCCACACACATGTCGGCCCCCCCCTCTCCCAAAGGCTGCGTTTCTTCCTGGGTATCTGCTGTCCTTGAGTAAAATTGCTTGCTGACATTGCCTGTGTTGAGTCAGTCAACCACTGTTATAATCATAGAGTGAAATTACAGTGAGAGAAATTATAGCTCTTTCTGGCTTGGTGACTTGGAAGCCAGCTGCCTTTTGAACTTGACTAGCAGTTATCCTAATAACATGGAGAATGTACGCTGGGGATATGAGCCCTTGTGTCTTGGGAGGTTCAGAAAATGAGGGGGAACTTCACATGGGCTGCAGTCTGCTTCCTACTGCTTTATGCTTCTATTAAAGAGAAAGCTCGTGTGCAGGGTGGCGGAGGTTTTCAGGAGTGGGTTAGCTGCTCAGCTACAGTCGGATCTGTAGTGAGGTGACACCAGGTGTCCTAGGTCATCCTGAAGATCACCACCTTGCTGGAAGGAAATGGTTCAAGGCTGGCATGCCTGCTCACCTCTTGATTTGTGAACTGAGCGTGACTTGAGAGAACGGAGCTGCCCCAAAGGAGATCAGAGTCTAAAACTGCAATAGTGTGAGCTTAGAGCAGGGTTTAGAAGAAGTCAAGGGCAGCTTGGTCTGGGATGGTGTTTAGACCCACCAGTGAAGACTAGATCACACGCTGCACTACTGGGAGCTGCTATTTTATGTTATCGGGGTTAGTCCCGTTCTGGTAGAGAGCAAGAGTCTAAATGGTGGGCAAAGGAGGAGGATGGAAACAGAGACACGGAAGGAGGTGACGGCTGTGGTCACGCAGGAACTTGTGGTCGAGCTGGAAGTACAAAACCAAGCGTTTTGAGTCCAAGAGCAGTGACCACAGAGCTGCAGTGTCTCACCAAGTCTCTGTGGCTGTGCGTACACAGCACCGCATTGTTCTGCAGACACCAGCCTGAATTTTATTTCTTTTTTTTTTTTTTTTCATCCAGCAGCAGAGATAAAAGAGGAACTGTGTGGCTGGGGACTGGTGCTGCAGACAGGCTGCGTTGGGGCGTATGGCTCGTTTCACTTTCTAGCAGCTGGCAGTGGTTCTTCTGCAGCAAAGAAATGTAGAATTCTCTAGAAATGTAATGAAAATGTCCACTTGCTTGTAGAAAAGGTTATTGGTGATTTATATGGGTAAAGCCTGCCTTGAACTCTGTTATGAAGATAATGACATTACCACACAGGAGTGCAGAGTCCCTCTGGCCCTTTCTCTCCTCTCCCCAGCTCCCCTCGGTGCTTTTTATACCCCTGCACTCTTCAGCCTCTGCACTGATTCACTCTAAATCTTGTTCGCTTCACTGACTCCCAGCTTGCTGCTGATGCGTGTGTTGCCCTCCTTCAGAGCGGGCTTAAAATCGTTAATGAAAAAGTGGGTCCATGAACAAGAGCTGGGCAGTCCCCCATTGCGAGCTACTCTTCTCGAGCTTTTAAACCCCTCGAAGTCCATTAGTGGTGTGTGCAGCTCCTCTTGGGCCAAGAGCTTGCCTTGCTGGGCCCGGCTCTGCTTCCTGCATCCCTGCGCTGCCGAGGTTCTGCTGGATGGCATCACCTCTGTTGTTCTGATGGGCTGTCCAAAGGGGTCTTGCTGGAAGTAAACGAAATGAACCTGCCAAGCCCTTGATGTCTCTTGCCAGTTAGCACAGAAGGAAACAGCTGTTCAGTCCTCAGCATACGTTGTGTGTTATTGTGGGCATTTTATTATTTTTTTTTTTTCCCCCTTTGGGCTGCAGCTATTGTTTGTCATCTCTTTGCTGCTGAGAGAATAGGCTCCTGTGAGGAACAGATGACTTTAGGAGCTTGTAGCTTTGCCTGAGGTGATGCAGGGGGTCTGTGGTGTGATAGTGTCTTTAACCCTGGCTGTCAGATATTCAGGCTAATGACTCTGCCTACCAGCTGGGCCATCTCTCCTCCATAGTGCTGAAAGGTGAAATCAGCAGTGTCTGGTTTTGGCCTGGAGTCCTGTGGAACCACTGCAGTCCAGCACAGCTTGTTTGTAAGTCAGTCAGTACATTTCTCCTTATTTTCCCATCTTTTGCCTTCCCCAGAGCTGCTCTGGATCCTGGCCCTTGTTCCTCTCTCAGCCTTCTGCCTCTTTGGCAACACTGATTTTTTTTTTTTAAAGAGCAGGTGAGTGGGGCCCTGGCTTCATTTCTGTTTTTGCCCTGCTCTGCTCTGGACCCTCTCCACCCCTGTCACTGTGGAGGAAGGAGTGGATGGGGGCTCCCCAACACGTGCTGGAGCCTGGAGACTGATGTAGTTATGAACTAATGAATGTTGAAATGGCAACACCACTGGCAGTGCAGCCGTCTTCCTGCAGATGTGACTGACCTAGATTTTTCCATGCATCCAGAAAGAGGGATTTGGCACTCGCTCAGAAATAACCAGTGTTGTCTGTTTATGCAATAGCACTTAATCCCTCTTATTCCATATAACGGTTGGGATCAGTAGTGCTGCTTTCCCACTGCATGGAGAAGAATTCATGTTCCTTTGTTTGAAGAGCTACTTTTAAATGCTTTTCTTGCTTTGTGTCCAGCACTTTCATCCCCAAGTCCCATGCCTTATGGATGACATGGCAGGAGAAGTAAAGAGCTAACGGGTATCACTGATGTGTTGTGTTTTACACAGCCCCTTACATCACTGGAAAATATATGTGATACTTTGAGGGGTGCAGGTGTAAACGTTGAGTCCTCCAGATAAAGCTTGTCTGCTGTAGATGGAAAAGCAATCTTAAAAAAAAATAAAGTACGGTTATTCACCTCCGTTAATGTAACACCATTAGCTGTCTCTGACAAGTTTTTAGGGCACATGTGGTAAATCTTGCTAGATAACCTGTCTTCATCACCTTCAAGTTGAGACAAGGTCTTAGAAGGAAATGGTGCCTCCAGCTCTTTTCTTGGCCTGTTTTTCTGGGCACAGATTTTTGCCTTCCTACCAGTGTTCAATCCTTTGGCTTCTTTTACCTTCCCGTGAGTTTGACTCAGCAGAAACCATCCTTGTCAGACAGGAACTTTTCCCTTTCCAATTTGCGTGTCAGGGGAAGGAAGCAAGTGATGCCTGAAATGTGATGGCTAAAACGAAATGCAGTTATTTCTCACTCGGGGTGGATTTGGGTGAGTGCTGTCTGTAGAGTGGAATTTGACGTCTTGGGTCAGTGGAGTCTTCTTCCATCTTTCCTTCAGTTCATAGGTCCCATCTGTTTCTTAAAAACCAGATTTTTTTGTTTTTTTAATCTTTCTGGTGAGAGAGAGAAATGTTTAAGGAATACAAATTAGCTCCTCCTGTCTAACATACTTTAATTATGCTTATAAATTGCCAGTTGTTACCAACTTGGGGCTGTGCCTGCATCTTTGCACAACCCAAACTCCCATGGAAGCCATGTGCTTCTCAAAGGAATGCAGCGTTGGGGAGTTAAGAGTTACGGCTTCTGGAAAAACTCCTTTCTTCCCTTGATAGGTTACGGATAGCGTTAGGACTGTCTCTGTGACAATGGGTATGTCATTTAATTTCTCCATGCTAGTTGCTAGCTGTCCATAACGGGAGGTGGCTTTGTTGCTGAGGAGTTGTAAGCTTTAATTCAGATGAGTTAAATTCACCTAGACCCTCCTATTGTAAGTACAAAATGATCTTCCTGGATCCTGAAAGCCTCTTTTAACTAATAGGAGGAACCCTGAGACTTCAACATGCAAACGTTAAGGGGGAAATCTCCCAGTGAATTTTCAAAGCCCATCAAAAAGGGCCGTGCTATTGGAAGTTCCTCTTCCTGACTGCTTCTAGGGCATATTTTCACCAGATTGCTTTGTTCCTGAAAGCAGTTACATATGTGCAGTTCCTATACTTTTGGAATCTGGGGGACTCTGTGGTGGTTTACATATGAATTAAATTCCCTGGCGCAACCTACAGACAATGTGAGGTGGAAAAGGAGTTCCTTGAGAACTATCCTGTATTATTACACAGCACTGCTTTTGTGCAGAGGGGAAGGGGGAAAGTTCCCAAAGCATAGCACAGCAAGAGATAGGGTAACCCAATATTGCTTCAGAAATCTCATTTCAGAAATGCATGTCAGTTAATGATACTTCCCAACAGACTTTTCTTTATTTCAGGTAAGATTTCTCAGGATTTGTATCAGTGTCCTAAGAGTTCAGCTACTGCTGGGGTACAAAGTACTTTTCAGATTGATGTGCAGAGACTCTTTGTCTACTGTGAACTGAAAAAGTTTTTGTAGCCCAACAGTAACTGGAGAAAAATGTAGGTGTGCAGGATGTTCTTGCATGAGGTAAAATGAGGCCATGGTACCAAGACCAGAGTTGGCTTCTGGTGCTTTGTGAAGCCGTTGGTCCTTTTGCTGTGCAAACACTATAAAAGGGGAAAGTGGCAGCTGTATGGAAATGACGCGTGGTGAGCTGCCCCGCAGCGTGGATCCAGGGGCAGTGCAGGCTATTGATCAGTCTGGCTTTCGTGTTTGAGACAGGAAATTAAGTTGAGGTCTAGAATGTAAGAGTTGCCTCTGAAAGCTTAATGCGTGGCAAAAATAAAAGGCAGTGTCTTGTATGGATGAGTTTTCCTAAGCAGTTTGCTGTAGGGCTTCTGTACTAGAAGAGTCGGAGGCTTAGTGTCCATCCTCGGGCTGGCCAGCGCAGGTGGTACCCAGGCGTGCAGACTTCCGTGCCTCAGACATGGTGCTTTGTGCCCCCAAACAAAGTTTTGTGAGCCTGGGAAGATCCCAGACTGTGTCAGAGGCTGGACAGGGCTATTTCAGACCCGGAGGAAGGAAATTTGGCAGCTGGGGACTGCGTCACAGGATTCCTATTAAAACTAAGGAAGATCTACTTCAGGCTTCCTACGGGTTGTTATTACAATAGGTATTTTGGCAGGCAACAGTAGCCTTGTGGAGTTAATAGAAAACTAGCAGATGGCTCAGTGTAGTCAGAATTGACATGTGCAGTGTGAATGTGCTGCTTGGTCTCTGTCCTACAATAGGTTTGTTAGAAAATAGGTTCTGCTCACCCCCACATCAGATCCCACCAGTTTTCTCTGTGGACACACGGACACTTGGATCTGGTTCCGTCCGTGCTTCCTTGTCTTTAGTTCTGTTTGGCAGTCATCAAAGTCAGCCTTAACTGAGGACAGAATGGGGACTCTTAGTGTCTTACCAGAAGTGGAAGTGGTGTGATGGTGATTGATGAAAACCTCTTCCTCAAAGCGTGATGTCACTTCATCACGGCCACGAGAAGAGGAAGTGTCTGGCCCTTGTCCAGCGAGGCGAGATGTTTATATGGCAGATACACAGAGGGAAAGGACACGTTCACCAAGCAGATATTTTTTTTATTTCCCTCACAAACTGTTAAAAGTGATTCTGTAGAGTCAGAACTCTTTGCATTTAGTTTATTTTGTTGGGGAAAAAAAAAAAAAATCTTTCTTGTCCTGAAAACATAAAGCTCCCTCAGAACCATCACAAATTTCCATTGTAAAAATCCCCGTTCTGCAGTTGTTCCTCTTCATTTCCAACGCCCCCCTGAGACAACCATGGGCAGTGAAAGGAAGCTGAGAAGCCAAAATCTGGTCTTGTGGACAGTGATGCAAATCCAGCATCGTTCCAGCTTCCTGGCTAGTGGAAAAAGCCTGGCGGGCAGGGTAATATCTCCACTGACCTGAGAGGGACAGAACTGGCTTACAGCGCTTGATCTTTTATCCTCTTGTTTCTGATCAAACTATTGCCCCTTGGATGTGTTGTTACAGTTGTGTTTTGCCTTGACTTGAAAACCATGGCTACAAGCAGAGGTTTTCTCAGTCCCGTTCCCTCCCGGTTTACAGGCCAATTTGTATGGAAGTCTTTGAAGTCCTGTGCACTTTTTTTTTTTTTTTTTTTTTCATGGGCTTGAAGCGTGGCGTATGCCTAAAAGAAAGAATAAATCTTGGAATCACTTAAATATCTCTTTTGAACTTGGCTCCCCACCTCCTCTGTCATGGTGACCTCCTGAGATACAAGCATAGCTTTGGATGTACAATAAACCTGTAATGTAAAGAAATGGAGCCTTTTTTGATCTGATCTAAATAGATAGTCATTCCAGCTGTTATTAAGAGGGTTATTAATTACTGTTTGGACATACTGACCCCCATTCTTTACATTTGTGTCCAGCTGGCATTAAATTATTAATCATATTTTGGATCTAATCAGCTAAAAAGACAAGTGAAATATCTGTATGACGTCAACGAGGGACTAACAGAACATTGCAGTCTGAAAATGTAATCAGTGTAGCATGGATATGTCTAATTTTTCTGAGTCTGGTCCAGCTTCTGATTCCCTGCATGGAGTCTAATAAACTGGATCTAAAGTGACAGAAAACAACATGCGATGTCATTTAGCCTGCCTTTTCTTCTGTTAGTTTGGCAGACGTGTACGAGCGAGCAGTCCTTGTGTAGTTGTGTTAGCGCAGCAAATGCTCTTCTGTGCAGAGTGCTGTTATTCTCCGGAATAATCTCTTTATTTCAAGTATCTTTTCTTGGGGGGAAAAAAACCCTCCAATAATAAAATAATGTGGGAATAAATCCCCAGAAATATGCAAAGCGGAAATCTGATTGCTGGATCCAGGACGTCAAGAAGGTTCTTCATTTGATTTTTTCATCACCTTCCAGTGTATCGGCTTTTGTATGTTAGGTACATGAAAAGGCAACCTTAGAAGCAATCTTGTAGTTGTCCTTTCTTGTCCTAGATCAAAAACATCACCTGGAGTGTGGTTTAGAGGAAGAGCCGGGTATGAAATTGGAACACAGGAGATGTGAAGCTCTTTTAGGTTACTTGATTTGGGATTTTTTGAGCTCAGAATAAATGCTGAGGTCACTTTCTAGCCTAAATCGATGCAGAGCCAGTGAGCTGGTAGTTGTGTTTCAATATTTCAAGCAGAAGTCTCTTGTTGCTGGGAGGCTTGACTTTGTTAATAACTTTGTTACTGGACAAGGCAGCTTTTGGTAGCTCAATTCTTGACATGTCAAAGGGTTGTAATGATACATAACTAATAGTAGAAGGGTTTGTGGTATTTCACCAGCTGAGAGTTTGAAGTCTCTGGGTGAAATAAGGTCTGTGATTATGGGATAATCTTCTGTGAAGCTCCTTGGGTCAGTCAAGCACCCAACTTTCAGTTCACTCATACTGATTTTATTCCACTCGCTCTCATAGCGTTACTCCCAGTTCACACCAGTGCCAGGAGAATATTACTGCAGCCAGAGACTAGCAACAACTCCAGACTTCTAAGTAGGGAGCTTTGCAATTACCAGGGCTGAATTTAATTACAACCTCTCAATAAAATGGCTTGTGACAGAATGTACAACTCAATAAATCCACCAGATTTCATCACATGCAGTTGCTGTGAAGATTAAGTAGTATTAAAAAGGCAGATGTGTTTATAGTGATTAAGCTGCTATTTAAAGTTTTGGGTAGGGGAAATCTGCCTGCTAACAGTTAAGCTTAAAAGTTAAGGATTTTCACCTTATAAACTCCTCTTAAACAATAGGCACATTCAATGCTAGTAGGAGTAGGACATAATGTGTAAAACTGCAGTTTATAATAGCAACTGGAACCCTGCATACATGGTTTTATTACATACACAGTTTTTGTAACATCTGACCCTAATTCGCGTTTATATTGTCCATATCAAATAGCTTTTCTCTTTCCTGGTAGCGGTGTTCATTAGCTGAAGACCAGAAGAAATTTCATGCATGCTTTAGATGACATGTAATTAAGCCAGCTGGAAAAAAAACCAAAACAAAACACCTTTATGGGGGGAAAGCTAGAACCAAAGGCTATTAATAGAAACTCCAGGAAGGGGTTGTTAGCATGCCAAGGCCTGCTCAAATGAGGAAGGATGCAAAAAAGAAAAAAATTGAAGATGCCACAATACCAGGAAGCTATAAACCCCATTAATCCCCACCCATGAGGACATCCATCCAAAAAGTAAACTTCTGTTTTCAAGGCAAGGCTGATAAGCTGAATTCAGCTGTGCTACTGAAGCAGTGATTTCTCTTGAGCTTAGTGAGGAGTCAAAAATATAAAGGCATGGCACTTAAACTGCATTTTTTTGGAGAGATTGAAAGTGCCAGAGAGAGATTATATGGGATTTTTTATGGCTTCAGTCTCAGAGCATCCTGCAGGCTGTTGGTTAAATTCCCCAGTCTTCTGTGTGTGATCCCTCGTGCCCATGCAGAACAGCTACCTCCGTTCTCAAACTGGGAGCTTGGTCAGGGCCTGATCTGTGAGCTGAGACCCACAGGTATCCCCCTGCTTCAGAGAAGCTCTTAAGGACCAGAAAGCCACAGTGTTAGCTGAGTTTGTAAAAGGGAGCCAAGATGTGATGCAACATTTTATAAAGTCACTGTTTAAAGCTGAGATTGGCACCGTTTTACCTGTGCTGTGCAGCTGGTGGGTCGGTATGGTTTTACAGTATGGGTGGAGATATAACAGCTGAATGAAGAGCAAAGATATGTTTAAAGCTGAGCCTTAATACTTGCGCTGCCCGGTGATGTGATTAATAAATGCTGGTGCTTTATAAACGGTTGCTCTCACTTCTCCTACCCTACTTAAGAGTTTTCATGCTTGTGTTAAAACAATACTACTTTATTTTCCCCATATTTGGAAAATTCCCTTTAAATCAATTCCTCTAAGATTTTGCCTTCCCCTTTCGTTTAACACCAAGTGCCTGATGCACCGGTGGTTGTTATCTCTCCCCCACAGCAGTCAACCATTTCGGCTCACTGGACACGTGACATTTCAGCGTGGCTGAATGCCAGCTCTGGTGTTATTAAAGCCACACAGATAAGCCAACAGTGGTTGGTGTTGTTGTCTCCCTTCAGCTTATGGTCTGCCTTTAATCTTGAGCTGATTAATCTGTCCAAGGAGGAGTGAAGGATCGTTGAGCGAGACAGGCAGCAAACCAGCCGCGGATGATGGGTGGGTGGGTGGGAGCTGACATACTTGGAAGTAAGAGCAGATGCACCTTGTGCACAATGTGAAACCCTGTGTAATGATGGGAGAGCAAAACCAGGCCCATGAGAGAGGTAATTAAAAGTCTTGGTGATTGTGGCTGGAACAATCATGGCACACTGGGTACGCAGGTCCTCAGATCCCACTGCCTTCCAAAGGGAGGTGAACGCCCTATCAGAAACAGACTATCCAGTAATTTTGGAATCTCGTCAGTATTTTAGCCAGGGAAAAATGAGATGATTTGTAAAACACAAAATCCTTTTTACTTTTTTTTTTTTTTTTACAAAGCAGATCCCTTGCTGATGTAAACAGGTTTGCTTGCTTCGAAGCCACAGGCTGTTGCATTTTGGATTCTGCATTTCAGAAGGTTAAAAGATAAATCTATGGAATGTTTTCTATTCATAGCTGAGAAACCACTGTAATCCTAACCTTGGCTTTGCCATGTAACTTGCTGAGAGTGTATCTTACGTAAAGAGAAACATTAGGATTAGGCCTGAAATTCACTCTGATTCAGGGAGCCACTACAAGGACCGCAAGCTATTTAACTCCTCCTTTGAAGGTTTTAGTCCTGATGAAGTGATACTTACTTGATCTTTTCCTTTTCTCTTTTTTTACTTCATTGTGTTTTCTGCTTTTGGAGCAAGCTTTGAGCTTAAATTGAGCTGGCAACTTCCTTTTCAGGCCTCAGCAGCTGATATCATTTGCACAGCAATAATCAGCAACAGGAAGAAAACATCTGGGCTTGGAAGCATGAAGAGATCAAGGCTGTAGTGGTCTAGAGAATAAAGGGGTGACAACAGTCTGCGTTGCAACAGTTTGCCTTGAGTGCATCCTGCAGACGTGAGGCCGCTCCGGCGGCCGCAGGAATCGAACATTCCTGGTTTCTGAGATGAAGAAACAAAAGATGAGGCAGTAAGCTGTCGGGTTCCCTAGAGAGAAGTGCTTCAGTGGGGTCAGGGCAGCACACTGCTTTTCACATGGGAAACCTCCGGGGTAATCTCCACGGCAGGGTTTGCTGCCTGCTCCGGTGGGTCGGACGACCTTGTGTCCATGGTCCTGTGGTGGATCGTACCCAGGGGTCAGCTTGGGAACCTGGGGCTGTGGGAATGCGGCGGATGGAGCTTTCATCAGCTGCTTTGTACTGCTCTGAAGCACAGGGACCTTAAAGAAAAAGCTTTTTGTTTATTACTCTTGAGCTGTGCCTGAGGGTGAGAAGGAGAACTTCCTCTGAGCTGCATGTGGGTGATTCCTATTCATACCAACAGGCAGAAGTAGTTGCAACGCTCAGTTCTTTTAACAGCAGGCAGAGAATCAATCTTAACTCTTCTCCTTTAAAGGATCTAGGCTCATTCTTACTTGGGCTCCCCAAAACCCCGACCCTAGCATGCAGGGATGTAGGAGGGATGTAGACCACGAGCCTGCAATGTAGTTGACCCCTTCCATTGCATCAAGGGATGGTGGAATGGCAGAGACATTTGCATTTGTGTCTGAATTACCTCTAGATTAGCACATAGGGCTACATCCATCTTCCTCATGGCTTACGTGCAGCACCTACCACTTCTGCTGCCTCACTTGTGGCAGCACAGCTCCCTCCTGCTCCAGGGTGCCTGTGTCAGGCGCAGCCACTGAGCAGCTCCAGCTGCCCTCCAGCACTTGGACCCCTGTCCGGGGATGTCCCTGTCCCTGTGACGGTCCCACGCTGTGCTCTGTCACATTGCTCCTTCCCCGAGGCTCTTTGGACTAGTTAAACCACAGGCTTTTGAAGGCTGTTGGCTTACCTTGCACATTCAGGCCTCCTCGCTGACTTCTTCCATGGGAATATAATGCAATGGTTGATCAGTAATATTTGCCTGGCAGAAAGCTGCTATGGAAACAAACTGTGCTCTATTTTGATGGGGATGATGGGTGATTTGGCTATCGGTGAGCTCCAGGGAGCTGCTATGAGATGTGTCGGCAGTGCAGCTTCCATATAAGATATTCCTAATCCCCAGAGCTGACTTTCATGCACATATGCACCACTACCTCCATCCCTTATCCTTATTGTAACCAGCTGTGGTTTGACTTTGTCAAAGATCTGATGGAGCTCCCTTACCCCTTCTCCCACTCCCTCCACAAACTCCCATTAGTCATACTTGGGCAGCGCATGAAATAAGATGGTGATAAAGCTCTGATCCTAGACACCAGAGTCATTCCTAGGGGCTCCGTGCTGGGCTGTGAAGACTCCACTGTGTTAACCCCTTGGTGCCTCCAGGCAGAATTTCTTAATGTCCATAAGCTGTATATCATCTTGGGGCTGATAGAGCTCTTGGAGCACCTTTCATCTTAAGTAGAGATGGACTTATGACTGTGAGGTGTTAGAGATTAAATGGGCTTTTTAATTAGTGGGCTGAAGAGGACAGCTCTTGTGTTAAGGCAGTTGCCATTTGTGAAAACCTGGGTTTTCCCTGTATCCCACTGGTAACGCAGAGAGAATGTTACTTTCCCCCTTGTTGTTCATACTACTTAAGCTAAAGATTAACTTTGGCAGAGTGACAAGGGGCTACATACTGGCCAAGAAACAATTCAGTCTGGAAGGTTTCAGACCACTGGGGAGGAAGAGATCATGGAGCAGAAATTGGATGATTTTTTTTAAAAAAAAAAAAACAAAACAGGACAGTTTATTGTCTGGTTAAATTTGTGTTGCTTTTCCCCAGGGTGGTGAAAAGCACATCCTTGATCTGATGCCAGTCGCCAGGCAAATTTCAGAGCTTTTGCTCAGAGCATGGATTTCTCTGATGGGCAGTACACTGCTGTCTGAGCAGAGGAAGGCCACCAGCCACTCCTGAACCCCTAAACCACTGCAGATCAAAGCTGTTGTGCCCGTGCATCAGCAAAGACCTGCACATCACACCCTTCCCTTTGCAGGCTAGCGTGATACTTGGAGGGGCAAACACAAGCCTTTGGGAGAAGCACAAGTATTTTAACCGCCGTTTTGCTCTCTGTCATGCAGTCACCTTGGGCAGAGCTTGGCGGGAAGGATGGTTGTTTTGGGTGATCTTGACTTTCTACAGTGTTTGCGCATCTCAAACGTTGGAGACGTCGTTCCCGACTTGGGTGGCTGAGGCGTGTGGGTCGTTCAGGAGAGCTCTGCTGCTTTTACAGGGCGTTGAGAGCTCCCGGGGTAAATCCAGTTCTTAAGGCAGTGCAAGACCAGTAAATCTAGGCTGTTGTGTCTGTGTGGGGGCGCAGCAAAGCTTTGTACTTCACTGAGAGTGAGTAGGGCCCAAGGACTTTGTCTCTTATCCCAGATGTGATTTAGAGCTAACTGCTGAGCCAATGGCAGCCCAGATATTCACAGTAAAGCTAAAAATAAAACTGCTTGATTTTCTCTGCTGATAATTGAAGCAACTTTTTATTTTTTTGTTTGATTTGATGGAAAATCAAGCCAGGGCGCTCTCCTCCTCCCCAACAGTGCCTGACCAGTTTGTGACCCCTGAAGTCCCGCAGGCTTTTCCTACTCT
This sequence comes from Athene noctua, assembly GCF_965140245.1. Taxonomy (NCBI): domain Eukaryota; kingdom Metazoa; phylum Chordata; class Aves; order Strigiformes; family Strigidae; genus Athene; species Athene noctua. The sequence continues at coordinate 3,572,457 of NC_134064.1, read as the reverse complement.
CAGCAGCAGTTCAGTTTCTGAGATGCTGGCTTGCTTCTTTTATTTCACTGCATCTAGTGAAGATCTTAGAGATCCCATGCACCCAAATAAAAGTTTGAATGCTATTCAGATTACTGTGAGGAACACTAAACCTTCAGATCCAAATCTCTTTTGTTACCCTTTGAGGCTGTTTTACATCTGTAGCACTGGTGGAGTATTCTGTAGCTACTGCTGAACCCAGTTGCTGCTGGACCTAATGTGTTAGGCTGGAACGAGGACCAGCCTGAGCAGATGCCAGAGGCAAGCAGCACTGTCTTGTCTTCAGGAGGTGTCTCTCCAGACTGTTGGTCCTGCTTCTTCTAGTCCTCCCTTGTATGCTGTCTGGGGAAGGTGCTCCCGGTTGGGATGAGGCGCCCAAAGCAGCTCAGATCCATGTGGGGAGTCCTTGGTTGTCACTGCGTACGTGCCAGCAGTAATACATCTTTCTGCTCTCTGGACACCTTTTCTAGCATGTCCAGAGGCACAGACGGAGACACTGCTTGAACCTGAGGTGCTGAGTACTGAAAGCTGCTGACTGATGCTCGCAGGGGATGCTGCCCATGTCATTGTTTATTTGTCACCAAAGAGGGGAGCAGTATTTATAGAGCTCTCTGCAGTGGTTTGTGTTTGCTGCCCTGGGAGTTTCATTTACTCCATTCACAAACAATTGCAGTAAACGGGCTGTAGTATTTAAACTATTTCCTTCAGCTTCTGCTCCATAATCAGCTTCCCGGCAGCATTCTCAGATGTAGGGGTTTAGAAACGAGGTTCTTCATATTTTAAGGGGAAGGGGCTGTCTTGGTTTTGCGGCAGCATCTGCAAGGCATGTTTTATGTCTTGGGCATCCAGGGAGGTTATTGCACCAGCCGTTTACCAGTGCTTTGGTTGTCTTTCCCAGTTGATCATGTGGTTCCTGAGCCAGGGACCAGTTTGCTGACTGCGTTTGACCAGTGGCGAGAATGGGCAGACAGCAAATCCTGCTGTGACTACTCTCTGCATGTGGATATCACCGAGTGGCATAAAGGTGTCCAGGAGGAGATGGAAGCTCTGGTTAAAGATCATGGTAAGTGCAGTTATTAAAAATTCAGGGAAGCCTTTCCCCTTCTTATTTTTCAGGACTGGTTCCCCTATTTTTTAGGACTGGCCCTTGTGAACCATTTGACTCTTGTATCCCAGTAAAGCTGTTCTGGGCCCTGACATCACCTTGGCCCGTTCTGGCTTCTTGTGAAGGTTTGGGGTGTCCCTGTTGTAGAGGGCTCCGGGAGGTGGTTCACGCTGGTGTCGCTGCAGCGTGAGGTGGGTGAGCAGTGATCTTGCAGAGGTGGATCTCTTCCTGCCGCCATGGAGAGGAGCACCTTTGATTTTCATTAGTGCAGTAGGTGACAGCTTCAGCCATTAAACTGTTGTAAACAAGGGAAGAATTAGGCCCAGAAGGAACAATCCAGCACTTTGCTAAAAGTGATGAAGAGCTGAATAAAATGACCTCATAGGTTTTTTCCCCTCTTTAATTTCCTTGACGTTTCAGCCTTAGGCTAGAGTAATTTTCCATCCTGTTTGTAGTTTAAAAAACCCAACCTCTTACATCCTAATGAGTGCTTTCCCACACTTTTGTTGGCTCAGAAGGTGAGGGAGGTAAAGCTGATTTAGGAGCACTCCCTGTGCCCTGGTCAGTACGACCACGTTGCAGGAGGACACGCTGACAGACAGATTTCCCAGGGAGTGAGGGATCAGGCAGCCAGGCCCAGTCTCTGCTTTTGTCTGTGATGCATTTTGCTTATATTTTTTTACTTGGCAGATCCTGGTGTTGTACTGTGATCTGCTGAGAGCGCGTGTGTCTGTGTGCACACATCTCACAGTAGATTCAAGTAATTTATATGTCTGCCCCTCGTCACTGCTGGCTGGGGGGGCTGATTGAGTGGGACGTCTTCTCTCTATGACAAACGATGTGTTTCGTGGCTTTGTGCCTGCAATTTGTATGTCAGATATAATTTCTTTGCTCTCTTTCTACCAGGTGTGAACTCCTTCTTGGTTTACATGGCTTTCAAAGATCGCTTTCAGCTAACTGATTCTCAGGTAGGAAGGCTTAATGTTCACGTGCTTCTGTTGCTGCGAGCTGTGCATTAGTCACATCGAAGGATTTAAATTCAGTGCACTGGGATCTGACATTCTCTTCTGGTTTCAATCTCTCTATGAGTAACAGTACCTAAGATCTGCAACGGCACCCAGAGCTCTGGTTTGAAGATTATTTTTTTAATAAAAAAACCCCCAACAAAACCCAAAACCATCCAACCAACAACAAACCCTGAAAGGCTTGGCTGGGCAAAGCAATGGCAAAACCCTCATTTTGAGAGATCTAAGGTTTTATTCCAGCTCCTTTGGTGTGGAAGCAGGGGAAATTTTATAAATTGCTGCTTCATGCCCAGGCGTGGGGCAGGACAGCGAGAGCTCTGGCGTAACTGCGCTGTGTGTTTAGAAGCTGAAACTGATCCTGGCCCAGAAGTGGGTTTCTGGCTTTAGTGTTCGAATTGCTGGGACCTTAAAAATCCTGTTTGCTATTCTGCTGGATACGTTTGGGTACATTTAATTGTTGAGACGGGCAGTTTATATTTCTAAATGTGGTGGGAGGAGAGGAATGCCTGGGAGTCATTTGGAACAGTGTGGGAGGCAGTGGTGTAGGACAGTTATCTCTAATGACTCTGGTAAGCATTTTAATGAGTGACCATTGATGGAGCCAGTGTCAGCTGTGGGTTAACTCAACCTGAGCCCTCTCGGAGTGGTTGCTGGAGGGGAGAGATCACACTGCTCCTGTCCCAGGCAGTGAGAGGGATGGGGATGGATTCTCTGTCAAAATAAAATGTTTTGTTTATTGCCAGGCACCAGTAGATGAAGGTATGAAACAGGTACAACTCTGTGAGCTCATTAAATGAAAATAATCAATCAATAAAATCACTCCAGATGTAGGGCTGTGCAGTTGCTGTTTCTTCCTCCAGTGTGGTAAATACACCCAGCCTGGCTATTGAATAGTGCTGCTGTGCCCTCTCAGTAGCATCCAGCTGTACAGATTGGGAAATTCAGTTATAGGCAGGAAAATGGATCACATCTATCCAGCAACCCATATCTTATATTTCTTATTGCTTCTCGTTCTGCAAAATTCTGTATGCTGAAGGAGTCTGGAGTGTATCCTTTATAACAGGTGTGTACCTGAGTGTACGCTCAGGGTATATTGTAATCTGTGTTTTCTGTCTTCCAGATATATGAGGTCCTGAGTGTAATCCGGGATATTGGCGCGACAGCTCAAGTGCATGCTGAGAATGGTGACATCATTGCTGAGGTATGTCATGTTTATTCTGTGGGTTATTAACTTCAAAATGCTGGGAGGGATTTAAACTCTAACTCCTTCTTTGCAAACAAAATCACCCGGACTTTTAAAAGCATGACATAGCCGTATCAAGGACGCAAGCAGAGCTGTACATCAGATTTTAATCCCCTTCATTGCCACTGATAAAGCAGGTTTGGGTGGCAGCTTTCAGTTGACGGTGGATATCAGCCATCTCTGCCTTCTTCTTCCGAAGTGAAAGACTGTCTGGGTGTGAGCAGCTCAGTGTACAATAAAATATTCTGTGGTAACGAAGATCAGGAGGAGTGGGAAGGGTCATAGTTTCATACTGTGCTTGGGGTGCTGATGTTTGGGATCTGTTCATCCTTTAACCAGCAACAAAGAAGAAATGTTAATAACTTATTTGGATTTAATCTGCTCTCCAGCTCATTTTATACATTACGCCTCAAGCATGCAAAACGTGGTGTTGCAGAGGATTTCTGTGTTGTCTGACTGGGGAAGAGCCCATCTGCACCTTTGAGCCCAGTTGCCGGATGATTTTTTCATGAGATACTGTTTTGCCACATCTCAGAGATTATTTTATGGGCACAAATGAGTAGTGAAAGTCGAGGGGCTATGAACTCAGTGTGAAGCAAATCAAAAGAAAAGGTTTCCCTGACCTCCTGTGAACAAATCAGCAAGGGTTTTGTGAGCTCTGGTTATTCTCAACAAGGGAAGTTGGAGAGAACTCTGGTTGTAAGGCCCTGATGTAAAGCCCCATGTGATTATTAGCTAGCAGAGATGCCTAGGATCTTACTTGTACCTCCTTCAAACAGCTGTGCTTGCCAGAAGAAGTGTGTCTTGCTTTAAATCTTTTTCCTGCTTTTTTTCTCTTTGCCTTAGGAGCAGCAAAGGATCCTGGAACTGGGAATCACAGGTCCTGAAGGGCATGTGTTGAGCAGACCTGAAGAGGTGAGGACTTTACTGCCTTTGCATTTACTCCCCCAATTTATAACATTTCTACATTGCCATCAAGTACTTCATATTGGGATGAATGTGGCCAGAAACATGATTTCATCCTGGCTGTAAAAATTATATGCTGTGTGGGGTAAGGGAAGAGGATAGGACACTTCTAGGGACTAACTAGTAACTAGTCTCTTCTAGAGACTGACTGCTGTGGGTATTTATAAGGAATTGAGGAGCCCCCTCAGCTTCTGTACTGGAGAAGGGGACACTCCAGGGAATAATAATTCATCCAGCCTAAGATTTGATTCACCCTCTGGAAAAGCTCATCTCTTTCTGTTAAATATTGGAGATGGTTTATAAAGGCTCTGCTCACGCATCAGGTATCTAAAGTGAGGTGAGATGTGTTTGAACCGCAGAGCTCACGATAAGCCCTCGAGACAGAGCGAGCTGTTGGTACTTAGCCTATCTTCAGTTCATGCCTTCGATAGCCCAGCCTGGAATCCTACACTGGGAGATGTGGAAAACATTGACCAGGTAGAGCACGATCTACCCAAATCACCAATTCCTTGATTCCGGTGCTGCACATGAAGACTTTAAGGTGGAGTCCCTGAAGGATTACATGCTCTGATTGATGGTGTTGGTCTTCATGGAGCTAGACCCTGAAGTTCTTGTAGTTTCTCACTGCTTTCAGTTGAGTTTTGTATGAGCAAAGACTTCAGAATTTGGGTTTATGTAGGCAGGATTCTGCCACTGGCTTTTCTAAATCCCATCTCTTGGGCTTCTCTCTTGGTCCTTATTTTGTCCAGACTTCCTCTGAAGCAACAGAAATTTTTAATACATGCCCCAATCCTGACATTGTCTCTCAGGCACTTGCATAGCATCCATTACCGTAATATTTGATGGACATTTTGACAAGTGGTGGATTTTTTACACCAAGGGACTAAGTGGTTTGCTAAACGCACAGAAGGTATGTGCCAGGGAGGGGAGTTAATTCTCAGATCTTAGCCCAGCATGTTAAATAGCTAACGTCCATACTTCTCCATTGATTTTTCTAGAGTCAAGCACCCCAATCCCTCTCACTCTCTCTTAAGTCTTTAAAATAAATCTCAAGAGCAAGAAAGAACCTTAAAACTTTGCTTTTCAGGCTGGTTCCCATTGCATTCTTCATTTCCAGTCTTTCAGTACCTCTAAGGTAGACATCTCGCCGTGGCATTCTGGGTTTGTGAAGACTTATCCTTTATGTACAAGCAGTTCTTATTGTTCCTCCAAGATCTTGGGGCTTTGCTGACTGCCAGATGTGGGAGCTGGAAGCTGGGTGTGTGAGATCATCCACACGTGCCCCTCATGCTCCCTCTCTATTTCCTCCCCTTGGTTCAGACAAGCAGCATCCAGAGACATTTCAGCAGGAATATAAATTATTCGGTTGCTTCATGCAGAAGGGGAAAAAAATGTTCAACTTGGGCAGTATGTGAATCTTCACAGAATTTGTGTTTGGCCCTGGGAGCTGGAATTTTTTTGCTTCCTGAAAGTTGTGAGCAAACACTTGCACTGAGCTTTCCACCCACCCACCCCTGCATTTTTTTTTAAACATATTTTTTGGCTTGCATCAGGAGAGTGGGAACAGATGCTGACATGACACTTGGGGCTCATCTGTGGAGCACCCCTAAACTTTTGTTGACTTCAAAGAAAAGCTGTTCCTTACCTTAAAGGATCTGGCCATCAAACTAGCCAAGTCTTGTCTGGCTACTTCAAAGCTCATCCTGAGTGGAGCAGGAGCTTTAAAGTGTGAGCTGTGTGGTTCCTTGCCGTGGTTGGTTTGTTACATCTGTGCAGACATGTGTTCTTCCTCAGCGTAGCAAGGGAGGCTGCCTGAGGACACGTGGCTGCCTCAAATTGAGGATCAGTAAAGCCTGTTCCCAGTGTCACTGGGCAGCCTCTGTGCAGCCGAGCTCAGCTGTGCTGTCTGCCCGGAGTGGAAACATTTGGGCCAAAATTCTCCTCCTTGAAAGTCATAGGAAACAGAGCAGGAAACGATGTCATCTGGTTCCCTCCCCTCCTTTTCTCTGGCGCAGGAGTAACGTTGTGTTTTTAAAAACATACAACTCCCTTTAAGCTGGCTGATGCTGAAGGCCAGATTCTGAGGGTGGCAGCAGATCCATGATTCCTGGTGACTTCAGTAGGAGCGGATGTTTCTTGGTATCCCTCTGGGGTAAACACTAGAATTGGCTTTTCATGCTGTGCCTTATGGAGTGTAAAGCCTGTCCTAAGGACTTTCTGGTGGTTGTCGTCTTACTGTAGAGATGCTTAATTCAGACCTCTGTCTACAGCAAACTAGCAGGTTGAACAAGTCTACAATATTAAATCAAAACTCCCACTGAAGTCAGCGAGACTTACGTCAGAGTGAAGCATTCAGGGTCTGGCCGTGTGCTGTTTGCATTTTCCTTGGAGTGTACACATCTTCCAAATTGAGCAGAAGGCATGAATTAAGGCTTAGGTTTCACTGCTGACTCACGGGTTTAGTTTTCTCACCTCAGTAACCTGGGTTGAGCCAAGGTGAGGGTATTCAGCACGTTGCTCCAGCCAGCAAAGGGAGCCTTAATGGACACACCACCGTCCCAGGTCAGCATCACCCATCACATTCTGGAAAACTCTTCCCCCACATAGCTCAGCTCATTCCGTGATGACTTTTGAGAGCAATCCATCTTTTTTTTTTTTGTTTTTATTTTAGCCACAAAAACGCCGAAAGCACAAGCGGTCCAAGTGCTCCAGGAAATGTCTTGTCTTTTTTTCCAAGAGAACTGCTGTGCTAGGGCTTCTAGTGCATACTGGTAATTGCAAACATTCCCCTTTGGACTAGTCCTTGGGTTATTGTTATGTGCCTATCACCATAGCATCTGGGCACAAGGCATGAATTCAGCAGCCTTGTTCTCTTCTGGGTAGAAAATACTCTCCTTCTGCTTAGCTGTTGCTCAAATGCCTTTTGGTCAAAAGTCTGGAGGTGCCTGTTGTTTTATCCCTGCTTTGCAAGTGGGGAAATTTAAGGCACGGGGTGGGAACGTGACTTCCAGCAGCTGCAGTGGCAGAGCTGTGTGCAGGCCTGCTTGAAATGGGCAATTTGCAAACTGATGCCATTGCCTGGAAGCGTTGGCCCACCTGAGTTCTCTCTCCTTGTCTCTCAGGAGGGAGAAGAATGGTTTTCTTGGCCCTTCCCTTCAGCCTCTGTCTCCCTGCTGGGCTGCTGGCTGTGGAATGAACACCCTTCCTTGCAGCCTTTTCCATTTGCATGGGGCAGCTGGGCCAGAAGATGTCCCCTTCTGTACATCACCCTGCCTGGGAGGGTTTGTCACAAGCCCCGGAGGGGTGACGGGCTAGGGCTTTAACCCTTTTGGCACTAGAGACCAGCCGGCTGGGTCTGGGGGCTGGTTTTCTTTTTAAAAAAACTCCCAGCTGTTGAGTTGTTTTTCTGAAGCAGCCCAGCTTGCAGACAGAGCGGCGTTACAAGTGGTGGCTTTGTCAGTGAGCAGAGCTGTTCTGAGCACCTGGACATCATCCCTCTGGTGAATACACAGTTCCCTAAGCTGCTGGGTCCCTAATCTCAGGTACTTCTCTTGGTGGACCAGGCACAGTGCTAGGGACCAGCAAGTCAGTGCGTTCCGATTCTGCGACTGATGATGACTTTTGGCTCTTGGCCTGTGATAAATCACCACAGAGCAGATTTTTCAATAGTGCTGAGCGTGTGCCAGTCTCGCTGGGAGCCCCCGGGAGGTGCTGGTAGGCTCTTGCATTTGGGAATCGGGTGGCTGATTGCTCTGCATTTCAGTGTCCTCTGTTGTTCGCTTGGAAAATGGCTGTGGTATTGCAGGCTGGGTTCTCCGTGGCAGTGGGCACTGTGAGCGTGACCCTGCTGTTAAATCTGCCATCTGGACTGCTTTCATTGGGATGTGTGATCCCTAAAAGTCTGCAGAGCGATGACGTTCGTTCGGAGGCTGTAGTTATAAAGTGACCCTCAGTCTTGCTGAGGTTATCTCTCTACACATGCAAGAAAAAATAGTTGATTTATGGGGTGGTTCACGCTCTGTCAGATCCCAAGCCAGATATTGTAGTGGAGGGTACAATTTAGGAGGCTTGTTTGCAAACGTGGCTTACCAGAGTGTGTGGCTACAGCAACTCTTCCGCATGGGCTGGAGCATGAATAGTTTTGTTGAGTCAACATTTAGTTGCTTTTTTTTTGTCTAGGTTAAAGAAGGGACTTAATCATTCTGACCTTGAGCACCTGGAGTGTTATTATAGGATTTAGTCTGCTTGCAGAGAAACTTTGAAGCAGCCTGGAAGAAAAGATAGTAATGAGAGGGGACTATAGCTTGATGTCACTTTAATTATCATGATTACACTGTACATTTTTCTGGCTCAGAACCGGAGAGGTGGAAAGTCTCGTGTTGGCCCTGCACACCCTGTTTTCCCGTGAAAGCAGAGGCTGTGACTCTCTGAAGGGGAATGGGATCTGCTCACACGTGGGATGTTACTAACTTGCTCCTGACTTTGTTTCTCAGGTGGAGGCAGAGGCTGTGAACCGGGCAATAACCATCGCCAACCAAACCAACTGCCCCCTTTATATCACCAAGGTGATGAGCAAAAGTGCCGCTGATGTCATTGCTCAAGCCAGGAAAAAGGGTAAGTTATTTCCCTTGGATGGAAGCACCCTATTAGCTCATGCAGTTCAGCTGCTTGCCAACATAAGTTTCATCCCTACAGGAAAGGTTTCTTTTTCCAGTGTTATTGTCCAGGCTCTTTTTTAAAAGGTCCCAAGCAACTGCCTCTGTCTCATCTGCCACAGACAAGTATTCAATGGTCTACCAGTGCCAGGACCTGTTTTTCTTTAAGCCTAAAGCCTCTCTCCTCACGCTCACCCTGCCACATCGAGCCATGTGTTCGTGTTATTGCAGAGTAATTCCGTGCTGCCTCCGTTTAAGGAATCTCCCTGGAGATTGCAAGCTGTGTCCTCCTTCCAGCTGCTGTGGTCTTTCCGTGGTGCTCTCTGCTGAGCTGCTTCCTGGGCTCCGAAGTGATTCCAAGAGTCCTGACGGAGGTCTTGACTCACAAGCCCTACTGGCTGTAGTTGGAATAGCCGAAGAGGTTACTGATTCCAGCTATCCACAGTGCTCCTTGCTTGTGGAGTAGATGTAACTCATGTGCTGTAACTCACAGCCTGGCATCCCAACAGGAATTGGGATCAGTAGTCAGGCTGGGAGTTGCAATTGCCTCTCATAACTCTGCCTGAGGATGCTGCAAGAAGCAAGACTCAGACCTACCGTGGATGCTTCTGCCTTGGGTCTCTTCTCTCTAGCTGAGGTCTGTGGGGGAGCTGTGCTGCTCTCAGTGATGCAGTAGCTTCTCCCCAGTCCTGATCCAGCTGCTTTGGCCCCAGGAAGCATGGGTTACAAAGCACAGTGAGTGCCTGTCTCCCTGCTTTATTCTGTGACTAAACCCTTCGTTTCCATTTAGAGCAGCTCTGGGTGGGTGAGTAAGCAGGAGGGATGATTTTCCCCCTTCTTTCCTCAGAAGGGTTGGATTTAATTTTATGCAGTCTGAACAAGCCTGAATGGATATACAAATGACATCACTTTCCATCTGGGTGTTTGGTGTGAGAAGAGCTAATTTCCTACCGCAGCAAACAGATTTGTGTTTGTGTATTGGCTCAGAAGTATTTTGGTCCCATGATTCCTGTTAAATGAGTTCAGAGTTGGTGAGGAAGACTAATTTCCAAGGCATCACTTTCTGTTCGTGGCGTGGAAGCAGCTCAAGCTGCTTGGGATAAACCTTCCTGTCCTAGCTCCGTTAGCGGAGATCATGCTGAAATGAGAAGATGCGTTGACACGGCAAAGCAGCTGCATTACCCCAGAAAACAACTTGATGTCACTGTGCAACTCAATCCTATAAGTCCGGGGAAACATCCCTTCCTCTTTCTAGGTAAAGTACTGGAGACATGCACCACAGAGATGATGCATCAATTAAAATACCTTCTTGCTGCGCTCGCTGTCCCCTGAGATCACTCGCTGGCAAGCAGAGAGGGGCACTGGGGTGAGGGACCATACACTCACATCACAGAAGTCATAAACCACAGCCTGACTTGGGCAGGTGTTACCCTGCCTGGGAAAGGTGCTGGGCTTGTCCCAGGTGAATGATCCACAGAATTCAGAATTGCTTAGCCTGAGTGAACTGGCATATGCAGTTTTCATTCAGATTGTGTTTTTCTCCTTATAAGGAGAATTTGGGGTATAAATGACATGCCATTCTCTGTTCCTTTATTTAAATAGTTCAGTATAAATGCTGTGCAGTTACCCAACTGGGTAGCCCAGGAGGGCCACACACACTAGTCTTGCCCTCCCAAGCAACAGAGGAAACATAACTGAAGACTATCCAAGGCGAAAACAAAACAGAATTGATTTGCTAAATGAAAAAGCACGAATGTTATTTAAAGCCAGATGTTCCCAGTGGCATTTGTTACGGAGGAGATTCCCTGCAGACTCTTGTCGTTGGCAGATCTGGGAGCTCAAAACATCGCTCCCCGCAGAACAATCCTCCCAATGTTTTGGCCCACGACAGGCCTTCCATTAATAGCCAGCGTGTGTTTTGCCTTGTTCTGATTTCGTAACCCTATTTGTGGCAAGTGATGTCAGACGGCCTCTTCCTCTGCTGGTGGATCCCCTCTGACAAAGGCTGTTCCTACACCTCCTGTTTCAGTGTGGTCCTGGAAGCAGCGTGAAACCACTTAATGCGTCCTTCTGCCCCAGCTGATGCGCTCTCCCACCTAGCTCGAGCCTGTGGACATCACAGTAGCTCAAGAGAACACGGTGAAAGCAAGATCGTAATTTTTTTTACTCCGCATGACGAGGTGTATAACCCTGCTGACCAATTCTGGGGTTGCCTTTGCCAGTCTGTTTGAAGTATTTAGGGTTAGTATTTCGTCTTTTGCAGGCAGATACAAAGCCATGAAGTGTCTGGACTCAGAAGCCAAAGGGTTAGGCACTTAGCAGAGATTTTGGGAAGGTTGCATTTGGTGAGCAGATCTGTGGGGCTACCAGCTTTTGAAGTTGCAGCATCTTGCATCTGCTTGGTGTGCAGATGTTGGTGGTGCGTTCCAGCCTGCAAAGTATCGCGGCCTTAAGGATCCGCCGTTCCTTCATGTGGTTCCAAAAATGTTAATGAAGAGGAAGGATGCACTGGTGGTTAGCGCACTGGACAGAGAGTCAGAAGATCCAATTTCATTTCCTAGTTCTGCCACAGATTTTCCCTGTACCCTTGGGGGAATCGCTCAGTTTTCCCTGAGCTGCATTTGTGAACCAGAAACACTGATACTTCCTCTGTGAGGGGATTTTTCTGTAGGCAGGAAACTTCCCTGAGAGGAGTTTTCTCTTACCAGATCTATGCATAGAGCTTGCTCCAAGAAACCCAGCCTTGTTAGATCTCGAATACATACCCATTTATAAAAATATTGCAGGCGCTATTTTCGTCATTCTTTTTCTTCCACATCACTTCTGTCAGGCTGGATCTCCTCACACTCTTACAGCTCCCCTCAGCCTCTTTCATGAGGTTCTTGGCCCAGGATACAACACAGTGAATCTCTACAGTAACCCAAGCACAATTGATCAGTGCCAACCTCAGCAATTACGCCCGTTTTGCTGCTCCAAGCTCTTATCAGTAACAATATCTTTGTTATTAACTCAGGTATTTAGTTGTTTGGATACTTAGTCTGAGGCACTTGTTTTTGGAAAATACTCGGTGTTTCTTTAGAGATCTCGAGATAAACATGTCAAATTAAGAGTTTGCTTGTGAAACAGTTTGAGGAGCACTGATCAGGTCAGGAGTTTAACGATGTCTGATTATCTGGTTATGCCGGCCAGTGGATTCAGTCCAACGTTGTGTCTCTGTGATCACATACTCGCGAGGAAGTACCAAGAAACCCTGCGGTGTGTGGAGCTGGTGTGACTTCCCGGACTGGCCCTTTTTCAGAAGGATGTTTTACACCTGGAAGCCAGGCTGGAGGTGCATGTTGCTTGGTGCTCACCGTGGATTTGTCTGTATTCCTGTCCTGTAGGCACTGTGGTGTATGGAGAACCCATCACAGCCAGCTTGGGTACTGATGGATCTCATTACTGGAGCAAGAATTGGGCTAAAGCGGCAGCTTTTGTTACTTCCCCACCACTGAGTCCTGACCCAACCACTCCTGATTTTCTCAACTCGCTACTGTCCTGGTGAGTAGAGCTCTTGGTGTTCCTACAACACATGCTTCATCATGAGGCAGTTGGTTGATAAAAATGATAGCTGTTGTTGCCAGCAAGCAAGAGGGTGTTTTATCTTTAGGAGTAAACCTGTGACAATAAAATATCTTAAATACCTCTCATTGCCCTTTCCAGTGGAGACCTCCAAGTTACTGGCAGTGCCCACTGCACCTTCAACACTGCCCAGAAAGCTGTTGGGAAGGACAACTTCACCCTGATCCCTGAGGGAACCAACGGGACCGAGGAGAGGATGTCCATCATCTGGGATAAGGCTGTGGTACGTCACATAGGCTCAGGCTGCAGCCAGACTTTCAGAGCTGAAAGAGCTGCAGCAGGGTGTTGTTACCTCCCCCAGCCGCTTGTTCTGGGCCTCCCACTTGAGGTTTTTGCCCCTGCAGAGATCACTGGGAATCTGCTGTGCTGTCAGTGATTTGCTTTTCAGAGTGGTCCCTACCCGGCTAACGCAGTGACTCCTTTTTGTCTCTTCCCCAGGTGACTGGCAAGATGGATGAGAACCAGTTTGTCGCTGTGACCAGCACAAATGCAGCTAAAATCTTTAACCTGTACCCGCGGAAGGGCCGTATTGCAGTGGGCTCGGATGCTGATCTGGTTATCTGGGATCCTGACAGTGTCAAGACAATCTCCGCCAAGACTCATAACATAGTAAGGATGTTTTCTACAATGTGAGCTCTGCTGCTCATTTCCTCCTCTTTTCCTTCAGTGCCAGACTGTGCTGCCAAGAACTAGAGCTCATGACAACTCAGGGCTTTGTTGTCTCGATGCCCCAAGCCCTCTCTGGTCTTACACCCTGTACAGCTCAGCTGTGTGAGCAGAAGGGAAGAGGACTGAGTCCAAATCTGAAATCACATGAACTACCCAGAGATTCCCCTCGGAGCAAAGAGATTGTCTGCTCTTTCTGAGTGTTGGATGCTTGGATCTGAGCACACAGAAAGCTCTTTAAATCTCCTAAAATATCAAAAGGCCTCTTCCCACAGTGTGTCACTTATGACCTTCTGGCTCATTAGCAGTGGGCATGTGAGCTGCCCCTTTCCTAGTTGGGGTCGGTGAAGGTTGTCAGCTTGTGGACGTCTTTGCTGGAGAGCTGATCCAGATCAAGGAGCCTGAGTGGATTGTTCTGGCACTTGTGTGTGGAGTCATACCTAGACATGATTTTACCCGTGATGATCCCAGTGTTAGGTGGCACAGGGAGGCACAAGGCAGCACCCAGACTAACCAGACCTTCCCCTTGTTTCTCTGTGGCTTTGTGGTGGCACTGTTAGAGGCACCGCTGTGGCCCACAGCTGTGGCCCGTGTCTTACACCTGGCTCCTCCAGTGAAAAAGCTGTCCCTCCCTGTGGGAAACTGCAGAATGGTCCCAGTGCAAAGGGCTGGTTGGAGTCTCCCTGTGACATTCGAGCGCTGTCTCAGAGAAAGCAACCACTGTTTGCATTTGTTGACAACTTGTTTCACTGCAGGCGATGAACCTATGGAATGTTTCCCTGGAAAAAAACAAAAAACAACTCCTTGTTCTTTTTTTCCGTGAATGCTTTCATTCACTCTGGAGCTGAAGGAGCAAAATTTTCTTCCACACTTGGATCCCTGGGCACATTCACAAAGAAACTTTTTTTACAGGTTTGGTTCACTTCCCTGTGATTTAACTCTGGGTCAGAATTGGTCACAGATGGCCTGGATTCATTCTGCCTCTGCTTAGACTTCTAACAGAGGCATCCAGACTCAGAAGTCTGGCTGCTTCAGTCACCTCAGAGGTGCTTCTGGACTCTTCACACCTCCAGTCTGGAGAGGGATGGCTTAGAGGAGGAAGCCCAGGGACATACCCCTATTAGGTGCCAAATTTAGTGGTCTGAACCTGGATTTGTGCTTATGAATGGCTCAGGGAGCTGGAGGTAGCTTGCTGGGTGGAGTGTTTGAGAGCCCTGTAACGGCCGTTGTCTTTAGGAAACGAATTGAACTCTTTCAATTTCCGAACACACAAAACTCGGAGTCTTTTATCTTTTGTGGATATGCTTCAGTACAATCAGCATTGACTCCATGATTTTGCGGTAGATCTAGGCTAGGCTGAAGGAGAACCCGATCCACCGTGGAGCAGCTGTTCAGAAATTCTTTATACGCTAAGGACTGCAGATCCCCCTGAAACTCTTGCCCCGTGTAAGAGGCCTTAGCACTCCGTGATCAGCTACTGCCAAAGGCTGCCTCTTAAGTTGTGCCAAGACGATGGAGGATGAAGGGCTCTCCTTTTCGAGTGGTTTGTTTAGAGCTTGAAGGGCTGGCTAAGAAATCACAGCTTGTTTTCTTCAATGTCCAGCTCTAACCTCTTCCCCTGCTGTTGTGTCGCGTGTTATACCTGGCATTACACCTGCTGGGGGATTGGTTTGTGTCTGACTGCACGTGTGCGTGGTGTTAGAGGAGAAACTGATCCAAGCGATGCCTTTAGAGTCAAGTCTAAAACAAAAGCCCCTTTGAAAGCCAGACAGAGCGGTTGCTGTGAGACGGGGAGATGCAGTGATTATGTGGCATCGGATGATTGCTGCTTTTTTAAATGCTAGAGCAACATACGGATATTTTCCAAGAATTCACACTGCTCTTGCCACTGTCTGGCAGGGAAACATTAGGAGCTAGAGAGGGGAGATAGTGTTTTTCTTGGAACCAGCCTAATTCATAAGCTTCTAACCAAGCCTCCTCCTTTGCCACCACAACTTTTTTTCAGACTGGACTTGGTTTAGTGTCGGTTTAACCGCCATTCTAGCTAATTGTAAATCTGCAGTCAAGCCTACCCATACTTATAACACACTTCAAGAGCAAACTCCATTATTAACTCAGTAAAAAAGACGTGGATTTGTCTCAGAGATGGTCACTAGAGTAACAGTCCCCAAATAACATGGTCGTTGTGCATCGGATTCCAGGATGCTTCATGGGTGGGACATTTACCAGGGATTCCTTTAAAGCTTGGGTTTTTTTTTTTTCCATGGTGTAATGTTTCCAATCTTGTTAATTGAGGATGAGCAATCCCATTAGAGTAAAACAAGATTGTCCTGGCCCCTGATCTATCAACCAAAATGCTGGTTTGAAATGGCAGGTTTTCAAAATTATCACTATTTTTAGTATGAAACTCAGATAAAACTTTATTTGCCTCCTAAATTCCCCACGATTCAGCGGAGATAGGCACCTAGATGCATTTAAACAGGTGGACTTTCTCATCTGAAACTGTTATTTCCTCTTTATGACTCTCGTTGCAATGGAAATTTTGCATGAGTACATCCTTAATAAATTTAGACGGATAAAAAAGACCAGCCTTTCTATTAAACCACAGCATGTACAAGGCAGGTAAATGCTGTTGTTTGCTTCCATCTGTCCTTAAAATTTTGTCAA
Organism: Athene noctua; assembly: GCF_965140245.1. Classification (NCBI taxonomy): domain Eukaryota; kingdom Metazoa; phylum Chordata; class Aves; order Strigiformes; family Strigidae; genus Athene; species Athene noctua. The sequence continues at coordinate 3,556,491 of NC_134064.1, read as the reverse complement.
GTAGCATGACCGGTGATTGCTAATTAAAGCACAGCAGGCTTTGCTGGGATGAATATGTTTGCCTCATGTTGTTTTTTTTGTTTGTTCTAGTCTCTGGAGTACAATATCTTCGAAGGCATGGAGTGCCGTGGGTCTCCCCTGGTGGTTATCAGCCAGGGGAAGATCGTGCTGGAGGATGGGAATCTCCATGTCACTGAGGGATCTGGACGATATATCCCCAGGAAACCGTTCCCTGACTTCGTTTACAAGCGCATCAAAGCAAGGAGCAGGGTGAGTGTAGCTGGTTGGATGCACTTTTGTGCTCTCGCTGAAACTTCTGAGTTAAAGTGGGTGGAAAACAGATGCTGTCCCCTGGCTCGCAGACACACACTTCTGCAACAGAAAATGTTCCCTGGATAGGAGCCATATTTATCTCATTCCTCTTTCATTTTTGCTATTCACTTGAGTCATTACAGGAATATGCTTTGCCTTGAGCTTGGATTTGCTGCAAATTTTATTTTTCTGCTCTTTAATTCTTCTCTGTCTTGGGACACCTAGACAGAGCAGGTGTCCAGCAACTGTCCAGTTTGGAGAGGAGTCCATCTGCACATAACCCAGCAGGCTTCTCCTGTCACAGAAGAACCAAGAGAAGTTATGGATAGCATTTATATATCAAACCTTTCAGCAACAATTTGGAATTCTAATTTATTGTTATAGATGCATTAGGCTGCTTTCCCTTCTGTCAGATATGATCAGATGCTCTTGTCTGATGACTGGTGAGTCACAGCGCAGCCTACTGACTGTGTAAAAGGGAGAGTTTTCTATTTTTAAGAGGCTAAAACTGTTGGGAAAATGGTTTGTAAAATACACCCATTCAAAACAGAAACTGCCTTTTGATATGCCATTAGTTGGTAAAAACTGATGGAGCAGATGACACTGAACTCAGCTGCAACTTAGTTGCTGAGAATTTAAGAAGTTTGTTTCTAGATGGAGTCAGATTTCTGAGAAGTGTTGTGATGTTTGAAGTGTTGCCCTCTCCTGGCCAAAACCAGAGCTGTATTAGTTCTGCTGACTGTGGGTAATCTTCACATTCTGCAAATGATCTTCCCTCAATTGTTCTCGGAAGAAATTGCAAGTTATCAAAATTACAACCTTAGTAATTTAGCACTGCAGAGAACAGATCCGTGGTTTCTGTTGTGCGCTGGTCTCGCACAGAAATACGTCTCTGACCTATAAATCCAATTGGGCAGCATCTCAACTGGAATAATTGCATTTAACCCAAGCTAAAGCTCCCAAGCTGGCCATGTGCAGCTAGCCTGGCTCCTCTTTATGCAGACCTGCCTCTGTCTCAGCAGTGTTTTGCTTTTTAGGGATGAGTAACAAGTTTCATTTGAGAGTCGTCAGGAGCCCTTAATACAACAGCAGGTAGGGTGAGCTCATTAAAAGACAGAACTCGGGGTGCAGGGGACAGACTGGCTGTCTTCTGTAGGCTGCTCACACCAGCTAGCAACTAGACAGAGCCCAGCAGTCCAGACCACGTGTCATTTTGTCCGTGCTGCTTCGGAGACCAGCCACCACGCGAGGATCAGCGCGGAGGAGATGATGTACGCTGTCAGATCCTCTTACCAATCTTGAAATCTGTGTTGTTGGTGTAGCAACATCTGGCCCGCTGTTTAGTGCTGTTTTGGAGGCTGTTTTGGCCCTGAAGGCTGCCTGCTTCTGTGTTTTGCAGCTGGCTGAGCTGCGGGGTGTGCCTCGAGGCCTCTACGACGGACCCGTCTGCGAAGTGTCAGTGACACCGAAGACCGTCACGCCGGCGTCTTCAGCTAAAACATCTCCTGCCAAACAGCAGGCCCCACCCGTGAGGAACCTGCACCAGTCTGGATTCAGCTTGTCTGGTACGTACTTTGATGGGGCTAAATTGCTGTGAAATCACGGCTTGTTTATACTCCCGCACTCTGAATTAATTGGATGGCAGTGAGAGAGACTGTGATGTGTTTTTAGCTTGGAGGTTATCCCTTTAGAAAGGAAGAAGAGCAGTACAGGAGGAAAGTCCTGCTGACGTTCGTGCTGTGGCATGAGTGCTGAACACCCCCTCGTGTTCCAGGCTCAGTCCTCAGCTGGGTGTCTGGAGGGGGCAGATGGCACCAACTTCAAGCAGAGCTTTGCCAGCTGAGACCAGCTGTGGGTCTGGGATGTGGCAGGTTTGGTTTCTCAGCGTGCTGGTTCAGTTCAGTCAGGGAAAACTGTAAAAAGGAATAAAAAGGCTCCCTAAGGGCAAACCCCCTAGCCAGCTCTTACCTGTGCAGGGCTGGGGGGCTCAGGTGTTGGCTCTGGAGGTATTAATGCAGAGCAGGTTTCAGCAGAATGAAGGCACTGGAGGCTGGTAAGGGCTTTTCCCTCAAAGACGATGCAGCTTGGTCACACCGTCAGAGCCTGGATGGGGTTTGGTGCCGTGGTGCCCTCCTGACTCCCTTGTCCTGCCCCTCGCTCATCTCAAACCCTCGCTGGCCCTGGGGGGGACCTGACGTTGCTTCTCTCTCCCGCAGGGGCACAGATCGATGACAACATCCCACGCCGCACGACTCAGCGCATCGTGGCACCGCCGGGCGGACGTGCCAACATCACCAGCTTGGGCTAAGGACCGACCCCTCCCGTGCCCGCCCGGCGGACGGGGACGGGGCACCTGGAGACCCTTTCTGATCCTTTTAGAGCCTGTGACAGTTACTGCGGGCAACCAGTGAGGGGGGGCTGAAGTAAGGCGCCTCTTTCAGTCCCCTCAGATTCCCTCCTCATCTTCACCAACCCCTCTCACTTCCCCCTTCAGCCCCTACACATTTAAAGAAATAAACCCTGTTTTGACACCTCTGACATGCGAAAGTAAATGTAAAGAGGATGTTTGAGATATGTGGCCTCTGTCCCATTCAGCATCTTTCTTTTAATAAAGGAAGGATAAAGTGAATTTCCCGGGAGCTGCCTTTAAGACACACACAAAAAAGGAATAAATAAATAATAAATGTAAAAAATACCTTTTTTTTTTTTTTTTTTTTTAAAAAAAATGTCAAGCAGAAGAGTAGTTCAAGGGTTTTAAACTGGATATTCTGTAGGGTTCTGTGTTCCAGCAGAATAGCTAGGCAAGCACGGCGGGACAGGAATCCCAGGCTGTCTGTAACCATTCCCAGCACTGCCTTTGAGGTCACTGAATAGCTGTCTGCCGCCAAGAGAGAGAAACAGGACCCAGCACTAGGAATTGACACAGCGCATCGCACCCACCCATCGGGTGAGCTAGAATCGTTGGGGACTTTGGTTCTGTTGGTTTGTTTTTTCATTATGTGTTGTTTTTTTTTTTTCCTTCTGGATTTTGCTGCAAATTAGGTCCTTGAGGAAACTTTTTTTTTTTTTTTTTTTTATGTTTGTGTGTGTGTTTTTAATATGTTTGTATCATTGTGTTTACGAAGCCTTATCTGAGAACTGGGAATCTCCCTGTTCTTTCTGGTCCTTCCCAAACCTCATTCAAGTTACAGACTCCCGCCAGTGTCACTGCCACTGCCCCCCTGGTACTTCAGGTGTTCCTAGGTTGCATCATTCCAGCCAACACTTGCCACTTAGCTGCAAGACGAGGCCACGGAGCAGGTTCATAAGCTATGATCTTCAGTGTACTCGAGCTGGTGCAAACAGAGGGGCTGGATACCAGCTGGGGAGCTGAGACAGAGTCTCTTGAGAAGTTCTTAGTGGTTAGTTTGTCTGCTGTTCCTGGAGGTGGAAATGGATAAGCATGGGGCCATGGGCAAAGAGCAACGTGTTGCTTGTAAGATCTCTGTAGCAGCCATGTTCCCCCTTCCTGGCCGTCAACAAGTGGTTATTTAAAACTTTACAAGAGCTTATCTTTGGCTCTGGCCGAAAGGCTGGTCAGTTGAGGGTGTGCCCGAGCATCTGCGGCCATTCCAGTTCGAGTCCAGATGCCCAGCTGTTGTAACTGGGAGCCTCAGAGCAGCTCCACGGGTCAACAGCAGCTGAGAATTTCGTACGTGGTGCGAATTTCACAGTCGCTCATTCCTTCAGGAATCTGCCTTTGTGCAAACATTCGTGAGAAGGCCTGGTGGTTCCCCACCCTTCCTCAGATGCCTGCTGCCTCAGATTGGAGCAACCAAAGGTCTCGAGTGGTCCTTAAAGGAGTTCAGGAGCCCCAGCTTCTGTGGCAGTGAGCGGGATCTAGGCATTTAACTCTCTTTTGGGACTGAAGGTCTTTGAGCCTTGGTATTGGAGGGTCACTGTTTTCAGGACATGGAGAATAAATCTGCACCGTTAGATTCCCACTTAAACTCATCTGGAGGGCTCGGCAGTCCCACGGACTTGGCCTGTCTCTTAGCCCAGAGAGCTTTTCTACCCGCAGTTAACACAGCATTACCTCCACTCTCTGCATGCCCTGGCACTTGGCTGCATCTTCTGCTTTCTCTTCTATTTGTACTTTGCCACGTACATTGACCTTGTTTTTTCATATGTGTGAGTATTTTCTTAAATGGTGTTTACAGGTTCTTTTAGGGAAAAAACTATATATATGAAGGCTTTTAAGAGACAAGTACCAAATTTGTTGTTATGAAGTATCAATGCTGGGATTTGCAAAGGATCTGGAAGCTACTTAGGTACCCAAACCCTCCCAGCTTCAGCACCTAATTCCTTTAGGCCCTTTTGAACACGAAAGTTAAGAAAAACATTGCCATATTCATCCACGCATTTTGCATTTCGGTTTAACTCTTGGGTCTTTTAGTTTTGCATAAAAGAGTTTGCACTTTGTTTGTTAAGTAATCCGTGAACTTAATATATATTGCAGCTATTTTCTTTCTTTTTTTTTTTTTTTTTTTTTTTTCACCTGTATGTTAAAATCAATTTGAACGAGTTGGGGAGAAAAAAAAAAAAAGAATTGCAGATCCGTTTCAATTCTGCGAAACACTTGCGGCTCTTCAGTATTCACTTAAGTCTTCCTTTTTTTTTTTTTCCTTCACTGACTCATGATGACTTTTTAGTTTTAATTTGTTCTTCAAAAGGAAAAAAAAAATCACAAAAAAAGATTTTTGCAGGCTATGTAAGCATGTTTTTTCCTGTGAGAGCTCGTCCGCTTTGTGTCTGTTTAATGAATGTCATATGTAAATGCTTAAAGAAAAAAAAAAAGACGATGACTTAATTAATTAATTAACCGCAGTGACTTGAAGCTCTAAAAATAAAATTAAAAAAAAAAAGTAGGATTTAATACTAGCTGGATTTAACCCTTGGATTTGTGATTGTGAACCATGAGTGGAGGAGCTGTAAGTGCTAAAGCTGATCATGTGTGTAGACGAAAAGAAGTACTGATATTTGACCATTGTCTCAATGGCAAAAAAACCCCCACCCCAACCCCAAGTCTTGTGTTTTATTCCTTAAGAACTCTGTGTTATATTACCATGGGAACTCCTAATAAAGACAAAATGTTGTTGTTTCACTAGGTGCATCTGTGTCTCAAGGCAATACGTGTTCTGTGTAACCGCGTACCTTGGCTGGGGCCTTCAACAGCTAAAAACAGGCTGAGCCCTGAAGCTGGTGCTCGTGTAGGCTGGTGGTAGTCCTGCGTAGGAGTGAGAGGTACAGTAGCAGAGCTGAAATAAGGTCCCGTGGTTCCTTGGAGGATGGTGATGGTAAAGAGGAATCAGTGGTCTGCAGTATAATTTCCTTTAGAGAAAAGCAAGCCTCGGGGCAGTTGTCTGTTTAAAACAGTATTTGGCAAAGGAGGGGCATTTGCTTGAAAAATCCTGGCTCCGCATTGCAGAGATCGCTGATGAAATGCGAGCAAAAGAAGCTAAAACTATTGGCATAGCCCTCAGCCCTCCAATGTGTTTCTACTTGGACCCTCCGAACAGCGATGGAGGAGGGGAGAGAAAGTACAGCCGTAAATAGACGCCACACGCAGATAACGGAATGGGGAGTGTTAGAGCTGCCTGGAGGAACGCCAGTGAAACTGGTGGTGGTGGTGGTTGGGTTTTATTGTGTTACAGGGATGCTGTGAGAGAGATGGCAGCAGATCGTGGGAAGGGCTCAAGGAGCCACCGTCGCTATCAGCCGCTCGGGTCCTTGGTTGCCGCATCCCTGCATCCGCCAGATCGACCCTCTCGGTGCTCTCCCCCCAAATCCCAGCACAGCTGGAGTTTGCAGCTGTCTTTGCAGTGATGTTTAGCTCTTGTTCCTCATCCGAACAAAACCAAATGTTTAAGTGCTCGGTGAAAGGCAATTCGCTGTCTCCACACGGCTTTAAACCTGGCACCCCTAGCCAGTGGGAGGTTTTAAGAGGGTTTCCTTTTTATCTGTTGAGAAGGGGCAATGATCTAATAAATGATCTAATAAACTAATAAAAAGAGTTCTGGTTAATGTGGGGATCCTGGCTCTGTCATAAATGACAGGCAGTTATTTGGCTACTGGCAGCTAAATTAGCTATTAGCATATATGCAATCAAATCCCATAGAATAGGATTGGTGGGTATTTGTATAAAACTTATTAGCTTGTCCCAGCAATATCCCAGTGAAAGATACATTCAGCCTAAAGCACTGGGGTTTACTTAACAAATGGAGGCTCTGCAGACGTATGTTTTTATTCTATCATTATTTCGTCTTCCAGCACCTAAATTGGAAAGAGAGAAATCTCTCCCCCGGGAAACCAAAGAAAACTCTTCCCCAGGAAATCAATTCCAGGGACTCAGTGAACCTGGTTCATGTTGGAACAGGCCAAAAAATATCAACTGAAACCTACGGAAGTTTTTGAGCTCAGGAAGAATTCATCAACAGCCAGATCTGAATCTAACGGGTACTGAGGAGCCAAGCCAGGGAGCCATCTCGGGAGCAGGGTCAGGTCAGTGGGGCAGGACTTGCTGCTGCAGAAGAGCACGAGAACAGTCGTGTTTTGTCAACCCCTTAACCCAGGTGGTTCTCTGTGCCGGCAGCGGTGAGGGCCAGCTCACGGCTGGTTTGGTTCTCTGCAGCCACGCACCTATACAGAGCTAATCTGATGTTAACTTTGATACAGAATTAGTGGCTCAGAGGAGAAAGAAAGTAGGTGATGAATTTGACTCAGTGGCCTGGATGACTAGCTGTCAGCTCGGGAGGGGCGGTGGGTTATCGGAGCAGAGGGCAGCGTGGCAGGGTGCTGGGAGCAGTTGTCACTGGTCCCTGCAGCTCATCTGTCCCGTTTCAGCATATGCCAAGACCTAGCACAGCATTTTCAAAGCCAAGGCTTCTCTGACCTAGGGCTCATTCATATCTATATTTATATTATATATCTATATAAAAACATATTTACGTGCCTCTGTCCAACCCAACCGGTTTTGCTGCAGACAAGCTTAATTTGCACTATTTTCCTGCCAGCTAAAACCAGTATTTCTGCAGCTACCACAGTAATTTGAGGGTGTCTGAGTGCATAGGCCCCCAAGGCTCCTTGGCAGTATGGACCTACTTGCTTTGCACTTCAAAAAAAACCCCACTGTTGGGTAACCCTTAGTGTGGGCTGGCACCTTCACATGGAACATGGTATCAAGCCCCTAACTAAGCTACTATACGTGACTCTAGATGGCTTGTGCAGGACAAAAATCCTATTAATTAATACTAAGTTTAATTAACTTAAATTTCCCAAGACTTTTAAGACTCTAAAAATTAAAGCATTTAGTACTGTTAGCTGCTTGCTCTGCACAGACAGAAGCTTCGGAACCGGTTTTCTCCCCTTTTTTTAGCACAAAAGGTGAAGGTTGGGCTCACTCCCGTTAGGTGGCAGCAGGACCTACAACATGACAAACTCCCTTGAGGCACATGGATCATCCTGAGAATGATATAGGATGTAATAAATGTAGAACATGCACAGGGCTTATGATTACTGTGACAGAGAGATGACACACACATATATCCTTTCTATTATATTAATATATTGGATAGTATTTCAATGTTAAAAAGATATGAATCATCTAAGTGCGTTCTGTTACAGTTTAAGCCCAACAAGCCACCCTCCTGTAATAAAATACAGAGCAAGCCATAAACTTTATCTACCAATTTAGTTACAGGTAAAAAAACCCCAAACATTATTTTTTTAAACCGATTTTGGCTGTTCTCCACAAAAGTATGATGTCCAAGAGCAGAGGTAAGGTAGTTTTGAAGAAATGGCAGAGTTTTCCATCCTCTGAAATGCTTCTGTTTCTTCTCTGCCATTTCCTGCCCCTCTCCCGTGGTTAAATTTTTTGGCTTTTGGCTTTGTGCAGCCGTCCCCTGCATAAGTAGCTACTGGTGGAGGGGGAAAAAGAGAGAAAGAATGAACGATTGTTTGGTTTATCGTATTAGTTGTTCCACTCGTTTCTCATTGAGAAAATAGTGAAAAATAGAAGTTCAGAAAAAATACCCCGTAGATTCTTCCTCTCTAACATGGAAAATACGCAGATTTTTTTTTGCTCTGTGTTGTTCTTACCAGTAGCAGGAAAAGTTTTCCCTTAAAACAAAAAAAAAAACCAACGCCACTCAGAAAACCAAATCATTTTCTTTCTTGAAAATAATCAAAACTAATTCTGATCAGCATCAAACTGTGCCACCGTGCCTTTCCAAGAGCTAGCTGCTGGTTTGTATCTGCAGGAGAATAATTTTCCTTCTTTGCTATTGCTCCTCCTATTCCTCTTTCTTGTAGAACTGCAAACTTTGCCAACTGACTGCTTGTACAATTAGAGGGCATTATCTATTTTTTTCTCCCGTATAACACAGGCCAGAGAAGTTGCCCTTTGCTAACTCTGGTAAGTTGTGATTGACTTACAGCCTTGGCACCCTGACTGTGGATTTACCACTGTGTACTTGAGTGTGGTGTTCTCTCCACAAGCATTTTTTTTTTGACCGTTAACCAATAAAACTTGGCAGACACCTTATAGCGAGTCTTTCAGTGCTGACTTGCGAAGCCTCAAATGGCAGAAAATCCCTTGGTTATTTATTCCATGGATTAATCATTTTCATGGTTAATTCTTTTCCCTTGCTTCTGATTTGAATTGGCCTGCCTTTCATTTCTCACCAGGAGGTTTTGTTCTGCCTTCCCGCAGTAGAGCAGAGATGCCTCTAAGGGCGATGGGGGACTCTTCTTTGATGGGTGGCTCAAGCAGCCGATCCCACCACGTCCTGCTGCAGAGGGGCAGCGTGTCCCCTCGTGTCAGGAGAGTGATACATCTGCAACCAGCATCCCCCTGAGTATTTACCAGCTCAGCCAGCTACTGCGTGCTGGGGAAGGCTGTGATGCTTTCCCCTCTCTGACCCTTTGCTTCCCCTCGCTGGCCCATCTGAGCTACGGTCCAGCCAGCCCGAAGTGATGAGACGGGGTTACTGCAGAGGATTCGTAACACCATGGAAAACCCCATCTCAAACTGTGGGAGGAGCTGACCCGAGGAGCCTGCATTCTTCAGGTTTTGGCTGTGGCTGTGGATTTCTGTTGCTGGTATATGTAAGTGCATGTAGAAAATGAAGAGCCTCTTTTCACGGCAGTTCTTTTTTTTGAAGTTGTAAATAAGGCCAATATTTGTTCCCCATGAGTGCAGTTTAAAAAGCAGTAATGCTTATTGGTCAAAAAAAAAATAAATTAAAATACTCCTTTTTCCCATGTGAACTGTGAGTGTAAGAGACATCACATTTAACCAGCAGTGTTGAGTTGTTAGGATTGGAACGTAGAGGATGACAAGAAATTCATGCTTCGGTGCCCAAGCCAGACCCCATACAGCAGTTGAGGGCATTTATATTTAATGTCTGTCACACAAAACATTCCTAAGATATAAAGTAGTGCAAATGCAAGAATCAATAAAGCAGATCACAAATCAGTGTTACTTAGTTTTGTCCAGTGAGAGCTTGATCTGCTTTCTGAATTTCAATTCCAAAACATAACGATTGCTACCCTTTTTTTCTGCTTTGTTTCATTCAGATCTCAGAGACAAGTGGTAGGAAACTTTACGTAAGCTCACGTATAAATTCCAGTTTCATTTGTGCAACAGCCACATCTTGTCCTCTGCCAGTCCCTAAAACAGGAGGAAGCAGAGCACAGCATTCCAATGCAAACTCTTTGTTTACTAATGGTTAGGTAGTAATAGCAACGGGCTGTGATTACTACAGCTACTCAAACAGTGTGTAAAACTCTCTCAGTTGTTAGGCCAGAAAATCACACAGCAGTTTTTGGGAAATGATGAGTTAAATTGGTAACAGAGCTCTAGTTTCTTAGTCCTAAATCCAAAAAGTAATCCCTATCCCAGAGACTTTTTTTGCTCATCAGAAACCACCGAGGATTTGCTCCTTTCCTCGGAAGTGGCTCGTTTCCACAGGAGGGCACCAGATACACGTGTTTAAGTTGCTTTTCTATGAGTTTCTTGAGGTTATTTCTTCCTCGTATTCACATTGCTTCCTCCATAAACACATATGGACCTGCTTAAACAGAGTACACAGGCCTTGGCATGTGTATATATATTATGCTTTTCAACACCAGAACCTGCCATATTTTACTTTGTCTTAGATTAGATAGATGCTGGTTCATACACAACTGAAATAATCTCTTTTTTTTTTTTTTTTTTTCCAAATCAAAATTACCTGTAAGTGTAATGGGGAATCATCTGTTTTTCGCTGCATTTTTTAAAATTCACACACAGAATTCTGCAGCAAAGCTATAGTTTAACTAGTGATTTTCTAAGAGTCCCATCAGAGTCACCCTATAGGCATTTTCTACACATTCTTGCAAGTTTTTTGTTACAGGACAGTCAAAGCGTGGTGAAAACTGCTGCATCTCTCTCCCTTAATGGCATCAGTTAAACAGGAAAACATCTTGTTTTATTTATGCATCTCTTTGTAGCTTTTTCTTCCTACAGGACACAGACAAAGGTAGCATGGGAGAGGCAGAGAGGTTTGGAGGTGGATGTCACCTTGGTGGAGCATTGCATTTCTGGGACAGGGAGGGGAGGCCAGTTGCCAAGTTAAACACCAGTTGGGGGTTGGACTGGGACTAGATGACATTCAAATGTCACAGCTCATCAACTACTCTCAGGCTTCTGGCTCCAAATGCTAGACGATTCCCAGGGATGGCTTGCTTTGTGTGACACTTTAAAGAGCAGGCACGCCATGAGATTTAATGTGGCCTACCTCTCTGGGCCTTTCGTATTACCTCTTGGTCAGAGAGAAACGTAAAAAGTCCCAGCAGGGAAAGTCCTAGAGGACTCAGCCCAGCTGGACGTTTCAAGGCTGAGATCCAGATTATCTGTGGATTGAGCAAAGCTCCACACAAGACCCTGTGGTTTGCTCCCCTTTGCTCTCCTACCCTCTCTAAAGCTTGTCTGGTGATAGGACCAGGCTTTGCCAGGCTCTGGGCTAATTCTGTAATGAACTACCATCCCACATTTTTGCTTTAAGCCAGTTGTACTTCGTCCTTCCCTTTAACAAACTTGCAGCAGCCGCACTGCTGAGGGCAGAGGAGACCCTACCAAGGCTAAGGGGGGGTCCACAGTGACCAGGGCTTAGCTGGCAGTTTGAAGTCTCCTGAGGTTTTATACTTTAAGAAATACAGTGAAAAAACTCTCCCTCTCATAGGACATCAGGGTAGGCATGGAAGTGAGCCCTTCCTGACTCGGCTAGCATGGAGGCTTGGAGGAATCAGCATTAATTTTCCAGCCTCCTGCGAACCTCACTCCTATAATTAGCTCCACATATTGTGCCCATGTAGAGACGTAACCGGGGCTGGAAGGTTTCTTCTGCTCATCTCCAGATGTGTCTCCTGCCTCAGCCGAGGTAAATGCTTGGATTAACAGCTCCTAACAGGCAAGGTCGTTCGAGACATCCACTGCCCCAAACAGCCACAGCCATGGTGCAATTGCTTTGCCTCGTTCGTGGTATCGCTGAGGCTGTACTCATGCAGATGACATTCTTTATCCTTCCAATATGCTAAGGAGGAATTTGTTTGCAGTAGACTTCTTCTCACTTCACCTGAATTCATTAATCTCTCCGAAAACAATGTTGAAGGGACATGCATAAAGAAAGCATGCTTTCAGCTTGACATGGACAGGACTAAGCACCCCCAGTGAGCACTTTACTGATGGCATTGATTTAGTATTTCTGCATGCATGCAAAATCAAATGCCAGAAAAGCACAAGCGAGTAAACTTTATCTGAAAAGGGGGAGGGAAAGGACCTCTTTTCCCAGAGCTACCATTGATTTACTGTGATGAGAGTTTTAATCAAGCCCTTGTACCTTTAAGCCGTAAGTTATGAGAGGAGAGCAGGGACAGTCTTTCTGAGGGCTTGCTGACACCCTGAGCTTTCACAATTATTCATCAAAACTGTGGTATTGGAGGAGGGTTTTTTTTGGGGGGGGGGTTGGGGGTATTTTTTTCTTGCAGGCACCACTAAACTCCCAAATAATGTCAGATGGTAGAGAACAATGTGAATCCCCCATAGAGGTCTATAAATAACGGCTATAAACATGCCGCATAAATTACTCAAAGGGTTATTTTCTCCTACCCGCATTCCCTCCCTCACGTTCAAATTCAATTTCATTCATCCAGTTCCTCACCCTGCGCTGCTGTGTGGGAAGCTTGGGTAGAAATCTCTACACGGACAAGGTTGGAGCTCTGCAGGGGAGATTTCCACTGTAACAGGCACAAACTAGTGCTGCAGAGAGACTCCCAACCCGATGCCAGGGCTGGTCCCCTTGTAGTGTGTCCCCCCAAAGTGCCACCCACCCTACACAGCCTCTTGGTTCACTCACTGATGAGGGTTTGTACCTGAAATGAAACACAAACCAGAATGGGCCCGAGTCATGCTCCATGGAGGAAACCCACGGCATGGCAAGGGGGTTTTTTACCCCTGAACAGTGTATTGGGTTTGTGTAGATCCTGGAGGGAGGGAATATTTCTGGGTTAGGCTTTTGAGAAGGACAGACAGAAGGTTTAAGACAAGCAAAACACCAACTAAACAGTGCCAGTGGAGGGGAAAGGTCCTACCCAGAATCCCAAAATAACTCAGTGGGACAGCCAGAAATCCAGACAGGCTGTCTTTGTTAAACAGTGTGGTTTCAGGAGGCATAAACCAGCCCGATGGGAGGAGCAGGACACAGATGGTAGATGCCACGTCCCTCCGTGTGCGTGTGTGTACGCATAATACCTCAGAAAGGGCAATTATTGTCCACCGTGCCTAAGCCAAGGTAACCACTGGCGTAGCCATACGTGGTTTAAAATGGTCTCTGCTTATAGGTAAACAGTGCCACGTCTAAAAATGATTAATTGGCAGATTAGAAATGTGACCCCAAAAGGTATTGTTCTCTGTGATGAAAGACGAGCCTGGCCAAGGATTTACTGCCCAAGCGTCTTATTGCCATAGTAGGGCTGTGCTTGCAGGCGAGGTTATTATGGTGAATGTTAATGACGACTGCATCTGGGTAAAAGCCTCTCCATCACCTCTCGCTGTCGATGCCTCTTCCGTAACTATGGAAATGGCACCTTCTGTTCAGCTGCTGCTTCTGATTAAAATTCAAGTGGAGAGGGATGGGGAAAGAAAAGCCAGGGGACAAACACAGCTGATGAGCCAAGCAGCATGGAGGAGAGGGGGGCTGCAGTGTACCTGTTCAGCTCCTCAGAGAGAGGGAGGGTGCTGGGCTTGGTTACTCTGATGACAGCAGTTTCGGATGAGAGCCACTGTCCTGTTTGCCCAGCGTGAAGTCTAGATATGGAAACAGTCCCTGCCACGAGGAACTTGCCCTTGGAGTACCCATAGGAATGACAAACACCAAGGCAGAGTGCCTTGCCCCGTACATCACCAATCCTCTCCCTGGCAGAGCCAGGTAAAGAGAGGGAGTTTCCTTCGCTGCTGTGTTGCTTCCCATGGTTTTGGCTGCTGATTAGAACCCTTAAGTAGTTTTTGTCTCTTTAAGCTGCAAGAGCAATAGCAGCTTAATGGCAGATTTCAAAGGTCTGTTATACATCATCTTCTAACGCAGATTTTGTGTAACTGCCTCTGGCTTCAAAAATTGGAATAAAGAAAGGATCTCCTGCAGTACGTGTAGGAAAAAACCCACATCTTGGTTATTATAAATTCATGCTATTACGACTATGACACAGTGGTAGTAGAGGAGCATCCAGCCCAAATTGGGGCTCTGCATTTTCTGAGGCAAACACGACTGTGCAGAGCATTAATATGAAAGACAGATAACGGAGGTGTGCTATTGCCTATGGCACTCCCCATTTTAAAGCTGGAGAACAGAGGCCCAGAGAGATGAAGTGACTCATCCCAGGTTATGCAGGAATCCTGTGGCGGAACCAGATGAGTCAAGCTGCTGATCCCAGCCTAGCGCTGGGCAGCAGAGCGCAGGCAAAGGGGCTGCTACAACATTTAAAACTGACTCCTCAGCCTAACCCTGGCTCCTTAGTCTTGGCTCCGGGAGCCTCACTGAGCCGCAAGGTCAAAGGCACACTCCTGAGGTTGGTGGGCTACTGGGAGCTTTGGCGTTGTGAACGGGGCAACATCTGCTGGCTGAGCGATTTACAGAACCAACACCTCATTTTGACAAATTCACCACAAAGAAATAGAATTTGGAGCTGTTCCATGGCCCTGCTGTGCCATCTTGGATCTCATCCTCCAAAAGCTTTTAAGGCATAACAACATTCTTTTGCTGTTGAAATCCTGTGTAAATATTATCTGCCTGGTCTCAGCACAAGTCGATTCCCCGTGTTTGAAAGCAGCATATGCTGTAGCGTTGTGCTCTCCTCACCATCCTCTAGCAGTGCCCAGCCTCCTGGGCTCAGGAGTGCTGGCCCTGGAGGGCTGTCTCGCTAGCTTCCTTGTCATTTTATTGCTTGGGCGGAGGTCTGGAGCAGGGTCTGAGCTCAGAGACACCTGGATCAGCACACAACTTAAAGGTCCAACCCTATTAATTTACAGATAATGGGATATGCCATGACCTCGCTGCTCCGGGGCAGTCGTGGCTCCCAGTGGGTAATTCAGGTTAATGGGGATGATATGGCAGAAATACTGAGTCTTTACCGTCTTTACTATCTTTACTCTTTACCATCTGGTGAAGGTAGTAGGTATAGATGACAGAGCATCAGTGTTTCCTAGGAGACACCCTGCCAAGGCTGCATTCTGGGACTTTACCAGCATCTGTGCAGGAAACTGTCCTGTAAAACTAATTATAAGCATAAAGTTTATTCTGACCTGCCCTTGCCAGTGCAGCACTCTGACACCGAGGGCTCGGCAACGCTGAGCCTACGCTCAGGGTTCAGCCACGGGGGGACTGACCCTTACAGCAGAAGCTGAACCCACGTCCATCAGCCATCTTCAGAGAAAGCACAGGTTGAACTCTGGATGGATTCTTACGTTTGCAAGACATGACATGTCACTTCAGCGTTCCCCAGCGTGCTAGAATCAGCTTCAGGAAGATCCCTTGCAAAGCCAAAGCAGGCTCACCTGTGCTTTTACCACCTGAATACAGTAATGGTGACTCTTACTGGTACGGGATTCTCCTAGTCCTTGGGATGTCGTTAAGACACTTGCTTCCCATCACTAGGTTGTACCAACACAGGCTGTGTGATCTACACTTTTGACCGGCTGCTTAGCTGTGAAAGGTTTTGTATCGTAACAAGCTTTGGCCCAAAAGGCAGACGTTCAGATCTATTGAATCTGTGTAAATCTATTTTCTTTTAGCAGAGCTACTCTGGACTGATTCTGATCACAGCTTTATTGTTGTGACTCTTACTGTTTTCTCAGTGTTCCTGCATATCCACTCCGGGTTTGGATCTGAGCTTACACGGTCCAAATCATCCTCAGCATGGCAAGAGTTAGAACGAACTTCATGGGCTGATAATTGAGATCAGATTCTGGCTTATAGCATCTCCTCCCTCCCTCCAGTTCTGGCTAAACAATTGTGCTGGGAACTTCAGCTAGAACAAATCAGCTCAAAATAATTCTGAACGGTTTGTTGGTTGTTTTTTTTGTGTTTTTTTTTTTCATTTAGACAGTGCAGACAGAGTGAGAGACATCCCTATGAATAATTATGGATCTTTCCCTGCTAAAATCATCACTTTCCCTCCTCCACATTTCACTCATCCCCACATTAGTGCCCAGAACATTACCTGCTGTAGTGGACAGCAATGACTCACCCAGGCAAGGGAGTACACGCTCCCCGCAGCCTGGCAGCCCCACGGATCGGAAGATGAAGCAGTAGTTGATACAGAGGGAACATTGTGCCTTCCTGAGGACTGGATCCAAATGGGAGGTGAGCTATTATTAGCATCAGCGTAGGTGCTTTTAGAAACACGCCAGGCTGTGGCTACAAAATCAGGAGGGGAAACAATGTGCCACGGAAGATCTCGTAGAAGCTCTTGCAGGAGATGCTTTTTGGGTCGTTCCCACATTGCAGCCACACATCTGGCTTTGCTTTACATGCACTGATTGTAAAGTGCCCATTGGACCACTTCAGGTTCAATTTGTACGAGTGGAAAGAATGTATTTTGGCATTCATAACATTGTACAAACAACTTAGCCAGCATCTTCTTGCCTCAACAGAAAGAGTAAGGAAAACAGCCCCAAAGGTGCTACTTAGAGCTCAAATACAACCCTCGGGCCACTTTGTGATTCTGCATGTTCAGTCATCACTGAAAGCCTGTTCCCCCCCAGACTGGGCAAGGGGAAAAGGCTCCTCTCAAGGACGAGCTGCAACAAGCCAAGAGTGCCTCTTTCCCTGCACGGAGTAGTAAGGGTCTCTGCTCACCTAACAACTCAGGTGGGGATGCCTGCACTGAAGAGGCTTGAAACTGGTGCCATGATTATGTCTGTTTCTTCTTTTGGGGCTGGCTTTGTGCCTCAGTTTACCTTCTCTAAAATAGAAATACAATTCTGCCCACCTTTGTAAGCAACTTGGAGTTCTCCCGATGAAAGCTGCCACACAGAAACTATATTATTAAACTAAATAAATAGGTTTATTCTTATGCCAGAGCAATAAATCAGATTCTCAGAAGAAAAACAAACAAATAAACAAACAACTCCTTGAGCTCAGAGTTTTTCAGCTCAGATCCCTTTTTCCCTCTTCTCACAGTCCAGTGTTGATTTCAACAACAAAGACCGTGTCCTTCGCGACCGAACTGCTTTGCCTTTCACCAACATTAAAAAATCACTGAGTAGAGCGGTTCCCTTAACCCTGACAAGGTCTAACAAACCCTCAGAGCATCCCTGACCGAATCCCAGGGCTGCGGTGGGAGGAACCCAGCTGCAGCAGGGGCCCTGTGGTCTTTTGGGCAACCGTCTTTGCGGTTTGCTGGCAATCAGTCTTTATTAAACTGTGCGTGTGGATGGTGCTGAGTTTGCCTGGGCAGCGCCTTCTGATCTGAGGAACGACGGAGAACTCATTAGCACAGCTCTGAAAAACCCTCTGCCAGCCCTGTTTCGTGCAGCTGAACGGATCAAAATCTGGAAACATCAGAGGGGAAGAAACAGTTTTTGTCCTTTTTGCTCTTGTGGGGCTACTCTGGTGTTGCCAGACATTCATTCTCTGTCACCGCAGACTTCACCCTTCCCTGGGTGGTGGGTTTTTTCCTAAAGCAGTTTTTTTCTGGTCGTTTATTTCTAGAGTGAGCAACAGCCAGCAGAGGGCAAGAGTCCCCCATCCTGGGCTGGAGAAATCCCTCCCTGTGCAGCCATCCCATATTAAAAACAGACTGATCCAAACTCATTTAAATCAATGAGAGTATTTCCATCCGTTTCAGTGGCCTTTGGATTGGGTCCTAGAGTTCTTTTAGTATTAAAAAAAAAAAAACAACAAACCCAACAAAACCAGCAAGATGTTTTATATAAACTTAGAAACAAGGTTTTATAAACTGAAAAAAGCCCCTGGCATTTATACAGTTTGGGTTTCACTGTAACTTGTCACTTAGATGTTAAATGGTCCTTTTGATTTATAATAAGTTTATTTTTTGAATAGCCGTGTTATGAACAAGTCACAGCAACAGAGGGGGTATAATCCAACACTCTGCAACTTTTGTTTTAAATCTTCTTTGAAAAGCTGTGTCTGCCTGGTGGAGTGATGAGGTGCTCATTAATACTCACACTCAAAGGTAAGTGCCTGTAAGACAGTTTCAGGCCATAATTTAGCAGAGTATGTTGGCAGGTGCTTGGCTATAGGCATGGAACCAGATCATTGACTGCAACGGGAATCGATGAAGCCTGAGGTTTGAAATCCTACTTTGCCTCCCAGAGGAAAATCCACGGTCCTAATGCCAGAGCCCAGCCCAGACGTTGTCTGCAGAGCTCCTGTAAACAAGGACATGCAGAAGGGAGAGATGGCTGGACATCGTGCTGGCCACACACTTCACAGCTGGGGACGGGCCTGAGGAGAACTGGGTTACATTTTCTCATTTCTGTCTGAGTACATCTGCACCTATATTTTCCATAAGTGTGAATATAAGGAGCTCCTGGGTTCAAAACACTAAATCTCTTGCTGACCCATTGTATGATTCAGGGCAAAGGCACATTTTCTAATTTTACAGCTGAAGAAATGGGCATTAAAAACCTTTAATAGGGTTTAGACAGTATCTCAAGAGCCCTGTGCTAGCCTAGCTCCTCGGGCTGCTCCAGGGCAGGACAGCAGGAATTGCAGATTGCCTGCAGCAGGAGAAGAGCTTTGGCCAATGCAAAATACTTAGGAAAAAAATCTCCCCAATAACGTTTATAAAGCCCTTTCACGTTCTCTGATGAAAGATGCTATTGAAGTGCACAGTGTTTGCTGGAAGTTTTCCCTCCCACCTACTGCACTGTTTCTAGGCAAATATCTCGCCCTTTTGAATAATACGGTGTGGAACGAAAAGATAAACTCCTGTAATTATGCCTTCCCTTAGCGTGGCTGTGCTGAAAAGACAAACTGCCTCCTTCAGCATTACTGCTCACAGAAAAAATGGGACCTGAAGCGTACGTGGGAAGATTAGACTGACTTTAAAACATCTTTCCTCACACCCTCGTTCTTGAGGATGCTACAGCAGAGCGTAAAAAAAGTTAAAAAAACCCCAACTCTGAGTACCACCAAGACCTTATTTGCACAGGGAATGTCATGATCTCCAAGCTGTAGTGGAGGTGAGGAGGAGCTGGGGGGTGGAGGAGAAATTGCTGCCAGTTTATTGAGAAAGCAGGAACGAGGAATGTGCCC
The DNA here is from genome assembly GCF_965140245.1 of Athene noctua. Lineage (NCBI taxonomy): Eukaryota > Metazoa > Chordata > Aves > Strigiformes > Strigidae > Athene > Athene noctua. The sequence goes on along the minus strand of NC_134064.1, from coordinate 3,537,325 downwards.
AAACACTAATACAAAGATTCGTGTCGAAGCCATTGCTGGAACAAGTTTCTCCTGTGAGCCTGGACAGCTTCCCCGCTGCCTGATCCCACCAGCCAGCACATGTGTGGTGGTCACCAAAGGGAAAAGCTTGGAAACACACTGGGTACCCCAACCACCCTCTGTTTTGCCTTGAGATTATTTCAGTCTTCAGGGCTGCCCAGACTTACACTAGCACTAAAACCATTTCATCTGAGCACCAAAACAGCTTAGGAGAAAGCTCAGGAACATCTGAGAAGATAATATTAGCACGTCTCCCAGTTTGGAAGTGCAGTTTGCTACTCAATATCAGGGGAGAGTGGAAACTCCTATTTTGAGAAAAACCTCCTGGCATCAGGCCTGCCCTATGAGTTGGATTTAGAAATAAGGCAAACTGCAGATGCCATAGTCACAGATCTGTGTTTGCTCTGGGCCAGAAGTGATTCACCCACTGGCTTTGTGGTGCATGAAAGTATTCCCCGTGACAAGCACTCACAATGGAAAGATACAAGAATGACTTCAGCTGACATCCAAAGGGAAGAGAAAATCATCTAAAGCTCCAAGAGACAAAGGCAAGTGCTTCCTTTCTGGCTTGAATGTGAGAGTTAATGAGCTAACGTGGTACAAACCAAGGACATTTCACTGGGAACCTTCAATAGAGACAGCGAGAAGTGTTGGGCTGAAAGAATAAGGAGATGCTACCAGGGAAGTGCCCTTCTTGTGCTGCCTTCCCTCTCCAAAGAGATTTAATTCATTAGGTAAAAGTAATGAGTTGTCAGGCTACATCCAGTCCTATTTCTGGTTGCTGCAGTTCTCTCTGTAACAGTCTGCGGTTTAAGAATAAAGAGAAAAATAAAATGTTTCTTCTCATTAGAAGAGAAAGCCTGAAATAATGAAATAGATGCCAGAAAAATGATCTGTGCCTTTTTGCACTTAGAAAAGAAGACAAGCAGTTTCATAGCTGTCAAAGACACTTAGATTCCTAAATATTAAGTCTTTTTTTGAAACTGTGATTCTTCAGTTAATTCCCTGATTGGTTCCAAGATCAGGCCCAAGAGTTTGAGGTTGAACTATCTCATCCTTTAGACACTCATTTAGTCTTATTAAAAGTCTCTCAGGGATGGAGAATTTGTCACGTCACTTGGTAATCTGTCTTGATGGTGTTTTGCTCTCATCAATAAAAAAAAAAAAAAAAAAAAAAAAGCGCCAAATTTCAGATTTTTCTTCCAGATAGAAACTCTTCTAAATGAAGCAAAAAGAGAGAAATAGTCTCAGTTTCTTCAAAGAGATCTTAGTGGTCCCAAAGAGAATGGAAATCCCATCGTTGTATCATGGCCGTTCATACTGAGCTGTTTCCAGGCTGCAGGGTTGAAGCTGCTGGATAATATCTATTATCAATAGAAATCTGAAAGGGGAAGATTCTTTTTCCTTTGGTTGTCTTAAAAAATGACTTCTGAATTTTTTAATTTTTTTTTTTTTTTCCTGTGGCTTGATTCTTTTGTCTTTGAATAATTCCAGCCTTGCCATTTACTGAGAAGTTCTTTCTTCTAAATTTAGATTAGAGTGTTACTTGCTTCCATAAGAAGTGCTAATATCCCTGAGGTTAAGAATAATTAGATGTTAATTTTCAAAACCTGAAAGGAAATTATACCTCTAATTAATCATTTAGAGTAAAATAGCTGGTTTAAAAGCCATACATAGCTATATTAAACAAAGGTCTAGCCATTTTTTTCCTAAACAAAAATTAACCTCAGTACAAATTAAGATGATATGATTCTAGTTAGATTAATGACACCAATTAGGTTAACACGTTTCTAAAGCTCCCGGAGTTCATGGGAGAAGGCAGCAGAAGATCAGATACTGCAAAGCAGCTCCTCTGGCTTTGGATGGCCTCACTGGCTCTGGTGTCTCCAGCATTAACCTCTTCAGCTTCACAGCAGCTGAAGCTGTACCCCACTGACAAATTGTTCACACCCACTCTTCCCCCAAATCCCTCAGGGTTTGCTCCGTTGGAGTAAGGAAAAATTATCCAAAAGGAACTGGGCAACCTTGGATGTATTAAACAAGGGTAAGAAGACTACTGTGGTAGCTCACTGCGGTGATCAAGAAGTTTCATGTGAAGAGTTAATTTTGCCAAAATATCAGTCTTAACATTTCCTTCGTTTTCTCAGCTATTTGCAGGTGTTTTGTGCTGACGTTTCTGAGGCTGAAGTTCTCCAAACCCACCTCCCCACTGACATCTGCCTGGTTTGCTCCGGCATCTCCCCACCCGCGGCGGCACCTTTGCAGAGTCTCCCATTGCGCGTCCCTATTGGGGATGAGCCTATAGGGGCCTCTATCAGCCTATACACGCCACAAGCAGGTAGATTTTCCTCCCTCTGCGTTGCCATTACCACTTGTGGGATCAGAAATCAAATCTGGCAGCAAAGTCCAGGGCTCTGCGTTGCCATGCGGGTCTGTAAATTGGTCGTCCCAGTGCAGACAGCGGAGCAATACACTGGTGTGAAATGGGAGGGCAATCGGGGGCAATTCCTTGTCTCCCCTGACTTTTTGCCCATCTTCATGAGTTAGTGCAGCATTTCTTTCTCTACCCAACTCTGCTGTCAGATCCTCTCCTTACCCTGACTTTGCTTGCAGACCCGTGCAGACCACGAGATGGCAAGGCTGCACAGAACATCCCCCCAACAGCTACTGCAGATGCAACAGGTGTTTATTGGCCAATTTGCTGTTTGCCACCTGCTTCGATAGATGCTGAATTGTATTTTTATATGTAGCTTCCAGCAAAACAAATGTCCCCAGTGATGTGAACACCGGGTTCTGGAGCATTTAGGCGTGATCCCTTTGCAGCACCAGGAAGGGGCATATGATTCTGATGAGCCCTCTGGAGCCTTTCAATATGCCCAGATCCATATGTAAATATAGCTTGAGATGAGATTTATATTCAGATATTTCCCAGAGAAGCCAGCAGATACTCCAGGCATGTTACAAATGAAACAACAACCCGACTAAGCCTTGTAATTTAATTTAACTGCCTCTTTTTGGGTATGTGTCATGCATTCAAAATTAGACAACTGAATTCCCAATCAAATGTTCTTTGAATATAACAACATAGTGAAAGGCATAAAAGTGCCTTAAAATAGCCTGCTAACAACCACATGGAACCTATTCTTTTGGCAAAAGGAGGAGGCAATTTATGGGTCTGGACTCAGTGCTCATAAATAAGTACATGTTCCTTTTTCTTTGCATTGGCACATTTTTGGCTTTTCAGATTCGCCATGCACTTTATAAATTCTCATGTAACTATTCAGACAGTAGATGGGAATGCACAGGCCTTTTTTTGGGACATGAATTTATCCCATTCGAACTGTCTGGCAGAAGTTCTCTGTTAACCTTGCTCTGAAATTCCTCCTGGACGGGTTATTCGAAGTTTTCCTGCAAAGCCCCTTCTCCTTTAACAGCCTGAGACCAAACAAACTGCTTGTTTTACTGAACCTGTTCTAAATATTATTTTCCTTAATGGGAGCAGCAGCAAGTGAATTAAAACAAACTGCAATTTTAGTTTGTTGCCTCCATATTTTGTGATATCTGGTACCAGCAAAATGCCTTCCTTGAAGTAGGTAAGTAATAGGGTTGAGTCTGGAGTCAAGGAAAGACAGGCAGAATGGCAGAAACACACAGAAAAAAAAAATCAGATTGATTAAATAAAAAAATTAGGTTGTTAAATGCAACTGGTTCAGTACAGGCCACCATGCAGTAGTGCCTGAGTACTAAAAAAAACAGATTGAAGAGATCTTTTTCTCTGTGATTATGCTGTGATGGAATTTTGAATGAGAAATATTGACACTGGAAAAGAAAGTCAGTTTTCTAAGAGTGTAGAGAAATGTAAGACCAATGGAATTAATAATAATAATAATAATAATAATAATAATAATAATAATAATAAAAATATTCCCTAAATCAAATAAACCCTACCCATCTCTGAAATGGATCTCTCAGGATTTTTGAGAAAGCCTTATTTCTTAAAGGTCAGTTGACACACGGAATAACATAATATGTGACCAAAAGGCTGATTTCTGTCAAAAAAATCCACAATATATTAAAAAAAAATCCACCATGGGTGTGAGAGCTTAAAAGCTTAAATACAAACAAAAAGCTGTAGGTTTTCTGTGTGTTTCAAGTAAGGTTGCTCGTTGTAGAGTTGGTTGTCTCGTCCCTGCAGGCCAGACCGTCCCTTTCAGAAATGCCAGTTTTTGGGAAGGGGAGCAGCTCTCCAGGAGGTCACCTTTCCATTATCCCTCCGGAGTTCAGGGATGAGATATTGCTGGACTGGGCATCCTCAGACTTTAAAAGTCACTGAAAGAAGTTCTTCCCTTTTCCAAAATAGCTGGTTTTCTCTAATTCTTAATATAAAAAATAAATAACTAAAATGTTAGGGTGGTTTGATGTCTTTTGAGGGGGTGATTTGTGCCGCCCAGGTTTAACAATACTGCCTGTAACCAACAGATTTGGTTTGTCCTCCCTTTTACAAGTGCTCAAGGAAAGAATTGCTTTTAAAACCTAAGACTCCTTGTTAATATTCTTCCTGTCTGCCCCCTCCTCCACTACATCTCCGGATATAGCACCATTAGTTTGAGATTTTTATGACTCTCAAGGGAAACACAGAACATTCCTGAAACTGAAGTAGCATTTTGGAGTCCCTGAGCTGGAGTTCACGGTCTCTCTCAGGGGTAAATCATGGGAGCTGCCAACATAGGGGATATTTGGTTTAAGAGGACCAATAAACATCGATACTGTTACTTGATTCACTAATAAATTGTAAATGTTTCATCTCGAAGTAGCTCAAGTGTGATTTCCAGCAGCATCTTGATGATGAGGAAGCATCACAACTGAAGGTAGGTAGTGTTAGCAAAAAACTAACTTGTCAGGAAAGCTTCATTTGCTGCCAGCTGCCTCCATCTCAGCAGCTACCATGAGGGAAAAAAAAAAAAAAAAAAGACCAGTAAAAGAACAGGCAGCAGCTCTTTCAGCTTTATGTCAACTCCAAACAACACAATGTGATCGTGGATGTTAATAAAAAAGACTGTTTAATGGCTAAAAAACACCCCCAACCAGTAAAGTAAAAAACTATAGTATAGAAGAGCTTTAGCTGGGCTGAAATACTGCCATGGATTTCACTGAGTGCAAGAAGGATTTCTCCAGTTGTCACCCCTAAGGAGCCGGTTAAAAACTGGGGAGTATTTGAGAGATATTTGAGGGGAGGGAAATAACGAACTAGCCAGAGAATATGTTGTTGTGTTCATAGACATTTCATTCCTCTAAAGGATTGCTCCTGGGTAGGTTAACATGAAAACTGGACAGGAGCTGGGTCCAACATTCGTCAGCGTTGTTACTTCTGAGCTGTCAACTCCCCTTCCCAGCATCCAGGTTAGGTCTGACACTCGGTATGTTCTACCTAAGCCGGCCTAGCCCGGGATGCTCTTCTGGCAAAGCCTGTTTTCCGTGAGCTTCACTATGTGTAACTGCTGATGAAAAATGAAATGTGTAAATGCTGTCTCCTCCGCGTCAGTCAGCAGAGGGCTTGTCACTCAGTAAGGAAACAGGGTGCAGCTGCAAAAAAGCCCCATTTTCCACAGCCTTGGCCAGCTCCATCAGCAGCGCTCAGCTCCTGAAAGGAAAATCAGGTGTGTGTTGGGGTGAGGGAGGGGAAAATGCAGAGCCACCTGCCCAGCAGCAAAGCAGCTGTTTAATGAAGCTCTCCAACCCTTCGCTTTGTAATAGCTGCAGGGTGGAGGGAAGGACCAAGTTAGGAATCTGCAAAATCAGGCATGTGCTCTTACTCTCGGCCAACAAGTTCAGGCAGGTTTTTCTGTTTGAAAATAAATCTCACAGAGAGCTCAAGTTTCTAAAATAAATCTTTAGGTCAACTAATAGATTTCTACTCCTTACAGACTATATATATATATTTTTTTCCCCCCAGATTTTTCAGTCTCAACTGTGAAAATGCCTTCAGGCGTTGAACAGAGCGCTCTGGGCTAAGATTAGGCAGGATCTGCACGTGTATACACATGCATGTGTGTGTGCAAATACATATAGGCACACATACGGTAAAGTGACACTGAGCTGGTCTCAGTCCACCCACTATACCAATGAAATTATATAGTTTTCTTCTCCTGGGAGGTGCAAAACAACCACTGCAGTCTGGATATCCAGGCTGAAAAGGAGGTGGGCTCCCCTTAGTCAGCAGATCTGTGATTGTGAACTTAACTGGAATCCCAACATATTGCTATGTAAAGGGAACTTAAATGCTGCCTTGCCACTGCTACTAACACCACAGGCCTTTATCTCCGTGTTGCACATAAGCCAAGTGGGGAATAAAACATGTAGGTCTAGAGAATCATTTGCTTGTGCTATTTTCATAACTTGTCGGGTTAAGTTGTGCTCAGTTTTGCACCCAGTGGAGTCCCGGGGAAGTTAACAGTCCCCAAGGTCTCAGAGCTTTGTCTAGAAGGTGATGTTACACCCCTGTATGAAGAAAGGGGTGAGTTTATACTGACAAGTAACAGAGAAGTAATCCTCCACTCAGTATTCTAGAAAAAAGCATAGCGCTGGTGGGACACGTGGAGACCATCCGTTTGACTCTCTCGGTACTCACATCTGCAAGTATTTCTTGCTTGTCCTTCTAAAAAACTCGTATTTCTACTCTCAGTGCTGCTGAGAGTGAATGAACAACTTCCAGCCTGTGATACGAAGGTGCTGGTAATCACTTTTGTGAGATTTGGTTTGCATTCACCAGGCACGCTTCTGCTGGAGGTTAAAGAGCCAAAGGTGCCCCACTGGAGGGCTGTTCTGCCACAGCTACCGGGGTTGACTTGCTGCTCAATATGGGTAAGGAATGCTGGATCTGCTTCAATATATATTTTTAATTGGGTTGAGGGGAAAATGGATCACCCTTCTTTTTTTCTTTTTTTTTTTTTTTTTTCGATATGGGAGGCATTCATTTTTTTTTCTGGTTGGTTTTTTTTTTTTTTTTTCTTCCTCTTTTCTGCCAAAATATATCAGGAAGAAAATGCAAAATAAAAAGAAAACATACCCAGAAAGCTTCTATCCATCATGCAGTATGTTTTTCTGAAGACTAAACAGAGCACTTCAATTATAACAAACTGTAAGAGCTAAAAGATGTGCTCTGGTGTGGAAGTGTTTGGGTACAGTCAGTCCTGCTCATTATTTGTTACACCTCTTCTCTTGTGTACAAACCCAAGCCGTGATTTCAGTTAAACCCTTAGAAATGTTTATGCAGAATTCCTTACCCGTGTCTCTGATGCATTTTGTGCAGGTTCTCCTGGCTTTAGGAGATGGACTATCATATTAACAGAACGACTTCTAATTATAACTGGGAATCTGTCCCTTATGGAGCGAATCATTACAGTGATAACCTAAGCCAGCAGCGACAGATCACTGGTACCCTGCCCGTATAGCTGCTCCAAATGTAGTTGCTTCATAAAAAAAGATAATGTCAACTGCACGCCCAGGCCAAAACTGGAGCATGGCATTAGGCTTTTTATCAAGGGGGGAAAAAAGCCATTTCCCCAAGGTTGTTCAGTCAATTCTGCAGCTTTCTGATAAAGCTCAGTGGCTGGTAATCGCATTACCCAACTAGTGGATTTAAACAAATACCTGTTTGGCTCACTTACCACTTTAATGAACAGCAGAAGTTTACTGTAAGAACTATGATAGCATTAGGCCAATAACAAGCTGAAAAAAACCACCAAACCCTCTATGTTTTATGGCTTTCACTTCTCCTGTAATTGCCAGCACAGTGTCACTTATGGTGGTAAAAGCGTTTGAACCTCAATAAAGCTCCTGACTGCTTTGACCTTTGCCTGCAGCTAGATTAACAAAACAAAAGCTACAGCGCCAAGATTTTTATCCTGCAGGAGACCGGGATTAAAACTGTCATAAAATTTCTAGCAGGGCCTGAATCTTTATGAAAAAACCCTCAACAGCTCTTGAGAGCACGAGCAGAATTTCCTTGGGAGATGGAGCGGTCCCGTTAGCATCACCCAGCCATGGGTTATTAGACAGGAAAATGCAGTTGTGTTGACTTGCGTTGCTTTGGCCAAAGTCATAGTTGGGTGGTTATGTTCTGCCTCTTGCATTTCCCTTCAAGTTGTCACTGGTGAGGGAAATAGCTGGTTCCTTATCAAAGCTGTAGGGTGATGTTAATGTAGATACTAAACCAGATGCCTCCTTTCACACCAGAGTGGAGGATGACTTTACCTTTTCATACAGTTTGTTTAAAGTTACATTAAGTTAATGAAACAGCTTGGGAGCCTTTAAGGGGATGTGTATAATGCAGTTTCCATATTGGAAAGGACTAATTAAGAAATGTTTCTAAAAGCACTTGGTGATACTTGACTGAAGTGTACCGCATTAACAGTAGTTAAGGTATTTTAACTACGGTGGCATCTGTAACACTTGAAACGTAAGAAAATCCAGAGCCACTCTGGGGCGTGTTGGTGGATCACATATAAGACCGACAATTGTTTTTTATTATTTGGTTAAAACTTACTTGTAACGTGGAGCACAGACATTACTGTTGGAATTAATGTGTAGAGCAGAGATGGGGAAAGTGGAAACGTTGCTTTTTCTCTTGATTATGTAATTTTGGAGGAAATCAAGGACATCCTGAAGCCTCCTGTGTGTGTTATTTCACCCTGATGGCTCAAGACAGAGAAATAATCCTCAGTAACCACGGAAGTGGCTACTAGAGAGGTAGAGGTAGCAACCTAGTGGCTCTTTTTCACTGTGCCATTAGCAGAGCAGCAGGAGCTCTGTCCTGCCTTGGCCATCACAAAAAAATATGCAACAGGGACAGTTTATTGATGAGACTGGACAGAAGCTGCTGAGAAACTAGCAAAAACATTTGAGGAGCTGGAAAGGGGTAGTAAGTTCCTCCCCCAAAAAGCACAAGGAGAATTTGCCAAATTCATGTACTTGTAGTGAAATGAAACAAATGCATCAACAGGTTGTTGTGCTTTTGGTTTTTTGTTTTGTTTTGGTTTTTTTCCTGTCATATGTCAGCTTTTGAGAATCATTGATGGAATTTTATGAGGTTCAACATTCCTGGGACAGTTGGGATCTATCACATCCATTGCTCAGAGGGGAGTTTAGACACAGTGTAAATGCACTGACTCGCCTAAGGTCAGAAAATCGTGACCCAGTTAGGAAAATGCATTTTCTGACATATTGGATGAGAATTTTAACTCCTTCCTTGCCTCACCTGGCAGGTTCACAGCAAGGGAGTGTGTCCTGTAACGGAGGAAGGACCTATACCCACATTACTAAAACAGACTGACGTAGTGCTACGTAATCTTAACAAGGTTGATTTTATAAAACCAAGCAAAAATTGCACATTTCCTGAACAATTTCCCTACCATTGGTTAAAAATATCTCTACTTCTTTTATCTGACAGTAAATCTAGTGATCGCAGAGTCATTCTGATTCTCTAAGTAATGACTTGTAGTTGCAATATTTCTCATACCCATCTGTGAATGTAGGTGGGTGTCCTGTAGAGCAAGGTCTAAAGGACAAATTCTGGTCCTTGGCTGAAGCTCCCAGGCTCCCAATACAGAGTCACACAGGGTAAATGTGCATTGTAGGCCAGAGGAAGAACAGGCCTGTAAAAGAAGCAGGAGGGCAACTGTTTTCTTGTTTGTGGTTTTGTTTTTTTTTTTTTTCTTTTTTTCAACTACAGTTTTTCTCCAGAATTTCCCTGAGACCTAGGATGAATTTTTCAAGGGTTTCACCAGCGACAGCTACAGCAAGGGCTGTCTATGTTCCTAGTGTATCAGCTGTTTTGGAAATCTGTCTTTCCTTCTCTGTCTCAGTTCTCCCTTTATAAATCACGAAATAATAATTCAGCACTGTCTTTCCCAAGGAGGATTTACATTCTTGGGTTGACAAGGATTGTTCTCCTAGTGCTTGTTTATAAGGAATACAGCAAAATGGGCTGGATTTCATCTGGGACATGATGTTTTATTGTAAGTAAATTGAATAGGCATGATAAGGATCTGGGGCCCAAATCCCAATTCAATCTCCTTTCAAAATTTTTTAAGACCTGAACTTTTTGCAGTAGAAATAGAAGTTTGATTGCTTTGTCCTCCTTGTACCTTACTCCCACTAAAACCCACCGAGATCAGCACGTTTGGTAGGAATCTTTACCTGATCCTCTGCCTGAAATTGTTGAAAAGGAGAAGTCACATTTATATAGATGCCTTTGGGGAAAAAACAAACAAACAAATGAGCAAGCAAACAGACTTGTAGCTCACATGTCACAAAGTGCACATTCCCCCCAATAATTTATTTGTTCACCTAGCAATATTTCATATACATTCAGTTTTGTTCAAGAAAATGACCAGCATGACTGTTCAAACATGTCGCACGATAAACAATGGGCCTTTAAAAACAGCACGTAGAAAATTCAATGATATTGGAATTCTGTGTTCAGAAAATGCAGCGCCCGTTTCAAGAAACACCTTTAAAAACCACTGGCAGCCAAACTTGTACAACATGCAGGCAAAATGCTGCAGCAGCCCGAAGAAAAGGAAAATATTTTTGTCACCAAAGACTGGCAAAGCAAAAAAAAAAAACAACCCAAACCCAAACCAGCTTGTATACAATTCCCACAGTTGTAACGTCAGCTCTGTAGAACTGGGTATTCAGGGATATTCAGCAATGGTTTTGTATCACGGAACAATGATGTGTGATCATGAACTGAGCAGAATTGCTTTTTAAGTGGAAAACTGCTGAAATGCTGGCTAGATTTCTGGTTTATTTCGGAAAATGGTTTGCAAGGACGGAGATTTTGCAGATCGCAGAAGAAATTTGGATCAATGCAAGATGGTCTTGTCGTTCAGCCTGAGACAATGAGTACTGGAAAATAATTTTTGCTTTTCAGCATTAACACTTGGACATTTTTTACTCTGAAAAAGATCTTAATGTTATCGTGATGATAAAGGAGAGGATATTTCTCAGCCTGGGTTTGAGCACGGTATAACAGGCAGTAATCTGCATTAACTAGATTTTTGAGCATGTCGTGGATCTAAAAGATGTGGGGTTTTTCTTACATGATAGTTGCTCGCAATACGTAGCTCTCTTTAGCAATTAATTTCCCCTTAGCTCATGCTTGCTATTTTTTCTCTTTCTCTGTCAGTATGAGAAATATGCAGCGTTCTCTGTGCAGAAGGCATGACATTTTACTCAACTGCCTAATACAAATGCTTAATCTCCTCCTGGTAAATAAGTGATTCAATTACGTTTATCAAGCTGGGTGGAAGATCTTTATTTTAATGCCCCACAAGCTCTCTCCGTAGCGCCTTGGATTTTCATAATACTGCCATATATTAAACAATCTGTTTAGGAATACCTTCAAAAAGTTGTTGATTATGCTTATGGATTAGCTCCCTTTTTACAGATGGAGAAGCTTTAGTTTACTTATGTGCACTGATAGGAAAAGACAGGATTAGTCTGGCCAGACGGTCTAACCTTCTCCCTGTGAGTCTCATTATAATTAGGTAAGAAACAGAATAAATATTGGATAGATTAATTCACAGAAAGTGCTAGTTGACTCTTGGGCTTCTTGGGAAACAATTTACAGGCTGATATGTCAGTGAGACTTAAAGGCTCTGGGCAGAAGGGTGACTGGAAGCAGGTATGAGGAATGCAGCAAGCAGAGAGCAGATACACCAGGAGCCTCATTACAGCAGTTCTCTTGTGATCTATTAGACAGCTTTTCCTTCTGGCAAACAATGAGACTGTGTGGTGCAGGTCCCAAATATGCCTTGAGCTTAGTGCAACATCTTGAAGACCAACTGGCTTTTCTCTTTGGCTCTGTTGTCGGAAGCAATCATCTGGAAATAATTGGAGTCAACAGCCCGTCCTATTTGTCTTGCTTACCCAAACAATATTAAGACAGGAAAGAGGATAAAGGTATCTCTGAGTAGGATACAGAGTTAATTACCAAGCGTGGATTCAACATGGGGCAGCTGAAATCTTCCTTGAGCAAATCACTGTGCCTTTATCTTAAAATGGAGTTCCCCATAAAAACCCAAACATGAGCATTAGTTAACGTGAGGCCAACAGGCATACCTGGAACTAAGGAACTTCCACTTCGGTAAAACAATAAGATCTTTTTTAACTGCCTTCAACTGGTATATGATACTCTGGTTTGTAACTGTTACCTTTCAGAAAATTGAAAAAGTCAGGCAGGAAAATCTTGCAAGTAAGACTGAAGAAGGTTTGTGAAATCCATTTGCTCACTCTGGTGAGTAGAAAAGGAAGAAATATTCCTAGCTTAATCTTTCCTCTTTTCAATGTCACAGATTTTCAAAACATTAAAGCCTGGCAAAGGAAAATATTCTTTTATACAGTACAGAATTTCTCCTTGGGCTTGGCAGAGCAACATTTTTATATATTTTTTTTTTTTTTTTAAAGAAGACATTTATTTGGATAGTGCACAGAGGTCAAGTATTTGGCATTTGAATAATCTTAGAGTATGTGAAGCCTCAGAACCATGAGACAGTAAATCTGAATGATCATTAACTGTGGAAACTGGAATAGTGAACGTTTCCTGCCCTGTGAGGAAGAGATTGGTCATCTGCTTAGCCTCAACCTGTGTAAATTAAAAGTCATCTATATGATGGTGACAGCTCTCAAAGCTTTGCAGCAGAGCCTATTTGCTCCGCTCAAGATGGAAATCTTGGCTGTCACTCTCAAAAGGAAATACTGAACAGAGAGGACAGTTGTTGTCATACGTGTCCCTCAAAGATTTCGGTCAGGACACATCAATTGCCAGGTCAGCGTGGCCACTGGATGTGGCTCTGAAGGGAAAAATCACATCACCCCTCTGTGTTCTTACGTCCCATCTGACTGCTTCCTGCTCTCTGGTCTGTGCTGCTGTGGAGTCCTGATGGTAGAAAGGTTTTACATGTGATGATAGATGGCAAGCCACTGGGAAATCTCCTGTTCTGCTAGTGCTTTAGATAGACAGATACACTCAGCCTCTGTGGCTGCAGCTCTTTTACCAGTTCCAAGTTCATTTTAAATAATAGAAAAATATGGGCTGCTTAAACCTGCACTGCTTTTTTTTTTTTTTTTTTTTCCCCCCTTCCCTTCCTAGAGCTCCTTCTACGCTTTTTGAGCCTTGTCAGTCCAAATGTCCATCAAGATGACAAGTGCCCATGACCCTGCTTACAACAAGGGAACAAGGGCAGTTTTCATGCAGAAATTCTCTGAGTGGCCCAAACTGATTTTGTTTTTACTGGCAAACGTGAGAGCAGCAGAGGTGTGGCTGGGCCCAGGCTCGCCTGGTGCTGAGGTCTGAGTGCTTTTCAGAGTCACTGGAGAGAGAGAGAGGTCTGTTAGCATCTGTTCGATGACGGGAAAAAAAAAAAAAAGGGATGAAAGTGAGACCAAGACTTCATTATTCTACCCTCAGTCTCTCACAGGCAGGAGCGCTGTGCTACACAGGCAGCTATCCATGTCTATGCAGACATTGCCACCAGCATGATGACCGACTTATCCATCCTCATCTTACAGGTTATATTGGTACTTCAGTATTGCTCTGGATTTGAATGACTAATCTGTTTGTATCAGCCTATGCGTAGCTCCACAGAAACCCCCTGACACCCCCTGACACCATGAAACCTCACCAAATCTAAAATTATTGGAGAGACCCTGTGTAAATCTCCCAGCTCCAAAGGAGAGATGGCACAAATGACCTTACTGGTTCAAGTTATAAAACGTATACAAATAGGGTTGGGCAGCAAGTGTGTGCAGCGAAGACTTTGTACCCTGCTAGTTTTGCTGTTTGCTCAATTTAATGGGTGTTTTTTTGAAATGTATCAGAGTTCAGGTTTTGCTCAAATAATTGTTCTACATATTTGAACCCCGTGAGACTGAAAACCTTGGCCACGAGTCTCACGTGACTTTCTTATGAGATTTCCAGCTTTTCTGCTCCTGGTCTTGGCTTGAAGTACCATGAGAATATTTTTTTCATGGTATTTCAACACTTCAAGTTTCAAATTCTAGACTTTATTGAAATTTTAACCTGTTTGGGACATTGTGTATCTTTCTTACGCAGCATTCATGTGGGAGAAGGAAATAACTATTTACTTCAGCTAACCAGCAAAGCTAGATGTTTCATTTTCCAAGTATAAGAGGAGGTAGACAGTGCCATTCACTGTCCCACTGAACACAACAAAAGCTTAAAGGTCTGAAAAACACCGTGCTTCCAAATTCAAGTGTCTTGTCCGTGGCTTCAGACCACTGCAGGCTGAGTCAAGAACTGTTGGCTTCATTTTCCCAATCACCACACCCTCGTTCGTGTGAAGGCTGGGAGAAGCAAGCCCTGTGCTTGGTGTGACATGTTAGCACCTGAAAACACCTATGAGACACATACCTGAGGCAGCAAGTGCAAGGAAAATCTACCAGCACTTATGGGACTTGAAGTGGTCTTGGTTATTACACCAGGAAAAAAAAAAGATGCCAACACTACCAGGGCTTTTACACCTTTCTTCTTTTCTAACATAGCTCCATCAGGCTGGTGTTGTCTCAGTCAATATTAGTGAATCTGCCCCAAAACAGGATTCTTCCTTTTACAGATCTTACTTTGGATCCTGCAAGATCTGTAAATGGGCACTTTGTTGTAGGTTTCCTAGGTGTACTGATAATTAATAATTTTAATGTGCTGAGAACAAGGCCAAATGTAGGGTGGAAAATTAGCTGGCTTTTCTGCCTCTCTCTACACAAAACACAGGCTTAGGTCCATCTACTCTCTTCTTTCACTTTGAGCTCAACATTTATTTAGAGTGGCAATGTTAGTATCCTGGCCGTGTATAGATGTGAAGTGCATTTACACCCTGAGGTTTCTTTCTGCTTCCAAGAAAGCAACAGTATTGCACAAACTCCAAGGATCAGATTTTACCTTTGCAAATTGTCCCATAATGTTCTAGATGAAAACGTGTTTGCGGTAGGAAAGAAGTCTCATTTATGCATAAGTGAAAGACACAGAAGGCTGAAATTCTCCAGACCCTGGGGACTTAATACTGAATGAGAGCTGAATGAACAATGATCCCTCATCAATAATATCAGGGTGTCCTTTCAAGGCCCTACCCTGTAAAAGCTAGCATTATCTTAAGGCCTTTCCCTTTCCAAGCCAGTAGATATTTAGCACAGGAGCTGACACTGAGACATGAGTAAAGGCTTATGCGTTGTTTCAAGAAGCCGCATTCTTACTTGGCAGGCCCAGGAGGAGTTATGTCAAGAGCTGCTTATTTCTAATATTGTACAGAGAATTCCTCCCACTATTTCTTCCAGATGCTGAACAGCTCATTTATTTATTTATTTGGATTAGCTATATTAAAATATAACATGCTTCCAAATGCTTTTCTCCCAAATTCCCAAAGGGGGGCCCTTTCTCATGGGGATGGACGTCCTTAAGTCATTTAACGTGCTTAACTCCCACTGCTCAGAATGAGGGTAAAGTTCCTGACTCCAGGGTACCCAGGATCTCATAGAAAGCTTAGAGCACTTGGTATGGAAGGAGTCAGAGAAGGAATGTAGCATAACACTGGGCAGGGAGACAGAAAAATGTCTGCAGCTTTTCCAGTGACTGTGGCACTGATCTGACTAACAAGCACCTGAGCAAGGAATTATTGAGTCTTTAAGCAGGTCTCTGCTGGACTCAGAACAGAGAAACAAATGGATGAGTAGCATTGACCTCCTTGAGCCTTATTTGCTGATGACTTACCTAGTTTTGAATTTTATTAGACCCGCATCAAAGCACAGAGACCTTCCAAACAAACCTGGGATGCATGCAGATTTTCATTTGGATTTGTCTGGAGATTTGGGAGGTTGATTGTACCAAAAGAAAAAAAAGTTCGGGCTGGTCTCTGAAGCTAGGAGGAGGGCAGCCACTTGGATCAAGTTTCCCTTGGCAATGGAGTTTACTGAAATCCACAGCACAAAGGGAAACTTAGAGCAACTCCAAGCAGGGCAAGAGCCAAGGGAGTGTTTTTGCAATGCCCTGTGAGCTGGAGCGACTGCCTTTCCGGAGAGGTGGAGGACAGGCAGCCTTGCAGGCAGTGCAGAAGACCAATTCCCCACCTGAACCAGCCCAGGAATGAGGAGCAATGAGGCTGCCCAGCTGAAGATGCAAACCCAAAGTGCTGCCTGTTGTCTCCAGCAAAGCGTGCAGGACTTCACCGAGCCAGGACCTGGACGTGAACGAAAGAGGCAAGACATGGTAGGAAAACCTTCTTGTCCACAGTCCCTTAATGAAAAGTAAGCAGAGATCTGTAAACACTGTCCCAAGACCTGAGCCTCCCAACCTCAGCTCTCCAGGCTGTTGGATCGAGGTTTAGCTCTTCTGGGGAGCAGAATCACGAAATGGCTCTAAATGTGGAGCTGTCTGAAAGTATCCACGCTGAAATCAGCATGGGGTCTGCGCAGTTTGCTCTTTCTCCCCTGTTGCACCTAAATCAGAGCAGTAAGAACTTTGAAACAGGGGAACACAGTGAAAAATAAAGCCTTTAAATGTCAGGCAGATCCCTCACGGAGGCCAGGCTCTCGGAAGACCGTAGGGTGCTCACCGTCCACTGAAGCCATTCACTGTCTTTAAGGGGCTTCATTCAGGCTACCAGCACTCAAAGACATCGCTCCTCAAAACCTTTGGCCCTGTTTTACCATTTGTTTCACCTGGATCTTTTCAGCTGTTGTAGCATCTAATTCTACTTCCCAATGGAAAGAGCAACATCCCATCAGCAGAGCCACGAGTTTGCTGGCCTGGGCTGCCAGGCACGTTCAGTCCTTTAGACATCCTCCCCATTCTCACCGAGGGAGATGGTGTGTATTTTAATGGTTGGCACTTTACAGTTTTCATGGACGAGGTTCCCTGAAGTGCCTGCGCAGCAGCATTCCTGGAGGAAACCTTTACTTTTTGCTTTGGCAGCAGTACAGTCTTTAGAAACGGCATTTTTTGCAGGCATGCTTTGCACAGCAGAGAATATCTTCCATTCGCAGACCCCATCCGACTTGGAAATCTTGTAGAAGGTTTCTCCGGAGCCGACGGGGATACGGACCACACCTTTGCTGCTCTCCATGCTTTGGCTGGTGGGATGGTTGAGGTTGAAACTTGGGGATTGCTTCTTCGCTGCTTGCTTCCTTGGGAGGCACTGAGCTCTCAGGACGTTCTGGAACGCTTTCTTAAACTCTTGACTCGAGCACGGATAGATGATGGGGTTGATGCAGCTGTTTAAATATCCAAGCCAAAACGTTATTTTAAAAAGTGTGTCCGGGGGTTTGATTGCAGGAAAGAAAGAACCTAAAATGGAAAATACACATCTTGTTAAGGCAGAGACAGTGAGAAATTGCAGGTAACCAAAGAAACTTGGAAAAAATAAATAAAAGTCTGTTCTGTCTTGAAAAAATTTATGACTCAAAGCCCAATTCCTGCAGGGGCAAGTCTTTCGGAAGGTAGGGTGTTGTATAATTACATGGATGTTCTATCAGTGATCAATTCAAGACATCTACTCTATTCCACAAGCATTGTATTCCCAGTTACAGGCAGTGAGGCAAGCAAGGGGGCTGGTATCGAGTGGTAGAGGAAAATTACTTCCTCTGGGACTTCTAGCTCAAGATTAGTTAGCCAAGTAACAGTTATATCTAGGAGGTCATCAAAAGAGGTTTCAAATGACAAGCAAATGGCACCACTTCAGAAGTCAGAGTAAGGAACAAGTAGGATTACTGAGTTGACTGCATTCCAGCTAGAAGTCTTGAAAATTATGAAGTTATTTATATTGAAAATATAAAGTTATAGAGAGGCTACTCATTTTCCTTTGAAACCTGTAGGTAAATCTAACTATCCACATTTTTCTGTCTCACAGAATGCACCTAAAATTCAGACAAGTTAAAGGAAACGTTCCTTCTTAATGTTGACGAACACTGGAGAGGGTCTCATGAGCAGCCATGATACAGATACTGATACAGGCTTGCAAGGTTACCTCCCAGAGATGATAGAGCAAGAACTTAGATGGCTCCTTTGTAAGGAACCATCATTATTCAGCACATCAGTGACAGAGCCATGGACTGTGCATTTATTAGTCCTCACTGTCTTGGCACACAACAGTCAAGTACAAGTGACCATGCAAACTGAAAATTAAATAGCGTTACTAATATCCTTTAAAAAAATAATTATGATATATGATAACATAGGATTTAATTACGATTTATCTGCTGATTTAAAATCTTGGGAACATTTTCCTAATGCCAAGCCTTTGTTTCTTTGTTTAACTACAACTTGAGCTCCTTATTGCTTGTATAAGCAAGTTTTTAACTTTAAATTATTTGAATAGCATGTCGATAAATGCTTAAGAGATTTACTCATGGAGAATGTTGTTATAAAGCTAGAGACACATTTAAGATATCAAAGATTCAACACTGCAGCTTACAGAGAATTGTTTAGAAATTTGTTGCTTTTCTTGAATGATACTGGAAAATGGCCACTGTAACAAGATCCTAATTCCTCTTATTTGGTACTTCTCTTTGCTTAGAAATAAAACCAATATTGTCTGAATGTGAACGGACCAGAAAACGAAACTCTGTGAGTTGCTGGGTTGGGAATAAGTGATAACAGCACTTCTAAGATTAGTTTTGCAAAATGAATCTAGAACTAGAGAAAAACATTTGCCATATGTTGTCAAGGCGAAAGGCTGTTTCTTGCCTCATTTTTTTTTTTAAAAAAAAGGGGGAAAAAATGTGGTTCTATCATACCAGTGTCAGTAATTAGTTTGGGCACAAGAAGAAAAATAATTTCCTGGAAAACATAATTGGCTTCTTTTGGACTTTATAGTGAAGTTTGTTATAAACAGAACTTTTAGCACGGACAGGCTTGTCTTCCCGTTTCCCCCTGGAAGAATCGTAAGCATGGACATGTTGAAAGAAATACTGTGGAAGATGTGAGCATCGATACATGTGTCATCCTCTGCAGTTTAACTCTGTCTGTAAGCAGCTCCTAAGCTCTACAGGGATTGATCTGTTTGTTGGACCTCCCCTGACTTAGGAAAAGCTAATAATGCAATCAAAGGGTCTTCTAATTTAATTCTGAGAGCTGCCGAACTTCAGTTTGGATCTTTTACTTCCCATCTTCGACAAACAAAGCTACAGAAAGTGCAGCAAATGCTTTCAAGTGGCAAAAGCCCGAGAGGAATTCTCAGGGTGTTTTTGCCTGTGTGAGAATGTATCAAAATATTGCCCAAAGCAGAGACACAAATAGTGCAGTGTGATTAATGACTTGCTCATTCTGCTGAACACGGGCTCTGCTGTGGAAGGCGAAGCAATGTCTTCTTGCTGTGGCACCAGCTCCTGCCCGCTGAGTGGAGCTGATGGGCCCGGAGGACCCGCTGCTGTCAGGGAAGGAATCGGTGTTGTGGATGGGTGAGGAGCCTTCCTGGTGACTCTGACCTGGGAGAGGTCCCCAAGACCCTGTCCGTCTGGTGTGTGGTTGAAATGCTGGGGTTTCAACCCCAAGCCCCAAATCAAGGCTGACATCTGGGTGATTCCCACAGCCCTTCCCAAAGGGGGGTGAGTTTGCCTTTAGGCTTCCCCCCAGGGTGGGCCGGCCTGGCAGACAGAGCCATTGGGTAAAGGAGCCCCAGGGGTCCCGCAGTCGGTAACCCAAGGTCAGGTGTCCCACTTGGGGATAACAGCTGGGACCCCTTGAAGGAGGGGCAGTGTCTGTGTGTGAGGTGGGTGCCCTGTGCAGAGTTCCCTGTTGGGGAAGGACCTCCCGCCTCCCTGGGACTGGGCTCCAGTCAGGTCTGGCTTTTGTAAACGCGGGCTGTGTGAGATTCAGTGTGTGCCTTCCTTGGTCTGATGTGTTTGGCTTGTTGACTCGGTTGTCTCCCGTCCCTTCTATGGGAGACTGCATGTCGCCATTTATCCCACCCATTGTTGGTCGTGCGGTGTCGTTGGGGTCAGTGGGATTGATGTCGGTTATGTATCATCTGACTGACTTGTTTGTACCCCCAGCGCTCACCCACGTACTGACCCTTTTGTATCAAACACAATTTAGTGATTGGTTCATCTTTCTGCTAGCTGTGTCCTTTATGCTAGGCCTGATAATTGGCAAAACAGTGGTGGAGCAGCGGAGGAGCGAGACCGAGTCAGAAGACCCAAGGGTGGTGCAGAATGTGCCGCAGGAGCTCGCTCTTTGTGTTGGAGCAGCTGGACCTCTGATTCCAACCCCAGCCACAACCTGGGCATTGACCACAAATTTCACTGCCCCCGTGATTGCTTCTGCGTTGCCCCAAGCTGGCTAGGTAGAGCAGTTTCACTGTTACAACACCAACCAGTATTTAAGACCAAAAATGTTGTGCTCAAGCAAGCAAACGCTGTTTTGCAGTTAAGCATGAGTGAGCAGGCGGATCCACGACCTAGAATTTTTTCTCAGCAAATTAATGCTGCTTTCCTTGAGTGAAAAACAACCAAATAACGTTCTCAAAGAACTTTCTGGCTGAAGTCATTGGCAGATGAAAAATAACGAAAGGCTTCTAAATGCCCAAATCATGCTCAATTTTTTTTTCTTTATTTCCTCATTTAATTGCAGCATATCTACCGCTTTCCCATTTTGTGTTAAGACAAAAGGTGAAACAAATCTCAGTTTAGGGAATCAGCTGTGTGAGGCTGAGTGTAAAAACGGGTAAACAATAACAATTCCTGTTTGCTGCAACTTCTGGCTCACTCTAAATGGAATGCTAGTGCCTTGCCAAAGTCTGTTAAAAATAGAAAATAGCCAGTGTCAGAGTCTGTCTCTTGCTTTTTTTTTTTTTTTTGGGGTGGGGATCTGCATGCTAATTTATTAATGTAACCTTTTTTGGTTCATCAGTGTAGAGACTTGTTGCCTTGGAACAAGACACAGTGAAAAGAAAACGAAATAGCTCCAACAGCAACCAGACTTTGCTATCTGTAGACCCCGTCACTCTCCATCTTTAACACTTTCTTTCCAGTGGTGGACACAACTTGGGCTTTAGGACAGTTGCTTTGCTCTGCCATGCATTTGGCTGTGCCAGGCTGTGATGTTTCATGAGTTTAGGCCAGCTAAAATTCTGTCTCCAGGCTTTATGATAACTGTGTGTTGTCCTGTGAATGGAACAGTGCAAACGTCAATAGGAAGAAATACTGTAAGTAGCATCTTGAAAGGGCTGAGGGTGGAATTGATAGTCAATGGACCCAATACGTAACAGAGTTAGAGGTAAAATCAAAATAGAGATAATTTGGACTCTCTTCTTACTTACACTGACAGCTTATTCCACTTCCAGAGCAATATAAATCAAAATTTATAAACCTTGAGCTGCCGAATTATTGTGTAGGGTGAAAAAACCCATTTCTCCTTCTGCGTCTTCTTTGTCTGATGAGCAAAACCCTTCTGTATGTTGCAGGACTGCTGTGAGGAACTATTGACACACCAGCATTTCCTTAGTGCCTCTGTAGAAGTGTGATGTGCAAAGGGCCACGGAAAGCAATGCCCTGCTGTTGCAAACACCGGTTTACCTCTGTAGTTCGAAGCTTTCCCTAATCTTCTCTCTTGGCTACCCAAGTATCTGGCAAAAGGAGAAGACTATCACATTCTCCAAGGCCTTGAGGAATCATGTTCCTCCCCACAGAATACTGAGAATGGATTATTTTCTTCCAGGCCTTTAATATTCGGTGATGTTGCTGTCACGATTCAAATCAGTGGCTGATGTGTCTGGTAGCAAGCAGGAGACATTTTCAACCAGTGCTGCTAAGGCTGGTGATAAAGTGTTTTGTTCAGCGTGCTGAGACATCGAAATGGGCAGCAGCTGGCAGCTCAAGTCAGATGAGTTCGAAGTAGAAATAAAATATAGGCTCTGTGGGGTTTTTTAAAACAATGATTGTAATTAACCACGAGATTAAACAATGGAGTGGTGAATTCTCTCTTCTTTAAGATATACAGCGTGAAGCTGTTTCCTACAAAGCAGCGAGGCAGCGCAGGGAAACCAGGAGGATCTGGGGTGAGCGGTTCAGAGTCCGTGTCCACACAATCCTTGACCACTCGGTGTCAGCTCACGTTTGGACACTTGCCTGCTAGCAGCCAGGACTGAGAAAACAGAATTATTATAGCACCTAATTCTCCAGAGCAAGCTTTTCTGATTCTCTCGTTCTAGGCTAGGTGTAATCATAGATTAATAAAGTGCTGCCACCCCAGTATCCTCTAACAGAGGTGGGTAGGGAGCACCAGTTCAGAAGTGAAAAGTTTTCTTTCTTAAAATTAATTCTCTGTTCTATCCAGATGCCTTAATGTCTTCCCTGGTACACTGTAAGGAATAAAATGGTAAATAGTGGCAAAACTGATTACAGATTAGAGGCTTCATCTTACATTGTTTACCTGCAGTCTGCTGGAGGAATAATAAAGAAAACTTCAATGAGCCTTTTAATGCCTTTGAGTTATAGATTGACTAAATGATGCTTGAATTCCTGCTTTGTTTTCAAAAGGTTGAGGACTCTCAAGTGTCAGTAGTACAATGTAATTGCTTGGTATATGAAAATTAAATAAAATAAAATGCACTATTAGCCTCCTGAGATCCTTTGCCACTAAGTGTTTCATTGCTCACGCCTGAAAATGTCAGGATTGCACTCCCTTCCCTAATCATTTGTTTTCCTGTTTGTCAACTGGAAGTTTCTTCAGATCTGAGAGAAAAGTTTTCCATGTACCTCCTGGTGAGTAAGTGCCAATTCAGTCACAAAGATGTAATTTGACTTTGCCGTTTGTCAGAAGTTAGAGCTGCTTAATTATAGGTTGTTTAAAACCCAGTACTGATACCGTGCGTTGTTTCACTAATGGACAGCAAAGGGAGATTTAGAAGCTGCCAGACTAGAGAAACTGTTATTTGTTTCCTCTCTATCATCTCTGTCAGCACCATGGGAATAAGATCCCATACATTTTTGTGACCCGTGGACCCGTAGTGGTGTAAAAATCCATCTCGGCTACTAAATCTTGCAGCTCTGTTTGGGTTTGATACTTTTTTCCCCTTTGGATGTTGTACGTCACAAATCTGGCGATTGAGTCGGAGCACAGGAAAAAGCAGGGAGGGGGTTATGGCTACACTGGGTGAGATCAGGGCTGTAGCTGTATGTGATGAGACCCTGCACAGCAGTCCTGCCCCTGTACTCAGAGCGTGCAGTGAGCAGCAGCTAGGAGTGAGCAGCTGCAGCCTCTGCTCAGCAGACACCAGCAGTGCCTGTGCACCTTGTGAGCAGACAACCACGCTGTGTTTGTTAGTGTTATGTTACTGGGGAAGCAGGAGAAGTACCCAGTTTAAACCTTGCACAGCAGTCAAACAAAAATCCCAGCATCTCTCACCTCTGACCTATAGGAACTGCACCTCTGTCACGGCAAGCTGGAAACAGGGAGAGTGGTCTGGTTTACAGGGAGGCAAGACTTAAAACTCAGGTCCTGGGATCTGCCCTAAAGGGGTCAAGCAGCAGCTATTCCAGAGCATTTGCCCTAAAGACCCAGAGGGTGAAGCCCAGAGGAGCACTGATGTCCCCACACAGATTAACTGTACCAGGGGCACCCTCGATCTCTCGTGAGGCAGTTTGCTTTACAAACATTGATAAATGTGTTACATCTTGTGTTCCCAAGCTCAGCATTAGCACTGAACTTTACTCCATAAGACTGGCGTTCTATACTGCATCTCAGGTCAAAACACAAACCACCCTCTGGAAAGTGTATTTTTATATATATATATATATATATATATATATATATATATGTATTGCTGCAGACGTGCACCAGCTGCACTCTGTACATATATGCTCTCCCAGCACGTCTCACCCCACTGCACTCTTAGGGAAAAGTATTTTCTGTGGGAACAAAAAGTGGGATCAAAGAACCCAGGAGCAGTAGGAAACGCTTCTGGGTTTTGTACAATCAAATTAACGCCTCAAACGCAGAACAGTGGTTCATAGACTTGAGGAAGGGTAAAAGTCTGCATTTGGCAAGTCTTGCACATTTACAGCTGTGCCTGTCCCAGGGCCTGGAATATTGTGGCCGATTCAGGGGGAAAATGAGAGTGACTTTACGCCTGGATATCCCCAACCCATAATAAACAGATGTAGAAGGGACTGAGGGTTTTGTTTCCTTCCCAAGGGCTTGAATTCAGATCTCTGGGGCATCAGGAGGGTCGTGGGTGTTTGGACACAGGTGAGAGGTGGAAAGGACAGGCAGCAGGAATGAATCAGTCTGGGAATGGTGCTCCGATTATTTGGCTTTTTTCAGATCTAATTTATGCTCTGTTTCGCATTGTACCCACTCACGATAGCTGATATTTCTGGCAAAGAGCAAACATCTCAGCAAGCAACTATTTCCAGATTCACTGTGGACAGCTGCAGATTTAGAAAGCTGATAAAAAACCATGGGAAGGTAAACTGAGGTTTTGTTACCCACGTAAACCCAAATAATCACATTGTTTTACAAATCAATTGCATTGTCGTTGAAATTCCAGCTCCCATGCTGTTACTGCAGTGGGATGGTTCTGGATCTCGTTGCTCACATTTTTAAGATATTTGATATTCGTCCCGAAGCCCTCGCTCTTGGAGTCATGCACTTGCAACAACATCTTAGCTTTACTTTAAAAATTAAAAAAAAATAACCCAACAAAAAACAAGCGGGTGGGTCAGAGAATAGTTTGAAAAGATGAGTCTATCTCAGCCTGTCTCATGAGTTTGTCACTACGTGGTTGTTAGTCGTGATTTTGGAATCCTTGGGGTTAGCAATACAGGAATTATCTTCAGCAAAAGCTGAGTTATCTCTCCCTTAGGTATCCAAACTGAAGACAAATGCTGATATTTGCTGGGGGAGGTGGGAGAATCACTCATTGCCTTTCAATCACTAACAAACCCTAAATTGCGCCGTGACGTTTGAAAATGAGTGAAAAATTACATTCTTGATTCATTTATTCCAGGGACTGGAAAGTGGTGACTACACAAAGCAGGAACATTTTTAAGACAAGGACAAACCTTCTCTGACAGGTATCGCATGCAGGAGGGCCATGGAAATGAATCACGAAACACAGCACAACTGACTCTGCTTTCTCTCCCTCGTTTTCTGTGTAAATGACTATTAACATGCCCAATCCCTTCGCTGTGTCATGAGGCAGTGGGACACAACGTTTCAGGGTAACGGTGGAGAAGTGTTGGCCACAGGGATGTCAGCGGGATCTTTGCCATTGGCTTCAGTGCAGCTGAGTTATCCGCCTAGACCGACAAAGCCTTTCCAGTCTGTGTTTATGAAAAATGCCCCTTGTGATTAGCAAAAAAACCAAAACTTGCCAAGGAAATATCTTGGCCGTTTATATTCATTGCTTATTTTCTCCCCATTCAATGGCTTAACACACACACACTTGTGCTCCATGATTCAAGCAGTGTAAACACCCCTCTTCTCCCTGACCTGTGCTCCAGAGAATGAGCTGGGGATTTATTCTGTATTTTTTTTCCCCCCCTCTTTAATTTTTTTTTTTTTAATTTTTTTGTTGTTATTGTTGTTGCTGAGGAAACACACTGAAATACTAGTGGGGGGAATCTAGCTCTGAATATTTCCTCCATGGCTGGAGTTCAGCATTTTCTGTTATGAAAACTATGTTGGGCATTAGGTTGTCACAGCTTTTATTAATTTTATTTTCTTATATTATTATCAGCTGAACAACAAAAAGAAAGGGGATTCAGATTTATGTTTCTCTGAATATCTGGACAACTCAGCCATGACGATGTTGAGGGAGTGCATGGGCTGCTTGCCTTGCTCTCTGCCCTCCAAGTAAAGGGGTAGGAGGGAGAGGAGGATCCTGTATTTATATTTACTACTATGAGGCCATCTATGCAATTCTAAAGAAAAGAAGAGGGGATGCATGAAAAGGATTTAACCTTCTGTATGGGGAAATGCCAGGATAGTGATTCCCTGTGCAATTCTACACAGTGCTGCTTCTCAGGAAAACAACTGCTTTCTCTTCCTTATTTTCCTCCTCAGCAAACTTACCCTCCCATCACGTAAACACCTTCCCTTTAACACTGCCTTCACGGGATGACACAACACTACCCATTGCTTCTGTATCATCCATCAAAATTGTCTTGCTTCTGCAGGAAATTCATCATCTACAGTTAACCTGTTGCTCAGGGGATCCCAGCTCACTGCTGAATCTCACATCGTGGCAGTTCCCATTATGCTGCTGCTTAAATTATGGGGGATGGATGAATCACGAGCGCTGCCTTTTTTGTGCCCCAAAAGACCCTAAAAAAACATATTTATGCTCTCAGAATCTCACACCGGTTGGAGTCTGTGTGTTACTCTGAAGTGGCGTTCCCAGATTTTGCTCGTTAAAACACCTCTGTCTGATGGAGTCGGTAGGTGGGAAACAGAGAGAACAGCAGGGTATAAACTTCAGGACTGTAGCAGGTGTTTGAACTCCTGCTGTGATATGGGTGAAACAGAAACCCTGGCTCTTCTTCCCTGACCTGAGTCTGTCATATTCTGGTTCACGATAACAAAGGAACATGGTCTGAAGCCCGGTTGCTTTGATGTAAGTGGGCAGGATACAGGATGGCTCGTCCAGAAACTGTGGAACTTGATCTGAAAATATTCTGGCAGGAGAACACATTGACTAGACTCAGATGGTCTTGAAAAGAGCAAGAGGCCATAAAGCCATACCTGATATGTTTTTCACCAAAAATCATACAGGTCCTTGAAGCCTTTGGGAAATACCATACCCTCACAGACTAAGTGGAAGCTCTGTGTTGTCCCAGCATTGCAACATAGAGGAGGACGGGTCAATTCTGCCTTAACAGCGTGATTAAGGTAAATTAATTTCTGTATCTGATAACATACAAACTACTGCAGCTTTTCTGTCATGTCTGAACAGCTTTGATTCCAAAATTAGGCTTCCCATTACAGCTGAGTGGACTGGGTATGAACGCATGGCTCTGGAGCCCAAGCAAGGTGCCGTAGTTAAATCAGCCACCTTATTAAAACACGTAACAAGTGATGATATAAACAACTAATGCAAACCTCACAGGAAAATAGAGATAAATCCACCAATCTCTAACTGTCGGTGCATGTTCCTACTCCTCACCTTGTGACCTCCTGAGATATTGCATCAGTGGTAGAGATAGAAAAATATGTTCTGGTTTTCTAGTTTACCTCTACCGAAAGTAGAGAGTCATTCTCTTTGACTCCATTTAAAAAACAACCACAAAATAGTAATTAGGAACCAGCTACAGACAAGCACGTAGGCAGGATTAGAGGATTCCCTTGATAGTGTTTGTGTCAGCTCACAAGACTAATTTACTACTCTACTACAAATATAAATACCCTCCAGCGGATCCTCTTTTCTGCTCTCTTCATCATGAGAATGATTGACAAATGCTAAAAGCCTTCCTCTCCCTTGCCCGGTTTTAGTAGTATGGATTGTTTTCTCTCCTGTGACATCCTGGCTCAGACTTTCCCTTTTCCCTTCTTTCTGCTTCTGAACACAACATCCACCACCAGATTGATTTAAGACAGCTTGCCACAGAAAGTGAACGGCAAAGTTCTGTAAGTCTGTTCGCTTCTGAGAGTTTGTTAAGATGAACCATCAACCCCAGCTTAGGACCATTTCTGTAATATCCCAGCCCTTTTTGCTTTTTTCCTTCAGTTCTGTGCATGTTTCACCTCAAAACAACCTCCAAGCACTGTCATCTATGTTGTTGAAAATAAACCTTCTGAAAAACTCCCAGAGCGACCATTAAGTGTCTTCCAGCTACAGCAAAAGGTCTGCTCTGTCAGCTGGCACCACTTTCCAAGGTGATGTTGAGGGCACGCACTGAATTTCAGGACTCTTCTAGCTCTGAGAATTTCTTCCTATGTCTGTCTGTATCCCTTTCTAACAAGGGGAAAACAAAAAACAGAAAGGGAAGGGGCCCATAAGCCTTAATTGCCTAGATGAGCCTCATTTCTGGCTCCTACCCACAAGCCCTCTGCCACTGGCATGGGAGCTGTGTGTAGGGTCAGGCTCTTATTAACCCTTTCTGAGTGATGTAGACAAGCTTTTTTCTTTCCTGCCTCTGTTTTGTTGGTTGGTGTTTGGTGATTACAGGACCGTCAGGTGATGGACGCTATCTCTGCCCGCTTCTGCTCAGATATGGGGAGTGCACGCTTTTGGGGAGGACGTGGCTCCTGCCTGTGCTGTCCTGGGTTTTCCTTCCTCCTGGGGCAGCCCTGCTGCTGCTGCTCCTTGATGTTCAAGTTCTCAGGTTTCTAGTTCAGCTTCAAGTACTCCCTGTTTGCTAGTGCCAAAGAGAATATGGGGTGCTCCAATCTGGAAAGCAATATTGCTTACTTTAGGGCACTTTTTTCCCCCCAAAATCTTAACAAACTTTGGCAACATGTCAAAGAAGATCTTAAAGAACTTTGAGAAGAGATGCGGGGTTTCACTTCATACCTCACTTGGAAAAAAAGAAACTTGGTGAGAAGAAGGTTTTGGTGACACCTGGCTTGCCCTCCTCCCAGCTGTTTGAATGGAGTGCTTCAGAGCTTTGAGAAAGGAGCCAAGCATGGGGTAACCAATGTGGGAAGGTCAGGACTAAAAAACTTCTTAAAGCTATTCTTGCCCTGTAAATTAACATGAGTTGTTAAATGGGGAAGCTCAAGTCTCTAGTAGGTGTCTAGCGGTTGCGAATATGGTGATTAAGTGTTGCAGAAGAGACTAAGAAAATGATGCAACGGGTGTAGAAGATGATATGGGAGCAATAGCCCTAAAGTAAACAAGGAAACATCCTTTCCAGCTGCCTTCTCTGAAGGGCTGAATAATAAACTACCTGGATGGGGTAGGATGCTCTTGTAGTCTGCTTGCTGCAAACATCAGCCTCTACTAAACAAGTGGCAGCAAGTGAAAGTATTTAGAGCTCCTAAACAGGCAAACAATTTATTCAGAAGACTAACATTTCCTTCTGTTGAATATATATCCCTTGTATGACTATCCTTATGGAAAGGTGGGTGCCTAGTGTAGAATGAGGAGAGTTTGGTGGACATATCTTCAAATCTTCTGCTTGGGAAGCAATTGCAGAGAGCTGAGGATGTACACGGACCTCAGTTTTCTTCACATCCTAATACTAGGGTTAATGTATTGGACGTGATTACCGTTAGGTAATGACATTTATAGGAAGAGTCTTTGCAGAATTCCCCCAATAAGGTTAATTCAGCAATAGGTTTACAGTCTCTCTTGGGTAACAGCAATGCAGAGGAAGGTTTGCAGAATAAAAAGAACTTTATACCATCAGACTTGCACTGCTGTGGAGCAGAGCCAGAATTCAAGCTCAGTAAGAAGAGGTATCGTATAGAGAGGCTAATGGGCATAAAGGACCTCACAGTTCTTGCTGGCTCTCTTTAAACCCCAGTTTAGGTGCCTATTACTACCTTTTACCCTGCACTTCAGTTGGTCTAAGCCTTCCCTAAACTATCATCATGGCAAAGGACCTCTCCTTGCTCTAGGAGAGCGATGTGTCTAGAGAGAAACTGAGATTTAATTAGGGGGCTACAAAGACTGCAGATCTAGTTGGGATACACTTGAGCTTGGACTTGGGAGGTTTTGCTACACCATTTGTGAAGACCTGTCAAATTCAAAGAAGCTTTTACAGAAAAGCTTTGAGACTAAGAGCGGATCCACTGGTCGTCTCTAAAGTGGGAGAGAAAGCACATTCAAAAGAGAAAACCTGACTTCTTCCAGGGGAAATCAGCTGTTTTGACACACTTTTATTTTACAGTTTTGTGAAAGGTGGGTTTGCACTCCAGCATGTGGTGAAAATATAAATCTTAACCTCAGTTATCTTCATGCAACAGGATTATCATTCCCTGGCTCACTCCACAAACATCAAAGTAAAGTGAGAAGAAGGTGTATCGGACTATGGCACTGAAAACCTGTGAACAGACCCTTTGTCTGGAATGAAACTCCGTCCAAGAAGGTAAGACAGACATCCCTCAGATCGCAACGGGCAACTTCACATACCGATTTCAATTAAGATATTGTCCCATGGCAGGGACACTCAGACTGTTTCCCCAGTCACTTTCAGCAGCATCTACCAGTACAGATGTCATGTCTCTATCCCCTTCTTGATATTCTCTATCACCCTTCCCATACCTACACCCCACAAGTTTCTACCTCCATGTATTATACACTTTTAACAAGCCTGGTGTTTCCTATTTACCTCAGTTCTTAGCTGGTAGAGTTGATGTTAATAGACATGGGGATCTTGAAGGTGCTGGAGATCATAGTAAAATAAACTTACGTTTTGGGAGCCCCTGTTGCACGGAGTGGCAAGCACCTGCCAGTGGTTTGTGTAGCACAGTATAAGAATGGGCAATCTAAGTTGGGGACATGCTTCTAAAAGGCTACAACTCCTACAAATGACAGAAGTGAGCTGACGGGATCATTTATAAGCCCATCCCATAGCCAGAAAGCTGCAGACCTGGTCTGCTGCACAACAAAGTTCTTGCCCAGCTGTGTTGGCCACAGTTGGCCACAACTCTTTGGCCACAGTGATCTGTGGAGCTGGAAAGCTTGATCTCTGCCACTAACCTGCTGCGTGGTCTTGGTGGGATCACTTCTCCTCCCTATGCCTATCTTCACCTGCCTGCAGAATAGGTCTGGTGATGGTTACTGGGCAGGGGAACACTCCTGGAAAGTGTTCTGCTTGGTATGGGTGTAGAGTGCCACATGGAACCATCTCTGGGTGGGTGGGACAGTCTGTCTCAAGATGTTTCCTTGGTTGTTTTTTTGTTGGTTTTTTTTTTGTTTTCAAGACATGTTATTTTGTGCCACTTGTGTGTTTAATAGTTTTCTCTCTCTTTAAACAAAAGTAGCAAATAGGTTTTGAAAACATACGGTTTAAAAATAACATAGTAACCCCACAAAGATAGGGAAACTAACCTCAAGGAAGTTTCCTTATAAAGGATCAAAGAAAGATGCAAAGAAATGCTTGAGTTCAGAAAATTTCTTAAACCCAAAGCAAATTAATTAACGACAGCTCTGTGTGGACAACCACATTTGCAGATGAAAAGAAGTGTGTTTAATGCGTTCTCACAAACCCTTTTTGGGTATGTTTCAGACATCTTGGCAACCAGCATTCCAACATGCTGACATCCTGGACAGCACGAGCCAGGCCTTTCAGGGCTTCTCCTTATGAAACGTCTACATCTGTTACTCCAGCACTTTCCAATATCGACCAGCAGAAAAGATTTTGTATTTTGGGGTTTTTTCACATGGCAACATTAGCAACAGGTTTTTGGGAAGCAACCTGGTAATCTTGGTAAATCTGATAGAAGTTAATTAAAAAAAATCAGCTTTTTATAAGTTAAAAAAAAAAAAAATCCCCGAATCTTTCTTTTCATGTTTAGGTAAGGCTGTTCTTTCTTTTTCTTAATTGTACACATTTTTCTGTTACTAGCTAAAACTTCCCCACAATCTTACCTTATTTTTTCTGTACAGCACAAGCCCTTTCCATAAGAAAAGTTACTGAAATTGAGCAAGTCACAGAAACGAGGTTCCATGTTTTGAAAACTGATCCTTAGTACAGCTGCTTCCGAGCAAACTTCAGTGTGATGTGCCACATACATACCTCACGCTCACATATAGGTATGAAATTAGTATTCTGCCTTTAAGTCCTGAAATCGCATCAAAGGTGACTGAGCAAGGCTTAATTAAAATTCTAATTACTTTTTTATATTTCAGTGATAGCAAAGCAGAACAAATCCCTGACTTTCCTCTGCTTTAGAATTACAGCCAGTGAATAAATATTCATATTCAGCGTGATGGTTGAAGCCAGTGTTTGGCCAGTGGGCTCAGTGGGTTTCCACAATAGATGCAAGCCAGAGAAGTATAAAATGAGTTTGAAGGAGCCTCACTGCTGTCTTCTGGCTGGTCATACAATAAATTAAAAAAATACATTCATTTGATTTGGAGTATCGTATCTCATAGTGTGGATTTCCTGATAGGAAGCTGATTTTTTTTTCCTTATAGTGGGAAATATTAGTTGCACTCCAGGAGTTCTGGCCCCAGGTCTGTGAACAGCTATTTTGACCTTGAATGCATTTATAGCTTGACCTTTTATATCTTTATATCACCTGAAGGACTGGCTGCAAACTTAGCTATAAACCCACACATCTAATATAGCAGAGTTGGTCAGAAATAAGTCTGAGCTCTGAAAGAGTATTTTCTATATGGAAAAAGAGTACTAAATCCTTTTCATTATTCTCAGAATTTTATGCTGATCATCAGCAGAGATGTTTTGTTTCATTTGAGACTTTCATTTTTTACATTCACTGCTTTGTGATGGTGAATGTTTTGATTTTGACAGCTTTGCAATGGGAAATTATTCCCTTAGAGCTTTTCTGGTCAGCATTATTGTACAGAAGCACGAACACGGCCCTCCCTCCAGGAAGGTGCTCTATAGGGCAGAGGGGTTGCTTTACTTACCAAGTGGCATTACTACAAAAAATGGAAGCCAGCAGAGAACGAAGCATCCCACAACTATTCCCAGGGTCTTGGCAGCTTTCTTTTCCCTTGAGAACTTGAGGAGACGCACTGAGAAGTGATGCTTGCTCTTGGGGTTGGATGCCGATCTGCTCCCTTCAGGAGCATTTTTACGATGGATCCGGAGAGTCACTTCTTCGGAACGAGATCTCTCTGTCTTCAGACCAGAAGTCAGACCTTTGTTTTCCCTTTTGGCCACTACATACACTCGGCAATACATCACCAAGATAATAGTCAGGGGGAGGTAGAAGGAGCCTAGAGCAGAGAACAACACGTAGCCAGGCTCCTCAGTGATTTGACAGATTGTCTCGTCTTCTGGTGCTGGTTCCTTCCAGCCAAAAAGAGGCCCAATCGATATCACCAGAGACAACGCCCAGACGCACAGTAAGGCCAGGAGGCCTCTCTTCTCTGTCACTATGCTTGGGTATCTCAGTGGGTAGCTCACCCCGATGTATCTGTCTATCGAGATGATACAGAGGCTCATAATGGAAGCAGTGCAGCAAAGAACATCTACAGCTGCCCAGATGTTGCAGAAGATTCTCCCAAAGGTCCAGTAGCCCAAAATCTCCATAGTAGCTGAGAAGGGCAGGACAGTGGAAGTCAGGAGGAGGTCAGCTACAGCCAGGTTAATTATATAGTAGTGGGTAACACTCTGAAGATGTCTGTGGCAGGCTACAGAGAGGATAACCAGGATATTACCCAAAACCCCAAAAACTATCAGCCCCCCTAGAATAACACCTAGTAAAATGGCCTTTGAAATGTTCACAGGCCCCACAGAGTGGGTGCAGTTGGAGCAGTCGGAGGAGTTTCCAGGGAGGAAAGCCATGGTGAGTGGCCGGTAATGTTCATGCAAGGCTGATGTACTTCACTTCCCTGTCAGGTAGAAAGAGTGATGAGATCAGTTCTCGGAGATCCTACAGGAAACGTTTGCCTGGCTTTGCTGGGGAAAAGAGGTTTTAAGGATGTCTTAGAAGTGCAGCACCAGGAACAATGAGAAGGATCCAGAAACATGTTAGAAAATCTACCTTTCTCCCCAAGTTTCTACCATTACAGCACAGTTAATAACCACCATTTCCAAGTCAAAGATAACTCCATTTGCATTTTTTCTTGGGGTGCAGAAGTGAGGCTACACAAAACTGAGGCTATTTATCCTACTTTCCAGGATTACATGATAAGAAATATTGGAATTGCAGGTTAAAACCATTTTTGTTTTTTTGGGGTAGATTCGATATCTAAGTAACATAAATATTCCAAAGAGTCTCAAATTTAAGTTTCTTCCAAGAGGAAATCACTGGTGCTTTTAATTACCTTGTGTTAGTCCTGATTCTGCCTTATAACTGGTTTAGAAACCTGGCAAGGTGAAGGCTTCTGCTTCTGTGTCCACTCAGCAATGTCATTTGAGATACCTGCCGCTACCCATCTTGAGGGTCTGAAGCGTCAGTCAAAGCTTCCCCATGCTGTGGAGCAGTTATCACTTGAGGTCCTGGGCTACGAATTCAAGTTCATTTACATCAGTTTCTGGCTTGCTCTGAAGGGGAGGGTGAAGTTTGCCATGTCAGCGCTGCAGGCTGTGTGCTCTGTGCAGGTCATCGCTGCCCTGAAGGAGACAAAGACACAAACAATATGATTCCCAGAAGCAACATTCACTTACCGTTATGGTTCCCATATAAGAATAGAGCGGGACGCTATTTTAGGGAGCCTTCCTCGAGCTGGCTCCTGCCAGTTGAACCAACCTTTTTCAGCCCAGTATTGTTTAACAACAACTAAGAGACCAACATGGATTTTGTTGCCTGAATTTTCTCACCACATTCTCAGCATTAGTCTGTGCTCCTTTAGGGATAGTAATCAATCCTAATTATCAGTTCACCTGCAGAGACCAGTTCTAGGCGAGAGAGAAACCTGTGGGACTCAATTCAGGACTACAAACTGTGAAGCAGATTTATAAACCCAGAACTTAGTCAAAGATTTATTTATTAAGTGCATCCTTTACTCACTGAACTGGTTGTTAGTTCAGCTAAACTGTCCATTTTGGAAATCTATAGGGAAAAGCAATTCTTGCCAAGCAGAAGATGTTGCAAGGAACAACTTTCCTACTGAGTGACACAACGTTTCAGAATATCTGGAAGCCAAGCTCAGCCTTAGCTGACTAAATATGGAGAAAAGGTACATCAGATGGAAAAGTGAGGGTAAGCCTGGGAACAGAGACACGGGGGGCACGAAGGGGAAAGCTGCAAGTGTGGGCTAAAAAGCTTTTTCACAGCACCTAGATGTGGGTATAGTGTTCCCATCCAAAGTATTCATCAGACACGTGAAAAAAACCCACCAAGACTCCTGTTAAATGTGAGATGAGATAAGGTAGGGCTCTGTAAATCTCCTAATGTTAGGTCTTTCAGATGAGTCCCTCAGATTGCACTTTACAGAAACACTGAGCAGCAACAGCTGTCATATAACTGAATCTCAAACCCGAATTTTTCTGCAGGCAAAGGCATTTAAAACTCTGAACCCTCGAAATTCCCAGTTCACAAGCAGGGAGGGTGGGGGAAGGGAGATGAAAAGGTATTGCACTGTGGGAATTTGCCTTCTGTGCAGTGAAATGAAACTGGAGCTTAGATTTTCTTCCCTGTGAGAGGGAAGAAGTTGAAGAATAATTCCAAGAAAGAAAAGGACAGATTTTACTAAGCATATAAATGAAAAGTGACTGTAACATCAAGCATCTCTAACCGTTCTAACTGTGGCCATTATAGGGTGGATGGTGGACAAGGAAATGAAGCAATTACCAAACTTGATTTTTAAGCACATGAAGCAAAACTTCCCAGAGAGTCAAGGAGATGCAGCAGAAAGGACCGACAGAGATAATCATGCTCAAAACCAACCAGATAATACTCAACCTGGGGAGACAGATGGTTTGGGGAAGAGCATACCCTGGACTCTTGTGCCTGCCCCAATCCACACTCACCTCTTTAGTCTCTAGAAGGCAGCACAGCTCCTCTGAGCATCTGGAAAGGAGATTCACAGCACCACACAGCAGGCTCCTCTCTTCATGCAGAGATGGGACTCTGTGCCTGAAAATCCATTGCTTTTTTTCCCTTTATTGCCCCACTAGTATTTTGAGGGCTCCCAGTTGCAGTGATTCCCTGGATCCTAATGCTTGTGAGGGGCTTGACTCCAGCATCCCTCAAGGGATCCCTCCCCAGTTGCAGTGCTCAGCTCCACACTGTCAAGGAGCAGCAGTAACTTTACTGCTCTGCTGATGTAGCAGGCAATATCTTTGCCATTACCGTAATCCCCTGCCATTCCCGTATTGCTCAGAAAGGAAGAGCACTTAATCTGATGACAAGTGGTGTTTCAAACATTTTTTTTTTTTTTTTTTCCCCATGCAAATCTACCCGTTCCTGCAGAAATCATCAGAAAGTGGAAGCCAGCTAATGAGCTCCTTTTTATAGGCTAACAAGTAATTCTTGTGATATAAAAAGACAACTGCCTGCCAGGCAAGCTGAGCATGAAGAAAATAACAAGGAGAATGAACCACACTGACCATGCAATCCGCATGCTGGGAAAAATTACTGGAGTAGGCAGCACAGCCAACCTGGAGATTGGGGCTTAAGTATGAAAAGCCTTGTGCAGAATCTGCTGTTGAGGTGAGATTGATTTTTCACATGGTTCTTTTAACTGTTCGGTGGTTTCTTTTAAGTGCCCCAAGTCACTGATGATGAACAAATGAATATAAAAATGGTGTCCTGAGTGAAAGGAGGGGAGCAGAATGCAGACTGGGATTTTGCAGCCAAATGAAAGCAATTCCTATAGCCACAGGGAAGCAGATGAACCAAGCACAAATCCAGGCTGGGTGTTGAGTGGGTTGAGAGCAGCCCCAAGGAGAAGGACTTGGGGGTATTAGTGGATGGCAAACTGACTGTGAGCCAGCACTGTGTGCTCACAGCCCAGAAAGGCCCCGTGTGCTGGGCTGCACCCAGAGCAGGGTGGGCACAGGGAGAGGGGGGATTCTCCTCCTCTGCTCCGCTCTGTGAGCCCCCCCCTGCAGTGTGGGTCCAGCTCTGGGGGCACCAACAGCAGAAGGACACGGACCTGCTCGGGCGGGGCCGGAGGAGGCCACGGAGATGCTGGGGGGGCTGGAGCCCCCCTGTGAGGACAGGCTGGGAGAGTTGGGGGGTTCAGCTGGAGGAGAGAAGGCTGTGGGGAGACCTTAGAGTGGCCCCCCAGGGCTGAAAGGGGCTGCAGGAAAGGGGGGGGGGACTCCTGATCAAGGGGGGAGGGATAGGATGAGGGGTAACGGGTTTAAACTGACAGAGGGGAGATTTAGATCAGATCTAAGGCAGAAATTCTCCCCTGTGAGGGGGGTGAGGCCCTGGCACAGGCTGCCCAGAGCTGCTGTGGCTGCCCCCTCCTGGGAAGGGTTCAAGGCCAGGTTGGACGGGGCTTTGGGCAACCTGGGCTGGTGGAAGGTGGCCCTGCCCAGGGCAGGGGGTGGGAACTGGATGGTCTTTATGGTCCCTTCCAACCCAAACCAGTCAGGGATTCCATGTGCCTGTTCTCCCACGATGGATTCTCCACCTCCTCCTCCTAGGCAGTAACTCTGAGAGGGAGAGTTTTTGTTGGACTCACATGCTTCCTGAACAGAGGCAAATTTAAAAGTGATGCTCAGGTTGCCCCAGAGAGCACAGAACACAGAGCTGGGCTTGTCGGTAGCCCTGATGACTGTTCCAACAGCTGTAGACTGTCTGCTTTCTTCTTGGACAACCCTTGTTCCTGGAAGGAAGAACATCAAAGCAGCTAAGGGGAACCTACAGTTTGTGTAGATTAGGCAAAGAGTTTGGGGAAGCGTAGTCCTCCTTAACTTATGACAGTTCCAGCTCCTGTATCATTTCCAGTCTTTGTTTTTGGATGAGAAGAAATAGCAGGGGAAGGAGAGAGGAGAAGAGAATTCAGATGAATTTTGAGAACCTTGCAAACTACAAAAACAAGAGGCGATTTGTAAATGCTCAGCTCCCATTTCTCCGCAGTTTTTTTTGGCACCCGTGCTACTTGTTCTGGAGTTGTAACACTTGATTTTGAAAGCTGCTTGGAGGTCTTGAGAATCCCTGCACAGACTGGAGTGCCGGGCTGTGCCGTGGCCCTTCCCTCAGTAGCAAAGGCTGTTGGGAGAAAGTGGAGTCTAAATAAATAAAGGAAATCTTGAGTTACTAAAGACCCTTAAAGACCATGATTCAGCAGACCTATTTTAGATGTATGTCTTAGGATGAGGCGACTCTATTTCACTCGATCAATTGGAAAATGAGTCTAAATGACTCAAGGGAGGGAAGAGAGAGAAACCCCGCCCAGGGTTTTGTTTCTACTAATACATATGACCTCTTCATACCGGTGGCTTGTTTCAAGCTCTTAAATGCAGAATGGAAATAAATTTATATTAATAGCTTCAGTCATTAACACTGTACTCAAAGTATCAGCTCACTTATGAGTAATACCGTTGTTAGAGGACATCTTTCTGAAGTGGAGGGAAGCAGAAGGAAGTGCCAGACATTGGGGGTGGTTTTTTTTCCTAAATCCTCAGAGAAAAATTAATGCATCGCAGTGAAGAACTGCCCCTGGAGACCACTAACAGTCCAAGGTCAGAAGGGCTGCTGAACAAAGTACAGTATGTTATCAGGTAAAGATGGACAGGGCAGGATTACTGCCACATCTAAGTTTTATGAAGGAATCTTTGTACTTAGCTCTGCAAGACATGCTGGAGATGCAGGAGTCCAATTTAAAAGTTTTGGACTGGTCAGAAAGTTCAGGAGAAAGCAGTGAGAATGATACAGGTCTAGAAAATGTGACCTGTGAAGCTGGGAGAGGGGAGCTGTTTAATATCAAACTTTGCACCTCTGAAGACAGGTGAAAGACTACCTGTAGAGGTTATGAATATCCACCACTGGACGTTTTTTAAGAACAGATTAGGCAAAGCTCTGTCTCAGTGTTTAGCTTTCATTCTCTGCTTAGAGAGGGTTAAATGCCCTGTAGGGTCCCACAGTTAAGATCCGCAGAGAAAGGCAGGTCTCTGAGTTCAGCAGTTCAGAACTGGAGTCCTGGATGTGGTCCTTGTTTCTACTGCAGCCTTCTCTGCTGATCTTGGGCAATCTGTTTCGAAGTGTATCTTCCCTATCTCTGAAGTAGAGGAAATAATGCTTTTCTTCTTCTTTTATTCACTTAGACCATAATAATTTTGGAGTAGGGGTTGCATCTACTCTGCCTCGATAGCACTCAACACAAAAAAGATCCTGTGCTTTCTGCCTTCTAAACTACACCGAAAAGCATGAGAGGGTCCCCAAGGAAGAGCTCCAGGCAATGCTCAGCTGTTTCTAAGCCTCTGTCTCTTTCTTATTTGTTATCTTTGTTAAAAGCACAGCCTCAAATTCTGGCCTTCGGTCAGCGTTGCCTTTTCATTTACACGTTGTACAACGGCCCAGCATCCTGATGCTTGTCTGTCCGATGCCCTTTAGGGAAGGGCCGTTGTTAATCTGCTGAGCTCAGAACTAGCCCATGCAGGCAACCTGTGTCTGGGACCAGGAGTGGGATAACTTCTCCAAGGTGCTATGGGCTTTGACATGATTAGTTATTCACCTCTTCAGAAAGTAGTGAAAAATATTGCTTTGAGAAACCACCCCTCAGGGTTTAGTAAGGGCTTAGCTTGTGCTTGGGTGAGAAGAAAAACCCATTCAAAGGCAAGTGATATTAAATGTTGTCTATTAAACTCGAAGCTGGAAGTAGTCTCATTCCTCTGTCTTTTAAGATTTGGACAGCCTGAAGCTTATAGCACAGATGAGTTGAAGATAAATTGCAAACTTCTGAGTATTTAAAAAGAAAAAAGAAAGAAAAAAATAATCAACCCAGCATAGTTGTTGTTGGGCTGCAGCTGCTCATACGGTGAAGACAATCACTTTGCATCGAGAGTAGGGACTTTGGAGGATATTGCTACATGTGGTGTGAGACTCAGAAGACAGGAGTATCTATTCTGCACTTACTGGTGATTTACCGTTCCTTGAGAGCAGTGGAGTGAGCATTCAAACAATGGGTTAAGAAAAAGTGAGTTAAGAAAAAAGCGTTGGACAAGAAGGACTGAACTTGCCTGTTGATTTCATACTCACTTTACTGTTCGATAGGTCTCAAATTTTCCATCTTGGGATTCACAGGGACTTTTTTACCATGTTCCTAGATCACTTAAGCATAGGTAAATGCTGGATAAACAAGATCAATGCTTTTACATAAATCAAGACAGCTTCATTAAAGCTAGGGGTACTTCCTTAATTCACAACAGATAATGATTTGGGCCACTGGATTTTGTGTTCAGCTGCAGGTCTGAAGGCTGCCTAATTAGAGATGCTGTTAAATGTTTATCTCCATGTAGCTCATGAAGAATTTCCTAGTTTGATTTATTACCTGGATGATCTGATAAAGTCTAACCACATACAGAGGACAGTTCTATTTCGTAGCCTCAGGAAGATTGATTTTTACCTACTGCTGAAACAAATCTATCCAAAGATGAATGCCTACTTCAGTTTTCATCCCTCCTTCTTTCTCGTTTACCTCCTGCATCTAGCTGGGTCCTTTCCCGTGATGTTACTGCTGCTTCCCTCTAGTGAGAGCTTATGCTGCTTTTCTTTGCTTTAGCTTGATGTTCATCTTTAATATGTAAAATAGTTTGGGGGAATTGAAGGTATGGCTAAATCATACCTATCTTGGACTGTCTTAAATACTTCATTTGGGTTTTTATCTGCTGCCTGCCCACATGTGAGAAGCAATGAGATCCAACGCACTGAAACACCTGCCTTCATGCTACTGACTGAATTTTTTTCTCCCCAAAGCATCTCCCTTCATCTCCCTTCATCTCCCTTCTTCCAACTTTTGACTGGCAAGGCAGAAGTCTCCTCAGGGCCAGAGCTCTGACTATGCATCCAGTGTGGCACATCCAGCTCTTTGTACAGTCCTGATTGCAATCCGTATAACATCACTGGGACAGAAATAAAAGCAGTGTGCTGCTTTATCTTTCCCAGATCTGAGCTAGATTTAGGTCTGGGCTTGTGCCTCAGCATTCACTACAGGCCTGCAAGCTTTCTTTTCCATCCAAAACACACAGTACAGCAAATTCCTTGACTACTTTAGAGAAGCATGGCTCTGAAAAAATCATGGGGAAGAAATTTTGTCTTTATTCAGAAACGTTCTTTTATTCCAGGGGGGCTGGATGTCACTGTGAGCTTTATTTGTCCCCTTGTGTTGGCTGATTGTCCAAGCTTAGAGCATCTTCGTGTGCCCATACTAAATTTCTCTCGCCATCTGACTTTGCATACAATCCTGTCATCTCTGCTAAGCCCCCCACCTCTCTACTGTGCTCGAACAGCAGCTTTTGTCCAAGTAATCTTCCAAGCAGCTCAGAGCATAACGATGTTACGTTTGATATATGGAGCCTCTCATCTATAAGGAGCCTGTGGTACTTTGGGGCTGTAAATGCAAAGCTTGTGTCACCCACTGCCATCTTCAGGCGGCAATGTTAGAGAAAATATTTGCTAGCAATGTTAGAGAAAATTGTTTAGGGAAAGGATGTAATGTGTTAGTGATGTATTGGCCTTTCCATCGGCATGTGTTTACCTATTATTTGCTATCAGCGCATCTTGTCTGAGATCCCCTTGAAATGGAAAGGGCCCAGGCTGATGACAGCAGAAGTCAGCAGCTTTAAAAGCAACGTGGCAACAAGAAGTACTTCTGGCAGCGTGTTACAGGGAGCAGCTTCCCGATGGCAGCACCAGCATGGGCAGAGAGGAGATCCAAAGCCCCCTCAAGTCAGAATCAATAGCTGGAGCTGCGGAAACCTGCCTGCTGAGGTTACTGGGCCCTGTCTCTTAGGGATAGCAGCTACCATGCCAGAATAAATCAGTGCTCCATCTAATTTAGGACCCTGTCATACAGTGGCCAGCACAGGATGTTCCAGAGGAAGAGACATTTGTAGCGTAAATCTACAGATGATCAGACAATCAGCGTCATACCTATGCAAGATCACTGCAGCCACTATTTTAACCTTTTCCAAGCCAAGGCGTCGCCCTGCCAGCCTCCCTTCTCCGCTGATGATTTTGGCCAGACCGATGGTGAGCTGTGTGTCCTTTTGCCTGGGCTAGACTCACTCCCTTCTCCTGATGCACCTGCTTGCTCCTTACCTGTCTGCTGTGTCTACCTGCCTGTTGCTTATGTCTTAAGCAAAATGGGGTTGGAGCTGCCTTTAGTTCAGAGCCGAACACAACAGAGCACGCTGTGTTCCTAATTAAGACTTCAAGGTATTACTATAACAGCACCAACAAATATCTCTGCTGCTTTTTTTTTTTTTTTTTTTCTTTTTCTCCTGATGGGCCTTTCTCTTAAGAACCTCAGCTCACAACAGGAGTTAACAGCTTCCATGTGCCTAGTGCTACGACAAAAATCACTGCCCAGTTCTTCTTTCACTTCCATTAATTGCCTCAAATTAAAGCTGTCTGTAGAAATGTGTACAGTTTGTATCTCGATGGCATGCCAGTAGACATAGGTGTTTGAGAGATCTAGACAGATTTTTATTCCCTTAAAGCAACAAGCTGTAGCTTTCTTGCTAAGTACGTGAGTATTTTAGTAATATGTTCTCTCTCCTGTCTCTCTTTTTCTTTTTTTTTTTTTTTTTCCCCAGGCTCTCTAATCGTTATTACTAAAATACACACACCAATAATTCCCTTCTTCTGAGCCAGGCTCTTATGACTGCATCACACAATTACCGCAAATTAGCATCTCATGAAAAACAAAGAAACAACACAAAGCCCAAAAACCCAAACAAACCCTCCCCACTGCCTGACACTTTAAAACTCTACTTAAAACACCAACAGGCAGGAATGGTAATTAGATTTGCAAATCAAAATGTTTTTACATGTTAAGGATTTAATTCAACAGTACTGTACATTTTATTTATACTCAGCGTCTGTGTTGCTGTAAGATTGTATGCGAAGTAGAAAAGGCTTTTCTATTATGTGGGCTAAGCCTGTAGGGGAAGGAAAGAGGCTTTGTGCTATTTATTGCTCTTCAGACCCCTGGAGATGAGGCAGGTGAGGAATGGAATAACATGGAATAACTGAGGGCAGGCAC
Organism: Athene noctua; assembly: GCF_965140245.1. Taxonomy (NCBI): domain Eukaryota; kingdom Metazoa; phylum Chordata; class Aves; order Strigiformes; family Strigidae; genus Athene; species Athene noctua. The sequence continues at coordinate 3,494,534 of NC_134064.1, read as the reverse complement.
CGGCACCTGTGGTGGTGGAACATCAGCCTGTAGCTGACCACCCTGCTCACGGGAGCTCAGAAACATCCCAAATCCCCTTCCATCAAGCTGCAACCCTCCTGACAGCAAAGCACAAAGGCTGTTTCTGCGCCTTGGATCCTTTCAAAGAGGAAAAAAATCTCAAAATAATTGCATGAAAAAGAAGCATCTTAGTGTCCAGAAGAAGGAAAGAAGTTATTAGACTTCCTCTGCTTCTCTAAAAGCGAGTTCAAATCAAACCTCTTGTGCCCAGATAGAAAGCTGCCAGCACAACAAATTCTCCATCTTAACATTAGACAGAGCAAAAACCCCAGCTGCAGATGCAGCTGAACTTTTGATCAAGCCCAGCTTTGCTTACTCTTTGTTAAAATACTCACGGTTCAAAAATTGGGGGAAAAACAAGCAACCAAATTAAAAACCATAAATGAAAATATATTCTTAAAATGCTTGCTTTTTTTTTTTCCCTATGAATCAGTGTTAATTTTTAATGTGGGAGGATAATAGCAAAATTACCCTAGGTTCATTTAGCACAAATTTGAGCCTTTAGTGACAATTTCTAGATGATACACGATCGGCAATCATCTAACAAAATACGAATGATTTTGCTGCATCAAATGCATGACTTGCAAGGTTCTCTATGTCTGTTTTTAATATCGTATAGATTAGAAAGTGAGTTAGAAATAGACAGGACAAATTATAGAATTAGTCTCAGAAGCCCTTCAATGTTCATGCAAGGAATAGTCTCACATGAAGAAGATGATGGAACGGGATTTAAAGAACTCGCTCCTAATTTGTTACACACTGTTCAAGCCTCCTGGAGTACCTGTTGTAAAGCTGGCTACGGAATAAGTTCCCCAACTATTTTTTTTTTTTTCCGTGCTGATGAATTAAAGTTCAAAAGAGCAGAGAGTTATTTCTGGCATCTTTCAGTGTAGCGGAAATTAGTAAATAACTAAAAGGGGAAATGACAAAGTATTTGGGTGAAAGCAGAATAAAAAGAAACAGGTTGTTTATTACACTGTAAAGCTGTTTTACAGAGAAGAAATGATGCGTTGTGCTGTTCATTGTTCTCCAGACCCAAGTATAACTGCAAGCAGTAGGTTTTCCAAGAAACTAAGAGTGCAACTACAAGAAAATATGTATTTTTTCTTGCTGATGCTTTCCAGGCTACATATTAAATACCAATTAAGAATGTGAAAGGAGTCAGAGACTATTCCAGCTGGATGGATGGATTGTTATCTATGGAGTGGTTTGTGGCTGGGGCAGCAGAAGGTGGATTCTGACCTGCTTTGAGCACTTGTGCCTACAACGTCACGTAAACGAGGCGAAAGGAGCGGGGCTGCCCCAGCAGTGATGCTCTATAGCTGCATCCAGGCGCCTGGCAATGGAGAGCAGCCCTAGGAGTTGTCTGCTGGGTTCTGTTCCTAGTTCCCCACCTGACACTTACATTGCCTGTGCTTTGAGCTAGTCAGAATTTATCATTACTGTTTCTTAGCATTACATGGTAGTTATCACCTAATAAATGCCATCTTATTTCAGAGACGTAAGCTAGCAAATCCCTTGATATCTTTTACCCCCTTCCCCATGGCATACTGTATTTATCCTAGTCCTTAGATTATTATTATTTTTTTTTTTTTAATAAAATGGTCTCTGAGTTTTACTGCGGAGTGTGGAACTGGTTTTGGCCAGCGGCAAAGTAATTTGTAGCGATGCTCTGCGATCCTTTCTGTCCTGACACATGGGTTGTTAGAGGTCACACAGGACTTCGACTTAGACAACTGCTCTTGATTGCTCTTGGAAAGATGACCAAAATATCAAGTGGCTTTATAGCTGTTCAGCTGCAGCAGTTTCCCTAGCTTACGTTGATCACTAGGGAGGGCCAGTTCAAAGGCAGACGTGTTCCTAATCATATCCCTGTGTAAGAAAATCCTCATTCCCTAGAGCTTCAAACCTCAAGCACGTGAAGGTGTGAACTTCTCGGGCTGCTCTCTTGCCTTGAAACTGGGCCCCAGTGAACATGCACAGATTTTCCCAGGCTGGCTGGCATCAGCATGCCAGTGCACGCTGCTTTTTGGCAGAAAGATGGGGCACGATGTTCTTTATATACCGAAGAATGGACCCAAACCAAAATGATTTTCTCCTCCAACATTTTCCATGCACAAACAATACACAGAATTCCTGTGACTCAACGTCAGCGAAACCAGTCTCGAGTTCTGGATTTCGCAATTAAACTTTGTCCTAAATTTAATACGGCACGGAGAGATGGAGGAAGTGGACACATCACTTATTTTTAGGTGCCTACCTCTGTTTCTAGGCAGTAGGGCAAGTACTTTACAGTCCTAAGCACCTACAATAGGAGACTAACTGCTGACTAATTTAAGTTCTTGTCTTACAGACTGGAAAATCATATGCAAACAGCAACGATCCAGGAGAGATTTGAGTTTAGAAAGTATGTGTGTGGTTTTGTAAGTGTGTATAGGGAGTGTTGCTCCTTTTGCTGCTTATTTGACTGTTGGTTTAGCAGACTCTAAGGGGAAAAGATGTCTCTCTTGTCTAATACTTGAGCCTGGTTTGCTCGGGAGAAGAATAATAATAATAGAGTTCCCAGTATCTGCAGGCATACTGTTGCTGAACCTTATCTTCACAGTGCTGGTGCTCAAACAGTGACTCATTTTAGCAAAGCGATGAAGGTGAGAAAGCAGGAGCAGTTAAATGAAGAAAAAAAAAATAATCTGTCCATTAATTCCATTAATCAGGTAAAGAATCAGTAATATATCACTCTATGATTTTCTGCAGATGAACTTCCTTACAAAACCAATACTCAGGATAATAAAAAAAGAATGTGCTGTTTTCCCAATGTTAACACTAACCAAGTAGTATTACCTTGGAATAGATAAAAAATCATGTTAAATAATCTACCTCTTAGAGGCTGGAACAGTGCTCCTTTGTTCATATCAGCTGAGGCTGACTGCTTCCTGCAGAGGGTTCTTATTCTACCAGAGTAAAAATGCACCTTAAAAATTAGTTGTGAAAGCTACATTTTCTTTTAAATGAAAAGAGCTATATAACTGGATTTTCCTCCTTTTTTTTTTTTTTTTTTTTCGTCATGATACGGGAGACTGTCTTAGTGAACTGAACCATAAATGTTTTGGTGATGGAAAAACCAGAAATGAATTATTGTTCCTCGCAATTTTTTCCTCCCACTCTCTACGGCACGCCAGAACACAAAAGTCTCAAGTCATCAGAACTGTCCTCCAGAACTGCAGCAGTTCTCTCAGAAATTGAGTGTCTGGAGTGATGCACAGTCATTAAAAAAAAAAAAAAAAAAAGAAATAATTGAGTACTAGGCAGCAAATACAGAGTTTTTGCATGATGCCACTTCCAAACCTGTATGGAGGGTATTTTAAGACACTTCACAGACAAGCAGGAGAAGCAGGAAGCCGTTAAGAAAGGAATCAGCCCATGAACTGGAAAGATGTGCAGCATCCATATGTTACATCAAGGGAAACTCAGCCCGAAATGCTCTTGCTAGAGCACGTTAATGCCTCAGTGAGTCAGTATCAGAGACACCTCACTAACTCCACGGCCGTTTGTGCAGTGACCTCTCTCGCAGGAGGAAAGCTATCGACTACCTGTGCTAACTTCCAGGAGCTTCTTTTGTCCGAAAAAGTACATTCTGAATTATTGAAGGCTTTGTGTTGGGACCTGGCAGTCACTAACAGCTAGAAGAAGAAGCAGGAATTGTCTCTTTAAAGATTTCAAATAAACCTGTGCACATATGTAATCCCCTTACTGAGCTCTGGCCAAAATATTCTTATTAGAGCCAAGTGGGGGAGGATAAATCCATTTTGTCGTAACCACTGAACTTTCATATTTCATTTTCATCCCACATCAGAACAGAAGCAAAATCTTCCTCCAAAAGAGAATGACATCAGTCCATCTACTTGGGGATTACATGACAGTTTTCGTGCAGGTCTTGCCTTGCTCTTCTCTTTTAATGCAGGTCCACCAGCTTGCTCAGAAATACCAAAAAGCTCCGGACAAAAGCTTCTGCTTGACAAAACCCGTTAAAACTAGCACATCGCTGCAAGAGAATTCACTTTTAAAATTTCATTGAGCCGAAAATGTTCTGATCAGCTGTAATTCACACTCCCCTGGCTTCATTCTCCTTTTGTGCATTACTGCTGCACAGTGGATTGCATAAACTCAAAAGCTAATTCTAAGCAGATGGACCTGATTTTAGTTGCTTTTTTTTTTTTTTTTTTTTTTTTTTTTTTTTTGCCAGCCCCTCCATTTCTGTGCCAGCAAGAAATCCAGCCACATTGGGAAACATCCTCCTTTTACTTCTATACAAGGCAAACCAAAGCACTTCTGCTGTAGCATTTATTTTTTGGCCCCTGCAAGCTACATGGATGCTTTCAACCAACAGCCACGGCTTTCACTTTAGGTCAGTGTTCAAATGGTTCCCAAGCTTTTATGCCTTCTCCCATTGAGCAAACAAGTGGGTTCATATTTTCATGCTGTAAAACTTTTCTTGTTTACTGGCACTCAATATGCCTGTAGTATTGAGCTCCTCAGGGCAGATCAGTCTGTACTGGTCGTCTGGGAAGTACCTAATAGAGCTGTGAGTTTAAAGTACAGAGAGCACAGACCCAAACATTTGTGCTGGAAAGGACATTTTCTATGGAGATTTCCAAGTCTGACACATTAAGATAAAATTAATGCTAGCAAAATCAAGAAAATTTCAAAGTGGAGGAAAACCTGGTTATTTCAGACTACTTGGATGCAGAATTTATGTTAAATACCCAAGTAGTTAATACAGTTAAAAATAAAACTTTCAGAGATAATGAAAAGAAACATTTCAGCTTATACCAAGTTGTTATTTTCCCCCCACAACTGATTTCCTGGAACTCTTGAAATGTGGTCTTTTGGGGCACCCAACTCTGGGATCTGAGCAGGTTTTTATGGCCTGTGAAGTTTCCAGACTTCACACACGGAGGCAAGATCAAGTATCTCCTGCTGTTCTCAGCATCACTCTTGCACATTTCTCTTTACTCCCGGAGATTTCTGTAATCCAATGTATCGAGGGCCTGTCTGCTGTGTCATTGTTTTAATTAAACACAGAAATCAGCTCCTTTAGCCCAGCAAAGTACATCCTGTTCTTTGACCTGTGACCTTCCACTTGTGCTCTCGCACCAGGACAGGAGTTAACTTCATCACTTACTTACTGGCCACTCAGTGCTCACGGATTTGTACCCAGATGCTCTTGATGATTCAGTGTTCTCCTTTGCAGAAATGGCAGAGTATCTGGAATAAAATCTTGGAAGCCACTGGTTTATGAGCAGGGGTCCAATTTAAGGGATTAAAAGATGTTGGGAACTGATGCTGCATTACATAACCAATCACAGCTGCCTTAATTCTAGCTCACATTTCAGAAGGAGTCACATCCATCATTCAGCTATCTGGTGCCTTATAGGGAAGTAACATATGTCATCAAAACACCGGAGGCAGCTCCAACTTTGCAATATTAGAGAGGCTCTTGAATATTAAGCAAAACAGCCCCTGTGTAATAGGAAAATATTTTACTGGGTGGGGGGAACCTGAGACACAGAGATTAAATAACGTCTTCTGGGAGCATAGAATTGATCCCAGACATCCCCAATAGGCTTCTGCTCTACCCTCGTGGCTTTTTTCTTGTTGGTGCCACAGGTCTGCAGCCATCTATAAACTGCTGGTGCTTTGGGTTCTCAGCAAGACTTACAGCAGCTGGTCCGTGCCGACTGATGACCCTGTCACAGTCAAACACAGTGCCTTTAAATTCAGTGCTGAGGAACGCTGGCAAGGTATAAGGGACACTTGCTGCTAGACTTACTCTTTGGATATGTACTTGTATTTATTTCTCTCCATATGCTGTAACATATTTCACAAACATGACATTTATTAGAGATCAAGATAAAAAATAGTATAGCAGTAATGGGAAGAAAAAGATTTATGGTTTAGGTGCAGGGCTGGGGATGGGGAGAGCAAAGCTCTCTATTTTTGAGTAAGGTCTCTACTTTGGTTGTAAAATAGAGATAAAATTATCATTCTTTAGGGCTATTCCTAAAGTAGACTAAGCATCTGTGAGGCGTTACTATCATAACAAAGCAGACAATATAATACTGAGGACTACTTTGTTATTTTTATTTATATCATCCATCATCTTATTGGCTTCTTCATCCCCACATCCCAGCAGCTGCTTTTCCAGCTCTCCTGCCACAAAGGAGCCGTTGCTGCCTGGATCTGAAGGTCCATGCTCCCGAGGTGAGGCGGGTCGTTTCTGTGAGCGTTTGCTCGCTCGGGCTGAGGGTTTGAAATTGCTCATGGTGCAGAGAGCAGGAGCAAGGAACAAAGTAACTGTAATTCTGAAATGTCTGTATTTTTAGCAAGCTGACTTGTTTTATGTGAGGTGGTGTAGCGAGAATCTCTTTGCTTTAAACAAAGTTACTGTCTTGTGTTTAGCTGGCAAGCCAGTCCAAGGCTTAAATATTAAAAAAGCTGGTCCTTGGTGGTTAGCTAAAATTTCACTGTAAGTACTAAGAAAAGAACAAAATGGATAAGAAGAAACAATTAAAATACTTCTAATGTGTCAAAGGAGAGGGGGAGTGGTATACCAGTGTAAGCTCTTTCAGATTCATTTTAGTTTTTATTATTTGATACAAATGAGAAGTCTGTCTTTGAAAAAATTCATTAGAACTCGTGGTGGTTCCTGAATTCTCTTGCAGAGTGTTTGTGTGACCAGATGACTGTAGTGCCAGGCTGCGGGGCAGCAGGGTGATGCCTGACTCTGCGGGCGTTCCCCGCTAGCTGCAAACCATCAAACACCCGCTGAAAATGGCAGCCTGAAATTACTACCTAAAGAAAATCAGTCCTTTTGCCCAAAGAGCAATCCTGATGGCTACATCATCAAAAAGATTACAGCTGCTGGTTTGTTCACAAAGAGCACAGACGGAGAATGGCAACACCATCTCCCAGCTCTGCTTGCAGCATTATTCCCTCTGGTTCATTCTCTATTTTGATGATGTTTGTAAAGCATCTCAAGAGGCAGGGGTTCGATGGCTCCCAAGGGGAGCCAATCTCACCACCTAAAATTGGACATTTCTCTTTATTCTCCACTAGAATTTTAGCCATCCCTGGCACGTAGCCTGCCACAACAAGGTAGCGTGTCTGCCTACAAATCTCCTTCTTAGGAAGTCTGCCCCATTTCCCGGTGATCTAGAAGACTCCATTTCATCTGGGGGAATGTTCCTTGCCTGCTTTGAAACAAGTGTTTGGATATTACACTAAATATCTCTTTAGGTGAAAAACAATCTAAGCAGGGAGCTAAGAAAAATTATTAACGCTCTGCCGTCAAGCAGGGGCTGGATCCACTCATTTGCTTTGAATTCCTCTGGTTTTGTAATGCAGGTTTTGCTGTAGGAAATGGATTAAACGATGTCCATGAGGCATATAAGAGAGAAAAGTAATGTATCCATTTTCCATTTTCATGAATTTATTTCTACTTTAAAGATACTCTCAGGGCACTGGGATATTTGGGAATTATGGTTTTGCTGGTTAGCAGCCAGGCACACAGCAGTAAACTCGGATCAGCCTGGCTTACCAGAAAAGTGGTGGTTTATGGTTGTCCCAATTTCTTTTGGTTCTGCATTCGGAGATATTTCCTGACATTGTTTCATCTGACTTGGAATCTGCCCATGACTCCAAACATCAAGGTCAGGAAAGCACATGATCAAGATGCTTATCGAGACCTCCTGCCTGGGCCGAATTTGGCCAGAAAGCCCATAACGAAAGCAGTGAGATTGCTCATGAAACGAGGGTAATTTTTACTAGCTCAGGACTGGCTCACACATTTCTGTGATTGATGCCTTGCAGTCAGAACGGGGCTCTGCTGACAGGCATGGGGAGAGTGGATAGTCAAAGCAAAATGCAGTCAACTGTAGGTATTTTTAGACCTAAGGGATAATAACTGATTCCAGAGTTTACCTGAGACACGCATTACTGGCCTGACTTTCATTCACCCTGAGGACTCCCACCTTGGATGGAGCAGGGAATGGTTCAGTTTTTATTAAAGTGAGACAGTGAGAAAGGATAACAGGGCACAGGGTCAGCAAGGACCATTTAGTTGGCAACTAGAGGAGCTGAAAAGCCTGTGGTTTAACCCCGGGTGAATTAAATTTTTCCTGAGTATTCTTCAAAAGCAAACTTCATTGCCATGCAGCTGCAATGCTCATAAATCCTGTGCTTACACAAGCAGACTCCTGTCAGTGACTGGTGACCAGTTCTGCCTCCAGTCAGACCCTTCCAGCCAACCTCGAGGTGAGGAGGAGAGTCTTTGATTTGTGAGCAAATGAAAAAAATCCAGACAGTCTTGAAAACCCTGGGGGGAAGAGAATCAGGCTTGATTGCAAAGAAAGGAGCAATTTAAAAAAAAAAAAAAATAACTATGGATTTCTAAAGCAACACTCATCACTTGCTTGTTTCTCTGGTTCAGATTCATGTCTTTATAAGTTACTGTTAAGGGGAACAGAGTTGTGAAAACCTAAAGCTTTTCTGCCTGCAGTATGATTTGTAGCAAATTTATAGAGTAGGTAGATTATATCTAAGGATCTTTCCTTTAGTTAATTTGTTGGCAAAGTACGCAAATGCCGCTTCAGCAAAATTGGACTTTTGTTCTCAGTAAAATAACTTGGCTGGTGTATCAACCTGCTGCCCAGTAAAGTGTTCCTGCCATCCCCCAGAATATTAGAAATAAAAGGATGTTGGCTTGTGCTGCTAGAGCGGGATCCAACAAAATGATTCAAACCTGAGTGATATTTATCTGAGCTCTCAAGGGAAGGTCTGGCTGGGTCACGTCTCAGATCTTCAAATTTTCCTTGGAATGACTTGATTTTCCCTTGCCTTGGTGCTCTGATGTGCTCCCCGTGCTAACCAGGGAGCCGTAGTTCTGTGCACGGTGCTGTGCTGTCGGTTCCAGACCCCTCTCTAGGGAAAACTTCTCTTTAAGGCCAGCAAAACCCTTTTACACAGTTTTCCCAGGGGAAGGCAAACCTTCCCATCTGAGCTCCAGGTTTGGGAAATGGCCATTCGATAACGCAGACAAAGCCTGAGCTCTCAAAGTAATGAACCCATGCTGTGTTAGCATGAACGGTCAATGTTTTTAAAAGGAGGATAGGAAAGGTATGCTGAGTTGTTTGTGTTGATGGGGAATGGATAAAAAAAAAAATAAAAAATGTTAAAAGTGTTTAATTGTATGTGTAATGTATGTGAATGTGCACGTGACATCAGAAGTCTGATGGAGGAGAAACTGTGCCTACTTGAAATTTGTACGAATCTTGCTATTATATCTTCCCTGATCCACTTAAAAATAGACTGCACGGAGTACTTGGAGAAGCACAGAAGAGAACAACACCTGCTGAATTTCTCCATTACTGATTTCCTATCTGCTCTGAAATGTGTTACCTGATCATCTTGGCCCTTGGAAAAGTACTCGAACTGGTACTGATGATACTGATGATACAAACCCAGTAATTTTTCTGTTTTCCTCAATAATTAGATTTCTGGAATGGGCATCCTTGAAGGGGGCAGGGGTTAGGGATCTACTCCCATGTAACCGAGCTGCAAAACGTAACTTTTTCAGGACTGAAGGGACATTCCTTTAGAACCGTCTCATGGTAAACTGCACTAAGATCCTCTACAGCCCGTTCCTGCTCAGCATCCCTCCCTTTCCTCTTCTGTTGTGGTCTGATTCCAGATCCCTATTTGCTAGTGGTGCCTGTATTTGCATCCTAATTGTAATGCTAACTAATTAATATGCTGCCAAACAGGCATATTAATTAGTGTTCTTCTCCATTCTACCCCTGTGTCTGGCAGATTTCCACGGGTACTTTTAGCCTGGTATCTCTTTTTCTTTAGCCCATTGCATAACTAAGTAAAAAAATGTGACTTTGAGATGGAGAACTAGTTCTGTGGTGCACATAATTATAATCAGAGTAGCTTTTTCTCTCACAAGGTGTCAGATATCAGCAGTCTGTTCATATTCAGGTTCTAATTAACAGTATAGCTTAGAAGAGGTCTTCAAATGGCTGCATGGTGATTTCAACCAATCTATCTATTAAAGGTTGGATCCAGGCTCCTAGGAGGTGTGGGAGGGGCAAATTGGCCCACGTTTCTAATAACTTCTAATAACTTCTTCCTTTGTGAAAGCAAAGAGAACTATTTTTCTTCTAGGCTCTTTCCATCAGTAGATATTGATCACTTAACAAAGACAGCCTTTCAGCTACGAAAGGCCTTTGATTAAAATTTCACTTGGCAGTCTCTTGGATTAGATATTTTATCATCATCATGAACACTAGAGCCCCATAATATGAAAAAAGGAAATGAAATGAGGAGGCAGTAACCTGAAGTAAGAAGTGGAAAATTACGTATTAAATGCCAGACACATACTTTTAGATACTACTGTGCCACTTTACACATGGTACAGCCAATTAGATTTCGTAGGGTTGGGTGTAATCACTGCAGAAAAAATCTCAAGGGCTAAAAAGATTCTGTTTAGTCTAAGCCTTATGAACAGCACCTGTAAATCTGACTGGTTTTGTTAAGGGGCTGTAGATTTTTCTGCTATGTTCTTGTTGTAATGGGAATTTCTCTGCATTAGAAAATGGAGTTTGTTTTGACTGGGAAACAAACTGCTTGCTACAAAATTTGCTCTGATATAGCTAAAGTTTAAGTTTTCTCCTTGTGGGTTGTTTTTTTTTGTGTGTGTTTTTTTTTTTTTTTTTTTACCAGAAAACTCCATACCACATAGGGAGATAGCTGATAGTATGAATAAATGCTACTGGAGATGAGTCAGCCGCAGAGGAGGAGAGGACTGTTCAAGTAACTTTCTGTAGAAAAAAAAATATCAAGATTCAACAAAAAGAAAGAAGGCAGCACTTTATTCAGCTGTAAGGTAGCAGTGATGATCAGAGACGACAAAGGAAGATTTTTTTAGTGCTAGAACCAGGAAAAAAAAAAAAGAAGACTCTATTGCAAATGGTCCATTCTGGCAATTAGGGGCAACGGTAATGTCTGGGTGGGTGGTTTAACTCTTTCTTGTGTGGTTCTTTAAGCTGTTTCAGGCAGGAACCCTTTAGGGGAGGCTAAAGGCAATCTGCATTGGGCTGAATAATGAATTGGGTAAGTGTGTTTCCCCAAAACAGCATCCTTTTTGAAGTTAGTGGTAAATAGTTGCAAGCACAGTCATTCAGAGAGAATGAAGTAGTAAAAGCAGATGATAGAAGACTTACAGATCTTCTGCCATTTCCCTCAGTGATGGGACTTAGACACCTCCAGTATCAAAGCTCTAGAGGCTTGAAAATTACTCGGGAGAAATGTGATTTCTCACAACAGAACCAAGCTGGTGTTGAGGAGGACATGAAAGAAAGCAGAAACACGACCCTGAACTTAGTTATTTAATAAAATGTAAATTATTTGGTTTTGTCTGCTGCTTCCAAGCGCTAACACGTTAATTCAGCAAATCCCCAGGGAAAGGTTTGGTTCAACAGAAGGTAATAACCACCACTTTTTAGTTTTTCTGTCCCAGGAGAGTAAATTATTTTATTAATCTAAGTCATCACACCTATCTCTGCAATCGTGCATCTGACCTGGTTGCGTTGGTAGCCTTTATAATCAACAGACAAAGAGATACACACACAGAGAAAAAGCAAAGAACTCCAGTTTTTATCAACACATTGAAGGTCCTACAGCTTATAGTATGTCTCCCATTCTGTGGGAAGAAAGTTAAACAAAAACAACAGTTTGCGGACTGGGGGGGATCTCTTATGACCTCAGTTAGAGCATGGGAAAGATGGAAACATTTTTTTCTATTTTAACCTAATTCTCTCACCAGGCCTTTTCTTCAAAGGCCACAGATTTTTTTTTTTTTTTTTTTTTTTTTTTAGTGGTTATTAGATCTTTATCTGTGAGTAAGAGAAATAGCACGACATCTGCAAAGGTTAATGCTGACTTGGCCAATCCCTCTTTTAAAAGGCGAAGCTATATTTCTGTGACCTGGAGCTGCCAGTACTGCAGATATTGTGCGGGACACAGAAACCATCTCACGGAGATGAGATTCTGGGGACAGAACCACCAGGACAGGAGAGGAAATTATATTAAGGGAAGGAGAAGCTCTCACAAGTCCCAGTTCTCACATTTGAGGTTTTGTGGCTGGTAAAGAACAATTCAAACTCCGTTTTCAAACCTGTGTGCCAGCCCTTGCGCTGCACCCACTACGTAACAGAACCAGATAAAATAAAAACACATTTGCCAGTCCCTTGAAATGTATAAATAGTACAAAGTTCTCATAATCCAGACAAGAAAGTGCCAAGTGGTGTATCACCTTCTCCTCTTCTTTGTCTCACAATGTTATCCGGTCCAGATGTCACTATGACCAGAAAAGTATGGCTTCAGTGTGACCATTACCAAATGTGCTGCAGTGGGGGTTTTCTATTTAAATAAAAGGCTTTTATGGCACAGGACTGAGGGTCTGATCTCAGCCCTTCTGCCTCCTTGGTCGTGGTGGGCAGGAATATTTTCTTCCTGAATTTTCTCATGCAGTCACCATTTGCAATCAGTTACTGGAAATGATAATTTTGCTTGCTCAGCAGTACTAGAAGCTAATAAATTCAAGGAAAACTGTTTGATACAAACAAATCAACACTCATTGATTTTAGCTTTTCACCCCTGAGCCTTTTGTCTGTCATTTCACTATATTAATGAGCTCATTAATAGTTCTGGAGAAGGTTAAAAGTTATGGCCACCCAACTCAATCCATCACACTCCCACTGGCTGCTGTCAACATAAAATGGTAATATACCACCAGAATAGGATATTAAACTATTGCTGTAATGCGGTGTGGGTCAGTTCTATTCATAGTAAAATATATTTAGATCTTAACAGCTCTACTCTGCATTGACTCATGGCTGCATGATATACATATTAATGAGCTACATTCTACTAACAGTGAAAGTATGACGTTGTTTTTCAGGCAACTGCCTCTTTATAAGTATTTCTGGGTGATGCATCACTGTTACGTGTCATCAGTCTATACCAGCCTGACAAATCACGGCACATCAGTCCTATCTTGGCAGACTTTCGTGCACACTTACCTAAATACAAGATACTTGCTATTCTGTTTTAAAATAAATAGGTTCTGTTGCCTTGATGCTGTTGTGGCAACAGAAATCCTCCTTTGGCATTGCTGCACATGGGCCAGGAGAGGTTCAGTATTCTGTACGTAGGTACGGGCGTGAAGGATTCCAGCACCTGGGGGTGATAAAGCAGTGTCACCCTGGACTCCCTCGGGCAGTGGGGACACAGGCAGACATGGTGGGATGTCTGTGGCTGGGAGGCACCAACTCTCCATTGCCTGTGAAGGCTGGGGACTGCTGCTAGACCGGGCGACTTCAGAAAGGTGGCAGGAATCTGTGATCTCATAATTAGATCATAAGCCTCAGACCCCTCTGTTCTGAGTTAATGCTACTAATCAAGGCAAATAGTTTTATGACTAGAAGGCAGGTTACGTTACGTATGTAACTAAATCTCAAATCACACGAAATAGCTTTTAGTTATAAGACAGACAGGCTTAAGGCTTTCTGTATCATTAAGGCCTTTTCTTCGATCAGATAGGGGTAAAATTAATTTCATTTATCGGCATAAAACCCGAGGCTCTGGTAGATGGCTACAGCAACTAAGTTTAGACTAAGGGCTGAAGCACAGACATCCCAGCCCTCTGCGCTCTCCCACTGAGGCTGTCACAGCTGCTGGGTTTTACAGCCTTGCTTCCAGTCTCTTCCTGCCATGGCACTGACCCAATCATCCAATTATCCCAATCGCCGCGATAGCCTGTGCTAATGACTTTCAGCATTAACAGAGCCAGTGGCACTCAAGTATGAGAGGGCTGGTATTCCTCAACAGAGGATGATCTTGATAAACTCAAGATTATCAAGGTTTAATAATCAAAGGTTTGAGGTTGTCCAACCTCAAACTATTTATTAATAATAAATATTAAACCAGGCCACCTATTTTGGCAGAACGGGTTGTAGGTAGGTTGTATTCAAGTTAAAAAGGCCAGAAGACAATATTAACTAAATGTATCCCACAATCTAATGAGCTTTGAGTTACCTCATATTAGGCATGCCCCTGCTGTGTTTTACCACTCCAGAATAAATCATCCCGGTTTTGTTGCTACTCCCAAATTCCAGCCTAAAGTAAACCTCAGTGAAGAACCTCAAGCAGCCAGGCAAGAAGGAAGATATTAGAGAAGTCATGAAGGCATGGAGACACCAAGGCAGACGATAAATAAGAATTCAGATTCTTACAGCTGGATCCCAAAGCTGTTTGTATTTAACCCCAAACCATAACGGATCGAAATCAATTCAGTCTATGATATTTTTTCCCTTTGTTGCCTTATTAGTTTGGAAACAAAGATATTACTGTTGGATGGCTACTTAAAACCCTGAGCAGTTCTTCCTCTGGGCTTTAATAATTAAATCCATTCAATGAAGTGAATTCATTGCAGTGCTAAGACAAGGTAGTTTCAGAACCACCAGATTTAATGTTGATTAAAATATTTCCCTAGGCAGTGATAAGCAGCCAACAGCTGACTCAGAGTTTCTTGTTAAGCAGGATTTGAGTGTCTAATTCTCAGATCTGTGGAAAAAAAGCATTGTTATAAAGGAAGAAGTCAAAGGATGCACAAGCCAGAATTCACTATTTAATTCTACCCTAAGGCGAGCTTTAAGTATAGTTGTGTCTGCAAAACGGATGTAGTTAGGGGCAGGATATTTTAGAAACCCAAAGTGCTCACTCTTAGCAAAATCACTCTGAGTTTTAACGACAGGTGGATGAAGAGCTAGGCTGACAGAATTATACCCCAAAAAGGTTAAGCCTGTCAGAAACCAACCTGAACAACCAACACACTGCATTAACTTTGCCCTTTATTGAGGTAAATATTTATTGCCCGCTGAAACGGAAACCTGCGCATTCATTGCCGGGCGCTCCCAAATTCATGCAAAAGGCTGTGAAAGAAGCAACAAATAAAGAAGCACAAGCTGCCCAAACTTTCATTTGTTTCTCTTCACATTTCGATTCACAGCTTACAATGTCTTTTATGATAGCACAGCGACAAATAGGTTGGCTGTTCATCCACCGTGAAATGATTTTTTAAATTTGTATCCATTATCTGAGTAGGAAGAGGCACTGCTCTTGGTGTTTATTGTGCTAGCAAAAGAGCTTCCAGTAACACAAAGATTATTGAAAAGGATAGCTGGGTGTCGTCTTGTTTTGCTAACTCTGTTGAGCGAGTTTGCGACGTCGATGCCAACTTCTGAAGAATGTTTGTGGGCCTCATCTTCTTTCAACTAATTAGTTGGATATAATGGTCTTGCCTGAAGCATCACATAAAGGAGTATAGATTTTGTTAGCGACTGGCATTCCATTTGATTCCCTAGCAAGAAAACTTGAGATACTATAGGAAACCAACTAGTGTTTTCTTCCATGCTTTCTAAACTTTTGCTTTAGTATTTTATGAGACAGCAGATGATACAATTCCTCCAGTCACATTTAAACTGAAGTCAGAACTGGCAGGTAGCTGCATGTTTTACCAAGCTTATGCCTAAAGGGTATCTTTATCTCTGTGTGTCACGGAGCCTGGGTGATGATGTCACGCCAGTGGTGTTCACCGAGCAAAAATGAGCTATTTCTCAGCCTATCCTACACACACGAGTTGTTCCAATCTGTATTAAAATACAGTGCTTCGATTACTGACTACTGCGCATGGAAAGCATTTAGAAAGTTTTTAACTCCCGTCGCAGCATCTTTACAATACCCGTGTGTGAGTTTCCAGTCCTAAGTATAAATCTGCCAAATCTGAATATGTTATATACTTATTTTTCAGTAAAAATATGCTTTATCAAATAGTATAGTTCAATAAAAATGTGCTTTGAAATGCCAACAACCCTGTTCAGTATCACACAGTGCTGCACTATTTGTTAGTATCCAGAAAGTAAGTCCATCTGAAAGCAGATGTAAATTGTTCAAGCCTAGTGCAATTATTTGCACTCATTGAAAGGTTGAAAGTAAAGATCATAAAGCAAACACTTAAACTCCTTCAGAATTAATCATGAAAGAAGTCTTTAGTAAATGATTTGACCTTTGACAAAAGGTTTTCAGTATTTCTAAAAAATGTAATGGTATTCTCTTCCATTTAATTGCTACTTGCAGGCAGAGGAGCTTTTGTTTTATGCTTAGTGCTTATGATTGCAATTTGAATAATTGTCCTCCGTTGGTGTGCGTGTGTAGGTTTCTTTGAAGCTAAAGCAAATCAGAGAGGCAATTATAACTAATTCTACAGTAGTGGTCATTTTAAATTCTAAGTGTAAAAAGAAGTCTTTTACTGATGATTTACTTAATGGCAAGCTACACAATGCAAGCAAAAATAACAGAAGTTTGAAGTCATTTGCTGAAAAACATTGATCTAAAAATTGCATTCTAATCTCATTTAAAAATATGGATTCCTTGATCCCACAATCCCTCTTACAAGCTTGAGCACAATTACACATTTGTTATAGGCTAGTAATTCGTTAGAGGCTAGTGATCACTGTGCAGCGCAAGACGTTTCTGAAGAAGGGATTATCAGCCATTAATAACAGAAATGACGGAGGCTGACGTTCCGCGGCTGTGGAACAGGTATCTTGCTTCAGATGGGGAAATAGCTCAGAAACTTGTGTACAACAACCACAGGCCTTCTGTGGCAAAGTCGGGAGGAAATTTAACTTCCCTGCCAGTGCCACATTTTAATTTCCGCAGTATGTTGTTCCTCAGGACCCTCTGGAGTACTTTGGGACCTCCCAGCTCTTCTGATTATACGAGAAGATGCTAAAACCCAGATGGAGCTGTTCGTTTATTTTGCCGCTGCTAACAATGAGATGTAACAATGCTTATCTATATTATTTATAGAAAGAGCTTTCACAATGGTTCATATGGGACCAGCAGACGCTTCCAACTACTGTGTAAAGTGCTGAATGCCCAGAGCTCTCCTGGGCCACTCAGTATTGATCAGCTAACACCACGCTGGGAACAGCTGGTTGTGCTAGATTAGAAGTGTGACCTGAGAGGGTTAGATTCTAATAAACTAGCGGAGCCACAAGCTGTAGAAACCAAATGATTCATATCCTCTGAGCTTTCACAGAACAACTGCTGTCACCCTAAGAGCACGCAAAACCAACAAAGAGGTTTTCTTTGGAGGCAAAGAGACATCTGCTGTAATTAGAGTGGGACACAGATGGGGCACATTGTATCCAGGTTAACTGTCCGTTATTGCAATAGATGTTGTTCTCTTTAAGTCCAGGTAAGCTGTCTTCTGGTGCTAAATATTCAAAACATCATACAAAGCTTGCGACTTTATTCTGCTGTCTTCACAGGGGTTCTACAGTCCCACAGGCATGCAGTTCTAAAATAAACAGCACTCACCCTTGCAGCGTGTGGCCAGGGAGGCTATGGTCATCCTGCAGTGTGAGATGAAGTACAGAAAGACATCTTGCAGAGAGAGAGCCCGTCTTGACAGGACAGTGACCAATATAATCACAACATCCCGTTACTGGAGATGTACTGTGTCTCTGCAGTAGATATTTTAATAACAAATGATAATGACTCCTTGCTCTGGCGAGGTTGAAAGCTAAAATAATAAGAAGAGAAATTAATGCAGATTCCTATAATATTGCCCAGTCTTCTGGATGGTCTGCAGCAGTAGGAGTTGCACCCTCTTTTTTACTATATTTTGTTAGCAATATCTGTAAATGTGGGAAAAAAAATTAATATAACTCACTTAACCACTTCCATCTGTACCTCTATACAGCTCTTTAAGAATATGCCATTTAATTACTTCATCCCTCCTGGGGCACATGAAACATTTCTTCCCTTCTAAAATTATTTGGCAAGTCTAAATGTAAACATATGAAGATGCTTTAATCATCTTCTCTGAGACATTCTACAGCTTGTCCTATTCCAGAGAGATGTAGGAAGCCCATCTCAAGAACAACAATAGAACCAATTAATTTTCCGTTTATTCCTGTTGATCTTCGGGTACTGCAGTGTCTGGAAAATGCACTACCTCGCACAGAAAACTGCCAGGGAAATTTTTCTTGTTATTTAGAAGAAATTGTCAACTAGATGAATATGAAGGCTTGAGAAATCCATTAGAAGGTTCAAAACTAGTTGGTTATCTCACTTCATTCTTCTACCTCTGCACTTTGGCACGAGTCTAAGAGATTTCTGTCATCATTTCAGAGTTGTGTCTTAAATGGAGGAAGACTGAAATTGAAAATGGAATCATTTATCTACAGACCTAAATTAAACAATGTTGAGGAATCCTTCTAGTTGCGAAGGAAAAAAAAATGAAAGCTCTTCTCTCTGCAAAAAATGCAAACTTTACAGAGAGTAAGAGACAGCAGTGATCTATTCGAGTAATATTTGAGGAGGCATGTTTACAGCAAAAGCATCACAAAAGATAATCATAGGAACTATTTTAGTCTCTAAAATGTCACAATCTACATCACAGCATGACCCGTTAATATATCTAAGTTGTAAACTGTTCTCAAAGTTCCTCGCACTCTGTTTCTTTCAAGCCCCTGAGCAGAATAGCTTTGAATGAAACGGTTAAGAGTCTGCTGTCAGGGATTGAAAGAGCTGTTGAAGACATTTTTGTGTTACACCAAAGCTTTTTTAGTAGCAAGAGGTTTAAGTAAATATAAACGCCCTTTATGGTTCTTTGATGCTGCCAGCCTGAGAGCCAGAACCTCTTCACTGTACAATGTCTTAGAAGGTTTTAATATAAGAAGTGGAAGAGCTGCATGGAGAGACAGAGGTCATTCCAACGGATAGAAGAATGTCACCTCCCTACTCCTTCAAGCAAAGGTTGCTCATCCATTCTGACCTAATTTCCCATTTCGTTCTGCTTTAAACTTCAGTGTGTTGCTTCTCTAGGCACCTCCAACCCCTTCTAGGCTGGCCTAATCTGCTTTTTTTGAGTCTGAAACATGCCAAAAACTAACGTCTTTTCCCACTGACTTCAGCAACTGTTATGCGAGGTCCTTAAAATACAGTTCTGATCTCAGTTCTGCTCGTTGCTGCATTGATGTAAATTCATTGACTGCAGTGGAGTTTTGATACTTGTGCTGTTGTAGAATATGAACTAAATCAAGGCAGTAGTGGCAAATGATGACACTGAAAAAATAAACTTTGGTGTCAAAGGTCCACTTCAGCTGGGGGGTTGTACAAATATTCTGACAAAAAGCAAAGCATAAAGGGAACAAGGAAAATAAACTATCTAGCAGTTATCCCAGCACTTTCAGGCACTGGTTCCCGTGATTCTATGAACAACAGAGAACTGAAAATATTTACTAATCCCTTTTTGAAATATTTAACTATTTTCAGCTGTGATACTTAAAGAGAACACTCCCTGGCATGTAATTTCTCATGTGGAGGAAATCTACTCTTTCTATCACCAACAGGTATTTTACTCTCATGAATTCTGTGTAGGCAGCATGAAGGCATTTCTTATCTGTAGAAATTCCCAGGAGAAGTTAGTGACACAAACAGCGGGAGTCTGAGCAGCAGCGAGAGCAGGGGAGCAGCGTGCTCTTCCCATGTTCTGTTGGTGGTTCTGATGACAAGTCTTTGGCATCACAGAAGACTCGCTAGAGCCAAGAGACCATGGGTAAACTTCACTCTTTCTATTTTTGCCATTTGTAGTTTTGTTGTTTTTTTTTTTTTTAACAATTTCATGCTCCCTTTTCTACTAGAGCAAAGCGGTGGCACCTTTGTAGTTAGACCTTTCCTTGTGGGCTTTCCAGAATATTGCATTCTGGCCAGATCTAAGTGCTTACAAGGACGTGAGCTACGTTATTTACCATAAAACAAGAGGAAAAGGATACATAATGCCCCCATTTCCCTGTCTCTTTCTGCATCAAGGGAAACATAGATTCATTTGGAGTCCTGTTGGCTGCTTGACAGTAAAGTCCTCAAGAATTAACTTCTTCAATAAATTAATGAAATGTGAAAATAATTTGGTACAATCTAGGAATGCCTTGGCACTGCAGTGTAAGATTTAATAGCAATTCCTTGCACTTTCTGTTCTCTGGATGAGAGGTGCTTAATAAATAGAAGAGGATGTTTATTTCAGAAGAGCTCAGCTTGATGGGTGGAAAGCACCTCTGTAAGACTGCAGGACTCTGGTTGCACATTTCTCTTCCTTCTGTGGCAGATACATATTCAGATATTCCCCTGTTCCCAGTTTCACAATTATTGCCGTTTCCATAAACACTCTGTCAGTTTTGTTGATTCATCTCACTCTATAGCCACGCTTTAAACCTGACTCTGTTTTAAATATTCAGATTTGAAATATTCACCAAATAGCTGGAGTGGCACTGGTGTGGGATGAGCATTTTTTTCTCCAAGGGGAGGGGATGAAAGTCAGGAGACATAGAATGGCAACCAGATCTCCATCCCAAGGAGGAGCAGCATGCAAAACCAGCCAGGCGCGCAATCAGATGCACTTCGTGCTAAAAGTCTGCTTTATGTTTAGATGTTTAACTGGCAACAGAGAGATGGAGGCTCTTAAAGATATAGATCAGCATCTCAGGGATTTTGAAGAGCACTTTGGCCTAATTCCTGTTCTTCTCAAGGCGTTAAACACCTCTAATGACCACTCTCTTTTTGCAAGAACACTCCCCCAGGTTCCAAATATATCCCCTACTCTATTTGCCTTAGTTTCAGTGATTTCTTTTCCCTGCATTTGCCTACCACTTCTGTCTCAATCTGTGGTAGCCAGGTGTGTTGCTGCTTTTGGGAGGCTAGTTGTGTGTGCAGCACGAATGCTAAAGAAAACGAATACATTAGCAAGAAGTGACAGAGAAAAAAAATGCCAGTATGCTGGATGGCACTGGTAGTAGCTTTTGTTTGCTTTCCAAACGTATTTGCACAAAAGTATTTTGCCAAGAAAGACAGTAAAAAGGAAAAAAGCGAGTGTGTTAAATATAGAAAGTATTTCTACGTTGTGTTAGTATCATCGGGAGAACGTGGGTCATCCAGGCAACAGAAGCAGACCCTGAACATCTCCAAGCAGAAGCATGTGATACCAGTAGCAAGGCCTGAAAGCACTGGTTTGTGACCAGCCAATTGCCAGGGCTGACTTATTCAAGGAATGGTTTATGAATACGGAATTTCAAAGCATCGATATTCCTAAAAATCAAAACCTGGACACGGTCATTTGAAAAGATAAAGGAGCTACACAGAGGCACTTGTTCCCCGCAAGCAGATCACTCCGTGCTCAAGGTGTGCAGCCTTTTCCGTGTTACACAGCTGGACAAAAGAAGAGCAGGATGATTAAATGATTTGTCCTTGTTATGCATGCAGAGGACTGAGAAAAGCACGCCGAGGGCATGTTAAAGCAACATCTACCAATGCAGATTTTTTTTTTTTCCCTGTGATAGATTTCCCTGTTGGATTCCAGGTAATTCAAACAAAAGGACACTTGAAGCCTTTGGGAATTGTGAATACAAGGCACCTGACAACCACATTATTTACTTATGCTGGAAGAGGTCTGCTATTCTTCTAATACATGTAACATTTCCTATGGCTCTGTGCAGCAGGCTTTTTTGTAGCAGGGATTTAACCTTGGATCATTTAATTCGAAGAACAAAGCGTTCTGTCTGCAGTAAAAGCTTGAGCTGTTTACACCGTCTCAAAGATTTCAGTCACTAGAGGGTGACAGAATCATGTCAGGGAAGCGCAGACTACACACTTAACTGCACTCCTGGTCCTCACTCACAGCTATTGAGTTAGCAGTGGGTTGTGAAAAATTTTCACATCATTACATTAACAAAACAATTTCATTGACAGTGATTGAGCCAATCTGTTCAGCCCTGACAGTGAGAAATCTCTTCTCTGCCTGCAAGGGCAATTTGTGTAATTATACACACGTCAATGAAATGAGATAGGGAATAAATCAGTGTCAGTGTACTAAACTGCAGCCCTTTTCTTCCATCAACATGAAGTCAAGTATCTTCTTGTATCTACATCCTTTACATTTATTGATACCTTTTAGTCCTCAAACCTCCTGCCTTGTCCATAGAGGGTTAAAGTTTTGGGTTTTCCACAAAAACTCCTCATTTTTCCATCTGTTACAGAAAAATAACCTCTCTGCCCCATCTGAGAATATTTCTGTCTACTGCAACATTGCCAGGCACCAGGGCAGCAGTGGGATGGAGAGATGAGAACCATTCCATCCTTAACCCACTTCTGCCACAGCGTGTGATGGCTGTCAGATACTTGCATGTTCCTATAGCCTGTAAGTCCTTATTTCTGCAGGCAAAGAGCCAGTGGACCCAAGAAAATTCCTGTTCTTAAATTTAACCAGTGTGCAAGATTTAAAGTACTTGGAATACACAAATACTGTAAAACACAGACTTATTGAGATCGTAGAGAAATCTTGGTAAATAGCCATCTTCTCCTCCTCACCTTCTTTAGATATCTGTGCGATGCTGATATGTATTGCCAAGACTGAAAAGCCCTTTTAGTTGCAAACTAGACAGGATTCTTGTGTTTTTCTTAAAAGGCCTACAAGTGGACCCTGATTTAATTTGGCATCTCTGGATTACACCATACTGAAAATAACGGCATAACCACCATAACAATTGCAATTGTAATACTCCAGTTACTGTAGAGCTCTAACCAATCATCACTGCAAGGGTTTTAGAAACAGATCTGGTGCAGTCAATAATGATTTTTAAGCCACAGCGTTTGATTCTCAGCATATGGTAGTCAGTGGAACGCTTCCCAACTATTTTTGTTAGGTCTGATCGAGTCTCTTTCCATCACCACTTGAGCACAGTTTTTGAAAAATATACTGAACAAACACTACAGTTTACACCTTGTGCTTAATTCCAGTCAAGTGCAGGGTTTCACGTCTAACTTGCCTGCAATTAAAACTGCCAGTGGGATCCTCAAAATTAGGTGCTTCTTTTATACTGACTTTGCAGAGCAGAATGTTTTCTTTTTAGCAAGGTCAGAGTAAGTTCAAAACACAAATAAAACCAATTTCTCTACCTCCAATA
This sequence comes from Athene noctua, assembly GCF_965140245.1. Classification (NCBI taxonomy): domain Eukaryota; kingdom Metazoa; phylum Chordata; class Aves; order Strigiformes; family Strigidae; genus Athene; species Athene noctua. The sequence continues at coordinate 3,471,327 of NC_134064.1, read as the reverse complement.
AATGAAATAGGTATCTTGCAAATACCAGTGCCTCCTTTCTATGAACCAAGTGATGGTGGGGTGAGACAAGGTGTTCTCATCTGTCTTTGATTAAAACGTTCACCTGCAGGCTGTTTCCCATGCTTCGTTTAGAAGAAGGACGTTTAATCTCCCTCACTGCTAGTAAAGATGTTGGCTGCTCTTGGAGAATCATTCACTGTTGTTTGTAGGAAAAGGTAAAAAGTTATTAGCAGATTTAGGGGAAGTAAAAGAACACAAAAAGCTGAATATGGAGAGTCAGTATTAAAATAAAATTAGGTTGGATGGCTTAAACCCTTTAGCTGGGTGATTTAGCAGTAGATGTAGAAGAGGACAGCAAACTTTAGTCTGTACAAACCCACTGAGGAACGAGTGCTATCCAAATACAGCTGAGAATTTTCTACCATTCCCTTCCCTGTACTCTCACATAGGAGGAAAGCACATAAATGGTAATGGCCCACTCTTTACAATGCTATAACTCCAACAGATGAACGATCAAGATCTAAGAAGAGACATGTAAGAGAATTGTAAGAATGCACGAGCTGTTTCTAGTCTAGGAAGGAGAAAAATAATATTCGTGACCCCCTGGGGGGACTTCAGAGGATAATTTAATGTCTCATCAGAAAAGATCACCAAGGCCATTTCAGGGGACTGAGAGAAAAGAGGCAAAGCATTCTGAGAACTAAACATATTATAATGAGGATTCGTTGGGGTTTTTTAAAATAAACAAAACAAATAATCAACTGAAATTCAAAATGCAAGAGCTTAGGAAAAGACTTATTCTCCTCCAGCAACAGGATTTCCATAACTGACCACTGCTGCTCCTTCCACCTTCCCCTGCGCTGTACATTCTCGCTGTTGCAGGTTTGGGCAGAGTTTGGGCAGGTTTGGGCAGTCTACTGACTTACTTCTCATGGCAGTTTGCTCTGTGTTAAATTCACCACCATACTAAAGACCAGCAGAAGTGCTCTGTGCTTTACTCTTTGAAGTGAATCCTTGGACTTGCCTTTACTGCTGTACCATCTATCTGCATCAACGGTGAATTCTGCCCTGAGAAGACAGCACGCAAAGGGTGGGAAACTAATTCCTCTGGGTTTCAATTTTTAACGTATTTGTACGTAGAAACAGGATCTGTGCAGCCTTTCTTGGGTCTATTTCTGATCAGCTGCTTGTGAGAGCTTGTGCATGGCCTGCCCAGATGCCACCTCATGCCGGACAGCAGCCCAGAAACACAAAATAAAGTGTCCTCCTCGATTTTTCTAATACCGTCTTAATAACTTTATCCTAAACACCTATTCATAGAATCATCTAGGTTGGAAAGGACCTTGGAGATCATCTAGTCCAACCGTTCATCTAGCATATCCTTAAGCTCTAAGTCGACCAGACTCTTGAACACCTCCAGGGATGGGGACTCCACCACCTCCCTGGGCAGCCCATTCCAACGCCCAACAACCCGTTCTGGAAAGAAATACTTCCTAATATCTAGTCTAATCTTTCCCTGGTGCAACTAGAGGCCATTCCCTCTTGTCCTGTCACTTTCTACTAGGCTAAAGAGGCTCAAACCCAGCTCTCTGCACCCTCCTTTCAGGGAGTTGTAGAGGGCGATGAGGTCTCCCCTCAGCCTCCTCTTCTCCAGACTAAACAACCCCAGTTCCCTCAGCCGCTCCTCACAGGACATGTGTTTCAGACCCTGCACCAGCTTTTAATGTTTGTAATGAAAATAATTTCCAGCAAATCTACAATTTCCTCATTTATGTCTCTTTTTCTTTGTACTGTTCTGTATGAAGAAGAGTTGTTAGAGAGCTTTGAGATTGCAAACGCTCTGACTGTCTACAAGTGAGGTACAGTGGGGCACTTGCAAGACTTAAAACTCAGTAGTAACACTGAGAGCATTTGACCAAACAGTCAGTAGTAACTTGAAGGCCTCCAAAGAGCAAAGCATTGGTATTTATATCTCAAAGTCTATCCAAACCCAGGAACAGACCTCATTCTTTTACCAAGTGGTGCCCAAGCGTAGCATATTCCACTCTTTTTTAATGTCTGCATCTCTCCTTAGCAAGTACAAAATGAGTGAAACAGAACTCTGGCTGGCTGGTACATTATGGAAACCCCTTAGATGTGATACACAAAAGTAACCCCATCATGCCCTACTGAACTTAGCCTCAGACTTTTGCAGCTGATCTGATGAAACTTGCTAAAATAAAGCAGAAATCTTAGGAATGGCTGGAAAGGCAACCTTGCCTAATGAAACAAAAGAAATATAGAGCTTAGCAGTAAAGAAGGCCAAATTCTAAAGAACCTGAATTCATTGAAATGTATGCAATTGATTGCAGTGGGAGCAGAAGTTGGCTCAAAATAGACTTGATTAATTAACAATAATGATATTTTGGCAGACTCCTTCTAGGCCACAGAGGAGCAGTCTATGCAATTACCATTGCAAAATCATCATAAATATTTGGCCGCATTTGCTATATTAAATAAAAAGTCTATAGAAAACTAATGGATCGAGTGAACTCTTTATGCAGAAGAGCGCCCATGATTAAGCGCCAGAGTGCCATGGAGAAGAAACATGACTTCACAGAAGTCCGTGGCAAAATTCCCACAGACTTCAGTAGGATGAGATTTCACTTAGTATGACTGTCGGTGAAGGTGGGAACATTTGCCTAATGCTAGTTTCGTGCCAGCATGCTATCAGCTCTGTGAACAAGCTGGCATCTCTTCCAGCTTGCCCAGACCTTTAGCGGAAAGCATCTGCTACCTTATGAACTGAATATCCAAATCCCTCCCGTCCCGGGTCTGATTGAAATTCTGTAAGCGCGTGACTCAGAGCTTTAACTTGTAGCCTGAGGAAACAACAAAATAAAAGGGAAAACAAGCCTGAGTAGTGGATTTGAAGAGATGGAAGAGGGAAAAACTTCCAGCTACTCTGAGGAAGTTTTTGGTTTCTTTTGTTCAGCAGTCTGCTGAGCGTTAGTCACTCAGATGATTAACCACAGGTGGAAAGAAAGTTATCACTAGGTTTCTTAATAATATAAACCTTTTCTAGGCTTAGAATCAAACACCTGTTTAGGACTAGCTAACTAGGTGTGTATCTTGTGATCTACCATGTTCCCTAGAATGAACTCACTGATGCTCTTGCATTGAACAGTGCATTGGCACTTTTAACCTGGATAGGGCAGAACTTCTCACCTTACTGCCCTCAGCCCAGCTAGTCCTGAGAGAACGAGAGCCAAAACATCCTAAACACATGCAGTACTTACAGCGGAACGACCAGGAACTCCTCACCCTGCTGCTTCCCAAAATCCAGGTTAGCTCTCCCGCCAGATTCTCCTACATCAGGCTGTGCTTCATTCAGTGTCTGCCTCATCTTTTGTAGCGGTAATTTCAGTGGGATGGATGATGCTGTTACTCTGCACTGCTAAGATAAAGTCTCATTTATTTCCTAGCTCATTGGCACTGAGGGATAATTGAAACAGTCTTACAGTTTGCCTCTTTATAAATAACAGTCAGGAGAATTTTGTCTCTTGAATTATAATTTTGCTCATCTCTGAACTGTATTTTATTAACCGCATTTTATTACCCTCCCAATGTATTGTAACTGCACTAGGAGGGAACTGCCAACTATATTGTTCACTGATTGACATGTGATTTTGTTCTGTGTAATTAAATCAGGGAAAATGAGACAGAGTCCAATATTCCCAAGACTAGCACCTCCAAAATGCTCCTGGAATTCCCTTTAGCTAACCACAGCCTGCTGACCACTGCATTCCTTGCTGATATTTTAACTGACATTCAGGAACAATGCAATATTAATTAATATTTTGTCTAAATAATTTGCATATTTGATGGTATGACTTGTTTACTGCTAGAGCATGGCAAAAAGTATGGGAGAGAAGACTGTGACAGGACGAAATTCTTCATCATACTGCTCAGGAAGGGAAGCAAAGAACCAAGGGGTTGAGAAAGCAAAGACATTTAGAGGCTTCTAATGAAGAAAATCACACAGCCTTTTTGGAGGCGGTAAAGGGCTTTAAGAGAAGGAAGGATATTGGTGTGGCAGTCATTGATATTATTTTCAGTCTGTATTTGGAGACAGCAATGCCTTGGTCATGGTTATTGCTGTGTTATGCAATAAAAGATCTCTCCATATCATCCTTCAGCATAGGTTTACTCTTCAGTACAAATTATAACTTATCATGCTGAGACAGACAGCAGAAGAGGACGAGAGAAAGAAGGAAAAGCAGACCAACATTATAAAAAAAGCTGTTTGTTAAAAGTAGTGTTGATCCTCTCCCTCTGAATCTCTACACATAACTTGCTCAAACTCCGACTGAAAAGGTTGACCCCATTAATATATCTTCCTGTAATATATACTACTAATTTCTGACAGCTCGGGACAATGAAAAGCTGTGAATGGTGTAGGTGGGCCCAGACATTACACAAACGAACCACCTGTGACTGCAATGCAAGCAACGGTGTTAACTACCTCCAGCACTAATGTTTGACCTCTGTTGTCTAAAAGATTGCAATAAACCCAGTTCTGACCTTGCTGTCTTTGACTGAAGAGGAAAGGCTTTTTGAGACTGATTCTTCAGCTGCAGACAAAACTGTGCGAGTGCCTCGGGTTCGGATACTGTCACGGATGAAAGTATTGACACGGTAACGATTTAGTAAAAATAATCTAGATTTATTAATAACTAACAACAATTTGTCAATACAAAATAGAAAGAAAAGCGACTTACTGAGATTCTAAAATGACAAGATGCACTCTAATTTACTTAAAGGTATCTTAATTTATACATATATATACAAGTGCAGACACAAACCAGACATATACATACAGAAACAAGGTGTTTGGATTCAGTAAAATGAACACAAAAGGGACAAACACACACAGGAACAAGGGCAAGGGGACGTACCCCCCCATCCCCCAATAAACAGGTGAAATAGAAGCTGGCTCAAAGAAAATTTCCCTCTCGATTTAGAGCAAGTACTCCCAATGCCTTGGCATTCCTCAACGGGCCATAATTGAGACTTGAGCCGGTGGACTTCACCCCGGCCTTCCGTCTGGAGCAGACGACACCTTAAGGGTTTTGGTACCCGAGAGGCTCCCAGCTCAGGGGAGATGCTGGTCACCGGCCGCTGCGATCCAGGAGAGCTCAAAGGGCCTTAGTTTATAGGGTCCAAGCTAATCGACTTTTGTCAAATACTATCTGGTGCCTTAGAGCAGTTGCACAAGAATTTGATGACCATGCAACCCTGTTATTGTTCCATCTGACCCCATCCCAGGCACAGGTGTGCCAGGGCATCAGGAGATGATGGGCCAGTATAACCCTTTCCCAGCAATCAGAGCAGGGCAGGAGCTACACTCCTTAAAGTTATCAGTCCTTATCTCCATAGATTGATGTATGGCTTGGGGGGATGTGGATGGAGGCACACCTGGTACCAAGCAGCCCAACAGGGAGGGCAGGGAGGGATCAGAATTGCACCACCACAGGTACTCTCACTGGAATGCACTGAACTGAAGGACATTTCACCCTACTCCCAACGATCCTCTGGCTGTCAGCAATGAAAAGGGGGGTGGACCACGCTGTACAGTGATGTCAGACATGTAGATTTGGGGGAATTTCCAGGATTGTACAGGGAAGTAGAGCTCCAAAACCAGAAATGCTGCACTCTGATCTTCTAACAGGATTCTCAGACCTGAACACGTAGAAGACACGTGGAGCCAAGCTGCTCAGAAGCGTATGACAACTGTGTGGCTTTACTCGCTGCCGTTAATGAGTCTTCTCCCTCACTGCCAGATCCCACCAGAGGCCATGAAAGCAAGAGCAGACTCAGTGATGTTACCAAGCCAGACTCAAAGCCAGTTTGTAGTTTATGAGCCCCTCATGTGCTACTCCAAAGGACTCCGTGAAAGTAAGCCCATACTTTGGAAGAAAGAATCGGCTAAATCTTGCTAACAGTGCTCTGAGACTTCACAAAAATGCATATTGAGGGGGATTACATCATCAAGGTAGTCTTGGTTACCACGGTATTTCTGTTATATTTACCCAAGAATGATGAAGACTTCCTTGCAAATCCCGCTGGGATGGGGAGGATTTGATAGCTGGCATTTATATAGCTAAGCCATTCTCTCAGCATTTAGACCTGTGTGTATGCTCTCGTCATGGTGACATGTCTTGCTTCTGGATTCTAAAATGAGCAAGATCCTATTAGCAGTGGGAACTGAGCATGATTGGCTAGAGAATTGGAGGTGTTCCAGTTGTGCTAATAATACTTTTTGCTTGGAGACAATAACAATCCCGTTATGTTAATTTTTTTTTGCCTGGCGTATACAGTGTGCGATGTACAATAATGTCCATAAGTGTTTTTACGAGTGCTTAACGCACACACTTCAATTTTGCAAAGCAGCTGTCAGAATTAAATGCGTAACAAATCAGATGGTTAATCAGCATGTGAATACGTAAGGAACTGTGTCTGCGAATGAGGCGTGCTATTTTTAAAACCCTGGGGAGCTCTGCCACCAGATGGCCTTTTTTTTTTTTTTTTTTTTTTTTTGAGCTATAAGTATTCCTCAAAATAATTTGATTTTGGCGTTATACAATATCTAGTAACTTTTAAATACCTTTCTGAAATGGCTCGTTCTGTCTCCTGGATATGCAGCTGTCGTGGGCATCCTCACCTTGCTAAGGGAAGCACTTGTTTCAGGCAGTTTAAACCTTGTTGTCCTATGATATAAATGCCTGCAGGTGATTACGTGTGGATGTTTTTGCACATGTACTCGTGCTCTTTTCATTATAATTTCACGTTGCGTACGTTGTAACCAAGTCACCTAATATTTTCAGTAGGGATCAATCAAGCCTAAGGGAAATTAAGTTCAAACCTGCAAGTTTTTAAAGATACAGAGTCTACTGATTTTAGGAGTGAAACACCTATTAAGTTCCTACATCCTGTGTGGTCCTGGGCATTAAACATCCAGTTAATTCATGAAAGCCAGTGTAAATAAACCACTTCAAGTCCTTAGGCTATTTGGAAAATGTTAAGTGGGGTTTCATCATATATAATTCAAAGTTGAACAAACTATATGCAGACTCGAGAGCTGGGATTTTAGAGGAAAGATGAAGTGCTGTAGGTGATAGCACCAGTTATTCAGTAATTTTTCTTCCTGGGTCTCTAATGCGCTACTTCTCCCTGCTGCTAAATAAGCAGGGGAGCCAGCTTCCAGTAAAAGGTGCATGAAGTGGATGAGCTGGAACACAGAGGGTTTTCTACTCTTAAATGTAAGTCCCTTAGTCTCTGAAATCACTGACCAAGTGCTCAGATGTATCATGTTCCACCTTCACGACAACATTATCTAATCAAACTCATGTCTGCAATGACTTTGCTATTAATGGGCAATTACATGACACGCCTCTAGCAAAGCTCCCCAGGATTTCAGGCTCTAGTCTGAGCGAGACAATAATATTTACTTGCACTAAAAAAAATCTTGTCAAGAATTTTGAAGTTTCTCATGACCACTAATTACCACACACCAGAGCTACTATTACCATTTCATGCCTGGCTAAACCTACAAAGAAAGAAGTAAAGAGAGCAGTTTGATACACTTCTGAAAAAAATGTGCAATGAGGAGAAAATGACATAGAAACCTGAAGATAATCAACAGAAAATTTCTTTTTCTAGTTTGATCGAGTACAAGAAGCTCGTCTTGCATCTGATAAACACTCAAAATGCACCACAGCATCCTATCAGCTATTTCTCTCTGAATTAATTCTCTTGAAATAACTACTGGAACAGGACTTCAGCATCTCATGCAAATATCATTAGCACTCCTACTTCTAATTCTGGGACAGTGAAGAATTTTTCCCCTCCTTTCTTTGTTTTTCTTTGTTTCGCCTTTCTCCCACTGTGACCAGGAATACAATTTTTGTCGCGTGTGGTACATATGTTTCCCACGAAAAGTTTGGATTTTGAGGAGCTGACATTTTCCAACGGAAACCCATTTCATGAGAAAAATCTCCAACCAGCCCCTTCGCCAGCTACATCCAGGATGCCTTTCGTGGGCCCAGATCCAGCAGCAATCACACAAGTATCAACAAAGCTCATTCCATGGACCAAGAGAGATCCGACGGCAGAATCTGAGCCGCTAGAGGGATGTTATTGGGTTCTGCACACGTATTGCTACCAGCTGTTTTCAACTGAGCATCAGCTGCCTTATATCATACACATCATTCAATTAATTTCTGATTAAGCAAATACCTCCTGCAGAGGTAATTAAAATCTAGCTTAGGCTTTTGTGGTGGCCTTCACAAGCTACCCCAGCTCAGCCTGATCCTTTAGAGAATATTTTATTATATAAATTTCTACCTTATTCTGGGGTGCTGCAGTGCTCTCCCCGTACAGCCAGGGAAGACTGCCTGGTTTATCATAAATCTCCTCCCTGCTAGTGAATACAGGGATAAGAAACCCCTCCAGAAACACAGCCTGGAGAAGGTGTTACTCTGTTTTTACTGACGGCTCCTGTTAGCTTTCTTCCCCTGGGGAATGTGTGGTTCCAAATTTGACTCTCGGCTCAGAGCACAGTGCTGCAGGTTCCTTCGAAGTGCTCCTGATGATAATTTGGCTTCTGATAGAATTAAATCAATGACAACATTAGTGAGGCTGGCAGGGCTTTGCCCCAGAGAAGGGCAACGTTACTGCTGAATACAAACCGTATACACAAGTCACACTTAGCCAGCTCTTACTCCCTCCATTTTTGAGCTAATTTGATGGCTTTGAGGAAAGATAAGGGAATCAAGGACTGCAGGCATCGTTGGCTGTTCCTAACAGTTTCAAATGGCCAAAAGGACAGAAAGAAAGAGAAGAATGTGTAGCGACAAAAATGCTGCATGGCTTTAGGGAGAGAGTATTTCATCCGAATTAAATTAAGCGGGATGAATTTCAATTTGATGTTTGTGGCACAACTGCTGACTTTATTGAAGGCAGCCTGCTCTATAGATTGCATTGATTCTTCAGTTTACTGGAACATGCTTTACTTTCAAATTGTGAGTGAGCGCTGTAGCAAAAACAGATTTCAGTTTGCTCTTCAAAAGCAGACACGCACATTACATGAGGGAAATAGAAGACAAGGCAGAAATTCCCAGCAGTGCATGTGAAATGCTTTCCTCTGTATTTGCAAAACAAAAGCTGTTGTCTGGAAATTTTCAGCCCAAGAGAAAGAAAAATGATGTATTATACATACAAAAGTCTGCCAAAATGACAGAGGTTTTTGTTAAATTTCATGATTCTAAAGTTTGTCTGAAAAAACCCCAAAATCTACATTGCCTCACTGTTTTATTATGAAATGAAAAACAAATATCACAGTGGTATTTCTTTTAGAGTTGTAAAGTCAGTATAGTTAAATACGTTTTAAAGGCAAACATGACTTGATTGATCTGTATTATATTTCCCGAGTGTCATTCACATTTCATTTTCTTCTTCTGATTTCGTTGAGGATTCTTTTCTTCATGCTCAATATTCTTAAAGGGAAAAGATGGTCTCCTCCCCATCTAGCAAGCTGTTCTCCACAAATCAAAAAGGAGAACGTAGCTCCCTTCCAATGGACTCTGATGATCATCTCGGACCTATTCATCTGGGCTGTAGTTTTGGCAGATACTCGGATGTGAAGTAGATTTGAAGTATTTGGACGTCACAGTCAAACACAAGTGTAAGTACTTTGCTGGACAAAGACAGCTTAGGTACCTGCAAAAAAGCGAAGTTTAACAAAGACTGGGGTGACTCCATGCTACCGCATTAAAAATAGGAATACTTCTCTTTCAAACATTTATTTAGTTTTTCGTAGTACAAAATTGGAACAGGAAAATAACAGTATTATCTATCAGTCATATTCCACTCAACCTTTTGGAACAGCACATGTTGTGCACTATGTATATTTACCCATTAAAAAAAGTCTGTAGATTCATTTTTTTTCTCTGACATGAAAAATGTTGATGGAAGCACTAAAGGATTAGACTGTCTGTGTGATTTGCTTGCTAAAGTAAACACGAGCCAATACTGTAACCAGATCACATACTCGCGGTGGAGTAAAGTGACTAATTTAATTTTCAGCCACACTGAGAAGAAGCAGAAAGTTCACCAGGAAACAGACTGGGCTTTCTTTAGTGTGGGAATGAAAACACGTGGGGCAAATGGGCCTGATGGGGATTTTTGGCCTCATTTTACCTGTCTTGGCCCTTGGGATACATTAAGAAGAATAGTTCAGAATGAGATTATAAGGACTCTACAGACAAGTAATAAAATGGATTTCTATTTTTTTCCCGTAAAGCAGTAGAAGGAAAGCTAAGTCATCAGATAACTGTAGGGGTGTTTGTTACACTGGAAGGTGGGCTCGGTTCGGTTTCTAGGCTTTTCCTCTAGTCCCTGTGGTTGATTGGGTTCTCTGCTCTCAAGCACTGATTTCAACAAAGAAAGGGAACAAGTTCTTGACTTGCAGTGCTACTGAGAGGCTGGCTCCAGCCTCCCCACACTAATCAACTCTTTCTCAGCTGTGCTTGACCCATCTTCTCTTGTGTTTGTGGCAAGGCGTACAGGATTTTCTAGGGTTGCTCTTATTGTCAGTCCAAAGTTCGGATCTAGCTTTGACCCAGCTGCCAGGGATGGGAGAAAGGCAACGAGCCAGGAGGCTTCCAAGTCATCCTCCAGCATATTAGGCCTGAGCTCCAGTACCAGCACGATCTGGTGCCAGAGCAGCCTGGAGCAGTAGGGTCCCACACCCTTTCCACACAAGATGTGCCACTTCAGAATACAAACCCATCCCAATAAATGATGCACCGCATTGCAGCAAAATATGTAATACCTCTGATCCTGCTGACTGAAGAAGTGACGAGTAGTCTTGACAGACATCACTACTTAACGTGATTAGGAGTCAGCAGTAAACACTAACGCTGAGCTTTAAGTCCTATTTTACAATGCAAATGACTTTTTCATGGATCTGTGAGCAGCAAGTTGGATTTTGAGGGGTGGTGGTGGGGTTTTTGCAAGATTGTGGTCAAATTTTACAAACTAACCTCCAATAATTTCCATTTTGAATGACTGTTTACTATCGATTTTTACTATGGTAACATCTGGGCAACCAAAATAGCCCGCCATTGTATGGAGTCCTGAGCAAAACTCAGTGCATACTATGAGAGCATGATGTCCATTTAGTTTAGGAAAGGATGTTTCAATGCAAAATCCTTGTGCTGTAGTTACACAAACAAAAATCTATCCTTGGACACAGGTGTGTCATTTTGGATCCATTTGTGGAATGGATAGCCTGTATCTGGGAAGGCTCCTCAGTGGATATTGTAGAAGGATTTAAGAGGCTCTTACCAACCTGAAACGTTCATGCTACTCGCAGAGTTTATTGAAGTCTGGGGGTAGGTTTGGAGGGAAAAGCAATCTGTCTGCTTCTGACTCCTGAAATTTTGCCCACTGCCATCAGGAGGATGCTCAAGGAGGAAATTTAAAAAAAAAAAAAAAAAAAATTTTCAGGTACACAGCATAAAGACGTTTGACACAGAAAACCTCATTGTTCATCCTGCTGATACAAGCAAGAGAAGAGAATCTTGTGCCTAAAGATCAGTAACGTGTTGTGGGTGTGGTTGGGTGCAACGCATAGAAGTAAGTTAAAGAAAAAGAGCAGCACTATCCTGCTCAAACAATCTTTGCAACTCCCCTGCACTAAGCATGTGTATTGTGGCACTTCCAGGCAGGACCGGGGCTCCACTGCTGTGCAAACACGTGGCAGGAGACCCTTCCACTCCAAAACTACTTAAATAGCTCAAGTGCAGGGAGGGAGAAGAACAGTCCTGTGAGTCCCATTGCACTTCTGAAGTGTGAAGAGCAGAAATGTCACATATCTTGGCTAAGGTCATCCAGGCAGCTTTCAGCAGACACGTCCCTTGGGTGTAAGCATTCTTATTTCAAAGTCACAGGAGGTCAAGTTATAAAACATGCTCTTTTCCTCACCATTCCTTCCTTCAAGCATGTTTCTGTGCATACACTAAAGAGGATTTAACTGTAAAAGGCAGAAAAGTTTGATAATCATGAGAAATGAACACTGAAAATGGCACTTAGCAGCTTGCTCTGTGTAAAGACAAGCGTAACCCCAAGTCAATGGGCTTAAAAATACAGGCTAAGAGCACAAAATGGATTTAAGGCAGATGGAAGATAAAGTAGTCGTCGTCTTAAAAAAAAAAAACAAACATAATAACAAACACTTCCTGCTCCCCCAGGCCACCCACTTGGACATGCACTGCTGCCTGTTTTCCTCTGTTCTCCCGGCATCACTGAGGTGGCACAGAGACGTTAGATATCTTCCCTAAACACAATCAAGAGAATCCAAACTCAGTTCGGCAACCTTTAAGGTATGACTCAGACCAGAAAAAAAAAAAAAAAAAAAAAAAAAAAAAAAAAAAAAAAAAGAGAAGAGCTAGGAAAATATGGAACTTAAAAAATATACATAATTCAAGTCTTATTTGCTGGCTAATAGATGGGACGAGACCTTCCACACTGGGAAAGTTCTGAGTTGACCTTTTCTCTGGAAGGTCTGTGGAAATACTCGAGACGTTTCATTGCGACTTCTCTTCTGCATGAGACTGCAGTGTATTAACTGCCAGCAAAACCAATCCAAAATACTTCAGATCGAAAATATAAAAATGGGATGTTACTGCTTTTATCAGAATTCCCCCAACCACCAAGCGCGGAGTTAAGAAACTGATACTTATAATGGCAGTTCGAAGTAAAACCAGACTGTCTGAAACAAACCGGGACTAAACCGAGATTTCTGGATAAATCAGACTTAAGGCTTGTCCACCAAGTCTCCGAGTCTGACATGCCAATGTGTGGGAGGGTTTGTGTTCAACCAGTTGGTTAAAGATGGGTTTGGATTTAAGCCATATTTAAATGCAGCAGAGACAGTCTCTGTAGTCCCCATCACTTTCAATTAAGTTTTAAGCGACCTTGGCTCTCATTCTCAAGATGCAGCTGGGCACTCAATTTCTGTTGATTTTGAGTGTCTGAGAGTTAACCCCTTTTGAAATCATCATAAATTCTGACTATATCTTGCATTAATACATAATAAAGTCTTTTATAGTACAGTATTTAAATGTCAAGTGGCAAAGTATGAGCCACACAAGAAACTGGACAGTCTGCTCTAAGCACTAGGTGAAAAATTCCTTCCAGCAACAGCGTGCTGGGCTCTGTAAACTATATTCCTTGTTTGTTTTACAATGAATAAAATAATACAGGATCTCCGATGCCCGTTCTCACACAAGGATACTGCTCTCTGTGCTCCTTTAATGACTTCCCAGGGGTGACATCAGCCGTTACTTTCTGATCTCCTAAAGCATAGACACTTCCCTCTGAAAGAATTATCGAGTTTAATTGGCTTTAAATTAATGGAAAGAAAGCTTGCTTATTGCCGTCACATCAACTTAAGACTCACAAGAAATTAACTATGTAACTGGGAAACAAAACAAAAGAAAAACTAATATTCTTCCTATGAAAACATCAGTTTGTATTTTTGAATTAAATCTGGATTTCCAAATGGGTAAATTAGACACTTCCAAAAGGAGAGGTTGTGGGACGTGTTAGAAAAGGTGAATCAACCCCCTTATTCACTGAGAAGTACCAATTTATCGACCAAGTCATCCAGACTGCATATTCAAGATGCTGCAGAAAATTATTTTTAGAGGCATATGGGTGCAAATCACTGTAATAAAAAGGGTTATGTCTCGTTGGACTCCGAAGAGAAGGATGGCTTTTGGCAGGGCACACAGATTCAGAAGCATAATATCCAAATTCACGTGGCGCCCGTCTACGTGGGAGATGAAACTATTTTTCACAGCTTGAATTTTAAATGCAGCCTGGAAAACAGTCAGAAACTTCCACGAAACTGGATGTGAATTTTGAAAAACTAATGCTTGACTTTCAGGTATCTCCTATCAGCTTAATTATTCTTTAATAAGAGGCCATTGCTGTCAACTAGAAGGTTTTGTGATAAGACAGAGAAGTGACTCATGAGCCTTTGAGGCAAAAGAGCAAAAAATACTGTTTTCCCAGGTGGCTTGCCTGAGACTTAATTCTATCTTTCTCCTTCCAGAGCCCTCCTTGCTAAATTATGGTCAGCTTTTCATGATTTACAACAAATGGCAGGAAGTGCTCTGCCAAGTCACAGTAAAGTCACTTGGTGAGTAAGGACCCTGCTTCTGACATTGCTGATAGCAAATATTTTAGAAGATGGAATGCGAAATTCAGAGTGTGGGTAATCGAAAAGAGCCTAGGAAGAGGATTTTTTTTTTTTTTTCCCCTTTGCCTCCTACGCTTAGAAGGTAAAAATAAGTGGGAAGGCTTAATCACACATATGGATGTGAAATTGCCTGCAGGACAAAACTTCGGGGCTGCTGAGTGTTCAGCTCATCCTAGGTGCCGCTCTGGGCCCATCCTGGGAAATCTACCCCTGATGGTGGAAGGGTCAGGATTCTGCCTGCTCGGAGAAAAGAGCTACTCCTCTGATAGTGCCACAGATTGCCCTCATGGACTGGAATCCCGCTGTAGTAGGGCTCTACAAACACGAGCAAAAATGATGTAGACCTAGAGCATTGAGATTGAAAGGCAAAAGTGTTCTTCAGTGTGTAGAGAACCGCAGGTTTCAGTGAAATGGTTTTTAAAAAATTACTGCATTTTTATCTGTGGAGCTAGCAAGATATTGCAGGTGGTATTTGACCAAATGTTAATTAGGCTGGTTCTAGCGCTGTGTTAATGAATCTATGCAGTCGAGGATGGGAACTCTTTCATGTCTGGTCAACTCAGAGCTTGCGTTTCTCCTCAGCCATTTGTGATCCAAATTCTCTTTCTCTGTGCGCCTCTGTCTCGCTCATGTCCGGCTCACAAGATGGTGAGGAGTGTTTCTAGACAGATCTACACATGAAGCTTAGAGGTTCTTAGCTTCAGAAATTTTATTTCTTCTGCTGAAGCTGCAAAGACACCGACTGTGAAGCATTAATGGAGAACAAATTTGTCCAGTCATCAGTCTAGGAGTTTCTAGTTTTGCTCTTAACTGCATAAACTGCTATTTGT